>NC_080544.1:14520505-15120505 GCF_028640845.1 Ahaetulla prasina | reverse complement strand
ACAAGCTTTTACCGACCTTCCGAGGTTGGTAAAATGAGGAGTAGGTTTATCACTACTCAGTTTATCACTCAGTTTAACCACTACTCAGGTGACCCTGAGGACACAGATAAACCTCCAAGTGCTTCAATGACCCTCTAAAAGGTTGCAAATGACCAGCTCTCTGCAAGGAATATAAATCCTTCCATTCCCCACCATCCAGTCAGAGCTGAAGAAGCTTCTTGGGTGAAAAGTGAAACATCTTCCAAAAAAAACAAAAATAAAAAAATAAAAAAACAAGAGAGTCCAGTTGTGTCCTGAAAAAGCACCTTTGGGATATCCCCATTGTCCATGGAAGGAAAATTTCAGGATTGACAAAAATCTCAGTTATGGTCAAAAAAAGTCCAGAGGATGAGGTCAAAGCTCCACCTGCCTTTTGCTGGATGTGCAACATACATAACAAAATGGATAGAGCTTCAACTGTAGCATCCCAACTGCCATCTTGACTTTTGATCATACCATCAGGTCTGCAGATCCCATTGAAGACTGGAGCCCATGAAATGGCTACATTGTGAATGGGTTTAGAATACATTCTCTCCTGTCACTTTGTTACAGCAATAGCAATAAGACTTATATACCACTTTACAGTGCTTTACAGCCTCTCTAAGTGGTTTACAGAGTCAGCCTATTGCCCCCAACAATCGGGGTCCTCATTTTACCCACCTTGGAAGGATGGAAGGCTGAATCAGAGGTGGGTTTCAGCAGGTTCTGACCAGTTCTGGAGAACCAGTAACCGAAATTTTGAGAGGTTTGGAGAACGAGTAAATACCACCTCTGACTGGCCCTGCTCCCATCTATTCTCTGTCTCCCGAGTCCCAGCTGATCGGGAGGAAATGGGGATTTTGCAGTAACTTTCCCCTGGAGTGGGAGGGAATGGAGATTTTACAGTATCCTTCCCCTGGGGTAGGATGGTGTTGAGTTCGGCATGTTTCCCTGACGACAACTGACGCAATGCTCCTGATTGGCTGGTTCGCGGCGCAGGAGTTTCCGGGTCCCCCATTGGCTGAGCTGTTCTGGCAGCCGATATAAAAGGGCTGTCAGCTGTTTTTCGGCCCCCGCTTTTCATTCTATGGTTGCCTCATTAGAATAGAATAGAATTTTATTGGCCAAGTGTGATTGGACACACAAGGAATTTGTCTTGGTGCATATGCTCTCAGTGTACATAAAAGAAAAGATACCTTCATCAAGGTACAACATTTACAACACAATTGATGATCAATATATCAATATAAATCATAAGGATTGCCAGCAACAAGTTATAGTCATACAGTCATAAGTGGAAAGAGATTGGTGATGGGAACTATGAAACGATTAATAGTAGTGCAGATTCAGTAAATAGTCTGACAGTGTTGAGGGAATTATTTGTTTAGCAGAGTGATGGCCTTCGGGAAAAATCTGTTCTTGTGTCTAGTTGTTCTGGTGTGCAGTGCTCTATAGCGTCGTTTTGAGGGTAGGAGTTGAAACAGTTTATGTCCAGGATGCGAGGGATCTGCAAATATTTTCACGGCCCTCTTCTTGATTCGTGCAGTATACAGGTCCTCAATGGAAGGCAAGTTGGTAGCAATTATTTTTTCTGCAGTTCTAATTATCCTCTGAAGTCTGTGTTTTTCTTGTTGGGTTGCAGAACCGAACCAGACAGTTATAGAGGTGCAAATGACAGACTCAATAATTCCTCTGTAGAATTGGATCAGCAGCTCCTTGGGCAGTTTGAGCTTACTGAGTTGGCGCAGAAAGAACATTCTTTGTTGTCCTTTTTAATGATGTTTTGATGTTAGCTGTCCATTTGAGATCTTGCGATATGATAGAACCCAGAAATTTGAAGGTTTCTACTGTTGATACTGTGTTGTCAAGTATTGTGAGAGGTGGAAGTATGGAAGGGTTTTTCCTAAAGTCTACCACCATTTCTACGGTTTTGAGTGTGTTCAGTTCCAGATTGTTTTGGTTGCACCACAAGGCTAGTCGTTCAACCTCTCGTCTATATGCGGATTCGTCATTGTCTCGAATGAGACCAATCACTGTTGTGTCATCTGCGAACTTCAGTAGCTTAACAAATGGATCATTGGAGATGCAGTCATTGGTATACAGAGAGAAGAGAAGTGGGGAGAGCACACAGCCTTGGGGGGCCCCTGTGCTAATTGTACAGGTATTTGATGTGATCTTGCTTAGCTTCACCTGCTGCTTCCTGTTTGTTAGGAAGCTTGTGATCCACTTACAAGTCTGTTCCGGTACCTGTAGCTGGTTTAGCTTAGTTAGAAGAATGTCTGGAATGATGGTATTGAATGCTGAACTAAAGTCTACAAAAAGGACCCTTGCATAGGTCTTTGGAGACTCAAGATGTTGTAGGATGTAGTGCAGAGCCATATTAACAGCATCATCTGTTGATCTATTTGCTCGGTATGCAAATTGCAAGGGGTCTAAGAGCGGATTCGTGATGGTTTTCAGGTAGGAAAGCACTAGCCTTTCAAAGGTTTTCATGACTACAGATGTTAGAGCAACTGGTCTGTAGTCATTCAGTTCCTTGATGGTGGGCTTCTTCAGCACTGGGATGATGGTAGAGCGTTTGAAGCAAGAAGGAACATAGCACATCTTTAGTGATTTATTGAAAATATGGGTGAAGATGGGGGCCAATTGGTCAGCACAGACTTTTAAGCAAGAAGGAGTTATCTTGTCTGGGCCTGGAGCTTTTCCTGGCTTTTGTCTGTGAAATAGGTCCTGCACTTCCTTTTCTGTGATCACTAGGGGTTGTGAACCCAATGAAATGGGGTCAGTTGTAGGAGGCTTGGCTGTTGTTGGTGTGTCTGAGATGGGGGTTGTGGAGATAGGTGGCTGTAGTTTCCTTTCAAACCTGCAGTAAAACTCATTCAGGTCATCTGCCAGTTGTTGATTACCTTCAGCCTGGGAAGGAGGTTTGCCATAGTCGGTGATATTTTTAAGAGTTTTCCACATGTTTGCTGGTTCATTTGCTGAAAATTGATTCTTTAGCTTTTCAGAGTAGCTTCTTTTTGCTGCTCTTATCTCCCTTGTTAGTGCATTTCTGGCCTGATTGTACAGCATTTTATCACCTTTTCTGTAGGCTTCCTCTTTGGAATGTCGTAGCTGCTTAAGATTAGGTGTAAACCAAGGTTTGTTATTACTGTGTATTCGCAAGTTCCTTGTAGTTAGTTGTGGTTATAATAAAAGCATATTGTTAGAAGCCTGATCGCCTCAGTCATTAACCCCCTCTGTCAAGAACAGAGCAGGTGGGAATGGAGAATTTATAGTATCCTTCCCCTGCCATGCCCACCAAGCCACATCACCAACCCACACCCACAGAACCGGTAGTAAAAAATTTTGAAACCCTTCACTGGGAAACCCACTTGAGCCTGGTGAGATTTGAACTGCTAAATGGCAGTCAGCCAGCAGTCAGCAGAAGTAGCGTGCAGTACTGCACTGTAACCTCTGTACCACCATGGTTATTGCAGTTCTTAAGTGGTTTTAACTGGTTTTTAATGGTTGTAGTGGAATTGTATTGACCCTTTAGTGTTTCCATTCTATGCACTGTCTAGAGTCATAAATGGGCAGCTATATAGATTCAATAAATAAATCAATAGATAACTAAATACTTTGAGGATACCTATGGGAAAAAAAACCCCAATAGCTAGTTTGAAGAAGAAATCAAAAACTTTCTTCAACTTTGAAATTTTGGGAGAAATTTTACAATAACTTCTTTTTATATTCTACCAGAACGTTTAAAAAACAAACAGACAACTGCACAGAAGCAAGTGATTTTGCTCCAAGCTTCCATTCAGACTCCCCCCCCCCAATTTCACTTCAGTTCATGTGCCTTTTCTGGGTTCCACCTGGCACAAACCAGAGGTGGTATTCGGCAGGTTCTGACCAGTTCTGGAGAACCAGGAACCGAAATTTTGAGTAGTTCGGAGAACTGGTAAATACCACCTCTGACTGGCCCCACCCCCATCTATGCTCTGCCTCCCAAGTCCCAGCTGATCGGGAGGAAATGGGGATTTTGCAGTTACCTTTCCCCGGAGTGGGAGGGAATGGAGATTTTATAGTATCCTTCCCCTGCCACGCCCACCAAGCCACGCCCACAGAACCAGTAGTAAAAATTTTTGAATCCCACCATTGCCCCAAACTGCAGAAAACAATATTCAGGATGAATTCTGAGTATCTCGTTGGGTCTATAAACATTCCAGCTAATATTCCTGATATTTCCTAAAGGCGTTTTTCAGACTATTTCCCGAAGACCCAAAGCAGACGCTACTGTACTTTTCTAGATAAAACTCAAATCTGTGAAGCCTTTATCCATATGAAATAAAAATGAAATAGTGCCATAATTGAAAACTGTGGGAAGGAAAGAACTTGCATTAAATTGTACTGGATCAATCTGGCTAGAATGCCTAAGGACAGAATAAGTACTTTTTTAAAAAAAGTACTTTTGCAGAATTGTGAAAAACTCAAGAGTGATGAATTTTAAGTACAATAACATTCTGTTTCAGGAACGCTTCTTTCATTTTCTGTTATAATTTAAGCTACCTGAACATATTGTTACGTTCCCTAAAACTAATTGGACATTTGAATCAGCAAATTGAGTAGAATGAGATTGCAATTTTTTTTTCATTAATTAAAAGTATTCTTTTTCTTGAAATGTTACTTTATTATCGCAGGCAGGTTACGTATTCTTAGTAAAACTTACAGTAGTGGCCAAAATTGTGTGTTTTCTAAAACTAGCTATTAACACCACTTTTTTGGGGAGTAGTACCATTAAATTATATATCAATGGAAAGAGAATTTAATCAAGAATGTAATGCAATAACTTTTAGGAAGGATTTGCTATTAGAATAGCAGTCACAGTATAAAAGAAGAAAAGTGAAATACATAGAAAAAACAAGATATACAAAAATTATCACCACGTCAGTTAATACTTAGTTGAGTAACCTTTAGCATGAATTATGACCTTACAATGTCTTCCCATGAAGTGAACCAAGTCTTTGAGTTCTGCAGCTGTTATCATGTGAAACCAAGATTGAATGATGGCTTCTATTAACCGGGTTTTATTGCTGGGTCGTTTCTGACTAACAAGTTTCTTTAGTTGGCTCCATAGATTTTCAATTGGGTTAAGCTCTGGACTATTCCCAGGCCATTCCAGCAGTGGAATATGATTATCCTGAAACTCCCCCCCCCAAAAAAAAGTGGTGTTATTAGCCATCAAACCTCAAAACTACACTTTTCCCAAAAGGTTTCCACAATTTTGGCCACTACTGTATCTTGTCAGAATGGATGTAGGCTACAGCACTGGTGACATCCATTTTTTTTACTACCAGTTCTGTGGGCATGGCTTGGTGGGCGTGGTGTGGCTTGGTGGGCATGGCAGGGAAAGGATATTGCAAAATCTCCATTCCCACCCCACTCTAGGGGAAGGATACTGCAAAATCCCCATTCCATCCCCACTCCTGGGGGAAGGATATTGCAAAATCTCCATTCCCATCCCACTCTGGGACCAGCCAGAGGTGGCATTTGCCGGTTCTCTGAACTACTCAAAATTTCCACTACCGGTTCTCCAGAACCTGTCAGAACCTGCTGAATGTCACCCTGGGCTACTGGGATGTGCAATTTCCAGAAATACTTTAGAAGAAAGTGTGAAATGCAAGTGGCGAGTGAATATAGACTCTAACTGCAACTCTTTAAAGCAGCTGTGTCTTTTCTAGGGAAACAGCACGGCTGTATCACCAAACTGCTGGCAGGTGCTGTTACTCTTTATAGAGGTATCAGGCATGAAGGATCAGGATCACCTGTACCAGTTTAGAAGATTTATTGCTGAAGTCTGTACGCAAGAATCTGGTCAACTAACAATTTTGACAATTGCAACGTGCTCTACATGGGGCTGCCTTTGAAGATGGTCCCGTTGGTGCAAAATGCAGTGGCCCACATGATTTTCTGCAGACCCCGGTGTGCACATGTATCACCTCTCCTGTGGGAGCTGCATTGGCTGCCAATTTGCTTCCGGGTCCAATTCAAGGTGCTGGTTATCACTTTTAGAGCCCGTCATGGCTTGGGACCAGATTATTAGAGGGACCATCTCTTGCCGGTCACATCTACCCAACCCACCAGAGCGGGGAGGCAGGGAATGCTGTGGTTCCCATCCCCGAGGAAGATACACTTGGTAGGAACCAAAGGGCCTTCTCCATGGTGGCTCCAGTGGTGGGTTTCAAATTTTTTTTACTACCGGTTCTGTGGGTGTGGCTTGGTAGTGTGGCATGGCTTGGTGGGCGTGGTTTGGTTGGCGTGGCAGGGGAAAGATACTGTAAAATCTCCATTCCCACCCCACTCCAGGGGAAGGTTACTGCAAAATTCCAATTTCCTCCCGATCAGCTGGGACTTGGGAGGCAGAGAATAGATGGGGGCGGGGCTAGTCAGAACTTTTACTACAGGTTCTCCAAAGTACTCAAAATTTCAGCTACCGGTTCTCCAGAACTGGTCAGAACTTGCTGAATACCACCTCTGGGTGGCTCCCACTCTATGGAACATCAAACCCCCAGAGATTAGAACGACCCCCACTCTAATTCTCTTCCGGAAGGCGCTGAAAACCTGGTTCTGCCAGTGGGCCTGGGGAACCCAGAGTGGGGTGGAACCCATTGAATGGCTCATGTGATCTGCTTTCACTGGGGCAGGGGGTATGGGGTGATTTTATTATATTGTACTATATTAATTTATTTGATTCTTTTTATTAGTTTTATTGTTTTAAATGTGGCTTTATATTCTGTAAGCTGCCTTGAGTCACCATGGGTGAATAGGTGGCAATATAAATTCAGTAAATAAATATAAACAAACAAACAAACAAATAAATTTCAGCACTAAATTGATGCTAGATAAGTTAACGAGTACTGGGGAGGGAGGCCTAGATTTGGAGCGTTTGTGGACATGTAATGATTCTGAGCTAAATCCCCTCTTGACCCCACTCCAGGCTCTGCCTGCTCTTGTCCTACAGCTGGAGCAAATTTTCCAAAGAATTACTTAGTCCTATAATTAAAAAGCTATTGATGTGTGAGTTCTTCAGTTCTTGCTAAATGTGAGAGGAATAAACGCAGAGTCCAATGTAGAAGAAAATGACAGGAGAACTGTTTTTTCACAGACAACTCTAGCAAAAAAAGAAGAAGAAAACCCATGAGTTACATTTTGGAACTCACATAATCACCAGGAATCGGGCTACATTCATGGAAGGTTTTAACTTTCAATGGTGACGGACTACTGTAAGTTCAATTTGCACATGGGATCATTTTCTTTTTCTCAACATCCTGATAAAAGTCAAATTAAGGATCAAAGCTCCCAGAAGTTTTCATGTCCAGAAAATGAAATATGAATCCATGTCTCTGTTACCAACCCTTTCTAACCTTGCCTTTTTTTGGCAGGTTAGAGCTCCTAAAAAAAAATCGGGATCTTTCAAATAGCCCATCATGGATTTTTAAAAGCTCACGAAAAGTGCAATCAATTTTTTTATAGGTGGAGATTTTTTTTCCTGATTTCTTTTTACCATCATTATTGTACATCATCTGTGTAGGAGTAGCTTTATATAGCAGAAGATGTATGCTGAGAGAAATAAAAATAATACCGATCTTCACAGAAATCTTTCTGGACAACTGTTACATAATGGGAAAAAAATTGTTAGGAACTTACATAAAGTCTAAAAAAAAATGATCTAGCTGTCCCTTAAAGTCATATGGAGCTTTAGCATCAGGTGCGTCCAACATTTTTTAATTTTTTTTTTTATTTATTTGTCAAACACAACAGTATATATAAGCATGAAATAACCATACGAATCGGATACAATCAAAGGGAACATTAGGACAGGAACAGTAGGCACGCTGGTGCTCTTATGCACGCCCCTTACAGACCTCTTAGGAATGGGGTGAGGTCAATAGTAGATAGTCTTTGGTTAAAGCTTTGGGGATTTTGGGAAGAGACCACAGAGTCTGGTAGTACATTCCAGGCATTAACAACTCTATTACTGAAGTCATATTTTCTACAATCAAGATTGGAGCGGTTTACATTAAGTTTAAATCTATTGTGTGCTCGATTGAAGCTGAAATAGTCTTCGACAGGAAGGACATTGTAGCAGATGATTTTATGAGTTATACTCAGGTCATGCTGAAGGTGGCAGAGTTCTAAATTTTCTAAACCCAGGATTTCAAGTCTGGTGGCATAAGGTATTTTGTCGTGATCAGAGGAGTGGAGAATTCTTCTTGTAAAATATTTCTGAAAACGCTCAATTGTATTAATGTCCGAAATGTGATATGGGTTCCAGACAGGCAAGCTGTATTCAAGAATTGGTCTAGCAAATGTTTTATAAGCTCTGGTTAGTGTTTCTGGAGAAGAAGCTACATAAGATTAGGTTAACAACTCTTAATGCCTTTTTTGCGATGTAGTTGCAGTGGCCTTTGGCACTTAGGTCATTGGATATGAAGACTTCCGGACTCAAGGCGGCAGGAGAGACATTCCTTTATGTGTTTCAATCACTGACCACCACTGAGCCAACGGATTCACTATTCTCCTGCAGAGTGTCCCAGTCCCAACTCACTTCTTACACTGACCTCCTCAGTTCAGACGAATCTGTTCCTTCTACTGCAACACCAGTGAAAGGGAAAAGGCTGTCTTTCTGCTGCTCAGAACTACAATGGATGCTCCCAAATGACATCTTTTGGAACCAGAGAGATGAAGGAGGGAAATTTTATGTCAACATTCAAAGTGCAGGGGAAGGTCTACCACAGGATAGGGAGTATCATGGGCCTCAGCAGCAGCCTTCATTTCTTCAGATATACTTTGTTGGTGATGATGACAATGAGAGTCTGTCAAGACCATGGGGATGCTACAATCGTCGTAAGTGTGAAAAATGGTCATAAGTAGCAAAGCAAGGTATCCAACTAGTACCCAATAAAACTGTTCTTTGAGGAACTTGCCTGCCTTAGAGTTCTAATTTCTATGGGTACATTACTTGGAATGCTGACATCCCCAAAACCAAGAAAGACAGGTTGTGATTCTTCCAAGGAGATTATGGACGCCCTCGTTACTTCCTGCCTGGACTATTGCAATGCTCTCTACATGGGGCTCCCCTTGAAGAGCACCAGGAGGCTCCAGCTAGTCCAGAATGCAGCTGCGCGGGTGATAGAGGGAGCACCGCGTTGCTCCCATATAACACCTATCCTGCGTGGCCTGCACTGGCTGCCGGTAGCCTTCCGGATGCACTTCAAGGTGTTAGTGACCACCTTTAAAGCACTCCATGGCTTAGGACCGGGATACCTACGAGACCGCCTTCTGCCACCGATAGCCTCCCAACGACCTGTGCGCTCCCACAGAGTGGGCCTTCTCAGGGTGTCGTCGACCAAAAACAATGCTAGTTGGCGGCCCCCAGGGGGAGAGCCTTCTCTGTGGCAGCACCGGCCCTTTGGAATGAGTTGCCTCCGGGGTTACGCCAACTCCTAGCCAATCAGAGCGCAAAAAATCCCCCATCCAATCAGAGCACAGCCAAGCTCCCATCCAATCAGTTCAAACCCCCACTAGCAGTTAAAAGGAAGAAACAGCTGCGATCACACATTGCTCCCAGAACCACGAAGCTGAAGCCTGAAGATGACGAATGAGACTTCGTCGAAACGTCGCCAAGACACTTCCAATTTTACGCGGGAGAAAACCCGAACAACCAAAGACCTACATATATACATATACATACATACATACATACATACATACATACATACATACATACATACATACATATATTTTCTAATATGCACTCGACAAAATAAAATAAAATAAAATAAAAATAAACAAATGTTCTCCTTGCTTTTAGAACATCAGGCCATGAGGGATTTCTACCACAATTACCAGCTAAGATGCTTCTTTTCTACTGCACATCATCACCGACAAGCTCTTCAAATATTTTTTCTCCTATCTCCTGAGATTATTGATGACATGCCCCAAACTGCAATCTGTATTTAGATTTTTATCACTCGTGTTTATGTGGTGACAGCTCCATCTGTCATTATTAACATGCCCCAAATTCAAAATCAGCTTCTTTGCTGTGAACGGTGCTACAAAAGATTAGGTTAACAACTCTTAATGCCTTTTTTGCGATGTAGTTGCAGTGGGCTTTGGCACTTAGGTCATTGGATATGAAGACTTCCGGACTCAAGGCGGCAGGAGAGACATTCCTTTATGTGTTTCAATCACTGACCACCACTGAGCCAACGGATTCACTATTCTCCTGCATAGTGTCCCAGTCCCAACTCACTTCTTACACTGACCTCCTCAGTTCAGACGAATCTGTTCCTTCTACTGCAACACCAGTGAAAGGGAAAAGGCTGTCTTTCTGCTGCCCAGAACTACAATGGATGCTCCCAAATGACATCTTTTGGAACCAGAGAGATGAAGGAGGGAAATTTTATGTCAACATTCAAAGTGCAGGGGAAGGTCTACCACAGGATAGGGAGTATCATGGGCCTCAGCAGCAGCCTTCATTTCTTCAGATATACTTTGTTGGTGATGATGACAATGAGAGTCTGTCAAGACCATGGGGATGCTACAATCGTCGTAAGTGTGAAAAATGGTCATAAGTAGCAAAGCAAGGTATCCAACTAGTACCCAATAAAACTGTTCTTTGAGGAACTTGCCTGCCTTAGAGTTCTAATTTCTATGGGTACATTACTTGGAATGCTGACATCCCCAAAACCAAGAAAGACAGGTTGTGATTCTTCCAAGGAGATTATGGACGCCCTCGTTACTTCCTGCCTGGACTATTGCAATGCTCTCTACATGGGGCTCCCCTTGAAGAGCACCAGGAGGCTCCAGCTAGTCCAGAATGCAGCTGCGCGGGTGATAGAGGGAGCACCGCGTTGCTCCCATATAACACCTATCCTGTGTGGCCTGCACTGGCTGCCGGTAGCCTTCCGGATGCACTTCAAGGTGTTAGTGACCACCTTTAAAGCACTCCATGGCTTAGGACCGGGATACCTACGAGACCGCCTTCTGCCACCGATAGCCTCCCAACGACCTGTGCGCTCCCACAGAGTGGGCCTTCTCAGGGTGCCGTCGACCAAAAACAATGCTAGTTGGCGGCCCCCAGGGGGAGAGCCTTCTCTGTGGCAGCACCGGCCCTTTGGAATGAGTTGCCTCCGGGGTTACGCCAACTCCTAGCCAATCAGAGCGCAAAAAATCCCCCATCCAATCAGAGCACAGCCAAGCTCCCATCCAATCAGTTCAAACCCCCACTAGCAGTTAAAAGGAAGAAACAGCTGCGATCACACATTGCTCCCAGAAGCACGAAGCTGAAGCCTGAAGATGACGAATGAGACTTCATCGAAACATCACCAAGACACTTCCAATTTTACACGGGAGAAAACCCGAACAACCAAAGACCTACATATATACATATACATACATACATACATACATACATACATACATACATACATACATATATATATTTTCTAATATGCACTCGACAAAATAAATAAATAAAAATAAAATAAACAAATGTTCTCCTTGCTTTTAGAACATCAGGCAGTGAGGGATTTCTACCACAATTACCAGCTAAGATGCTTCTTTTCTACTGCACATCATCACCGACAAGCTCTTCAAATATTTTTTCTCCTATCTCCTGAGATTATTGATGACATGCCCCAAACTGCAATCTGTATTTAGATTTTTATCACTCGTGTTTATGTGGTGACAGCTCCATCTGTCGTTATTAACATGCCCCAAATTCAAAATCAGCTTCTTTGCTGTGAACGGTGCTACAAAAAACACATTGCTTACTGCTGCTAGGATGGCCTTCGCTTAATGTTGGAAACAGCCATGTGTGCCCACAGAGAGACTTATTATACAAAAGATTATGAATTGCGCAGAAATGGACAAACTAACTCTGAGTCTGAAGGATAAAGAGACATCAGTATTTTATGGTGTATGGGAACGGTGGTATGGATGGATGGAAAGGAGATAGGAATATTTAGTTACTAAGTAAAATCAATAGATAAAATAAGAACACAAATATGTACAGTTTAATGTTTGTCATTATTGCACAGATTATTGTTAGATGAAAAACACCACAGATAGCTGTTAAATGATATAAGCTTTTCTTTTTCCTTTTTTTCTATGCTATGTGAAAATATTTACAGATCCCTCACACCCAGGACATAAACTGTTTCAACTCCTACCCTCAAAACGACACTATAGAGCACTGCACACCAGAACAACTAGACACAAGAACAGTTTTTTCCCGAAGGCCATCACTCTGCTAAACAAATAATTCCCTCAACACTGTCAAACTATTTACTAAATCTGCACTACTATTAATCTTCTCATCATTCCCATCACCAATCTCTTTCCACTTATGACTGTATGACTGTAACTTTGTTGCTAGCAATCCTTACAATTTATATTGATATATTGACCATCAATTGCGTTGTAAATGTTGTACCTTGATGAACGTATCTTTTCTTTTATGTACACTGAGAGCATATGCACCAAGACAAATTCCTTGTGTGTCCAATCACACTTGACCAATAAAAAATTCTATTCTATTCTATTCTATTCTATTCTATTCTATTCTATTCTATTCTATTCTATTCTATTCTATTCTATTTTAATGTAAAAAAGTTCAATAAAGTATATATATACAAAAAACACATTGGTCCTGTATTTTTAATTTGGATACACTGTTGTTGTTGTTGTTGTTGTTGTTGTTGTTGTTGTTGTTGGGTTCTTTTTGTTTTGTTTTGCTTTTGCTTACCTAGAAGATCTGTACAATTCCTCCCTGCGCAATCCTTCGTTACTTAAACAAACATCTAATTAAATCTTCCAGAGTGTAAGGCATCTGTTAACAAACACTAATGAATATTTGAAAACTGACAGTTTTTCGTGCCGCTCGACAAATTATTCTACTGCGTTTCTTTAAAAAGTGATAACTATATATAGCAAGCCGTGATGCTTTCCTTGTCTCAGCAGAAAGCAGTGGAAAACTGAACCTGTCTGGGCTCAGATTATAAGTGAGATCAGACTTATTTAATAATTTAATAGAAGAACACTGGAAATATTAGGGCTGTAAAATAGATTGGGAAGATCCAAAACAAGCCAGATATCACACAGAACCAAGTTTGACTCTAGAGATATTTTATCATATTCATAACAGGTGGCAACATCTAGCTAACCTTTGCTTTACAGAAGGATACCAGACTTTGATTCTAGTTAGCGTTAAATTAACGTCACTTCTTCGTTCTTTCCATCTGAAAATTTTGTGTACGTTGAGCAAGTCTGATGTTAACTTCCTATGTTTTCCTTTGCTGGGTCAGTGTAGGTTTCAAAAGATCACTCGTAGGTGAGTGACCTACTTGAGAACCCTGTGCCAAGCTGCATCCAGGACAAAATCAATACAGGGAGTCCTCGACCCACAACAGTACATTTAGTGACCATTCAAAACTACAACAGCCCTGGGGGAAAAAAGAGACTTATGACTGTGGTTTACACTTACGAATTTTGCCACATCTCCACGATCACATGATCAAAATTCGGATGCTTGGCAGCTGACTCACATTTATGACAATTGCAGTGTCCCAAGGTCACACGATCCCTATTGCAACCCCCTGACCAGCAAAGTCAAGGGGAAGCCAGGGGTCAGGGTTACAATGGATTCCCTAATTAAATCATGAGCCTCAACCCAAGCTTAAAAAAAATCCAGTTATTTATTAGGAGCTTCATGTCGGCACCTTCCCAAATAAAGCCAGCTCTGACCCCACATAATTTATGGCCCCAATCATGACCCTGTTTCCCCCCTCCCCCCAGGGTGTGTCATCAATCACATTCACCAACGGAGCAATTTCGTGGGTTGTAGAGATCATTCCCTTTCGGCTGCTGTGGGTAACCCTGGGAGACAGTCTTTAGAAAGATATGTCTGGAATGTGCTCCTGTCTTTGGCTGCCATACTGCTTTGTCGGTTTCCCATCTCCCTTATCTGTGGCAACTTGAGAGCAGGCCAGGGATGTTTTGCGAGTTGACACCATTTAACAACCATTTTACTAACTGAAGAACTGCGGTGATTCACTTAACAAATGTGGTGAGACAGGTCATAAAATGGGGCCAAACTCACTTAACAAGTGTCTCACTTAACAACAGAAATGTCGGGCTCAATTGCCATCATAGGTCAAGGACTACCTTCATAAGGAACCATCTCAAAGAGGAACAGCACACATGTGCTTGTTTCTTGCAGAGCTGAAGAATGGTCCCAGTTTCCTTACTTTCCCAAGCAAATCAATTCTTTTCCAAACTTCGTTTTTATCCCAGCAGTTTAGAAAAAGAAAATGAGTGTCTCAATAGCAACTTATAGCTCAATTTTCTTAAGTCGATTTTATGCAAAAAATAGCAAGCACGGCAACTGTTCGGTTCAAAGCGATTGCTTGAATTTAAGCCATATTGACTCACATTTCTGTTAAATCAGATTATACTTAAGCCGGGATTTAAAACTTTAAATCTGATTGCACTTATGATATTGATTTCTAGTTCTACTCCCGTTCACCCCAAACTGTTCCTGGACTTTAAAGAGGAATGTATAATATGAGGCTTCTTTGATCCCTATCATTATAGATCCAGAGACCCACATCAAAAGTGGCAACTGCTGAGTGTTACGTTCTGCAGGGAACACTCGATAAAATAAAGTAGCTCTATCTATCTGAGAGATAAATTTTAATTTTTCAAAGAAATCCAGTAGACCTGGATTAATTCCCTGCAATAAAAGTCTTGAGTTACAGGAAGAAAAAAAACCCTACATTATTATAATAAAAATCTCCTGAATTTTATTCTGTCTACCTATTGTGGTATGTTGCAACTTTGTATTTACCTTCATAAAAACAAGCACAACCTTAAGACTTAGCATTAATTTGTGAAACTTTGGGATGGAAGAAAAGGACTCTAGTTTATTTAAGGCATTTGTGACTAAGGGCAATTCATTTTTTAAAAAATATTTCCCTTAATAATAGGGCACCCTGTTATTTGACCATGGGTAGAGAGGTTTTCAAAATATTTGCAAATGGCACTTTATTGCATTTTAATTGCTTTGTCTTTGCCCTTTATGATTATTAAACTGTCTGCCAAAGCAAAGTGCAAAATGCAAATGTCTAAGATTCGAACAGTCTAATAAGTGCAGCCTTATTTTCTATTCAACAACTTTGTGTTCAAGGCTTGTTAAAGGCCTAGAGACAAAAACATATGAAGAAGGGTTGCAGGAACTGGGTATGGCTAGTCTGGAGAAAAGAAAGACTAGAGGTGACATAATAGCTGTGTTCCAGTATTTGAGGAGCTGCCCCAAAGAAGAGGGGAGAGGTCAACCCAGTGGTGGGATTCAGCCAATTCGCAGCACTTCGGGAGAACCGGTTGTTAACTTTCTGAGCAGTTTGGTGAACTGCTTGTTGGAAGAAATCATTAGGGCAGAGAACGGGTTGTTCAATTATTTGAATCCCACCACTGGGTCAACCCATTCTTCAAAGCACCTGAAGGCAGGAGAAGAAGCAATGGATGGAAACTAATCAAGGAAAGAAGCAACCTGGAATTAAGGAGAAATTTCCTGACAGTATACAATTAACCAGTGCAACAGCTTGCCTTCAGAAGTTGTGTGTTCTCCATCACTAGAGGTTTTAAAGAAGAGATTGAACAGCCACCTGTCTGAAATGGTTTAGGGTCTCCTTCTTGAGCAGGGGGTTGGATGAGAAGAACTCTAAGGTCCCTTCCAACCTAGTAATGGGAGGAAGATCCTTAGAGATCCAACCTAGAACTACAGAGGAATTTCCTGACTGTGAGAACAATTAACCAGTGGAACAAGTTGCTTCCAGAAGCTCTGAGTGCTCCATCACTCAAAACAGATGTAGAAACGTTCCTTTCCTGCAAAGAGCCCAAGAGCTGTTGCTGCTCTTTTAAGACTTATGGGAGGGGCCAATCATCTCCTGGTCTTAGTCATCCTTTTTGTTTACCTGTTCTTGCCTTCTAGGAGCTCTTCGCATACGTGCACTAGGAACAGGCTCCTCTTGTTCCTCTGCCTCTCTGCTGTCCGCCTCTGGAGGCTCTGGAGTCCACGCATTGCTCCCAGATGGCCCTGGCTCCATCTCTGCCTCTGATGCAGAACCCTCATCCTGGCCTTCCCCTGACTCCAGGACTGGCCCATTGTCCTCCCCAGCCTTCTCACTGTCCAACTCCACTTCTAGCCCCACAGGCTGCTGGTTCGGACCGGTTCAGGAAAACTGGTAGCAGAAATTGCGGGTGAATTCCTACATACCCCACCCGCCCGCCTGCCTGCCCATCCTGGCATTATGCCGTCCTATTTAGCCACCTTTTTTAGGCCGGGTGTAGGTGCGGAAGGCGTGTGCGTGAGCAAAGTGCAGGCACGGGAGGCATGTGCAGGCGCGGCAAACTGGTGGTAAAAATAAGTAAAATCCACCACTGGCCTTAAGCAACATCCTTTGCTAGAAAGGAGAAACGTGAATTCGGAGCGTCAATTTATGGTGCTGAGACTTCAGCCCAGCTGATTCAGGAGGTGAGTCCAAGCAGATTCAATATCAGACTTGAATGAAGAAGCCCACTTGCCTTTTAATCTTCAGGATGACCTTGAGGTGATCACTTTCTCTTCGAATAACCCCGGCCTGCTGTGAGCAGGGAACAGAGCAATAAATTCAGTGACTAGTCTAATTAGGCTTTGAAAGAAAAGCTGAAGTCGTCAAAGCATGGTTTATGTCAGGAGACCAAATTGATGGCAGCAAGGCAAAGGTTCAAAAGTTGAGAGTGATTATTTGAGCCTTGTGTCTTTCTCCTCCTCTTTTCATTCTATGCCTAAGGAAAGGCAAGGAATTTGGCGAAGGTGGCAATCAAAATTAGATCCACTGGACTTCAGTAACATTGCTACGGAAACCCAAAGGTGCTTTTTTTCAAGAAGCAACTGGACTTTCTGGTTTGTCTTTGAAGACAGCTTCGCTTCTCATCCAAGAAGCTTCTTCAGCTCCGAGCTGAAGTTCATTTCTTCTCAGAGTTGGAGAAGCTTCTTGAATGAGAGGCGAAATACCTTCAATGAAAAACCAGAAATTCCAGTTGTCTCTTGAAAAAACACCTTTGGGACAACCCTGACCTGGAGGACTGAGATTTTTTTTTTTGAATTTATATCCCGCCCTTCTCCGAAGACTCAGGGCGGCTTACACTATGTCAAGCAATAGTCTTCATCCATTTGTATATTATATACAAAGTCAACTTATTGCCCCCAACAATCTGGGTCCACATTTTACCTACCTTATAAAGGATGGAAGGCTGAGTCAACCTTGGGCCTGGTGGGACTTGAACCTGCAGTAATTGCAAGCAGCTGTGTTAATAACAGACAGGCTTAGTCTGCTGAGCCACCAGAGGCACCAGAGAATCTCCATAGACATTGTTATGGAAAGTGGAATTTGGGAGTGAATTGCAGTCATTCCGGCAGGGCATTTAGATAAAGCTGTAATATAGAATTGGCATATTTTAAAGTTGCTTAGGTGGGATGATGAGCAGCAATATAAATTGAATGAATGAATGAATGAATGAATGAATGAATGAATGAATGAATGAATACGTAAATAAATTAAATCAAGTCAAATTGACTTGGTTCAACATGCGAACTTAATTTTTCCAATTGATTCAAATCAACAAATAGTCTTTTCAGCACTCAGAAGTGTGTAAAAAATATATTGGGGTGGTCTTTGGTGCTGTCTGAGTACACTGGTGCACTGATGATGTTGCCTAGTTTGGTAATGAAATGTCTGCAAGAAAATAACCAAGCTCAGAGAGCATCAAGGACCCCACGGTTCAACCCTTCAATCTCTTCTATCTGTATAACTACCCCAAGATTGTAGCTTTCTGCAAATAGGCATTTAAAGAACAGTTATCAATTTGACTAAGATGGACATCAGAAATAGAGCCATTGGACTTTTTGCAGCATTCCTACGGAATGTAGAATCCAGGAATCAATTGCCATCAAATCAATCTGGGCATTAAGACAGAGATAGAATATGAAATTGGTATCTTTTAGCCTTCGCGGCCTCGGATTACTCATCTACCCAGGGAAGAATTGACCTTCAACCTGCAGCCCTTAATTTTATTCCAGGAGTGGTTCTTTCCTCACCAGAATTGGAGAATTACTACAATTACTACTGCTTTGAGTTGGCCAGCAAATGAAAAGCCATTTTCCTGACTCACTCTCTCTGCCTCTCCCTCCACTCTCTCTACATTGAATTGCCTTCTACCACCCTTTTAGCATTTCTTCAAAATCCCTTAAGCCTGTCTGATCCTCCACCCTGGCCAATTGCTTTTCTCAACTCCTGTCCGTCAAGGAAAGAAACACCATCCATGTACCACCCCCCTCACACTTCCCCCCCCCAGGGGCTGATCTTCCATTAGCTGCGGTTCGCGACCCCACGCGCTTGGATTTGACAGGAAGTTCAGCTTGTTTGGGCAGCATCTGTTCCGTCCTGCAAGAATCGATTTCTCTCCCTCGAGGTCGCTCTCTTTCGCCACCCTTTCCCTTAATATTATGTTTAATAAATGCCGCGGCAGGAAAACTCAGGGATGGCGGATGCTATTGATTTCCCTCCCCTCCCCCCCCCAATCAATGTCTATTTGAGGTTCATTAGAAGTTTTGGTGGTGATGGGGAAATGGATGTACTCACTTAGCACAGTGAGTTGTTGGAGGCCGGGGGGGGGGGGAGGGAGGAGGGGGAGAATAATCCAAATTCAGGTTTTCTCCTGCTTGTTTCTCCAAAAGACAGGCAAGGAGAAAATATGATTTGTCTCACGAAAAGGGCAACTCCGACATGATAGTCTCTATATACAGGATGACACTTTCCAGTATAATTCAGAGCCGGAGGCAGAATTAAAGCTGCATCAGTCAGCCCTGTAAATCCTTCAGCCATTAATCAATTCGTTTTTTTGGCCTCAATGCAGTCAGGAACAAAAAAGGAAAAAGCAGGAAGGAGCTCGCAACTAAGCATGAATAAGGAGATTTTTAGAATGGAATAGAATAGAATAGAATAGAATAGAATAGAATAGAATAGAATAGAATAGAATAGAATAGAATAACAGAGTTGGAAGAGACCTTGGAGGTCTTCTAGTCCAACCCCCTGCTTAGGCAGGAAACCCTACACCACTTCAGACAAATGGCTATCCAACCTCTTCTTAAAAGCTTCCAGTATTGGAGCATTCACAACTTCTGGAGGCAAGTTGTTCCACTGATTAATTGTTCTAACTGTCAGGAAATTTCTCTTCAGTTCTAGGTTGCTTCTCTCCTTGATTAGTTTCCACCCATTGCTTTTTGTCCTGCCCTCAGGTGCTTGTGGAGAATAGTTTGACTCCCTCTTCTTTGTGGAAACCTCTGAGATATTGGAACACTGCTATCATGTCTCCCCTAGTCCTTCTTTTCATTCAACTAGACATACCCAGTTCCTGCAACCGTTCTTCATATGTTTTAGCCTCCAGTCCCCTAATCATCTTTGTTGCTCTTCTCTGCACTCTTTCTAGAGCCTCCACATCTTTATTACATCGTGGCGACCAAAACTGAATGCAATATTCCAAGAGTGGCCTCACCAAGGCATTATAAAGTGGCACTAACACTTCATGTGAACTTGATTCTATCCCTCTGTTGATGCAGCCTAGAACTCTGCTAGAATTTGTGTTGAGTTGAATGGCACAGATGTACTAGAAATTTATTATTTAAATTTAAATTTGTAATGAAATTACCACCTCTACAGGTAGACCTCAGTTTACAACAACTGAGCCCAAAATTTCTTTTGCTAAGTGAATTTTGCCCTGTTTTACGACTTTTCCTGCCACAGTCCCTAAGTGAACCAATGCACTTATTAAGTTAGTGTTCAGTTGTTGAGTGAATTCAGTTGTTGAGTGAATCCTTCCCCATGGACTTTGCATATTAGAAGGTCACAACAGGGGATCCCATGACTGCCACTGTCATAAATACGAACCAGTGGCCAAGCGTCTGAGTTTTGATCATCTGACCATGGGCATGCTGTAATGGTCATGTGTGGGAAATGGTCATAAGTCACTTTTTTTCAGTGCCATTGTAACTTTGAATGGTTACTAAATGAATTGTTGTAAGTCAAGGACTATCTGTATTTATATTTCTGCAAAACACTGATTTAAAAGGTTGATATATAGTCAGCTAAAATAACAGGAACCCTCTGAGCTTCTGGTGGTTTTGGATTTTGAAGAGCCATTACTTGACCATGCTTTTCCTTTTCCCCCTCTTCTTTAAGGAAACCAATTTGCTTATTCCTGTATTTTGCCCTTGATATGATCACCACATCCTCAAATCACTCTTATGTAGGAAAGTCTAAAACAGATGGGTGGATGGATGGATGGATGGATGGATGGATGGATGGATGGATGGATGCCTGCATGCATGGATGGTTGGTGGCTGGGTGGCTGGGTGTGTGTGTGGATGGGTGGATAGTTGAATGACTGGAGGGAGGGGGGGGGGGGTGGGTGGATGGATGGTTGAATTACTGGCTGGCTGGCTGGCTGGCTGGGTGGGTGGATGGATGGGTGGATAGTTGAATGACTGGATGGGTGGGTGGGTGGGTGGATGGATGGATAGTTGAATGACTGGATGGATGGATGGGTGAGTGGGTGTGTGGGTGAGTGGGTGTGTGGGTGGATGGGTAGATAGTTGAATGACTGGATGGATGGGTGCGTGGGTGGGTGGGTGGGTGGGTGGATGCATGGATGGATGGATAGATGTATGATTGAATGACTGGATGGATGTATAGATGGGAGGGTGGGTGGGTGGGCAATGGATGGATGGGTGGATGGGTGGATGGATGGACGGATGGTTGAATGACTGGATGGATGGATAGGTAATGTAAATCAGGGATGTCCAACCTTGGTATCTTTAAGACTGGTATCAAAGCTGCTTTTTTCAAAAGGCAACTTGACTGGGTTTTTTTCCCTTGAGGAAGAAGAAGAAGACAACATTTTGCTTCTTATCCAAGAAGCTTAAGACTTGTAGTTTTCAATTCCTCTGCTGAGAAGGGAATTCTGGCAGTTGAAGTTCACAGTTTGCATGATATAGATCATTTCTAGCTTCTAAAGTAGTAAGGCATGGTCCCAAAACACAATATACAAAATGAGATAAAGAAATTCTGCCGTAGGATCCAAACTGTCAAAAAAGAGCCATTGTAAGAGTTTATCCAACAGTGAGCCCAAGTAGGTATCTTGTGACATTGTGCAGCTAGAATCAACCCTTTTTGTGTCACAAAGGAATCTATTCTAAGGCCGTTTCAGGTAAATGGTCCTAGTTAATACCAGCTATCCCAAACTGAAAGGAATGCAGTGGCTCAGTGACTAGGACACTGAGCTTATTGATTGAAAGGTTGAAAATTCAGCGTTTCGAATCCCTAGTGTTGCGTAATGGGGTGAACTCCCATTACTTGTCCCAGCTTCTGCCAACCTAGCAGTTCGAAAGCATGTAAAAAATGCAAGTAGAAAAATAGGGACTACCTTTGATGAGAAGGTAACAGGGTTCCGTGCGCCTTTGGCATTTAGTCATGCCGGCCAAATGACCACAGAGACATCTTTGGACAGCACTGGCTCTTCAGGTTTGAAACGGAGATGAGCACCGCCTCCTAGAGTCGGGAACGACTAGCACATGTGTGCAAGGGGAGCCTTTACCTTTACCTATCCCCAAACCATCATCAAGGATCTTGATGGGGAAATTTTAATCTCACCTGTGCAAAAGAATCAGAAAGATATTTGTTTTTTACTACAGAGGCTGAAGGAAAACAATATGAATATCACTAAGGAGTCTTTGAACGTTGGTTTCACTAAAGGAAAAATAATCAAGTATTAATTTACTCTGGGTGTCATTCAGATTCTGAGTGCCTTTAAAAGTGGTTTATATATTGCTCCTCACCCAAATAAAAAGAGTGGAAAGCATAACAAACAGTGAAAGGATAAATCTTATATCAACACCGAGCACATACGAAACCTTCTTTTAGGAATATGAGGCACAAATATCCCTGTGAAACAAAGAGAGGCAGTTTCACAATAATTTTAGTTGAAAATTGGATTCCTGCACTAGGCAGATCAGGCTAGATGACCTGCAAGATCTCTTCCAAGCCTTATATTTGTTTGCATGGAAACAATAACAAATTCATTTTGTTTTAATGCAGTCCCCTGCATGGCTAGAGGTAATAAAATGCAAACATTATTTTTTGAATGCGTCACAGAAATCCTCAGAACACTTTCAAAACTTGGTTGATATGATGAATTCAGTGTCGGCTGAATTCACATCTCGAGCACCGAGTGTTAAAAATCAGGCGGCATCTAATGTACCTTTTCCAACTAATACATAATACATAAGATTTAAAAATTTAAAATATTTTTACATCAAGTAAAATAAAAATATATACATGCATACATAGAAGTGAGTAGAAGCTGTGAACTGGAAGAAGAGGGAGTCAAGCTATTCTCCAAAGCACCTGAAGACAGGAGAAGAAGTGACGGATGGAAACTAATCAAGGAGAGAAACAACCTAGAAATCAGAAAAAAATTTCCTGACAATTAGAACAATTAATCAGTGGAAAAACTTGCCTCCAGAAGTTGTGAATGCTCCAACACTGGAAGTTTTTTCAGAAGAGATAGGACAATGGTATAGCATGAAATGGCATGAAGCTCTATACCATTGTCTGAAATGGTATAGAGCTTCATGCCTTGGCAAGGTGTTGGACTAGAAGAAAGTCCCTTCCAACTCTGTCATTCTATTATTCTGGAGTTTTGCATAAATCATTCAATTTCATCTCAAACTTCTCAAAGCGGATTGATGATTCAGATTGCCTTTATAATCATTCGGTGTGTGTGTGTGTTGATCTGGAACCCTGCTGGTCTTCTTAGTACATGGATTTATCATTATGCTTGGGGGTCCATTGGTGATATAGAGCACACTGGTTGAGTGCATTGCTAGTAATTTATTACACTCTTCTGCAAATGAGTTTGATGGTTTTAATTAGCTGTTTTAATTGGTTTTAAGTGTCCTTAATGTCTCTCGTTTTGCCTTTTTTCTAGCTTTTCAGAAATTCTATAACCACCCAGTCAGTAAGGTGAGATGGGCAGCAATATAAGGTGCATATATTATATGCACCTTATATATTATTATATATTATATATATAATATATTATGATATATATTATAATATATTATATATTATGTGCCTACTATTCCTATCCTATTGTTCCCTTTCATTCTATCAAATTAGATCACTTCTAAGACTTTTTCCAATTTCATAACCTTATGTGAGGGTTTCCAGTGGCAAAAGCAGGTGTAACAAATATTAAACTATATACAAAGTCTTCTTATAAATAACAGGGAGGGGGACTTGTAATACAGCAAAACTCCTCATTATGATCAGAGCAGATATTTCATTTCATTTCATTTCATTTGATTTTTATACCGCCCTTCTCCTGAAGGACTCAGGGCGGTGTACAGGCAAATAAAAACAAACAAGACACTATATATAAAATGTAAATTAAAAAACTTATTATAATTTGCCTAAAAATTTAAAAATATATAAAAACTAAAACCCCGTTTAAAATTAATAATAACTATAAAATCCATAAAAGTTAACCCAGCCCCGCACGAATAAAAAGATGTGTCTTCAGTTCGCGGTGAAAGGTCCGAAGGTCAGGTATTTGGCGTAAACCCGGGGGAAGTTCGTTCCAGAGTGTGGGAGCCCCCACAGAGAAGGACCTTCCCCTGGGGGCCACCAGCCGACATTGCTTGGCGGACGGCACCCTGAGAAGTCCCTCTCTGTGAGAGCGTACGGGTCGGTGGGAGGCATATGGTAACAGTAGACGGTCCCGTAAGTACCCAGGCCCTAAGCCATGGAGCGCTTTAAAGGTCATAACCAAAACCTTAAAGTGCACCCGAAAAGCCACAGGAAGCCAGTGCAGTCTGCGCAGGACTGTCTTTAATGTGATTAGGACACCTAAGGTTAAAAAACTTCAATTGGCTACAAGGAGCGCCTGCAGCAAATCACTTATACACTGATAGAAAAATGATTTGTGCATGGCATAGTTATAGTATATACTGCTATTACATATTTGTTTCTAATGTCCGATGCATATAAGTAAATCACAGCATGTGTTTGGTGACATTGTGTCAGATTTCATCATTTTTCCCACTTAGAGACATTGGTGGGTGAATGTTCATCTAAGCCAATGGTCCTAACATGTGGCAGTATACTTTAGATGCTGAGGGGTACTTTTGTGCTCTTATGCATGCCCCTTATAGTCCTCTTAAGAATGGGGTGAGGTCAAAAGTAGACAGTTTTTGGTTGAAGATTTTGGGATTTTGAGTAGAGACTATGGAGTCAGGTAATGAGTTCCAAGCGTTAAAAACTCTGTTACAGAAGTCATATTTTCTGCAATCGAGTTTGAAGCGGTTGACATTAAGTTTGCTCTTGTATTATTGCGATTGAAGCTGAAGTAGTCTTTCACAGGAAGGATATTGCAATAGATGATTTTGTGTGTTAAACACAAGTCATGTCGAAGTCGACGGAGTTCTAAATTTTCTAATCCCAGGATTTCAAGTCTGGTGGTATAAGGTATTTTGCTCTTTTCGGAGGAGCGAAGAACTCTTCTAGTAAAATATTTCTGGACGCGTTCGATCGTATTAATGTCAGAGATGTGGTATGGGTTCCAGACGGATGAGCTGTATTCAAGAATAGGTCCGGCAAATGTTTTGTATGCTCTAGTTAGTAGCACTTGGTGCTACTAACTAGAGTGCTACTAACTAACTAACTAGTTAGTTAATTAGTTAATTAGTTAGTAATTAGTTAGTTGGTGCTACTAACTAACTAACTAACTAGTTAGTTAGCACTTGGTGCTCTCTGAGTTTGGTTGTTTTCTTGCCTTACCCAAACTAGGTAACATCATCAGCAGTGATGATGTTACCTAATTTGGATAATAATAAAACATCTGGAAGAAGGCATCCAAGCTTAGAGTACAACAAGGACCCTTCTGTAAGTCTAAACTGTTTGGGGATACCAAATTTAAAATAAAAATAAAGATAAAAATAAAACTTAAAAAAGGAAATTAAAAAAAAAATACTGTATGAACCAAATAAATAAATAACACTTCAGTCAAATTGGCTTGACTCAATCTGCCAACTTAATTTTTCAACTGGATTCAAACCATCAGTCTCTTAAGCACCCAGATGTGTGTAAAATAGATATTTGTATGCAGAAATATGCCAAGCATCTACCCTTTTGCAAATAGGCAAGTGTCGACAGAAATAAGCCAGGATAATAAGAAATCCTGGCTTAGCCTTCAAAAAATCCTGCACCAAACCGTGTCTTTGATTAGACTATCTCTAAAGTTACTTCCAATCATATCATTTTGTGAAACTTAGGCAGAAGAACAAGGTACCACCAAATCTTCTCCTGAAAGCTCACCTTGCTGCAAAGATTAAGGGATTTCACCTTTTCTGTCCAGGGGTGAAATCCACCAGGTTCTGACAGGTTCTGGTAGTGGAAATTTTGAGTAGTTTGGAGAATCAGCAAATACCACCTCTGGCTGGCTTCAGAGTGGGGTGGGAATGGAGATTCGACAATATCCTTCCCCCAGGCCTGGGGATGGAATGGGGATTTTGCAGTATCCTTCCCCTGGAGTGAGGTGGGAATGGAGATTTTGCAGTATCCTTCCCCTGCTATGCCCACCAAGCCACGCCCACCAAACTACACCCACCAAGCCACACCATGCCCACCAAGCCACGCCCACAGAACCGGTAGTAAAAAAATTTGGATTTCACCATTGCTTCTGTCCCCTTTATACTGGCAAGGGATGTTTAGGGAACCATTGCAACAATCTCACTTTCTGTTAAAAACGGAGAAATGTTCAGTGTCCGAACTGCTTGAGCCTGGCTACAACGGCTGAGACACTGAGCTGGTCGACCAGGAAGGTTTGGCAGTTCAGCAGTTCGAATCCCTAGTACAGGTCATCTGCATGAGCAGGGGGTTGGACTAGATGACCTCTAAGGTCCCTTCCAACTCTGTTACTGTTAAAGTACAGGTGGGAAATCACTGCTTCTCTGATGTTGGTGGATTACAATTCCTGTCATCCTGATTCTTGATTCCTGAACGTTGGTTACGAGTGGAAGGAATTGGGAATCAGCCAAAGAATGTGGGCTGTCTTGCTTATTGCCCCCAAAATTAATAATATGTCAGGCCTGGAAGCCATCTTTTGTATTCAATCTTCAGGCCTGCCACATTTACTACTGTGGGAAACTGGGAGGGGGGAATTGAGTGGAGCCAGAGTGATATATATAGTCATAATAACATTCCTTTCTCAAAGAGTCAAGGACATCTTGCCCTGCACCTGGAAGGTTGGAACTGGGAGGCATCTCCAGCTGGGATGGTGCTTTGATTGGACCATGTGATGGACATGTGGATGCTGGACAGGGACTTGGACTTTCCTTTGTGTGGGGAAAACCTGGAAGCTTCCAGATTCGGGTTTTCCCAGATGTGCCAATATGAAATCTCTAATAAAATGGAACTTTGAGGAACTTCAAGTCCCAGAGTCTTCTTTCATTGGGGGTGTTACTTGGAACCCTGACATAATAATCCAATGGGTTGAGAAAATCTAACAGACTCAAATTGAAGATGATATTGTCTAAGATGCTACGTCTGACCTTGTCCTAGAATTGATAATGTTACCTAGTTTGGTAATAAAATGTCTGCAAGAGAACAACCAAGCTCAGAGAGCACCAAGGTCTTCATAGTCCTCCCCTCCCCCTCATCTCTCTTATAGCATTGATAACGTTGCCTAGTTTGGTAATGAAATGTCTGCAAGAAAATAACCAAGCTCAGAGAGCACCGACCCCTCATTTCAACCCTGAGCTACAAATATTTTCCTTTATTGAAAGCTTCATATTCCAGGCATTCTATAATAATAATAATAATAATAATAATAATAATAATAATAATAATAATAATAATAATAATAATAATAATAATAATAATAATAATAATACCTGGTTATGGCTGACCAACAGAACATTGAAGAAAGAAACAGAGGGCCTGATTCTTGCGGCCCAAGAACAAGCTATTAGAACAAATGTAATCAAAGCCAGAATAGAAAAATCTGCTGATGATCCCAAATGCAGATTCTGCAAAGAAGCAAATGAAACCATTGATCACATACTGAGCTGTTGTAAGACAGTAGCTCAGACCGACTACAAGCAACGTCATAACACAGTTGCTCAGATGGCCCACTGGAACTTGTGTCACAACCACCATCTGCCTGTAGCAAAGAACTGGTGGGATCATAAGCCTGAAAAAGTGATTGAAAATGAGCATGCAAAACTACTGTGGGATTTCCAAATACAGACTGATAAAGTTTTGGAACACAATACCCCGGATATTACGATTGTGGAAAAGAAAAAAGTGTGGATAGTCGACATTGTTATACCTGGTGACAGCAGAATCGACGAGAAACAACTTGAAGAAGTCACCAGATATCAAGATTTGAGAATCGAATTGCAGAGACTCTGGCATAAACCAGTGCAGGTGGTTCCAGTGGTAGTCGGCACACTGGGAGCTGTGCCTAAAGACCTAGGCAAGCACTTAAAAGCAATTGGTGCTGAAAAGATCACCATTGGTCAGCTGCAGAAGGCCACCTTACTGGGATCTACTTGCATAATTCACCAATACATCACGCAGTCCTAAACACTTGGGAAGTGTTCGACTAGTGATCTGTGATACGAAATCCAGCATACTTATCTCGTTTGCTGTGTATACTGTCATTTTGTGTAAATAAAATAATAAAACCAGGGCTTTGAAGAACAAAAGCCACTGCAATATACCAAAGGGCTTTTTCAATGATTCATAATTTTCATTAATAGCAATTATGCGCCCAGATTCAAAACTCCAGAGCATTTGACAGGCTGAGCTTCGAAGTCATTTCTCTTATCGCGGAGAGAAGTTTTAAGTTCCTCCTGAGGAAGGAACAGATGGGGGAGAAAAAAAACAACAGTTGTATAAAGAAAGCCCAGCAGGTGTTTGAATAAAGTCTATCATGTTATCTCAATGACAATAATCAGCAGGATTGTCTAGGGAGCAAAAAAATGTAAGGCTAGAAAAATAGACAAACCTTATTCTGTCAGTTGACAATGCTTGGTTTCGCTTTCTCGGCGGAATCTACCCTGTTTCCCCCCAAATAAGACATCCCCAGATAATAAGCCCAATCGGGCTTTTGAGCACATGGCAATAAGGCCAAGCGCTTATTTCAGGGTTCAAAAAAATATAAGACAGGGTCTTATTTTCAGGGAAACATGGCACAGATGAGTTTTGTCCAGTGGGCTAACTCTGTTTCTCCATGGACAAGAAGAATGGAATGGAATGGAATGGAATGGAATAGAATGGAATAGAATAGAATAGAATAGAATAAGAATAAGAATAAGAAATAGAAATAATGGGAATGGGAATGGGAATGGGAATGGGAATGGGAATGGGAATGGAATGGAAGGGAACGGAAGGGAATTAGAATTAGAAATAGAAATAGAATTAGAAATAGAAATAGAAAGAATGGGAATGGGAATGGGAAGGGGAAGGGAAGGAAAGAGAATTAGAATTAGAATTCGAAATAGCAATAGCAACAACAATAACAATAACAATAACAATAACAATAGCAATAGCAATAGAAATAATGGGAATGCGAATGGAAGGGAATGGAATAGAATAGAATAGAATAGAATAGAATAAGAATAAGAATAAGAAATAGAAATAGAAATAATGGGAATGGGAATGGGAATGGGAATGGGAATGGGAATGGGAATGGAAGGGAAGGGAAGAGAAGGGAAGGGAATTAGAATTAGAATTAGAAATAGAAAAAATGGGAATGGGAATGGGAAGGGAAGGGAAGGGAATTAGAATTAGAATTAGAAATAGAAATAGAAAGAATGGGAATGGGAATGGGAATGGGAAGGGAAGAGAATTAGAATTAGAATTAGAAATAGCAATAACAATAGCAATAGCAATAGCAATAATGGGAATGCGAATGGAATGGAATAGAATAGAATAGAATAGAATAGAATAGAATAGAATAGAATAGAATAGAATAGAATAGAACAGCAGAGTTGGAAGGCACCTTGGAGGTCTTCTAGTCCAACCCCCTGCTTAGGCAGGAAACCCTACACCACTTCAGACAAAAGGTTATCCAAAACTTCCAGTGTTGGAGCATTCACAACTTCTGAAGGCAAGTGGTTGCCCTGATTAAATTGTTCTAATGGTCAGGAAATGTCTCCTTAGGTCTAGGTTGCTTATTTCCTTTGTTCGGAGAGATTGATTGTAAGCATCGCTCCATTATTTGAAACTTGCTCAGAGAAAACGCACCTCTCTCTTTGCGACCCATGACAACTTCCAAGGTCTTCCATTACCATATTACATTTTCTAACGAATGAGATGAATTAACAATTTTGCATCAGAGGGACGGATTTACACACGAGAAGAAAAGAGTAGCCATCTTCTTCCCAGTATTATTTTCAATCGTTCTTGTTGCCTTTCTTTTTCTCCTTCTGAATACGACCTTATCCCTACTTAATTCTCTTTAGCTTTCTTCCACGAAACAACTGTTTTGTGTGTTGTCAGTTATTCAAAATTTATATTTATTTGGGGGGGGGAGGTCATATTATGACAGACTTCAGTTTGCCAACTCCTGTTGAAATCAATTCTAGAGTGCTCCCATGTCCCCCCTGAACGCATGTTAAAGACACGGGCTTATGCCTGAACCACACTACATCTAATTAATTAATTACAGATGGAATTTATAAATAAAACCAGGTATTCCATGTCTTGCTTTCGGGATTGAGGGAGAACAATTTTCCCCCCCTCCAATTTGCAATTAAAGAGTGCTATCCCTCCAGAGGATGTGGTGGCTCAGTGGCTGAGACACTGCTTGTTGATCGAAAGGTCGGCAGTTCAGCGGTTCGAATCCCGAGTGCCACGTAACGGGGTGAGCTCCCGTGACTTGTCCCAGCTTCTGCCAACCTAGCAGTTCGAAAGCACATAAAAAATGCAAGTAGAAAAATAGGGATTACCTTTGGTGGGAAGGTAACAGTGTTCCATGCGCCTTTGGCGTTTAGTCATGCCAGCCACATGACCATGGAGACATCTTTGGACAGTGCTGGCTCTTCGGCTTTGAAATGGGCACTGCCCCCTAGAGTCAGGAACGACTAGCACATATGTGCGAGGGGAACCTTTACCTTTACCTTTATCCCTCCAGAATCAGTGGGAGTTGAGTAGAATATAAATTTGATATATCACACAATCAGCCAGATGTTTAGACTGGATCTGGAGTTTTTGGCCAGCTATCGAGCCTTTCCCAATAGGTAGGTGTGCATGTTTGATGGTGTTACAGGTATCCTCGCAGGATAGAAGCTGTTCCAAGCAAAACCACCTTTTGCAATTGACCGATGATGAATTTGTCACTGCCAATGGTGTTCAAAGGGTGAGTGGTGCAGTGGCATTAAAGGTGGAGCTCTCGCCTCACTATCTGGAGGCTGTGAGTTCGATCCTAGGTAGAGGCAGATATTTCTCTCTCTGGGCACACTGAGAATATATCTGCTGAATAAAACTCCGCATTGGTGACAGGAAAGGCATTTGGCCAGTAAACACTCAGCTCCATTCAGTTGCCCAGACTCCACCCTGCAAGGGATTATGGGGTTGTTAAAAGAGGATTATGATGAATGGTGTTCAAAAGGTGTTCCAGTTGTTTTGGAATTGCACCCTAATACTATCTTTGCTTTCTTTTGCCACAGTCGTTCTAGTTCTCTTTGCAGGTCTTTGTATTCTGCTATCTTCTCTAGTTCTTTCTCTTCTCTTCTGCTGTATCCAGGTACCGTCATGTCCACTATCCAGATTTTTTGGGTCATTGTGATCGACAGTAGCTAAGTCTCAGGCATGTAGCAGGTATGTATTTATTTCCCCTGTGTATTGCATGATGGATAAACACACCCGGATCTATTTTGCAGAGTATACTTTTGGGTTTGCTGATCATCTTCCTTGCTCTTCTTTCAAACCCGTTCCGATTTTTCTAATTTGTTCAGTGCAATTCACATGACTCCGGGGATTAAGCACATTCAAAATAAAGAGGTATTTCCAGTCAATGTGAATTCTATCAATTCTGGATTTTCATCTTTAATCTTCCCTTTTATCCTTCTCTTGACAATTTTCTTTTATCTTTTTGGTGAAGAATGGTGAACCAATCTAAGAACTGAGCAGCTCTGCCTTTGTAACTTCTTAAGATGTTAATATTTTTAGGGGGCTAGAGGCTGAAATATATGAAGAACGGTTGCAGAATTTCAGTATGTCAAGTCTAGGGAAAAGAAGGACCAGGTGTGACATGATAGCAGTGTTCCACTATTTTTTAAAATATATTTTATTAAACTTTTTTTACATTAAAAACCTAGAAAAAAGGGAACAGGTTATATTACTTAACAGCTATTTAGTTATATTTATAACAATAATCCGTGCAATGATTACAAACATTAAATTGTATGTATTTGTGTTCTTGTTTTATCTATTGTTTATACTTAGTAACTAAATATCCTTATCTATCTCCTTTCTATCCATTTATGCCACTTTTCCCATATATTATAAAATACCGATGTTTCTTTATCTTTTAAATTCAGCGTTAGTTTGTCCATTTCTGTGCAGTTCATGATCTTTTGTATAACATGTTTCTCTGTAGGTATACATGGCTGTTTCCAACATTGATCCTAGTAGCAGTTAATATGTGTAGTATCAAATATTTTATACTCTTCACATTTTTTTTTTGAAAATCCCCAATAAAAAGAGTTCCAGTTCTAGTTCCAATTGTTCATTCGTGATTTCCTGTAGCCACTCTTTAATTTTTAACCAGTATTTATGGGATTTGGGGCAGGATCACCACATATGGTAAAATGTTCCCTCTTTATTTTTACATTTCCAGCATATGGGGCTCATTCACAGTGTTCCAATATTTGAGGGGCTGCCTCTGGTGGCTCAGCAGACTAAGTCTGTCTGTTATTAACACAGGTGCTTGCAATTACTGCAAGTTCAAGTCCCACCAGGCCCAAGGTTGACTCAGCCTTCCATCTTTTATAAGGTAGGTAAAATGAGGACCCAGATTGTTGGGGGGGCAATAAGTTGCCATTGTATATAATATACAAATGGATGAAGACTATTGCTTAACACAATGTAAGCCGCCCTGAGTCTTCGGAGAAGGGCGGGATATAAATTCAAATAAATTAAAAAAAAGAAGAGGGAGGCAATTTATTTTCCAAAGCACCTGAGGGCTGTACAAGAAGCAAAGGATGGCAACTAATCAAGGAGAGAAGCAACCTAGAACTAAGGAGAAATTTTCTGCCATTGAGAACAATCAGTGGAATGAACTTCCCTCCAGAAGTTGTGGGTGTTCTAACATTCCAAATATTGGGCCTCTGTGGCTCAGGCTGCTAATGCAGCCTGTTATTAACAGCAGCAGCCTGCAATTACTGCAGGTTCTAGTCCCACCAGGCCCAAGGTTGGCTCAGCCTTCCATCCTTTATAAGGTAGGTAAAATGAGGACCCAGATTGTTGGGGGCAATAAGTTGACTTTGTATATAAATATACAAATAGAATGAAGACTATTGTTAACATAGTGCAAGCCGCCCTGAGTCTTCGGAGAAGGGCAGGATATAAATGTAAATAAATAAATAAATAAATAAATAAATTGGAGGCTTTCAAACAGAGACCGAACAGCTATTTGTCTGAAATGGTATAGAGTTTTCTGCTTGAGAAGAGGGTTGGACTAGAAGGCCTCCAAGGTCCCTTCCAACTTTGTTATTCTGTTATTTTTATTGACTAGCTGGTACACAGATTTTTTTCTTTGTTATTTCTCTTTTTCCAAAGATACATAAAGGAGACCTCTTGCACAGCATTCTTGACCAACCTCAACACCACGGCAACATTTCTTTGTCTTGGTGACTGGCCTCTCTTTCCATTTTTTTTTAATGTGCGTTTTTTGACATTTGCAGCTCTGCTCATTTTCAACAGCTTCCTCTCTTCTTTTCCGCAGTTCTGAGATAACCAGAGATGGTATTCAGCCGGTTCACACCGGTTCAGGTGAACCGGTCTGTGGCAATCGCGGGTGGGCCTGCCTATTGCCATCCTATTTAGTCACATTTTCGAGGCTGGGTGCATGCATGGATGGCACGCACGAGAGCAAAGTGTACATATGGAAGGCCGGGTGCATGCACAGAAGGCGCACATGAGAGCAAAGCACATGCACGGAAGCCCGGGTGCATGCACGGAAGATGCATGCGCAAAGCAAGCATGCGTGCACACAGTAAACCAGTGGTAAAAATATGTGAAATGCACCTCTGGAGATAACCCCTGTCCCTAGTAAATATTTGAAGGAGGGGAAAATACTCCTAGTGTACTATTTTTTCCACTCTGTAAATATATTAAATAGAACCAAGATGAAGGTCAAAGCCGGAAAAAGAATAGCACGTTTACAAAGAAGACAAAGACTGGGGTTGTCTGGACAACAGAACTATTGAAATGAAAACAAATACAGCAATGGAGAGAGCTAAGAAGAAGGAGAGAGATGGAAAGGGAGAAGGAGAGAGAGAGAAAGAAGAAAGGGAAGAGGAGAGGAGGAAAGGTAGGGAAAATAAGAGTAGGAGAGAAGGTTAGATAGGGAGGAAGTAGGGAGAAGGGGGAGAAAGGAAGGGGAAGTAGAGAAAGAGTAGGAGAGGAGAGAAGAAAGTAGGTAGGATGAAAGGAGGAAGGGAAAGGTGGGAGAAGGAGAAGAAAGGATTGCTGTGAAAAGCAAAAGATGAAATGGAAGAAAGGCAACCCCGAATATATTTGAATATATTAGGATAAAAATTGAAATAGTTAAAAAAAAAGAATGAAAGAGAATGAACACTAAAAATGGAGAAATTAGAACTTGAGGGCGAAAGAAGATGTGACTTAATAAAATGAACAAGGACATATTAGGAAATGAATAAAAACTATGAAAAAAACATTTTGGCAAAAACTGTAACTAAGTAAAATATATTTGAATATATTGAATTGTATAAAATATGATATGGCCAATACTCTCTTCATAAATCATGTATGTGTGTAGGGGGGAACTAAAAAATCAATAAAAACTTGTTTTAAAAAAAGAAGACGACAAAGACCCGCTATATTCATGTGCAACTTTTCAGGAGGTAAAGAAGAAAAGGATACTTTGCCTTCAAAATTGCAGGTTGCCTGAACACCATCTGTTTCCTCCCTTCCATTCTTACATCCAGGCACTTCCTCTTCGCGGTGAATTAACAACAAGGGAAAGGTGCAAGCAAGCAGTGAGATCTGGATTTTCAAAGCGGTAGGCTGTTATTTAATGGATTAGCACATCTAGATGAAAGATGTTCGGTACGGGTTTTAAAAAAAGAAGAAGAAAAACCAGGGCCCGTTAACTGGACTTCGTCTCCTGTCCATCAAAACTAATTGTTCCATCACTTGCCTTCATTCTTCTCTGCAATATATTCTCAGAAGAAGAAAACCAAGTACCATAATCGAACGGAACGCCCAAAATTTATATTACCTCTTTTCCAGACAAGGTAGAAAGATTTGCTTTCTTTTGCCACAGTCATTCTAGTTCTCTTTGCTGGTCTTCATATTCTGTTATCTTCTCTAGTTCTTTCTATTCTCTTCTGCTGTATCCAGGTACTGTCATGTCCACTATCCAGATTTTTTGGGGTCATTCTTGATTGACAGTAGCTAAGTCTCAAGCATGTGACAGGTACGTATGTATCTTCCCTGTTGTTGTGACTCGTCGTCCCTCCTCTCCTCAGCTGGGCCCCTCCTGTCTCCAACCAGGCCTGTTATCAGACTCCAAGTCTAATAATGAAGATGAACGGCCTGTCATGCCTCCAGCCCCCGGCCCTGGCCCCATGCCCGGAGAGGATTCCAGGAGTGGGAGGACAAGCCCGATAAACCTCACTCATACAGCGTGTGTTCCTTTGGCTCAGCCGTCAGAGCAGGACGTCAGCCAGGTGCTGGAATTACTCGGCCCTACTCCCTCTGACCCCTCCCTTTCCCAGAAGCTGCCAGCAGATCCAGCTGAAGACAATTCAGGTTGGGAGGACCCTCGCTTCCAGAGATCTGAGAGGTGAAGCCAGCAGAAGGAGGGGTGGGGCAGGCCTGAATAAATGCTGAGTCATGGAGCCACACCCCACAGCCTATGTAAAGGACCTGCTTTTGGCATTCCAACCTTGAGTCAAGCAAAGTCTTATCGAGTTTGCTGATACCGGACCCTATCGCTGAAGTCACAACTTGGACTCCTGCCTGCCCTGATAAACTTCAAAGGGACTTGGCAAGCTGCAGAGGCTTCATTGCCAAGTTTGTCACAGACTTCCTTGACTCGTTCATCGGAGTGGGGGGTGGGACACGAAACCTGTGTATTGCATGATGGATAAACGCACCCGGATCTATTTTGCAGAGTATACTTTTGAGTTTGCTGATCGTCTTCCTTGCTCGTCTTTTAAAGCCATTCTGATTTTTCTAATTTGTTCGGTGCAATTCACGTGACTCCGGGGATTAAACACATTCAAAATAAAGAGGTATTTACCAGTCAATGTGAATTCTATCAATTCTGGGTTTTCATCTTTATTCTTCCCTTTTATCCTTCTCTCCACAATTTTCTTTTATCTTTTTGGTGAAGAACGGTGAACCAATCTAAGAACTCAGCAACTCTGTCTTTGTTACCTGTTAAGATGTTAATATTTTTAAGGGGCTAGAGGCTGAAATATATGAAAAACAGTTACAGAATTTGGGCATGGCAAGTCTAATGAAGAGAAGGACCAGGTGTGACATAATAGCAGTGTTCCAATATTTGAAGGGCTGCCACAGAGAGGAAGGGGGTCAAGCTATTTCCCAAGGCATCTGAAGGCCAGACAAGGAATAATGGATGGAAACTGATCAAGGAGAGATTCAACCTAGAAATAAAGGAGAAATTTTCTGACAGGGAGAACAATCAACCAATGGAACAGAAGTTGCCTTCAGAAGTTGTGGGAGCCTCATCGCTGGAGGCTTTCAAGAAGAGATTGGACTGCCATTTGTCAGAAATGGTATAGGGTCTCCTGCTTGACCAGGGGGGTTGGACTAGACGACCTTCAATGCCCCTTCCAACTTCGTCAATCTGTTAAATCTGTTATCACAATTGACCTTAACGCTGTTAGTATGAAGGTTCAGATAGAGACCTTTTGTGGTCCGCTATCTTATTCCAAGTAAAATAAATGTGTTTTGACGGTTGGGAAAGTCACAAAATGTTAGATGCTTTGCAATCTCTCTTTCTCACTCCAACATCTGGAAAATATTCTTGGGAAAAGCCCTATGAAATGTAGAGGCGTCGTATAACCCGTACTCCTTCCCTTACGGCCACCATGGAGCCCAACAATTCTGTTGCTAAGTGAAACATTTGTTAAGTCAGTTTTGCCCCATTTTATGACCTCTCTTGCCACTATTGTTAAGTGAATGGCTGCAGTTTATTTTATTTATTATTTATTATATTTGTATACCGCCCATCTCCCGAAGGACTCAGGGCGGTTCACAGCCAATAAAACAACAGAAAACATATAATACATATAAAACAGCAAAAAAGAATAGAAAATTAATTCAATTGATGGCCTAAAACTTTTAAATATAAATTTAAAACCCCGTTTAAAACCCCTGATTTAAAACCCCAATTTAAAACTACGTTCATGCTAGTCCTGCTGTTCGAAACAGCAACGTCTTCAGCTCGCGGCGGAAGGACCTGAGGTCGGGGAGTTTACGAAGCCCAAAAGGGAGCTCGTTCCAGAGGGTAGGAGCCCCCACAGAGAAGGCCCTTCCCCTGGAGGTCGCCAGCCGACATTGTTTAGCTGACGGTATCCGAAGGAGGCCCTCTCTGTGAGAGCGCACTGGTCGGTGAGATGCTAATGGTGGCAGTAGGCGGTCCCCTAAATATCCCGGCCCTAAGCCATGGAGTGCTTTAAAGGTGATAACAAGTTCTTCAGTTAGTAACATGGTTGCTAAGCAAATCTGGCTTCCCCATTGACTTTGCTTGTCGGAAGATCGCAAAGGGGGACCACATGACCCCAGGACACTGCGACCATCATAAATGTGAGTTAGTTGCCAAGTGTCTCAATTTTGATCACTTGACCATAGGGAACGCTACAATGGCCGTAAGTGTGAAAAACGGTCATAAATCCCTGTTTTCAATGCCACTATAATTTGAATGGTCACTAAATGAACTGTTATAAGTTAAGGACCACTTCTACTAGCCTTTAAGGATTGTTCTTCCACTGATGAATGCATTTTTAGACTATTCTTCTGCAGTTCCAAGAATACAGTACAGCGGATAAAGGGGAGAATGGAAACTTGTAAGTAGGCATTACTCCCGATCATAAATTAACACATAAAATAGATAATGCTTCCTCCATGGATCCCCTGGACGAAGTAAACTGCTTAGAGAGGGCTGCAAATCACTGTGAAGCAGTATATAAGTCTAAGTGCTACTGACTCAGCCTTCCATCCTTCCTAGGTTGGTAAAATGAGGAGCCAGGTTGTTGGAGGCAATAGGCTGACTCTGTAAACTGCTTAAAGAGGACTGTAAAGCACTGTGAAGTGTTATATAAGTGCTGTTGCTCTTCCTTCCTGCCTTCCTGCCTTCCTCCCTCATTCCCTTCTTTCCCTCCTTCCCTCTTCCCCTCCCTGCCTCCCTTCCTCCCTTCTTTCTTTCTTCCTTCCTTCCTTCCTTCCTTCCTTCCTTCCTTCCTTCCTTCCTTCCTTCCTTCCTTCCTTCCTTCCTTCCGTGGTTAGAATGCAGTATTGCAGACTGATTCTGCCCATTGCCAAGAGTTCGATCCTGACCAGCTCATGGTTGACCCAGCCTTGCATCCTTCCTAGGTCGGTAAAATGAGGACCCAGATTATTGGGGGCAAGAGGCTGACTCTGTAAATAGCTTAGGAAGGGCTGTAGAGCACTGTGAAGTGGTATATAAGTCTAAGTGATATTGCTGTATCTATCTATCTATCTATCTATCTATCTATCTATATCTATCTATCTATCTATCTATCTATCTATCTATCTATCTATCTATCTATCTATCTATCTATCTATCATCTATCTATCCCACCAGGCTCAAGGTTGACTCAGCCTTCCATCCTTCCTAGGTCAGTAAAATGAGGGCCCAGATTGTTGGGGGCAAGAGGCTGACTCTGTAAACAGCTTAGAGAGGGCTGTAAAAGCATTGTGAAGTGGTATATAAGTCTACGGGCTATATCTACTGCTATCATGATAATGGTCAGAAATGCTTCGTTCTTACGCTGTGATTCCTCCTAAGCAGCAATACATATAAAATTTGCACTTCCAATATCCCTCTCTGGGCATCTGCTACAAACGCAAGATGGGGCCGTAGGGTTGGGTTAAGCATGCAAGCTCAGCACACACGGAAGGTTTCATGCCTATTCAGCACAATGTGCTTAGAATTGGAACAAAGGAAGGTCAGAAGCAGAGGCAACGCCGGTGAAGCACAGCTGTGTGCGTTGCCCAAGGACTCCTATACAATTCAAGCCTCACACATTCAGTTGGTGCGAGCTATGTTAGGATTTCAAAAGGGACGCGGTGGCTTAGTGGGAAGGTAACAGCGTTCCGTGCACCTTTGGCATTTAGTCATGCTGGCCACATGACCACGGAGACTATCATGTATCATCTATCAATCAATCATCTACCTATATCATCTATCTATCTATCTATCTATCTATCTATCTATCTATCTATCTATCTATCTATCTATCTATCTATTTTAAAACCACTCATCCCCTTCACAGAAGGATTCTGGACAGTGTACACACAAAATTTCAGATCATAAAAGAAATATATACAATTTAAAATTTTATTTATTTATTTATTAAATTTTTATACCGCCCTTCTCCCGAATTTAAATTTAAATTTAAATGCAAGACGGAATTAAAATTAAAAGTTAATTAAAAGGCAGAGGGATGCACAAAGAGCATGACTACATTGCCACCTCTGCTTGTCAGTCATAGAATCTTGACATCTAACTCCAGCTTTCATAGTGCTGGAAGGGACCTTGGAGGTCCTCTAATCCAGGGCTCTCCAACCTTGGTCCCTTTAAGACTTGTGGACTTCAACTCCCAGAGTCCCTCAGCCAGCAAAGCTGGCTGAGGAACTCTGAGAGTTGAAGTCCACAAGTCTTAAAGGGACCAAGGTTGGAGACCCCGGCTCTAATCCAACCCCCTGCCCATGGCAGGAGACCTTAACGCTTCTCAGACAAATGGTTGTCCAATCTTTTCTTGAGGACCTCCAGAGATGGAGCATCCACAACTCTGAAAATATTTGCAGATCCCTCGCATCCTGGACATAAACTGTTTCAACTCCTACCCTCAAAACGACGCTATAGAGCACTGCTCACCAGAACAACTAGACACAAGAACAGTTTTTTCCTGAAGGCCATCACTCTGCTAAACAAATAATTCCATCAACACTGTCAGACTATTTACTGAATCTGCACTACTATTAACCGTTTCATAGTTCCCATCACCAATCTCTTTCCACTTATGACTGTATGACTATAACTTGTTGCTGGCAATCCTTATGATTTATATTGATATATTGACCATCAATTGTGTTGTAAATGTTGTACCTTGATGAACGTATCTTTTCTTTTATGTACACTGAGAGCATATGCACCAAGACAAATTCCTTGTGTGTCCAATCACACTTGGCCAATAAAATTCTATTCTATTCTATTCTATTCTGAAAGGCAGGCTGCTTCATTTATTAATTGTTCTCACTGTCTCCTTATTTCCAGGTTAGCTCTCCCTCTGAGGAGCTTCTTGTCCACCCCTCAGGTGTTTTGGAGAACAAATAGACCCGCTCTTCCTTGTGACAGCTCTTCAAGTATTGGAAGACTGCTATTATGTCTCCCCTAAGGCTTCTCTTCGTTAGGCTAAACATACCCAGTTCCCTTAGTCGCTCATCATATGGCTTAGACTGGCCTCCCTACAGCATTAATGGCAAGCTGTCACTGGGTCTGACAAGGAGAACACATTCACACTATTTACAAGAAAGCTCTATTGTAAAAAGGAAAAAAATGGCCATCTATCTCCTCTCTTCCACAAACTTGTACTTCAGTCACAGAAAGGATGGCTATGGCTCTGAAAGGAAGTGTGTGTGTGAGGGGGGGGGGAGAGAGAGAGAGAGAAAGAGAAAGAAGAGAGAAAGAGAGAGGGGGAGAAAGGGAAAGAGAGAGAGGGAGAGAGAAAGAGAGGGAGAGAGAGGGATAGGGATAGGGAGGGAGAGAGAGAGAGGGAAAGAGAGAAGGAGAGAGAGAGGGAGAGAGAGAGATGGAAAGAGAGAGAGGGAGAGAGAGAGAAAGAGAGAGGGAGGGGGAGAGGGAGAGGGAAAGAGGGAGAGAGAGAGAAAGAGAGAGGGAAAGGGAAAGGGAGAGAGAAAGATACTCTACTCTACTCTACTCTACTCTACTCTACTCTACTCTACTCTACTCTACTCTACTCTACTCTACTCTACTCTACTCCACTCCACTCCACTCCACTCCACTCCACTCCACTCCACTCCATCCCATTTCCTGGTCCTGGTGACCAACCCAGATTGGATCTATTCCACCATGTCAGGTCAAAGTGATAAGGTTACAAAGTCAAGATGACACTAGAAGGCTTTTAATCTAATTTCTTTAAGGTTAGAATAGAATAGAATAGAATAGAATAGAATTTTATTGTTTTCTGTGCCGGTTAACTTTGAAAACCTCATTCGTTTCAGCAAGGATCAAGATGAGATGGATAATATAGTCAACAATAATTGCAAAAAATAAAATAAAATATCCCACCCATAGCGAAAAGATCTAACAATTCCAGCTTAGCTGGGTTTTGCCTACATTCCGTTCTTCGCATTGTTTTCCAACAGAACCCTTTTAGTCTCGGCGCAGCCAAATATAGACGCCCAAGTTGCTAATGAGGAATGTACGCTAATGCATTATCTTGTGCTCTCTGGGGGTTCAATTTGAAATCCCAGCTGGATATTCAGATTCATGATGAGAATGCAGATATTTCTAGATCTCTGACACGAGGACCTTGCTTTTTAGCTGATCAGAAGTAGAGGTGGCAAATCAGGGATGCATCATCAGCACTGATGAAAATCCAGCAGAATTACAATGATGGTTTCTATGCTGAGTCCAAAGACAACAATCCTGTTTTGATTTTAACTGCATTACCAATGTAGGCATTTAGATAACTTTCCTTCCTCCCTCCCTCCCTCCCTCTCTCCCTCCCTCCCTCCCTCTTCCTTCTTTCCTTCCTTCCATCCCTCTCTCCCTCCCTCTTTCCCTCCCTCCTTCCTCCCTCCCTCCCTCTCTTCCTCTCTCCCTCCCTCCCTTCCTCCTTCTTCTCTCCCTCCCTCTTCCTCCCTCCCTCCTTTCCTCTTTCCTCCCTCCCTCCCTTCCTTTCCTCTCTCCCTCCCCTCCCTTCCTTTCCTCTTTCCCTCCCTCCTTCCTCCCTGCTGCCTCCCTCCCTCCCTCCCTCCCTCCCTCCCTTCTTTCCCCTCAATCCACTTTATTAACAATTCTAGAGACCACTCTGGAGCAATTCAACAAGTTTTTCCCTGTGGGATCCTTGATTAACCACAATTGCCTCTTGACTATGAATTGTACCATGATGCTGACAAAACATCTAAAGCCCACATCCATTAGGAAGACAACTATGGGAAGTTCTTGATCATCATTTGTCATCTGGTCTGGGCCTCAATTACTCAGGGCAATTGTTCCTGCCTTCAACATCTAGTACACAATTTAGCTCTGATAGATAGTAAATGATTAGACAAAACCACTTAATATGGCAGTACAAAATACATTATTGCATACGAATTGCACAGCAGTTCAAGACGCAGTGCATCGTTCATTAGGAACCATGGTGGCTCAATGGTTAAAATGCAGCATTGCAGGATAACTCTGCCCACAGCCAGGAGTTCAAACCTGAAGGTCTAAAAGTTGACTCAGGCTTCCATCTTTCCGAGGCGGGTAAAATGAGGACCCAGATAGTTGAGGGCAATATGCTGACATTGGAAACTGCTTAGAGAGGGCTGTAAAGCACTGTGAAGCGGTATATAAGTCTAAGTGCTATTGCTATTCAAGAAAAAGACAACATACTGAGTGTCAGTGTTCCGAGTAACACCTCCAACGAAAGAAAACTCCATATGAACTACCATCGAATGAACCATTTTTGCTTGAGAATGGTTGGTTAAATTTACTAAATCAGGGACTTTTACGGAAAACGAAGATCTGGAACAAGTTTCCCTAGCAGACCTCTGTACCAGAGGTGGTATTCAGCAGGTTCTGACCAGTTTCTGGAGAGCCAGTAGTGGAAATTTTGAGCAGTTCAGAGAACTGGTAAATACCACCTCTGACTGACCCCGCCCCCATCTATTCTCTGTCTCCTGAGTCCCAGCTGATCAGGAGGAAATGGGGATTTTGTAGTAACCTTCCCCTGGAGGCGGGAGGGAATGGAGATTTTACAATATCCTTCCCCTGCCACACCCACCAAGCCACGCCCACCAAGCCACACCCACCAAAGTATGCCCACAGAACCGGTAGTAAAAATTTTGGAATCCCACCACTGTTCTGTACCCATCAGCTCTAGCCGACATCACAATTCCAAGAGATGGAAGGAGAATATTTCAAGGCTCTGTATCTTGATAAAGTGATTGGAGGTGACCAATTGATTAATGCTAACCTTCAATGTCTGATGAAATAGACAGTTTCCCGAGCTACTTATGCACAGGACAAAAGCGACTAAAGAAGCAGTGTGATAATTAAGGTTATTGAAAAAAACGGCCCTGCTTTTCAGAAAATCGATTCCTGACCTGGGTCCCTCAAATGTCACTCCTTGTCATCGTCCGGAATCCCTTATGAAATTGGTTCTTGCCCTTGGTTGCGACATTAATCTAGTGACGTTCAAGCAGCAACGATTCCAGATTTCATTTCTTACTTCAGGAGATCAAAAACAATGGGACCATCCTGGCCCCTCACCTCCACCCCTGCAATGTGCAAAGAAAGTGTGTGTGTATGCATGTGTGTGTGTGTGTGTGCATGAACAGTGTGGCACATGAATGTCATACGTTCTAATACAAATAAGACCAGTAAAATTAATTATAGTTATTACATTCAATCAACTTATATATTTCTATTAACGATTACCTTATCATTAGGTAAAGGTTCCCCTCACACATACGTGCTAGTCGTTGCCGACTCTAGGGGGCAGTGCTCATCTCCGTTTCAAAGCCGAAGAGCCAGCGTTGTCCGAAGACGTCTCCTTGGTCATGTGGCCGGCATGACTCAACGGCAAAGGCGCACGGAACGCTGTTACCTTCCCACCAAAGGTGGTCCCTATTTTTTCTATTTGCATTTTTACATGCTTTCGAAACTGCTAGGTTGGCAGAAGCTGGGACAAGTAACGGGAGCTCACCCCATTACACGGCAGCACTAGGGATTCAAACCACTAAGCTGCCGACCTTTCGATTGACAAGCTCAACGTCCTAGCCCCTGAGCCAACGCGTCCCACTTCTATTAATGATGCACAATGATAACAGGTTGCAATCTGTCATTTTTCAATTATTCTGTGTTTTCTGTTACTGTTACTTTATTTTATTATATAAAAGTGTCTACACTAACATTCCCCTTTCTCTTATTTCTATTACTTCTTCTAACTTTTAATCATGTCACCTTTTACTGAAAATTTTTTTTTTTCTTTCTACCCTACCTGGCTTCTAGACATGTCACCTATCTAAAACAAAGAAAACAAAAAGAAAAGAAAGAAGAGAGAGAGAGAGAGAGAGAGAGAAAGCAAAAGCAAATCAGAACAACAACAAAGGAAAGAAATCATTTATCCATTGTCTCTTGCCCGCTTCAATATTTTGTTTGCTATGATTTTTTAAATTTGCCTCCCACCTTCCACTCTAGAATCTTTATCTCTATTACTGCTCCTTGACTATTCAATCTAGGCGTTTTGTGAAAGCATATATGTCGGCTGGCGACCTCCAGGGGGAGGGCCTTCTCTGTGGGGGCCCCTACCTTCAACTCCCCGATCTCAGGTCCTTCCGCCGCGAGCTGAAGACGTTGCTGTTTCGAAGAGCAGGACTAGCTTGAACGTAGTTTTAAATTGGGGTTTTTAAATCAGGGGTTTAAATGGGTTTTAAATTTGTATTTAAAAGTTTTAAGGCATCAACTGAATTTAATTGTCTATTCTTTTTGCTGTTTTATATGTATTATATGTTTTTATGTTTATATGTTTATGTACACTGAGAGCATATGCACCAAGACAAATTCCTTGTGTGTCCAATCACACTTGGCCAATAAAATTCTATTCTATTCTATTCTGTTGTTTTATTGGCTGTGAACCGCCCTGAGTCCTTCGGGAGATGGGCGGTATACAAATATAATAAATAATAATAATAATAATAATATATGCTTGTGAAAGCCTATTGTGCCTACTGTGAACTAACACAATGAGGAATTGACTGATTTGTAAGATCACGCAGGAAGTAGGAGGCAGGGAGCAAGGAGCTTAAGCCACGTTTGTCGGGCCAAGATAGCAGCAGCTCATGCAATTTGGGAGTTCAGAAGAGGGCAGCTGATATTGTGCATTATCAAGAGGAAAGAGCTTTGTCAGAGACTCGTAGAGGAGGGGTGATAAATGATTCTTGCACAAAAGTGAGAAATGGCCTTTTTAAAATACAGGGGTAACTAAGAAAATGAACTGATATGAGCCAGATTAGTTCGGAAGGATTAAGGCAAAAGAAAGGAAGCCTTCTCATATATCACTCTAGTTTTTAGAATGAGCAGCCATAGCACCATAGAATGATAGATCTTTGACACCTGTTAGACTTTGAATACTAAAAACAACCTACAGTAGTGGCCAAAATTGTGGAAATCTTTTGGGAAAAGTGAATTTTTGAGGTTTGATGGCTAATAACACCACTTTTTTTTTTTTTTTTAGTTTCAAGGTAATCATATTCCACTGCTGGAATGGCCTGGGAATAGCCCAGACCTTAACCCAATTGAAAATCTATGGAGCCTAACTTGTTAGTCAGAAGCGACCCAGCAATAAAACCCAGTTAACAGAAGCAATCCTTCAATCTTGGTTTCACATGATAACAGCTGCAGAACTCAAAGACTTGGTTCACTCCATGGGAAGACGTTGTAAGGCTGTGATTCATGCTAAAGGTTACCCAACTAAGTATTAATTTACATGGTGATAATTTTTGTATATCTCATTTTTTCTACGTGTTTCATGTTTCTTCTTTAGAATAGAATAGAATAGAATTTTTTATTGGCCAAGTGTGATTGGACACACAAGGAATTTGTCTTGGTGCATATGCTCTCAGTGTACATAAAAGAAAAGATACGTTCATCAAGGTACAACATTTACAACACAATTGATGGTCAATATATCAATATAAATCATAAGGATTGCCTTGGATTTATATTGTAACTGCTATTTTAATAGCAAACCCATCATCAAAGTGATTGCATTACATTCTTGATTCAATTATCTTTCCATCGATATATAATTTTATGGCACTACTCCCCCCAAAAAAGTGGTGTTATTAGCTAGTTTCAGAAAATACACTTTTCTCAAAAGGTTTCCCCAATTTTGGCTGCTACTGTATGGCTAGTCCTCCACGTCAATCGAGCTCAAAATGTTTGTTGCTAAGTGGGACATTGCTTAAGTGAGCTTTGCCCCATTTTATGACCGTTCTTGCCACAATTGTTAAGTGAATCACTGCCGTTGATAAGCTAGTCACCGAGTTGTTAAGTGAATTTTGGCTTCCCCATTGACTTTGCTTGTCAGAAGGTCACAAAAGTTCACATCAACTTAGGGACATTTCCATCTGTCATAAATATGCCATGCATCTGAATTTGGATCATATGATCATGCTGCAAAGGTCTAACTGTGAAAAATGGTCATAAGTCACATTTTTCACTGCTGTTGTAACTTTGAACACCCACGACACGAACTGCTGTAAGTTGAGGACTACAATTTACAACTATTGCCCACAAGTAAATACCCGCAGACAGATTTGTACTCAAGTACAGTTCCTCTTCCTTAATGGACTTTTTTTAAAAATAGACCCTCTTTACTCTTTGGAAAGACAGACCCTGAAGCTGAAACTCAAATCCTTTGGCCACCAAAGAGAAGAGAGGACTCCTTGGGGAAGACCCTGATTGTTGGGAATGTTGTGGTCCATCAGCAGCCTACAGAGCTGGTGACAAGTTGGACAGCGATGTGGCTGAGGTGAGGCCAGGGCGGACTCCAGAGCCTACAGAGACTGATAGTAGTGAGGCAGAGGAACAGGAGGAGCCTGTTCCTAATGCACGCATGAGAAGAGCTGCCAGAAGGCAAGAGCAGCTCAAGCAGAGAGGACAACTCTGGAGTAGGGCCAAGAGATGATTGGCCCCTCCCATAAGGCTTAAAACAAACCAGCACTGATGTTTCAGCTTGCCGGAAAACAACATTGTAGCTGCGTCCTCTGCTTCATGAATATCTTTGTTTTTGTGACTTCTGGACATTTACCAGGAAGGGCCTTTGGCAGTTTGCCTAATTGGTTTGTGAGATAACAGAAGAATTTGTGTTTGGGAGGCATTTATTTTACTTTGAGTTGAACGACGCTGGGAATGAAGTAATTCCCAGCTGTTGGAATAAAGTTTATTTTTCTACGGACTAAGTTTATTAGTACCTAACTTGGGCCTGGGTCACAACAGTGAAGGCAAAAGGAGAAGGGGACGGCAGAGGAGGAAATGGTTAGATGGTGTCTTTGACTTGATGGACGTGGGTTTGGGTGGACTCCAGGAGACAGTGGGAGGATGGGGTGGGTTTTTTTTTTTGGCATGCTATGGTCCATGGGGTCATAAAGAGTCAGCAACTGATCAACAACAAAAAACAGGTATTTTCTGCTACAAACATTTCAAACATATTCTACAACCATGACTACTTCATGTCATTCCAGTTGCTTCATACTCTGGTTATGGCTGTGATCAGTCTTCTTTTGCAAAAGTCAACTAAGCCTTGAGGAATATGAAAAAGTGGGCATGTCTGCATCTGATGTACTTCATGACATATACAGTACATCTGATTATCTTCTTTGAAATGACAACTATCCAGGATGTATTGAAAATGTAGAAAGCTTGTTGTAGGATTGTTTAAGCTATGGCCAACATATTAAACCGAGACATCACCTTGACCACAAAGGACTGTGTAGTCAAAGCTATGGCTTTCCTAATAATCATGTACGGCGGTGAGAGTTGGACCAGAAGGAAGGCTTAGATGCTTTCAAATTATGATGCTGGAGAAGAGCCTTGAGAAAATAAAATCAGCCAATCCTAAAGTAAATCAACCCTTCTTTGGAAGGACAGATCCTGAAGCTGAAGCTCAAATACTTTGGTCACCAGATGAGAAGCAGAGGACTCCCTGGAGAATGCCCTGTCCTTGGGAAAGATGGAAGGAGAAAGGAACAAAGGGCCGACAGAGGTTGAGATGGTTAGACAGTGTCATTGATGCAATGGACATGGGTTTGGGTGGACTCTGGGAAACAGTGGGAGGATGGGGGAGCCTGATGTGCTGGGGTCCATTGGGTTCGAAGAGTCGGACATGACTTAGTAACTGAACAGCAACAGACTCTCTTAACTTACAAACAGTGGTGGGATTCAGCCAGTTCGGGCCAGTTTGGGCGAACCAGTAATTAAATTGTTGGCTGGCTCTGCCCCTTCCCACCCCGCCCCTTCCAGGAGTCCCCATGTGCCCCATTTTGGCTCCCAGGTAAGTGCAGGGAGGCATCCTAGGTCCAAAATGGGAGGCCAAGTGCTGCCTGTCACACCCCTGGTCACACCTACCATGGCCATACCCACCCTGCCGGTCATTAGGGCAAACAACCGGTTATTAAATTATTTGAATCCCACCACTGCTTACAAAGCCCAATTGGTGGGTTCCCACAGCTGACCTTAGCTCTTTTCTAAAGGGTAAGCAAGGCTGGATCTAGTCGATACTTACACGAGAGATCACCAGGAATCTCGGGTCCAAACAATGGACTCAAAAATAAAGCAAAAATATCTGGGAAGAGACGAGTCAATGGAAAATCACTTCCATCCTATTGCCAAGAGTAAAAAAAAAAAGCACGGATGTGTGTATGAAATCATCACAAGTCCAAATCGATCCAAAGGAGGCCTTATTTAATTCATAAAGCTCAATCGGAAATTGGCATCCTGCAACGTCCAGATGTCAGCTACCAGTCCAGATTCATGTCTATTAACAGAAATGTTTCTTGGTCTTCAAAGACGGATTCTTATTGAATTATAAATTGATGAACTCAGTCTCTTGTTTCAATCAAAACCCATCAGTCCCATCAAAAAAAAGACCAACCTACACTGAGGCGCAAGAGATTCTAGCGAAGGGTGAGATGAAATGGTGGTGAACAATCTGTCCAGACTGTCTTAGGACAGATGGACACTGTGGTCCTGTTTGGTGTTGTAGTTAAAGCTAGAACTAGAACCTGGGAGATCGGGAGTTCTAGTTCTGCCTTGGGCAGCATACCAGCTGGGTGACCTTGGACCAGTCACTTTCTCTCAACCCTAGGAAGGAACCAACAGCAAACCACTTCTGAAAAGCTTCTCCAAGAAAACTTCAGGGACTTCAATCAGAATCAATCAGTCAATCAATCAATCAATATCAGAATAGAGCTGGGAGGGACCTTGGGTGTCTTCTAATCCAACTCCCTGCCTGAGCAGGAGACCCTATACCATTTCATACAGTCCAGTCTCTTCTTAAAAGCCTCCAGTGATGGAGCACCCACAACTTCTGAAGGCAAGCTGGCTCCACTGGTTAATTGTTCTCACTGTTAGGAAGTTTCTCCTTAATTCCAGTTTGCTTCTCTCCTTGATTTGTTTCTATCCATTGCTTCTTGTCCTGCCTTCTGGTGGTTTGGAAAAGATGTTGACCGTCCTCTTTTTCTCTGTGGCAAATACTGGAAGACTGCTATCATGTCTCTCTAGTCTTTCTTTTCTCTAGACTAGCCATACCCAATTCCTACAACCGTTCTTCATATGTTTCAGTCTCCAGGCCTTTGATCCTCTTAGTTGCTCTTCTTTGCACTTCTTTGCACAAAGTCTCAAACATCTTTTTCCATAATGTGGTGACCAAAACTGGATGCAGTATTCCAGGTGTGGCCTTATTAAGGATTTATCAAGCGCTACTAACACTTCATGTGATTTTGATTCTATGCCTCTGTTTATACCATCCAGGATTGTATTAGCTTTTTTGACTGCTGTCATATGCGGCTGGCTCATGTTTCAGTGATTGTCCACTAGGACTCCAAGGTCCCGCTCAGATTTACTGTTTTGGAGCCAGGTTATTACCTTTATTACATTATTATCATCCTTATTATCAGGATATTATCCTTCTCCAAGCATCTCCAAGAATCAGGCAGAATTGAATTGGGGGAGGGGAGTGGATGCTGAACCTATGAAGACTGGGTGCCCTGATGATGTTACCTTCTCAGGTAACGAAACGTCTGCCTGCAAACTATCAAACCCAGAGAGTACCAAGGACTAGAAGCAGATTCTCAGGGGAACTAACAGATTTGCGGTACCAGATGGGTAAGATGCAATGACTGGCTCTTTATAGTGTAGCAATTATTTTGGTGGGAGTGAAAGATTGTGGACTTGGCTGCTCAAACTATCCATAAGGACTTTTAGATAGGATTACTCCAGTGGTGAGTTGCTGTTGTGTCTCGTCCGATCTCACCACAGCCGGGGCCTTCTTATCTGCTTCCGAACACGGAGGAATGTCCTAATATGTCTCCCGGCCCCAGCCCTGGCTCCATGCCCAGACAGGCTGAAGAGGAGGAAGTATCTCCAGCCCCCAGCTCTGGCTCCATGCCCAGGCAAACGGAGCAACTAGATCCCTCCCCCTCCTCCACAGCATGTGAGCCTGAGGGAGGTCAATTGCCAACAGCTGCAGACTGGAGTGACCCTCGCATCAGAAGACTTGATAGACGGAGGCAACAGAAGGAAGGGAGGGGCAGGCCTGGATAAGTGCTGAGTCATGGAGCCACACCCCATGGCCTATATAAAGGATCTGCTTTCTGGCATTCTCTGAGTCAGGCAAAGTCTAAACATATCTTGCTGAAGTCACTTTCTGGTCTCCTGCCTGCCCTGAGGACTTTGCTAGGACTTTGGCAGAGCTGCAGAGGCACGCCTGATTCGGATTTCCCTGACCCGGCCGTCAGCGGAGGAGTGGGACACGACAGTTGCTCCCGGTTCTGTCCAGTTCTTGAGAACCGATAGTAAAAGTGGTGGGAGGCTCCGCCCACCTGCACTGATGTCATATTTGGCGATCTGCGCATGCACAGAAGTGTGCTCGCTCCCCTTGCGAACCGGTAGTAAAGGTAAGTAGAACCCACCCTTGGATTACTCCATCTTGAGAAAAATACTGACCACTTTTTGCAAAGGGAAGAAAGGCTGAAGGAAGAGACTTTGAGTAGCATCCAGTACAACAGCAGCCAGTCCCCAAGGCAATAAGAAGATAACTTTTGGCATTTTGCACCAACAAGGCTGGCAAAAATGTATAAAGATAGACAGTGGTGAAATCCAAATTTTTTTACTACGGGTTCTGTGGGCGTGGCTTAGTGGGCATGGTGTGGCTTGGTGGGCATGGCAAGGGAAGGATACTGCAAAATCCCCATTCCCTCCCCACTCCTGAGGAAAGGATATTGCAAAATCTCCATTCCCACCCAACTCCAGGTGAAGGATACTGCAAAATCCCCATTCCCTCCCCACTCCTGAGGAAAGGATATTGCAAAATCTCCATTTCCACCCCACTCTGGGACCAGCCAGAGGTGGTATTTGCCAGTTCTCCAAACTACTCAAAAATTCCGCTACCAGTTCTCCAAAACCTGTCAGAACCTGCTGGATTTCACCCCTGAGGATAGAGCTGCTAAATGTTGGAAATGCAATCAAATACCTGGTTCATATTACCATATGTGGTGGACATATCCAAAAGCCAAAAAATACTGGACGAAAATACATACTTGGTTGGAAAAAAAAGATAAAACAGCGTATAGACATGAAACCAGAAATATTTTTGTTGGGCGTTCTGCCGGAAAAATATGACAAAGGAACTATTTTACATGTATTAACTGCAGCTAGAATTGTATATGTTCAACAATGGAAGTGTGACGAGATCCCGACAGATGAGAGTGTAGTTAAGAAAATATTAGAATGTGCAGAAATGGATAGACTAACACTTACTATTAAGGACAAAGAAGAAACTGAATACTTTTTGACATGGGACTTATTTTACCAATGGTCAGACAATAAAAACAGAAGTTGGTAAAGGATAAAGGTTAAAATGGAAATTTGATAAAATAGACAAGCTGAATATTAATGTTAGCATAGTACCAATATTATTGTGACGAATGTTATTGTAAGCATTTTGATTATGATTGCCTAACAACAACTGTACCCAGACAACACACCGTTTGATTGAAATGGAATTTTTACATGTTATTCAAATAAAGTAAATGAAACATTAAAAAAAGAAGATGATAACTTTTATTTTACGACTTGTAAATAAAAACTTGAATAGGATCTGAATGCAATCTAATGGGGCGGGTGTGTCTGTCCGTAGCAGTTACTCTAGGTTATTATTCTTGTCTGAAGAAGCATCTGCAGGTTTTATTTTATTTTTTTTTTAAAAAGGGAGGGGGAGAGAGAGGAGACCACTTTCTGCAACCTTGACTATGAATAGCTTGCAGTGTGTTCTGTAAAGAAAAAACGCCAGATCTCAACATTGTGACTCATTCCTTCATTTGCAGGTGCACATGGTTACCAAGGTGATGGAGACTTTCTACATCGGAGCACCACATCACATGTAACAAGTTGCCATGCCACTAGTTCGACTGCCTTGTCACATGGCTCCAGGCAATTAACCACCCCCCTTCCCATCTCTTTCATATACACGCACAAACAGCGTGCTGTGAAAATAGTGCGTTTGATGTCGTGAAGCTTCCTATACGGTTTTCTGGACCATTAAAGGTGCGTCTCGGATGTCAAACCACCCACAGCCATGCTCAAGGGAGAAACTTGATAAGCTACTCTCTCCTGCTTTCTAAGTTCTGGCCTATAAAGCAGTGGCTTTGGGCTATTTAATAAAACCAGGATGGAGGAGAAGGCTAGATGTCTATGGAGATTTCTCAATCATCCAAAGGGGTCAGTTGAAGGCTAAGTTTCCCCCACCCCCAACTCTTTCTAGAAAGTTGGAAGCACAATATTCAAAATCCTTATCACATGTCTTGTGTGATAAGGTAAAGGTAAAGGTTCCCCTCGCACATATGTGCTAGTCGCTCCCGACTCAAGGGGGCAGTGCTCATCAGGCAACTCAGCTGGGATTGCCAGAGGAACCTTTTAAAAGCATTTTTCATACAACCTCTTAGGCTGAAGAGGCTGTAAAAAAAATGCTTTTAAAGGGTTCTGATGATCCCAACTGGGTTGTCTGATTTTAAAAGCTTCTGGCGATCCCAGCTGAGTTGCCTGATCGCCAGAACCTTTTAAAAGCATTTTTTTTACAACCTCTTTGGCCGAAGAGGTTGTAAAAAAAATGCTTTTAAAAGCCTCTGATGATCAGGCAACTCAGCTGGGATCACTGAGGAGACTTTTAAAAGCATTTTTTACAACCTCTTCGGCTGAAGAGGTTGTAGGAAAAATGCTTTTAAAAGGCTCTGATAATCCCAGCTGAGCCACGCGATCATCAGAGGCTTTTTAAAAAAAACTTTTAAAAGCATTTTTTCGGCCGAAGAAAAAATGCTTTTAAAAGTAAAAAAAAAAGCCTCTGATGACCGCGCAGCTCAGCTGGGCATGGGCGGCGGCGGAGGGGGGGGGCAGGGATTTTTGCTAAAAAATCCAAACCACCCGCTTCCATCACTACTGGATTGGGCGATCCGATCCAAACCGGGAGCATTTCACCCCGGATGATGCTATAATCAAGAAAATTCTGGAATGTGCAGAAATTGATAGGTTAACTCTAAAAATCAAAGGAAGACTCAGAATATTTTATAACATGGGAACTAGTCTACAAATGGTTAATTGACAGATACTGAGGTTAGAGGAGTGGATTTATGTGAAATATGGACTACATGAGAAAGAAAAAAATGAGTAAATATTTTGATGGTTATATAATCGATAGTAAAATGGAAGATAGTAACGATTGATATTATCGCATATATGTTAATGTATATATAATTATAATGATTATGATGATGTTTATATGTTAATACTTTGGATACCTAGAAAACACATTGTTTGATATAGAAAAGGAATATGTGATATAGAACAATAAAAAAATATTTAACCAAAAAAACCTACCACTGTAGTCAAACAAAGCTCACATTTTCAGGCTTTTAAGAAGAGGATTAGAACGGATTTGTTTTTCCAAAACTACACTTCCAAAGATTTAGCCTTTGTGTTTCGTATTTGCTGTTTTCGTGCTGTTTTCACGGTTTATGTACATCACCACCAGACTTGCTAACGGCATGAGCTAAAATTATACATTTCAAGAATCTATGGAGATTCTCAGTCATCCAGGTCCTGGTTGTCCGGAAAGTACTTTTTCAAAAGGTATTTTGCTTCTCATCCAAGAAGCTTCTTCGGTTCTGACTGAGTGGTGGGGAATGGAAGACGCCTGCAAGGAATATAAATCCTTCCATGGAGCTTCTTGGAGGAGAAGTGAAACGCCTTCAAGGAAAAACCAAGAAAGTCCAGTTGCCTTTTGAAAAAGCATCTTTGGGATTACTAGGAACAGAAACAAAAGAGTTTTGCTACTATGTATTTTGGAGGACATCTAAATCAAGGCATGGTGTCCAAGGAGACCCCATAGCTGTACTTAAATACTGATAATAAAAAAATTGTACGAAGCATAGAGCTCTCTTAATAAAACATCCTTCTCAAGTCCAAAGGGTTTCAAGTATAATTAACATGCATGGTTACAACGAAGATGCTCCTAATAAAAGTGGTTGCTGCAAGCTACAGAATTAAACCTTTCTAATGTGAAAAGAAAAGAAAGAAAAGATGTATAGCAAAGGCAAGGGGCAATTAATTAATTTAAAAACAGTACTCTACTTCCAAGACAATTAGACCAGAGGGAATTCTCTTTTTCTTGCAGAAATAATATTGTCAAAGAAAGCGATAGAGAGAGAAAAAAACCTCCATCTTGAAAAAAAATTAGGGTATGGAAATGGAAAGGAAGAAAAATGAGTAATGAAGAGAACTAGATTTTGCTTTCTAAAATGACCTGGCTAGCATTCTGTTTTGTTTCCTTTGTTTGAAAAGTGTATTATAAAGCAAAACAAATATCTATTTTAAAAACCAAGGCTGTGGAAAATAGAATCAAAATTTCAGAGAAATATTAAAAAATCGGCAGTCTCATAGACAGCAAAGCAAAGCTTCAGATTGATGGAATAAGTGCATCACAGTTTCCTCGTCAAAGGGTCTTAACTGAGCCTCTGGAAAATGTTGCGTGGTAGAAATTACGGATGATAATAAAATGGTGAGGACAGTCTTTTAGCAATTTTGCACATTTGTCATTGGTTCTGGTCAGGGGTGAAATGCTCTGAAGTCTGCTACCTGTTCGCATGCACGGTGCACACCAAACGTGCACTCCATACGCATGCGCACCGCAGGTGCTATCGCGCAGTGCTGAAAGAGGAGGATTAAGAAGCCTTTTCTCAGTCTGCAAAGGTAAGTAGAACAGCGAGGGGGAGGGAACAGCTGTGCCGCACAATTTAGATTCGCTAGAAAGCAGGTGTCAGGCCTGGAAGCCATATTACCTTGATACAGCAGGATTTCTAAATTCCTAAATTGTGGGGCACAGCTGATCGTCGCACAGTTTATCATCAGAAATACTGGTTCGCCTGAACTGGTAACATTTTTTACTACCGGTTCACTTGAACCGGTAACATTTTTTACTATCGGTTCACTTGAACCGGTAACATTTTTTACTATCGGTTTGGGCGAACCAGTCCGAACCGGTAGCATTTCACCTGGTTCTGGTCAAGTTAGTTTTCAGTACTATTGATACACAAATTATACCTTACCTTTCTACTTTATCCCAACGCTCCAAGTGGCTTAGAGATTTGGGTTCGGTTTTTTTTAAAATCAAAGTTTAAAATGGAGCACAATTAGTACCATTAAAACCCAAATGAGAATTAAAAGCAGCTATAAATGATTAAAAGCTTGGTGAAAGTTGCACTTTTGCCATCTTTGATATACTGAGAGAGTGGGAGCAAAGTTTACATCCTTATGAAGAACAATTCACAACTTGGAAACCAGACAGAAGAGTGCCTTTTTCAGTGTAACATGTAGCCAAGTTTCTGACATTGATGGGTAGGATCTTCAAAAGGACCTCTTTTTATGATCTAAGAAACTGGACAGGTTTGTCATGAAACAGATGGCTTCAGCATTTAAGACCATTTAAAAGTCTTAAATGTTCACAACGCACACTATTCCGGTTGAGCAACTGATAGGCAGTGAAAATCTTTCAGGACAGGCATCATATCCTTTCTGTGCCAATAACGGGAAACTGATGGAAAGACAGAGAGACAGAGAGAGATGGATGGGCAGGTGGAGGATAGGGGAAAAGGCAGAAGGATAGAAGAATGGACAAAAGACAGACAGACAGAAGGATAGATCGACAGATGGATGGATGGAGTTATGGACAGACAGATGATTGATTGACTGAAGGATGACCCGGTGGACAAACTGACAGGTGGACACCTAGATCGAGGAAGACTGGATGGACAAATGGACAGGGAGACTTCCAATGAACAAATGGACCTATGTATTAATCATAGAAGCACAGCCGCAGATCTAGAAACAAACATCATTACTGACAATGTTGATGTTGTGGCTATTATTGTCTGACTCCATTCCTCAAAGGTCTCCTTTAGTATTTTCATTGTTTTAATGGTTTGCCTCATTTGACAGGCCTGTCCATCTTTCCATTACCTAAAATCTTTAGTGTCCTCTAGTGTCCAGTTTTTGAAATTATGAAAGTGCTCATCTTGGTCATGGCTGCTACAAATTGCATAATGAACCTGGAGGAATTTGCATAATCCAAAATGCTTTGGTGTGCACTACAAAAGGCAGGCAAAATTGTGACACCATCTAATTCAACACACCACCTCGGTGCGAAATGTGACCCCACCCAGCACCTACAATTCATTCAACCAAACCCTGTAAAGCCTCGCTTGAAAAAGGGAGGGAGGGAGGGAGGAAAAGAAAGGAAAGAAGAAAGGGAGGAGAGAAGGGAGGGAGAGAGAAAGGGAGGAAGGAAGGAGCAGGGAGGGAGGAAAAGGAAGGAAGGAAGGAAGGAAGGAAGGAAGGAAGGAAGGGAGGGAGGGAGGGAGGGAGGGAGGAAGGAAGGAAGGAAGGAAGGAAGGAAGGGAGGGAGGGAGGAAGGGGATGAGAAGGGAGTGAGGGAAGGAAGAAAGGAAGGAAGAAAGAAAGGAAGGAGGAAGGAGAGAAGGAGGAAGGAGGGAGGAAAAGGAAGGAAGGAAGGAGGAAGGAGGAAGGAGGGAGGAAGGAGAAAGGGAGGAAGGAAGGAAAAGGGAGGGAGGAAGGAAGGAAAGAAAAAGGAAGGAAAAGGGAGGGAGGGAGGAAGGAAGTAAAAAGAGAAAGGAAGAGAAGGAAAAGGGAGGGAGGGAGGGAGGGAGGAAGGAAGGAAAAGGGAGGCAGGAAGGAAGGAAAAGGAAGGAAGGAAGGAAGGGAGGGAGGGAGGAAGGGAGGAAGGGAGGAAGGGAGGAAGGAAGGAAAAGGTAGGGAGGAAGGGAGGAAGGAAGGAAGGAAGGGAAAAAAGAAGGAAGGAAGGAAGGAAAAGGGAGGGAGGAAGGAAGGAAAAGGGAGGGAGGAAGGAAGGGAGGAAGGAAGGGAAAAAAGAAGGAAGGAAGGAAGGAAAAGGGAGGGAGGAAGGGAGGAAGGAAGGAAAAGGGAGGGAGGGAGAAAGGAAGGAAGGAGAAATATTAAGTTATCCATTCTCCGTGAAACTTCATTCTGCAGGATGAATTTCCCCAAACCTTTGAGTTAGTGCAAAAGCAGTTTCTTGTCTGAAGAAACCTTATCAGTGGAAGAGATGATGTTTTGAATGGAACAGCCATGTCCCTTCATTTGGCCTGTCCTTTTGTTCTTTGTCTACCATCATGGGTGGTAAAATATTAGAATCTACTACAATGATTACTCTTAAAAGGGTGTTGGCACTGCAGAACGTGGCTGCCCATCCGGTTAGGTCTGAGAAAAAAGCCAACAGCTTGGCAAACATTAGAATAGAATAGAATGGAATAGAATGGAATGGAATGGAATAGAATAGAATAGAATAAATGGAATGGAATGGAATGGAATGGAACGGAACGGAACGGAACGGAACGGAACGGAACGGAACGGAACAGAACAGAACAGAACAGAACAGAATAGAATAAATGGAATGGAATGGAATGGAATGGCATAGCATAGCATAGCATAGCATAGCATTGAATAGAATAGAATAGAATAGAATAGAATAGAATAGAATAGAATAGAATAGCATTCTTTATTGGTCAAGTGTGGTTAGACAAACAAGGAATTTGTCCTTGGTGCATATGCTCTCACTGTGCATAAAGAAAAATAAAACAATTCATCAAGAATCATAAGATACAACACTTAGTGATAATCATAGGATGCTATTAAGCCATCAAATTATACTTGGAAACAATAACAACAATATAAGTTGTAAAGATTCAATCAACATGGATATAGCCATAAGTGGGAAGAGATAGGTAGGTTATGGGAGAATGGTTTGGCTGCAGAGAAGCAACTAGGATGTTTTATAAACACTTGTAAAGTAATGGCACCAGAAAACGACAGCTGTAAGCAACACACTAGAATAGGCATTCCCCCCACCCCCCAAGGCATGCAATGAAATTAGAGACGCATTCCCATGTTCAATGCATCAAATAGTTGCATCAGGTGAAAGCAACCAATTTCTGCTTTATCCCACCCCCTTCCACCCCGCCCCCCCACCCAAGCAAAGACCCAGCTTTCTCATCAAACCTTAATGATGCAGAAATATCGCTGACCACTGCAGTTGGAGCCGCACACATTAATTTATTGCACTTGGGGCTATAAAACTATGTTTTACTGCTGGTGATAATTGTAGCCGACAGTTCCATCACATTAAGACGCATTAGGCCCTATGACCTCCAGATGATCATGGAAACCCTAATTTAATAATTTAGGGATCGGGCAGGGGCTTGGCAGGTCGAACCAACAAAGGAGGGAAGAGCGGCCTGCTTTGGGGAAAACTTTTCAGTCAATTTTGCCTGCTAATCTAAGGTGCATAGATTTGGCTCAAACGCCAAGAATTCCCCCCAAAAGGAACAAGAGATGACATTCAATTAATAATAACAACAGAGTTGGAAGGGACCTTGGAGGCCTTCTAGTCCAACCCCTGCCCAGGCAGGAAACCCTACACTATTTCAGACAAATGATTATCCAACATTTTCGTAAAAATTCCCAGTGTTGGAGCATTTACAACTTCTGCAGGCAAGTTGTTCCACTTATTAGTTGTTCTAACTGTCAGGAAATTTCTGACAGTTGATTAGTTTCCACCCATTGCTTCTTGTTCTACCCTCAGGTGCTTTGGAGAATAGTTTGACTCCCTCTTCTTTGTGGCAGTCCCTCAAATACCTTGATACCTTGACCTTGATGAACATATCTTTTCTTTTATGTACACTGAGAGCATATGCACCAAGACAAATTCCTTGTGTGTCCAATCACACTTGGCCAATAAAATTCTATTCTATTCTATTCTATTCTATTTCTCCTTAGTTCTCAGTTGCTTTTCTCCTTGATCAGTTTCCACTCATTGCTTCTTGTTCTACCCTCAAGTGCTTTGGAGAACAGCCCGACTCCCTCTTCTTTGTGGCAACCCCTGAGATATTGGAAGACTGCTATCATGTCTCCCCTAGTCCTTCTTTTTATTAAACTAGACATACCCAGTTCCTGCAACCATTCTTCATATGTTTTAGCCTCCAGTCCCCTAATCATCTTTGTTGCTCTTCTCTGCACTCTTTCTAGAGTCTCAGCATCTTCTTTACATCGCGGCGACCAAAGCTGAATGCAGTATTCCAAGTGTGGCCTTACCAAGGCATTATAAAGTGGCATTAACACTTCAGGTGATCTTGATTCTATCCCTCTGTTTATGCAGCCCAGAACTGTGTTGGCTTTTTTAGCAGCTGGCTCATATTTAGATGGTTGTCTACTAGGACTCCAAAATCCCTCTCACAGGTACTACTATTGAGCAAAATAACACATATATGGTACCTGTGCATTTTTTTTTTGCCTAAATGTAGAACCTTACTTTTTTCACTGTTGAATTTCATTTTGTTAGATAGCGCCCAATGTTCAAGTCTGTCAAGATCCTTCTGTAACTTGAGCCTATCTTCTGGAGTGTTGGCTATTCCTGCCAGCTTGGTGTCATCTGCAAATTTGATGAGTTCCCCATCTATCCCCTTGTCCAAGTCATTGATGAATTCTCTTGGTTACTCTCATTCTTTTATTCTGCTTTTCCAGATTGGAAAGCTAACATTCTGAAGCCGTTCCCTTTCTAGAGAAAGAAGAGACACAACCATAGTTGAGAAAGGGTGAGAATTTTAGACCAAGCTACATCCAAAAATGTTAGGAAATTCCTGGAAGTTTGGCACTCAGACACATCAGCCATCAATAGACACATAGAGATAAGCCACGTTTGCACACCATTCAAAAGAGACAATAAAAAAGCTCAGAAGGAAACATAAAGACCAAAGCACATCCTCTCTGGCAACCAACACCCAGAAAAGCAGGGATTAACACCAGAGAAACAATCAAGCAGAAAGCAATATGCTAATTAAGGAACCACCATGGAGAAAACCCCACCCCATCAACACTGGCGGGGCAAGCTACTGTGTATAAATAGGGAGCAAACCCCACACTCACCAGTACCGATGATGTTATCTTGGAGATAAAATATCTGTATGCCAACAACCAAGTTCAGAGAGTACCAAGTACTCTGCAGTTCAAACCTGAGCTAAAAAGATTATCTTCTACTGGAAAGCATTCTGTTTATTAAAAAAAAATATCAATTGCATTAGGAATTCCTTATGTGAAGGTGCGTGTATATCCTTGTATGTTTTACACACACTGGCTACAATACTGGTCAGATTAGTTACCGAACTGGAAACTGAGAAACTAATGAAAGGAAAGGAGAAGGAGCAATCGGCATTATGAATCTCCCAGCTTGCACTGGGACAGCCCCTACCCTTTTCCTATGTCGATTTGAAGCCATTTTTTGAACGAGCAGATGTTATGAGAAACCATCCATTAACAGAGGGATAGAATCAAGAACACATAAAGTATTAATACCATTTTACAATGTCATGATAAGACCACGCTTGGCCTATTGCATCCAGTGTTGGTTACCACAATATAAAAAGGATGTTGAGACTCAGATGTTGAGTGCAGAGAAGAGCAACAAAGATGATTAAAGGACTGGAGGCTAAAACGGTTACAGGAACTGGCCATGGCTAGTCTAGTGAAAAGAAGGACTAGGATGGACATGATAGCAATCTTTCAATATTTGAGGGGCTGCCACAAAGAAGAGGGAGTCAAACTATTCTCCAAAGCACCTGAGGGTAGAACAAGAAGCAATGGGTGGAAACTAATCAAGAAGAGATCCAGCCTAGAACTAAGGATAAATTTTCTGACAGTTAGAACGATTAATCAATGGAACGGCTTGCCTTCAGAAGTTCTGGATGCTTCATCACTGGCGGCTTTTAAGAAGAGATGGGACAACTATTTGTCTGAAATGGTATAGGATCAGAGGTGGGTTTCAGCAGGTTCTGACCAGTTCTGGAGAACCAGTAGCGGAAATTTTGAGTAGTTCAGAGAACCGGTAGTAAAAATTCTGCCTGGCCCTGCCCCCATCTATTCTCTGCCTCCCAAGTCCCAGCTGATCGGGAGGAAATGGGGATTTTGCAGTAACCTTCCCCTGGAGTGGGGAGGGAATGGAGATTTTACAGTACCCTTCCCCTCCCATGGCCACCAAGCCACGCCCACCAAACCATGCCACGCCCACCAAGCCACACCTACAGAACCGGTAGTAAAATTTGTTGAAACCCACCACTGTATAGGATCTCCTGCTTGAGCTGGGGGTTGGACTAGAAGACCTTCAAGGTCCCTTCCAGCTCTGTTATTCTGTTACTCTGTAATCGTGTTGAGGTGGGATAAGTTTCCGAAGTGTCAGATTTTACAGTAATCTCTTTTCTCTTCCTTTCTGCCGCCCAACATTCATTCCCCTGTTAATCACCATAATGGATGAAGCGAAACAGCCAAACCTTTCCATCTTGCAGAATGCCTTTCTTGCATCACCTCAAAGGCCATTTTCAATTTCATTTCACAAATTTGGCTTGCCAAACTTTCCCGTGGCTAGGAATTGAACAGGGCTTCTCTCATGCCTGGGTGAACCGTGTCTTTAAGACCGAGATACCGTTTGTGAACTGTCCGGCGGAGCCAAATTGGTTTCAAAGCAGCAGCACCCGCTATCTTGCAAAGCCAATCTGTACCGCTAAACCCGAGAAAGCTCATTTACGCATATATATGGTCATTTAACTCAGCACTCACCAAGTGATGAATATTTATGAGCCCTCTAATCTAGGCACCCACCCCTCTCAATGAAGCGGGGCTCCACTCTCAAGAGAGGCTTGTAATCTAGCCGATGACTCCATGCCATGTTTTGCAAGGAAGGTTTGCTTGGCATGTACAGTATATGTATATTCAAATCTATGCAGATCACATGCCAAATTCGCATGCAGCTTAACTGTTGTAAAACTCAGCACTTCGAAAGAAAACTGGCTCCGCTAATAACCGTTTGCCAGTTTGGCACAATGACAAGATACAGTTAACAGTAAACAAAAAACTGAGAGACAAGCTCTAAATCTCTCCCCCTCTCTCTCCCCCCCTCCCTCCCTCTCTCTCTCTCCCCTCCCTCCCTCCCTCATACTCTAAACAGTAGTTAAGAAAAAAACCACTTGGAGCTAGTTCTCCAAATACAAACATGTTTGACATATTTGTAGGGATAATACGAAGCAGTTTATTCCCTTACTGAGGAAAAAAAATCAAAACAAGGTATATTTTTAGCTGAAGTCATGACAACTGTGATAAGAGAAGGAAAGGAAGGGAAGACGAGGAGAGGAGAGGAGAGGAGAGGAGAGGAAAGGAAAGGAAAGAAAGGAAAGGAAGGAAAGGAAGGAAATGAAGGGAAGGAAGGGTGGGAAGGAAAGGAAGGAAGGAAGGAAGGAAGGAAGGAAGGAAAGGAAAGGAAGGAAAGGAAAGGAAGGAAGGAAATGAAGGGAAGGAAGGGTGGGAAAGAAAGGAAGGAAGGGAAGGGAAGGAGAGGAGAGGAGAGGAGAGGAAAGGAAAGGAAAGGAAAGGAAAGGAAAGGAAAGGAAAGGAAAGGAAAGGAAAGGAAAAGGACAGGGAAGGGAAATGAAGGGAAGGGTAGGGAAGGAAAGGAAAGGAAAGGAAAAGGACAGGGAAGGGAAAGGAAAGGAAAGGAAAGGAAAGGAAAAGGAAAAGGAAAAGGAAAAGGAAAAGGAAAAGGAAAAGAACAGGGAAATGAAGGGAAGGGAAGAGAAAATACATCAAGAGGAAAAGAGGAAGATAAATTATATTCCCTCACTTTCTCTCTCCTAAAGCACATCTCTTTATCTTTATAGGGGAAATTTCACATATAATCTATAACAAGCCAGAAAACAGAATGGCACCTTTCATTGAAAACATTCTTACACGGTTTCACATTTTCCATCTCCCTGATGAGACAATTGGCTGTTTAAAGAACAGCCAAAGGATGTTTTGTCGAAGGATCAGAAATATCAAAACAAAAGCTCTTTAGGTGTTTTATGGAAACTCCTTAGAAGCCTCCCAATGTATCACCTGGATCTCATTTGGGGATATCCCAACCAGATTACTCTTATTGTCATACGAGGAAGAAGCTTCTGTCATACCATTAAAAAAAGAGGAAAAGCTGTTGCAGAGTTTTCAAGTGACACGGTGGTCTTTCGGTGGCCACCTTATAATGTAGGCTCTGTATTTCAAGGCCTTTGGGATGAAGACAAAAACCAACCTTCTCCAACCGCACCCTCTGGATCCTGGAGTTCAGCAGTCTTCTCCTCATTGCCGTGAAGAGGTCTTCTGCTCACATTTCATCTACATGTCTTCTGTCTTGCAAAGTTAGTTTTGTCTTTTTCAACCCGGCACAGGTATTTGACCTAGACCTGGATGAGATTTATTTATTTATTTATTTATTTATTTATTTATTTATTTATTTATTTATTTATTTATTTATTTGTCAAACACAACAGTGTAGATAAGTATAAGCATGAAATAACCATATGAACTGGATACAATCAAAGGGAACATTTGGACAGGAACGGTAGGCATGCTGGTGCTCTTATGCACGCCCCTTACAGACCTCTTAGGAATGGGGTGAGATCAGTGGTGGGATTCAAATAATTTAACAACCGGTTCTCTGCCCCAATGTCCAGCTGGATAGGGATGGCTCAGTGGCCATGTGACCGTGTGGGCGTAGCCAACTTAATGTCACTCACATCAATGGGCGCTTCACCTTAGCTGTTACAATGTAATAAGGGTTAACCAGAGAGGCAGTTTCTGTAAGCAGCCAATGAAGATTAGGCTAGAAACACCACCAGAATGTTTCCTTCCTCCCTTCCTAACAGGATTAGCCCTGTAAAGTGGAGAAAAACAACATGAGATTTCTTCCAACAACTGGTTCTCTGAACTGCTTAGAAAGTTAACAACCGGTTCTCCCGAATAGGTGCGAACTGGCTGAATCCCACCACTGGGTGAGGTCAATAGTAGATAGTCTTTGGTTAAAGCTTTGGGGATTTGGGGAAGAGACCACAGAGTCAGGTAGTACATTCCAGGCATTAACAACTCTGTTACTGAAGTCATATTTTCTACAATCAAGATTGGAGCGGTTCACATTAAGTTTAAATCTATTATGTGCTCGTGTATTGTTGCGATTGAAGCTGAAGTAGTCTTCGACAGGAAGGACATTGTAACAGATGATTTTATGAGTTATACTCAAGTCATGCCGAAGGCGGCGGAGTTCTAAATTTTCTAAACCTAGGATTTTAAGTCTGGTGGCATAATGTATTTTGTTGTGATCAGAGGAGTGGAGAACTCTTCTTGTAAAATATTTCTGGACATGCTCAATTATATTAATGTCGGAAATGAGGTGTGGGTTCCAGACAGGCGAGCTGTATTCGAAAATTGGTCTAGCAAATGTTTTGTATGCTCTGCTTAGTAGTGTAGTAGTTAGTAGAGTTAAAGCAGGGGTATCAAACTCAAGGCCAGGGGGCCGGATCCGGCCCAAGGAGTGCTCAGATCTTACCCATGGTGCCTCTGCCAGTGAAAATGGAGCTCATGAGGGTTGCAGGAGGCCGTTGCAGTCGAAAACGGAACTCGGGAGCTTGTTTTTGCAGGCAGAGCGCTTGGGCCACCACAGGTGCCCCTGACACGAGTGACGTCAAGCTGGCCACGCTCACCCTGGCCACACCCACCCGCTGAGGTCAAACACAACCCTGATGCGGCCCTCCTTGAAATCAAGTTTGACACCCCTGAGCTGAAGTGACAGGAAAACCTTCATCCTTCTGATCTTGATGCAACCGGCATTATTATTCCTGCAGCAAAAGCATTATATATACCATATTTTTCAGAGTATAAGACGCTCCGGAGTATAAGGCGTACACCTTATTTTTTTGGGGGGGAAGGAAAATAAGAAAAAAAAATCTGCTTGAGGGGCTCTCCGTTTGAGAGGCTGAATTTTCAGCCTCCAAAAACTCTGTTTGAGAGGATGCAGAGGCAGAAGGGTGGGGGCCAGTGGATGGGCGGGGCTACGTTCGGTCTATAAGATGCACCTAAATTTTAACCCTCTTTTAGTAGGGGGGGGGAGAGTGTGTCTTATACTCCGAAAAATACGGTAGGTGAAACTTGGTTGAAACTTGGATTGGTCAGGTGAATAAAAACATTCTTTCAACAGAAGGCAGAGCTGGCTAGTGCAGGGGTCTCCAACCTTGGTCCCTTTAAGACTTGTGGACTTCAACTCCCAGAGTCCCTCAGCCAGCAAAGTCCACAAGCAAAGCTGGCTGAGGAACTCTGGGAGTTGAAGTCCACAAGCAAAGCTGGCTGAGGAACTCTGGGAGTTGAAGTCCACAAGTCTTAAAGGGACCAAGGTTGGAGACCCCTGGGCTAGTGGATGAGGGATTGGAGCGGCCTCCGTGAGCTTGATCAAAAGTATTTCTATCCTATTTCTTTCCTTCCTTCTTTCTCTTCGACTTGCCTAATCTGATTTCAAAATTTTCCCAGTGGGAGCCAAATTAATCCCTATTCTGGTGACTATTCCAGCTTTTCCCTTTTTTTCCTCATCTCTCCTCTTTAAAACTCTTGACTTATATGTTATCTTCTAATTATAAGCAATCTTTCTAATACCTATAAACATGGTGGAAATCTGTTCCCCCCCACCAAGTGTATATTTTGGTACAATCCCACAATCCCAAAATCACAAGTGTGTTTTATTAAGCCCTACCCCATGACAACCGATCCTACCAACGGAAGTCCAATCTGATTTTGAAGAGGGAGGAGGGGGAAAGTGGCATGTGAATTGGCAGATTTTATGGTTTGCTGGCTCACTACAAGCAAATAGCATGAAAAACCTCTGTGGCTCAGACTGGTAAGACAGTCTGTTATTAACAGCAGCTGCTTGCAATTACTGCAGGTTCAAGCCCCACCAGGCCCAAGGTTGACTCAGCCTTCCATCCTTTATAAGGTAGGTAAAATGAGGACCCAGATTGTTGGGGGCAATAAGTTGACTTTGTATATAATATACAAATGGATGAAGACTATTACTTGACATAGTGTAAGCCTCCCTGAGTCTTCGGAGAAGGGCGGGATATAAATGCAAAATAAAAAACAAAACAAAAACTGTGCAAAAAAAAAATCAAAATCAAAATCAAAAGGTCTTTCCATGTTTTTTTTTTTTTATTGGCCAAGTGTGATTGGACACACAAGGAATTTGTCCATAAATACAACATTTTAGGATTACAAATCCTTAATCTATGTTATAACGTCATAAAATAGTCTTTAGGCGGCCGTCTTACATAGGAAAAAGAGCTTTGCGGCTTGGTGAAAACGTCTTCGGAGCCGCCTTAGACTTTAATGCCAATCCCGGAAATTCTTTCTTTCTTTCTTTCTTTATTAATTTATTTGTCACAACAATATATATAAGCATCACACAAAAAGATTATATAGTACATAAACATATATATGAGGAAATATAAGGAAGTATAAGCATATATATGAGGAAATATAAGGAAGTATAAGGTGTTGGTGATAATCTTCAAAGCGCTCCATGGCATAGGGCCGGGCTATTTACGGGACCGCCTACTGCTACCGAATACCTCTCACCGGCCCGTGCGCTCTCACAGAGAGGGACTCCTCAGGGTGCCGTCAGCTAGGCAGTGTCGTCTGGCGACGCCCAGGGGGAGGGCCTTCTCTGTGGGGGCTCCCACCCTCTGGAACGAACTCCCTCCAGGACTGCGTCAACTTCCGGACCTCCGAACCTTTCGTCGCGAGCTCAAAACATATTTATTCATCTGCGCGGGACTGGATTAGATTTTAAATTTATTGGTTTTAAACGGGTTTTTTATTTTTTTATATTATTTTTAATAATGGGCTATAGAATAAGTTTTTTAACTGTTATTTTAACTTGTATTTATATGTATTTTTAATTGCCTGTGAACCGCCCTGAGTCCCTAGGGAGATAGGGCGGTATACAAATATGAAAAATAAAATAAAAAATAAATATATATATATATATATATATATATATATATATATATATATATATGGAAAAAAAAAAGAAAAACAATAGGACAGGAACAGTAGGCACGTTTGTGCTCTTATGCACGCCCCTTATGGTCCTCTTAGGAATGGGGTGAGATCAATAGTAGAAAGTTTTTGGTTAAAGCTTTTGGGATTATGGGAAGAGACCACAGAGTCAGGTAAAATGTTCCGAGCACTGATGATTCTGTTACAGAAGTCATATTTTCTGCAATCTAGATTAAAGCGGTTAACATTAAGTTTAAATCTATTGGTTGCTCTTGTATTATTGCAATTAAAGCTGAAGTAGTCTTTAACAGAAAGGACATTACAATAGATGATTCTGTGAGTTAAACTTAGGTCTTGTCGAAGGCGACGAAGTTCTAAGTTTTCTAAGCCTAGGATTTCAAGTCTGGTGGGATAAGGTATTTTGTTGTTTTCAGAGGAGTGAAGAACTCTTCTTGTAAAATATTTCTGGACACGTTCAATTGTATTGATGTCAGAAATGTGGTGAGGGTTCCAGACAGGCGAACTGTATTCTAGAATTGGCCTAGTAAATGTTTTATATGCTCTGGTTAGTAGTGTAGTGTGTTGTGTCTCGCTCGCTCCCCCTGCCGCAGCCAGGACCCTCTTATCTCCTGCCAGACGCTGATAGTTCGGAAGAATGTCCTGGCATGCCTCCAGCCCCCTGCCCTGGCACCATGCCCGGACAGGCCAGACGCTGATAGTTCGGAAGAATGTCCTGGCATGCCTCCAGCCCCCTGCCCTGGCACCATGCCCAGGCAAACGGAGCAACTAAACCCCTCCCCCACAGCATGTGAGCCTGAAGAATGTGAAGCCAGTCATGAACTAAGATTACCAACAGCTGGAGGCTGGAGAGATCCGCGCTTCTGGAGAGTAGAGAGGCGACGTCAGCAAAAAGAAGGGAGGGGCAGGCCTGGAAAAGTGCTGAGTCATGGAGCCACACCCCATGGCCTATATAAAGGATCTGCTTTCTGGCATTCTCTGAGTCAGGCAAAGTCTAATTTGGATTGCTGAAGTCACTTCCTGGTCTCCTGCCTGCCTTGAGAACTCTGATAGGACTTTAGCAGAGCTGCAGAGGCATGCTTCATACGGACTTCCCCGACCCAGCCGTCAGCAGAGGAGTGGGACACGACATAGTGTTTTTGGAAAAGAAGCTACGCAAGATTAGGTTTACAACTCTTAGAGCCTTTTTTACGATGTAGTTGCAGTGGGCTTTGGCACTTAGATCATTTGATATGAAAACTCCAAGGTCTTTAACAGGGTGGGGGTCATCTGTTAGGTAATGTCCATCAAGTATGTACTTAGTGTTTGGGTTCTTTTTTCCAATATGAGCATTTGCTGGTTGAGATTTGGAGTTGCCAAGTTTTAGACCAAGCGGTTAGAAGATCAAGGTCTTTTTGAATGGTAGATGTATTGTCGGTGGTGTTAAATAGTTTGACATCGTCAGCAAACAGAACATAATTACTTGAGATATGGACACAAATATCATTTATGTATAGTATGAAGAGTGTTGGTCCAAGAACGCTGCCTTGAGGAACGCCACTCTTGACAGGAAAAGAATTTGATAGAGCATTGCCAATTTTGACCACTTGTTTTGATTTAGAGTTTGGAGACAAATCATTGGGAACGGAACAAAATCCTTCAAATTGTTGGAGGAGCCTTGTTTTGTACGGCTGTAGAAGAAGGTCCGATGTTTGAGAATGGAGCTAAGCTCAAAAGTATCTCAAAAGGGGCGGAGTGGTTAGAGTGCAGTACTGCAGGCTACTTCTGCTAACTGCTGGCTGCCTACAATTTGGCAGTTCATGTTGTGACCGAGGCCCAAGTAGTGATTACCAAACACAATTCAGTTTTGAACAAACTTATTTTGTTAGAACAGCTGAGAATTAATTCATTCTCAGCTTAGTCTGAAACAAATTCTTCAAAAACATGCCTTTGGCCTTATCACCAACCTTTGTTGTCTTTGGCAGCCTGCCAAAGGCTTTTCTTGGCAAAAAACCCACAAAGTTCAAGAGACGCTGACCAGAAGCACGGAAATTAGCGTTGCTTTTCCACACAGAACCCAATGGCTTGTTGCTACTCTTTTAAGCCTTATGGGATGGGCCAATCATCTTCTGGTCTTACTCCCGAGTCATCCTTTTTGCTTCAGCTGCTCTTGCCTTCTGGCAACTCTTCTCATGTGTGCACTAGGAACAGGCTCCTCCTGTTCCTCTGCCTCTCTGCTGTCCACCTCTGGAGGCTCCGGAGTCTGTGCATCACTCCCAGATGGCCCTGGCTCCATCTTTGCCTCCAATGCAGAGCCCTCATCCGGGCTTTCCCCTGACTCCAGGACTGGCCAATTGTCGTCCCCAGCCTCCTCACTGTCCGACTCCGCTGCCAGGTCTGCAGGCTGCTGGTGGACCAACAGTTCTCACCAGGCTTAAGGTTGACTCAGCCTTCCATCCTTCTGAAATGGGTAAAATGAGAACCCAAATTGTTGGGGGCAATATGCTGACTCTGTAAACCATTTAGACAGGGCTGTAAAGCACTGTAATATATATAAGTCTAATATATATGTCTAAGTGCTATTGCTATCTTAAGTCTTCGAAATAAAAGGAAATTGAACCACTGAGCTGCAAGAAGTGAAGCGAAGATGCAAAGTCAATCAGATTTTGTTCCTAATGTATGTTAATTGTAGACAAGGCAAGCTAGTTGAAGATGGTCTCCAACTGAGCCTCACTCTTGAGGACTTCATAAATGCATCCATGCAATTTTCTTGGAAAATGGGGATTATTTTTTTTTAAAAAGGAGTAATGAAAATCGGTTGCATAATTTAAGATATGCAAAACTGCTGATTGAGAAAGGACAAAGTAAGCCACGGTGCAAAGAATGCTGTATCTGTTCTGCAAATATGAACTCAATACGAAAGGTTCAAACATTGCAAAAGGAAGACAGAATTTCCACTCGCTTACCAAGAACGGAAATGATGAATAGTAATATGGATTGTATGCATTTTACCACTGCAAGGGTTTTTGGTTTTATGTAATACCCTATGATTTAGCTTTTGGTAAATAGTGAATTGCATTTATTCAATAATGAACAGAAGGACTAAGGGTGTTATGATCGCTGTCTTCCAGTACTTGAGGGGCTGTCACAGAGAAGAAGGGGGTCAACCCATTTGCCAAAGTACTGATGGCAGGACAAGAAATAATGGCGGAAGATCATTAAAGAGAGATCTAATCTAGAACTAAGGAGAAAATTTCTGATAGTGAGAACAATTAATCAATCGACTAGCTTGTCTCCTGGGATCGTGGGTGCTCCATCACTGGAAGTTTTCAAGAAGAGATTGGACAGCCATTTATTCAGAATGGTATCAGGTGGGTGTCAGCAACCTGCAGTTCTGGAGCCACATGCGGCTCTTTGACCCCTCTCCTGCAGCTCGCTGCTGACCCAATCACACAATTTGCTCTCTCCCTCAAGACACTGGCCTAACCCGGCTGTGGCCAAAGCCAACATCACTAACACAAGGGCTGGCGGGGTGGGAATAGGATCTGGGGGGAGGGTACGATGGAAAGGGGGACCCGCAGCTGAGGAGCAAGCACAAGCCACAGGGGTGGCTTCCTCAAAGATGACCCTCCTCCGCCTCCTTCTCACATGACCTCTAGGGCAGCTGTTCTGGGGCTGGGAGGGTGCGCACAAGCAGAGTTACCCTCCTAAAGCGAGTGACCGAGCTCGGCCAAAGCAGAGCCTGATCCCAGGGTGGGCGTGCGAGGTTTGGCGGGGCCAGCTTCCTCAGAGTAAAGAAGCTCAGGGCAGCAGGAAAAGGGGGCTGGCCCCACCCAACCTTGCACACTCACCCCAGGGATTATACTCAGAGAAAGCCAGAGCACCCTCGCCCATCAGCCAGTCAACCTGCCCGCTCCATGCGCCTTCGCTGCTCTTTGGCCGAGCCCTGCCTCTTGCATGCAGAGGTATCCCTGCTCGTGTGTGAGAGAGGTTTTCCACGCTCATGCACATGTGTGCGGGCACATGTGCAAGAGAGAGAGAGAGAGAAAAAATGAGAGATAGAAAAGGGAGAAAAAAGAGAAAGACAGAGAAATGAGAAAATGATGGAGGAATGAGAGAGAGGAAAAAGAGAGAGAAACAAATGAGAGAGAGAAGGGGAGAGAATGAGAGAGAGGGAAACAAATGTGAGGGAGAGAAGGGGGAGAGAAAGAAAGAAAATAAGTTTTTTAGTGGGGTTTTAATATAGTTTTATTATAATTCTTTCAGCTTTTAATCTAATTAGTTTTTAAATGCTTTTTTAACTTTTTGATTTGTACTTTTTACCATGGCTGTAAATTGCCTTGAGTCCTTCGGGAGAAGGGCGGTATATTAAATAAATAAATAAATAAATAAATAAATAAATAAATAAATAAATAAATAAATAAATAAATAAATAAGAAGAGGAAAAAAGAAAGAGAGAGGGAGTTGAAAAAGAGAGAAAAATAGAAATGAGGAAGTGTGAGAGGAAGGGAGGTGGGAGAGAGAGAGAGAGCCATTTCCCACAGAAAACACCGGGAGCCACAAAACTTGGGAAGGCATGGATGGGTGTGTGTGTGTGTGTGTCATGTGATTGGGTGGGAGTGATATTTAGTTGGCCACGCCCACCAAGGTTTGGTGGCTCCTGGTGTTTTCTTTTCTGTGGGAAATGGGTCCAAATGGCTCTTTGAGTGTTTAAGGTTGCAGACCCCTGATATAGAGCCTCCTGCTTGAGCAGGGGGTGTAACTAGAAGACCTTCAAGGTCTCTTCCAGTTCCATTCTGTATGTATGTAGGGTCAACTGCTCAAGTAGGGGGTTGGACCAGGTGACCTTCCAACCCTATTATTCTATGTTCTGTGGTAGATAAGTAGCATTCCTACACTGAAATCAGTATTATTCAGGAACCAATAGGGTGAATGTTCCTTTTTCACCCTAAAATTAGGCTTTAGGGCGATCCAATGAAGCTGATAGACTGGAGAGTTTATGATCACCTTTGGTTTAAGTACATTTTTAAAAATATATAATCAGAGATTGAAAGGCCTGGTTTGGTCCTAGGGCTTAAATACATTTCTAGATCCAGAGAAAAGATTTGCTTGAATATAGTAAGCTGTTTAATGTTGTAACCACACGGATCACATCCTATAACATACCATGAAAAAAAGAAATAACAGTAGAATAGTAAGATTGTAAGATGAAATCACAAAAAAGAGTTTTAGATGTAAGAAAGTTATAGTAATCATTTAAATACGGTGACAAATTTCTTGACAGATTAGTTGGAGATTTTAAGAACCATAATGTGACCCCTTTGAATAAAATCGTTAAGAAGTGTTTAGAAGTGTTAAGAAGTGTTTAATTCTGTAAGGAAAATGCACTTATTCCAAACAGTTGTTTCTCAGCAGAAATCTGATCAGATTCAGTAAATGAAGAAATAAAGCCACATTTGATACCTATACCTAAATCACTAAGATCATGGCATCAGGCCCTCTCAATTCCTGGCAAATAGATGGGGAAGAAATGGAGGAAGTGACAGATTTTGTTTTCCTGGGCTCCAAGATCACCGCAGATGGGGACTGCAGCCAAGAAATTAAAAGACACTTGCTCCTGGGGAGGAAAGCTATGGCAAATCTAGACAGTGTACTAAAAAGCAGAGACATCACCCTGCCAACAAATGTGCGTATAGTTAAGGCTCTGGTTTTCCCAGTTGCAATGTATGGCTTTGAAGGCTGGACCATAAGAAAGGCTGAGCGCCAAAGAATTGAGGCCTTTGAACTCTGGTGCTGGAGAAGATTCCTGCGAGTCCCTTGGACTGCAAGGTGATCAAACTGGTCAGTCCTAGAGGAGATCAACTCTGACTGTTCTTTAGAAGGCCAGATCCTGAAGAGGAAACTGAAATATTTTGGCCACCTAATGAGAAGGAAGGACTCACTGGAGAAGAGCCTAATGCTGGGGAAGATTGAGGGAAAAATATAAAAAAATCTATTACAATGTCCTTCCTGTCAAAGACTACTTCAGCTTCAATCACAACAATACACAAGCACACAATAGATTTAAGCTTAATGTGAACCACTCCAATCTTGATTGCAGAAAATATGACTTCAGTAATAGAGTTGTTAATACTTGGAATACACTACCTGACTCTATGGTCTCTTTCCAAAATCCCCAAAGCTTCAACCAAAAACTGTCTACTATTGACCTCACCCCATTCCTAAGAGGTCTGTAAGGGGCGTGCATAAGAGCACAAGCGTGCCTACCGTTCCTGTCCTATTGTTTCCTTCCATTATATCCAATTAATATAGTTATTACATACTTATGCTTATATATATTTCATGCTTATGCTTATATATACTGTGTGACAAAATAAATAAATAAATAAATAAAAAATAAAAGAAGGGGACGACAGAGAATGAGGTGGCTGGATGGAGTCACTGAAGCAGTCGGTGTGAGCTTAAATGGACTCCAGAGGATGGTAGAGGATAGGAAGGCCTGGATCAATGTTGTCCATGGGGTCTCAATGGGTTGGACATGACTTTGTGACTAACAACAACAACATATCTAAATCACCATAGAAATGCTGGTTAGGTGGGGGAAATACATAACAATGGGAGAAATAGTTTTGCAATGATTTCTGGCCAAGAATATGTCAATTGTACATATCATATCAAAGCAAATGTAACTGCTTTTCTCCATCCTGAAAGCTGAAGTTTTTTTTTTTCATGTCAGTTGTAATAAAATTCCTCTCTGTCATTGTAAGGGACTCGGCATAGTTTTTTTTAAAAAAAGTATATTCCAGCATTCTAAAATAAGATTTCAATTTATGCCTCGAAGATAAATATATATGTCATTGGGATGAAACTGCGAAAATGAATCGACATACAGTGCTATAATTAGCAAAAGCCATCAGCATATCAAAGCCTTAATGTGGGAATCAGCTGGATGGGGAGATTCAAGTAACATCTGCTGCGTCTATGCTATGACATTACAAAAAGTCCCATACCAGGAAGGTCAAAAAAGTCAAAATGTCAGCTGCCCTGCAGTCTTTTCTAACCCTCCACCCATCTCTGCTGCAGCAGCAGATGCGCTGCCATCAAATTCTATTATCTCCTGAAGATGTAGTAAAACCAATGCTTTTATTTTACACTTGTCTTATAAATCTGGCAAGCCTAACCTGTAAAACCAATTTTACAATGTATTTCATACCATGTAAAAACTGAACGTATACTTGGATAAGGTTGGTTTCTCTCCACAATAGCCGGATAATGGGGACAAACAAATATAAGCAGTTTAAAGGCAAAAGGTTTTCAAATCAAAATATAACTTGCTTTCAAAGAGAGATGGCTCCTAAAAGAGCTGTTCAGTCAAGGAGTATTGCTGTCGGTTCGAATCTTTGCTGTAGCTTTTATTTATTTTTTATTTATAATTTAATTTCTATACCGCCCTTCTCCTGAAGGACTCAGGGCGGTTTACAGCCATATTTAAAACACAAAATACAAATAACAAATTTAAAACAGAATTAAAAACAAATATTTAATAGGCCGAATCAACTAAAACGGTCATAGACCGGCATAAAACCCATTAAAAATTTCAATTAAAATTACACTTAGGCCAGTCCCGCACGATGAAATAATAGAGTCTTAAGTTCACGTTTGAAGGTCCGGAGGTTGGGGAGTTGGCGTAACCCCAGAGGCAGCTCATTCCAAAGGGCCGGTGCCGCCACAGAGAAGGCTCTCCCCCTGGGGGCCGCCAACCGACATTGTTTGGTCGACGGCACCCTGAGCAGGTCCACCCTGTGGGAGCGCACAGGTCGTTGGGAGGCTACCGGTGGCAGAAGGCGGTCTCGTAAATAGCCCAGTCCTAAGCCATGGAGCGCTTTAAAGGTGGTAATGGACACCTTGAATTGCACCCGGAAGGCTACCGGCAGCCAGTGCAGGCCGCACAGGATAGATGTTATGTGGGAGCAACGAGGTGCTCCCTCTATCACCCGCGCAACCGCATTCTGGACTAGCTGGAGCCTCCTGGTGCTCTTCAAGGGGAGCCCCATGTAGAGAGCAGTCCTGATGGCTGGGAACAATAGGAATTGGAGTCCAAGACCAAAAGGCAAGACAAAAAACAATGGCTGCAAACTAACCAAGGAGAGAAGCAACCTAGAACTAAGGAGGAATTTCCTAAAGGTGAGAGCAATCAACCAATGGAATAACATACCTTCAAACGAGGAGTGAAACTCACTTACCTTCCCTACCGGTTTGCAAATGTGCGCGTGCCATGCGCAAACTCGCTTTGCTCTCACACGCCGTCATCCGCGCATGCGCAAAGCCTTCTGCGCATGCGCAGAGGCTTAAAATCATCACAAAAAAGCAACATCATGATGTTCGTGCGGGCGGGTGGATCGTCCCGCAGCTGCCTATACCGGTTTTCAGGAGCCGGATAGAACCAGCTGAATTTCACCCCTGCTTCAGACATTGTGGGTGCTTTCAAGAAGGAACCCCCAGGGGTCACCAACCTTTCGGACCTCAGAGATCACTGAATTCATAATTTTAAAGCCCACGGACCACTAATATGAATTTTTTAAAAAGATAAATAGCATTTAGTGCAATATAAAAAATGCAAATAATTTTTCTGCGGACCACCAAAATTTTCTCGCGGATCACCAGTGGTCCAGAGACCACCAGTTGGTGACCAGTGGACTAGAAGACCTCTGAGGTCTTTCCAACCCTATTGTTCTAAGTTTTACAATCTGCAACAGCGTTTTTCAACCTTAATAACCTTAAGATGCGTGGGCTTCCCAGAATTCTCCAGCCAGCATGCTGGGAGTTGAAGTCCACGCATCTTAAAGTTCTAACATTGGTTTGGCAGTTGGAGACACTGACTGAGTGCATATCCATTTTCAGATCTGATATTTTTTTAAAAAAATTCACATCCTTATGTTACTTCCCTTTTTTCTTCATATTGTTCCGAACTGCTATAATATCCCCAGATAATTCCAGCTGCCTATGTTCGTCTTTTTCTTTCCTCCATTTCCAACTTCTACTTTTCATAAGCGGTTTTTATTTTCAATATTTCTTTACTAAGACGGAGTCAGTTCTAGTTTCACTTGTGTTCCATCACTATCCATCAATCAACTAGCCTCATGGGATATGCCCTTGAGATGGGTGGCCAGACAGTTTGGCTCGAATGAATGAAGAAACGGAGAAACAAACACACTTACTGCACTGGGGATTCAGATCTTATGGCCAAATCAAGTTGATTCCTCAGTCTTTTCTGTGAATGAGCCAAATGATCTTTATTCTTCCTGAATTCATAGGGAAATTGAATCCCATGTATGTACGTTATATATATATGTACCGTATTTTTCAGACTATAAGATGCGCCAGACTATAAGACACACCTTAATTTACAGGAGGAAAACAAGAAAAAAAATAGTTGTTGGTCTCCGCACGTCGGATTTTCACCCTTTCTGCAGTGCTCTGCATGGCCTGTTTCTGCCAAAAACGAACCTGTTTTTGCTAAAAATGGGCCGTTTTTAGCCTGCAGAGTGTTTCTGGGGGCCGGGGAGGGTGAAAAGGTGGAGGGATTGGGAACCCAAAAACTGTTTTTGGCAAAAATGGGTCATGTGGAGCGCTGCAAAGTACTTCTGGGGGCCAGAGAAACACGATGCGCAGAGGGTTTGGGAGGCCAAAAGCGCCTGTATTCAGTCTATAAGACACACCTAATTTTTCAACCACTTTTGGGGGGCAGGGAAGGTTTGTCTTATACTTCGAAAAATACATTATGTATGTATGTATCAGTGCTGAAATCCAATTTTTTTTACTACCGGTTCTGTGGGCGTGGCTTGATGGGCATAGCAAGGGAAGGATACTGCAAAAACCCATTCCCTCCCCACTCCTGGGGGAAGGATATTGCAAAATCTCCATTCCCACCCCACTCCAGGGGAAGGATACTGCAAAATCTCCATTCCCATCCCACTCCTAGGGGAAGGATATTGCAAAATCTCCATTCCCACTGCACTTTGGGGCCAATCAGAGGTGGCATTTGCCGGTTCTCCGAACTACTCAAAATTTCCGGTTCTCCAGAACCTGTCAGAACCTGCTGGATTTCACCCCTGGTATGTATGTATGTATGTATGTATGTATGTATGTATGTATGTATGTATGTATGTATGAAATTGTTATGCCACACTTCTTCCCGATAAGGTGACCTGGCAACCCAGGATGGTGTCTTAAGCTGGAGTTTTCTGATGTTATAAACCGAAACAATTTTGATTACGCCCCATCTGCACACTCAAAATTGTCTACATTTGACAACAGAAGGAACCACCATGACCTATCAGACAAGGTTTTAACAGACTTTATGCCAACTGTTAACTATGAACATTGCTTATTTTTTCTCTCTCTCCCATCTGTTCGGTTTTGGTATATCTTCCCTTGTTTGTTCTCCTTGTACACACCTTCTTAGAAGAATGGTACAAGGTGTTGCGCTGGGTTACTTGCAACCTTTCCATTCCAGAGTAAAGGGCAGGCTTTAATTAATGGGAATGCGAATAAAAGAATGATGATTAAATTATGACCTTTTACAGGACAGGGAATTTTCATATCACAAAGGAATGCAGGTTGATACGTTGTAATAAATCAGACCTTTTGTGCTTTGAAATTAATTTTGATAGAGTCATTATTAACTCCCATATATCTAGGCTCCTCTACGATAAACCACTGCCAGTTGTTCAGGGTGGAGATATTTTATGAAGGGTTAGAGAATTCAATTTTGCAAAACTGATTTAGATTTCTCGTAAATATAATTAACTTACTTCCCCGCTAAAACATTACTTGCGAATCCTGCCAAGGGCAACTTGTAACACCGGGACAGATCAAAATCATCCTCTTTTTTCAAACTAAGGAAGATCTGATTTTTTAAAAAAACGTTTTGTTGCATCCAATAACCTGATTTAAGTTTTCCAGTTTCTTGAAACACTGAACAATTATTTGGGCGAATAAATAAAGCTAGCCATGTTCAACCTTTGGCTTCTCGGTGACATTTCTGTTCAGAATGATGCTTTTCGTAGCAAAACAAGACAACAATCGGGGGTGGGGGGGAATGCATCAGGGAGCAATTATTTGATTCATTCTCTCTGTCTTAGCCTTGCTATCTCCTTAATGCAGGTGAAAAGTTGCCCTACAGAGAGGATAATAGGCAGGAAAGCACTATGGATAATGACTTTGGTTAGCAGCAGAGATATTCTTTCGATTAACACAATAGGTTCGTGGCGTAAAGTGTTTTTTTTTTCCTCCCTGAGAGAAAATAAGCGAAGGAAGCAAAATGCTACCCCATTATCCTCGTGCACAATTTAGAGGCCTGGATAGTCCCTACTAGATATTCCATTACACCTTTGATAACTTAGGGGTGATGCGCTTATCTGCAGATATCGTTTCTCCTGGGTTTTGAGACACGCAACCCTTTGAATTAAATGCAGGAATGGCCAGTTGATTTAATCTGATTCTATATATGGTGGTTTTATTACATCAACATCGGGTAAGAAACGGAACAATAGAATAACAGAGTTGGAAGGGACTTTGGAGGTCTTCTAGTCCAACCCCCTGCTCAAGCAGGAGATCCTATCCTGTTTCAGACAAATGGCTCTCCAATTTGTCTAATCTCTTCTTAAAACCTAGTTCTAGGTCTCCTTAATTAGCTTCCATCTTTGCTTCTTGTTCTGCCTTCAAGTATTTGGAGAATACTGTATTTTTCGGAGTATAAAATGTACCTTTTTCCCCCAAAAAAGAGGGTGAAAATCTGGCTGTGTCTTATACTCCAAATGTAGCCCCGCCCAGCTTCTCAAATGGAGGTTTCAGAGGCTAAAAAACAAAGCTTCAGAAAAAAAGCCCCCAAACAGAACTTCAGAGGCTTTTTTTCTGAAGCTCTGTTTCGGAGGCTTTCAGAGGCAGAAAAAAGTTTTTTCTGAAACAGAGTTTCAGAAATTTCAGAGGCAGGAAAAAAAGCAAAAAAAGCAAGGCACAGAGCTCACAAGCAAGGAACCTGCTGCTAAAATTCACCTCTGGGAACAGCTGATTGGGGGTATTCCAGGAGGCCAATCCACCTGCCAATCAGCTTTTTTCTTATTTTCCTCCCCAAAAACTAAGGTGCATTTTATACTCCGGTGCGTCTTATACTCCAAAAAATATGGTAGGTTGACCCTCTCTTCTTTGTGGCAACCCCTGAGATATTGGAACATTGCTATCATGTCTCCCCTAGTCCTTCTTTTCATTAAACTAGACATGCCTAGTTCCTGCAACCGTCTTCATATGTTTTAGCCTCCAATTCCCTAATCATCTTTATTGCTCTTCACTGCACTCTTTCCAGAGTCTCAACATCTTTTTTATATCATGGTGACCAAAACTGGATGCAGTATTCCAGATGTGGCCTAGTAAGGTTTTATAAAGCGGTACTAACATTTCATATGATCGTGATTTTATCCCTCTATTAATGCAGCCTAGGACGGTGTTGGCTTTTTTGGGGGGCTGGCAGTTGCAGCACATTGTTGGCTCATATTTAAGTGGTGGTCCACCAGGACACCTAAATCCTTCTCACAGATGGTACTTATTGAGCCAAGTATCATCTATACAAAAGGTAGTCAACCTTTTTATACCTAGCGCCCACTTTTGTATCTCTGTTAGTAGTAAAATTTTCTAACCACCCACCTGTTCCACAGTAATGCGCCGTGTATCGGCGGCGGCGCATGCCACTCGCCCATCGTGAATTGGGTTTTTGGAGGGGCGCGGGCTACCAGCTCTGCTTGTCTGTTACAGCTGGGTGATGTGGGAGGAGATGCGCGAGCTATTCTGGGATGAGGCTCTTTTGTTTGCGGTCGCACTATAGCGCCATTTAGTTTCACTTACATAACATGAACTAAACTTATGCGCAGGCGATACAATAGTATATTTTCAGAAATTTAAATTGTCACGGGGAATTTTATGAAAACCTAATGAAAATGGTTTTAAATAATGCTATGAAATTTTTTTAAAAAGTCAGTTAAATTAAAAAAAAGGAAAGTGCTTCAGTATTGGACAAAACCCCTACCACCCACCATGAAAGCTGGAACGCCCACTAGTGGGCAGTAGGGACCAGGTTGACTACCACTGATCTATACCATAACTGTGTATTTGGTTTTCCTTACCTACATGGTAGAATCGGACTTTTTTCTCACCACTGAATTTCATTTTGTCAGCGAGGGCCCAGTGTTCAAGTCTGCCAAGATCCTTCTTCTTTTAAATCATCACAAGGTTAATTCAATGTGACCTTGGGGCATTTCTAGAAAGAGAAGCAATAAGAGGGGACAAGATGGAAAGGCACGAAATTATGCATGACATGGGTAAAGTGGACAAGGGGAGGCTATTTTCCTGTCCTGAAAATTGTACAACCAGTATAGTACAATTTCATTTGACCCTGGTGAAATGGAATCCTTGAAGAATCAAGACAGACCAAAGCATTTTTATTTTCAACAACATATAGAATTATGAGGGGTCCCAGGCGCTCTCTGAGCTTGCTTGTTTTCTTGCAGATGTTTCATTACGTTCATTGTAAGGGGCGTGTGTAAGAGCACAAACGTGCCTACCATTCCTGTCCTATTGTTTCTTTCCCTATATATATATATATATATGCTTATACTTCCTTGTTTTACCTCATATATATGTTTATATATTATATAATCTTTTTTGCGTGATGCTTGTGTATATGGTTATGACAAAATTAAATAAATAAAATAAATAAAAAGAGAGCACCAAGGCCTCATCGTTTCAACCCCGAGCTACAAATATTCTCTTTTATTTAAGGTTGACTCAGCCTTCCATCCTTCCAAGGTCGGTAAAATGAGGACCCAAATTGTTGTGGGGCAATATGTTGACCACAACTGGCATTCAGCCAGTTCGTACCAGTTTGAGCGAACCGGTAGCAGGGTCGCAGGTGGCCCCGTCCACGCACCCCGGCGGTATGCCGCCCTATTTAGCCACATTTTCCAGGCTGGGCGCATCCCTGGAAGGCACTCGCGTGAGCAAAGCACTATCAGTCTTGAAACGAGATGAACTAATTGCTTCCTGCAAAAGCCCACGTCCTGTTTGCTTCTCTTTTATGTCCTATAGGAGGGGCCAGTTATTTCCAAGGTGTGGCCTTACTCCCAATGCAACCCTGCTTTCTTAATTGTTCTTGTCTTCTGGCAGCTCTGCATATTTGCACACTGGGAAGAGGCTCCAGCTGTTCCTCTGCCTCGCTGCTGTCTAACTCCCTCTCTAGCTCCAACGCAGGGCCCTCATCTGAGCTTTCCCCAGTCCCCAGGACTGGCCTATGTTCCTCTCCAACCTCCTCACTGTCCGACTCTGCTGCCAACTCCACCGGTGGGCCACAACATAGGGTTCTGATCAATGCCCTAATAAAATTAAGAGTCTCAAGCCATTTAGCAAGAAAAATCCAGTTGTTTATTAGGAGTGCCATGTTGGCACGCCCTAGGTGAAGCTAGCTTTGGCTTCACCCAATTTGCACTTTGCCTCTGATCCTGTTTCCCCCTCCCCCCCAGAGTGTGTCATCAGTCACATTCCCCAACAAAACAATTTTGCAGGTCGTAGAAGTCACTCCCTCCAGCCATTGCGGATCTCCGTGGAGATGACCTTGACTTTAGCCAGCTAGGCTGTGTCTTGTTTTGACTGAGGTGTGAATTATTTGGTGCAGCTGCAAGGCGCGATTCCCATCCCCTTGCCTATGACAAGTCGAAAGCAGGTCAGGAAAGCTTTACGAGTTGACAGATGGATTCTGACAGGATGGTGGGGGAGGGTATGAAAGGTTTGTATTTCTTTGCAGTCATCTGGTCATTAGCACAGAACCATGGAGGATCAATCCTTCTAAGGATGAATGGTTATTAGCTTTGATGGCAATGGGACCATCTAATGCAGGGGTTTCAAACCTTGGCAACTTTAAGACTTGTGAACTTCAACTCCCAGAATTCCTCAGACAGCTTTGCTGTCAGACAGCCAGCAAAACTGTCTGAGGAATTCTGGGAGTAGAAGTCCACAAGTCTTAAAGTTGTCAAGGTTGGAGACCCCTGATCTAATGGGCTTTCTTCTGCCAATGGATTGGAAGAACAGACTGCTTTTCTAGACTGGTCTGATCCAACAGGGCACTGCTAATATTCTTAGGCTTATGTCCTTAACCCAACAAGAAAAACACAGACTTCAGAGGATAATTAGAACTGCAGAAAAAATAATTGCTACCAACCTGCCTTCCATTGAGGACTTGTATACTGCACGAATCAAGAAGAGGGCCGTGAAAATATTTGCAGATCCCTCGCATCCTGGACATAAACTGTTTCAACTCCTACCATCAAAACGACGCTATAGAGCACTGCACACCAGAACAACTAGACACAAGAACAGTTTTTTCCCGAAGGCCATCACTCTGCTAAACAAATAATTCCCTCAACACTGTCAGACTATTTACTGAATCTGCACTACTATTAATCGTTTCATAGTTCCCATCACCAATCTCTTTCCACTTATGACTGTATGACTATAACTTGTTGCTGGCAATCCTTATGATTTATATTGATATATTGACCATCAATTGTGTTGTAAATGTTGTACCTTGATGAACGTATCTTTTCTTTTATGTACACTGAGAGCATATGCACCAAGACAAATTCCTTGTGTGTCCAATCACACTTGGCCAATAAAATTCTATTCTATTCTATTCTATTCTATTCTATTCTATTCTATTCTATTCTATTCTATTCTATTCTATTCTATTCTATTCTATTCTATTATGACTTGTAAGGGAAGTATCACACTACCTTTATTTTTATTTTATTTTATTTACTTTTCCTTGGGGCCAGTCATGCTGCCAATATGTAAATGTGTTTGAAATGGGGATCTATTTAGGAAGAAGCCATATACAAGGGGGAAACAGTAAGAAAATAAAATATTTTTAGTGAACGTGTAAAAGTGTAAAAACAGTGAACATGTACGAACGGTGAATATTGTGCTAAACAAAGATTCCCTAGCTGATTTGAGGAACAATGGGGCAACTGTGCATGCCTGATCTGCAATGTCTCCTCCTCCTCCTCCTCCTTTCTTCTCCTCCTGCTGCTGCTTCTCCTTCCCTCTTTTCCTCCTCCACCTCTTCTTTCTCCTCTTTCTCTTTCTTCTCCTGCTTCTCCTTTTCCTTCTTTTTCCTCTTCCTCCTCCTTCTCCTCCTTCTTTCTCCTCCTCCTGCTGCTGCTTCTCCTTCTCCTTCTTTCTTCTCCTCCTGCTGCTGCTTCTCCCCCTCCTCCTTTTCTTTCTACCCCTCCTCCTCTTCCTGCTTCTCCTCTTTCTTTTCCTCCTCCACCTCCTCTTTCTCCTCTTTTTCTTTCTCCTCCTCCTCCTCCTCCTCCTCCTCCTTATTTCTTCTCCTCTTACTGCTACTTCTTCTTCTCCTCCCCCTCCTTCTTGTCCTTCTTTTTCTTTTCCTCCTCCACCTCCTCTTTCTCCTCTTTTTCTTTCTCCTCCTCCTCCTGCTGCTTTTCCTTCTTTCTTTTCCTCTTCCTCCTCCTCCTCCTTCTCTTCCTCTTCCTCCTCCTCCTCCTCTTTCTCCTCCTCCTCCTGCTGCTGCTTCTCCTTCTCCTTCTTTCTTCTCCTCCTCCTCCTCCTCCTGCTTCTCTTCCTCCTTTTCCTTCTCCTCCTCTTCCTGCTTCTCCTCTTTCTTTTCCTCCTCCACCTCCTCTTTCTCCTCTTTTTCTTTCTCCTCCTCCTCCTCCTCCTCCTCCTCCTCCTCCTCCATACAGTAGGGAACAATCCCATCATATTTTGTCTTACCTTCTGCCCTTGAGCCAAGAATCGCAGGTCCGTCCACTTTTACTTAAGCTCTGTACGAGCTCTGTATTTGAGGGAACGGTACGTGCTAATTATGGCAATTTCTCTATCCAAGCAATTCCCCCCAGATGTGCTATTATTAAAAGATCTATTGTGATTTCACATCTCAGGTGTCCGCCTTTTTTATGCTCTGCCAAAGAGGAGACATTGGCGATTGGCACGTTTCTAAATGCAATTAAGCCTTCCTTGTCTCCCAGAGAGACTGCCTGAAAGCTTTCTCAGCTTGGTTGTGGGCATCGGTGTGTGTAGGTGGCCTTTTGTCGGCATTTCTCTCTCTCCCCCCCCCCAAACAGCTGCCTCTCTCTTTTCCACCTGGATCCCTTTCCCTTCCCTTTGGCTCAGTCTAGACTTGGGTCCAGCTCAACTTGCTGCCGGTTGCACTGCTGGAAAATCCTCTTGGCTGAACGAGGAGCAACCATCCATTCACTTCTGTAGCCTGATACCCTGTGCTCAGGAACTTCTTCTCACGTCTAGACTACTGCAGTGCGCTTTACATGGGGCTAATCCCTGATATGGGATTCAAAAATGTTAGCAACCGGTTCTCTGCCCGGTTGCTGGGTGGCCACGGCGGGCGTGGCCTATTCGGTCTCCTGCACCATGTTGGGGGGGGCATTTTCACCAGGAGTAAAATGCTCCCAGTTCAGACTGGATCAGCCAATCCGGTAGCAATGGCGGCAGGTGGTTCAGAGAACTGGTAGCAAAAATCCCTGCTCCCCCCCCCCATGCCCAGCTTAGCCACGTGATCATCAGAGCCTTTTTTAAAAACTTTTAAAAGCATTTTTTAAAAGGTAAAAAAACTGAAGCCTGTTAGGCAAAAAGTGGGGGGTGTAGGCAAAAAATGGGGGGGGGTTCGTTTGAGAGAAAGAGAGAGAGAGGGGGAGGGAGAGAGAGAGAGAGAGAGAAAGAGAGAGAGAGAGAGAAAGAGAAAGAAAGAAAAAAGAAAGAAGAAGGAAGGAAGGAACAAAGGAAGGAAGGAAGGAAGGAGGGAGGGAGGGAGGAAAAAGGAGAGGAAGAGGAAGGAAGGACTACAAACCTGGCACTAGATGCAGCTTCAGAGGATAATCCAGGGCTGGAAGGGACCTGGAGGTCATTTAGTCCAACCCTGCTCCAGCAGGACATTGTTAGTGAGTTTCATGCCCACCCAGTAACATGACTCCCCCACCGAGCCACGCCCACCAAGCCATGCCCACAGAACCGGTAGGAAAGAAATTTAAATTACACCACTGGTTTTCACCCTCCCCATGGTTTTCCCCGAGCCTCCGGGAGGGTGAAACAACCCAGACTCCGGAGGCCCTCCAGAGGCCGGAAACAAACCTGTTCCAGACTTCTGTAACTTCTGGGACGCCTGTTTTTTGCCCTCCCAGAGCCTCCACGCAGGCCCTGCATTTACCTGGCATACAAAACGGATTGTGTGGAGACTCCTGGGAAGGGCGGGGTGTGGTGGGAGGGGCCAGCGAGTACTTGCAACTACCGGTTCAGCTAACCAGATGTAAAATTAGCATACAGTTCACCCAAACCGGTCCAAACTGGCTGAATCCCACCCCTGGCTAATCCTTGAAGAGCATTTGGAAAGAGCTTCAACTGGTGCAGTGTGAGACAGCTCGGGCAGTTCTAGAGGCCCTTGGAGTATTCCATGTTACTGTTACACCACTGCTCCACAAGCTACACTGGTTGCCAGTTTGCTTCCAGATGCAATTCAAGGTGTTGGTTATTGCCTTTAAACTGAGGCATGGCATGGGGCCAGGCTACTTGAGGTACCGTCTCACCCCACTGGGACCAACCCACTCTGCTTGTGCTGGCAGTGGAAGCATACTGGGAGCCCTGTCAGTGAAATAATTCTGGTTGGTGGGGTCCAGGAGAAGAAGGCATAGAACATATAGCACGAAAGGGTTGGAAGGGGACCTCAGAGGTCTTCTAATCCAACCCTCTGCTCAAGCAGGAGACCCTGTACCATTTCTGACAAATGGTTGTCCAGTCTCTTTTTGAAAGCTTCTGGTGACGGAGCAGCTACAACTACTAAAGGCAAGCCGTTCCTGTGATTAATTGTTTTGACTATCAGGAAATTTCTCCTTATTTCTAGGTTGCTTCTCTCCTTGATTAGTTTCCATCCATTGCTTCTTGTCCTGCCTTCTTTTTTCCCTCCATCCTTCTCCGCATTAGTCCCTTTTCCAGAAAGCTAGGTCTTCACGTGATATGTCCAAAGTACGACCATTAAACCTTATATCATCAATTAAATTATATCGTGTCCACATACTATCTCCCAAATTCCCAGGAATCGGTAGGGGAAAAGGGGGATTACAGTGGAAAAAGTTGGCTCAGAATTACACAGCGAACCAAAGCTCATAGGGAGAAGGACATTTCTGATGGAAACAGGCAAATTCTGTCCTCCTCCACAAACCACCTCAATGCTGCCGTAGCATCAAAAGTTATAATTCAGATAATTGGATTGAAGATCTCATTTTAAAAAAAAGTGAAGGAGAACAAAGGGCACAGCAGGTGGAAGAAGATAGAAGCAAGTGTCATATATCCAAGCTAAAAAAAAATAAATTAAAATCCTGAAGTCAACCATGAAATTAGTGACAGGCAGCAATTGGTATTTATGCCAAAAGAAAACAAAACAAATGTCTTTAAATCTCTGTTTAAACTCTCTTTTTGGGTGGAAACAAACAAACACACACACACACATAAAAAAATCAATATCCCCACATGAAAATTCATTTCATCCCTACGAGGGGGTGTGCCATTTCTTTTTTATGTGGCAGAAACTATTCTAATTAAAATGAATATCAGCAGAAGGCAGTCATCAGCAACAGATTAAAAACGTCCTCTTCTCTCTGGTCCTTTTTCCACCCAAGAAAATGTAACTTACCCATAGCTCAGCTGAGTCATTTTCATTCTGCAGAATGTAACCTGCACTGTAAATGTCTTGCTGAGGTAAAAAATCTCCCCTCTTGGCCTAAAATTCGGCATCTTCCTGACTGAGAGAAGGCAACATTTAAAAAAAATCAGTTTTACTGACCCTGAACCCTTATGAAGTTTATGCATGAATATGTGGGAAGGAGAGGCTTGGTTGTCTTTCTGTCTTCCTGGCTCTATTATCTTCTCTCTCTCTCTTCCCTTTGTTTATATCTATCTATCTATCTATCTATCTATCTATCTATCTATCTATCTATCTATCTATCTATCTATCTACCTACCTACCTACCTACCTACCTACCTACCTACCTACCCATCCTCCCATCCATCCATCCATCCATCCATCCATCCATCCATCCATCCATCCACCCACCCACCTACCTACCTACCTACCTACCTACCTACCTACCTACCTACCCATCTATCTATCTATCTATCTATCTATCTATCTATCTATCTATCTATCTATCTATCTATCTATCTATCTATCTATCTACCTACCTACCTACCTACCTACCTACCAACCTACCTACCTACCTATCCATCTATCTATCTATCTATCTATCTATCTATCTATCTATCTATCTATCTATCTATCTATCTATCTATCTATCTATCTATCTATCTACCTACCTACCTACCTACCTATCCATCTATCCATCTATCCATCTATCTACTTACTTATCTATCTATCTATCTATCCATCCCTCCCTCCCTCCCACCCACCCACAATATCTATCTACCTATCTACAATATCTGCCTGCCTGCCTGCCTGCCTGCCTGCCTGCCTGCCTGCCTATCTATCTATCTATCATCTATCTATCTATCTATCTATCTATCTATCTATCTATCTATCTATCTATCATCTATCTATCATCAATCTATTTCTATAGCTATCTTTCCTTCCATCTCCATCTCCATATCAGTCATCCGTGGTGTCTTTCTACCTTTCTGTCCATCCATTCTTCCATCCTTTCCATTCAGAAGCAAAAGTATACCCCAAACAACCCCCAATGAACTATATTGGAGTGAGAGAGTAATCCAGCATTATAACAGAATAACAGAGTTGGAAGGGACCTTGGAGTCTTCTAGTCCAACTCCTTGCTCAAGCAGGAGACCCTAAATCATTTCAGACACATGGCTATCCAGTCTCTTCTTGAAAGCCTCCAGTAATGGAGCATCCATAACTTCTGGAGGTACTGATTAATTGTTCTCACTGTCAGGAATTTCTCCTTAGTTCTAGGTTGCTTCTCTCCTTGATTAGTTTCCATCCATTGTTTCTTCTCCTGTCTTCAGGAGCTTTGGAGAATAGCTTGACCCCTTCTTCTTTGGTCGTGACTTGTAGTTCAACATGTCCAGTGATTATTAGATTTAATCTAATTAAAGCTAGCCGAAATGTATGAACATATGATTCTCAGTGGAAAATGAAGTTGCTTATTAACTCTCTTTTAATTCTTTTAACGTAACAATAACATTGTAAAACAGGGAGGAAAAGGAAGATGATATTTCGTAATTCTGACAATGAGAAAAAACAGAGGTTGCTATTTATCAGCCCTCGTCTGCTTAAATCCCAGCATTCAGCTAAGCTCAGAAAAATAGGGCCAGACCTCATTAGAATCAGAAAAGTAGACCACTAGGAAATTTCAGAATTGTAAATCAGACTGGGAAGTTTTATCTACATCTACATGGCAGGAATTGGGCATGTCTAGTTTAATGAAAAGAAGGATTAGGCATGACATGATAGCAGTCTTCCAATATCTAAGGGGCTGCCACAAAATAAGAGGATGTTGATCTATTCTCCAAAGCACCTGAAGGCAAGCAGTGGGTGGAAACTAAACCAGGAGAGAAGCAGCTTGGTACTAAGGAGAAATTTCCTTATATCTTCTCTGTTAATAAGTGGAAGGGATTTCCTTCAGAAATTGTGGCTGCTCCATCGTTGGAGGTTTTTAAGAAGAGATTGGACAATCATTTGTCTGAAATGGTACATTGGACTAGATAACGTCCAAGGTCCCTTCTAACTCTACATCTGCATCTATCTAGATCTATGTCTATACATATCTATATCTATTTCTATGTCTATTTACTGTATATCTAGTCCTGTACCAGTGGTGAAATCCAATTTTTTTTAGTACCGGTTGTGTGGGCGTGGCAGGGGAAGGATAGTGCAAAATCTCCATTCCCACCCCACTCCAGGGGAAGGATACTGCAAAATCACCATTCCCTCCCCACTCAGGGGACAGACATAGGTGGTATTTGCTGGTTCTCCAAACTACTCAAAATTTCTGCTACCGTTTCTCCAGAACCAATAATAATAATAATAATAATAATAATAATAATAATAATAATAATAATAATAATAATAATAATAACAACAACAACAACAACAACAACAACAACAACAACAACAACAACAACAACAACAAACCTAATTTAATAATTTAGGGATCAGGCAGGGGCTTGGCAGGCTGAATCAACAAGGAGGGAAGAGCAGCCCGCTTTGGGAAAAACTTTTCAGTCAATTTTGCCTGCTAATCTAAGGTGCATAGATTTGGCTCAAACGCCAAGAATTCCCCCCAAAAGGAACAAGAGATGACATTCAATTAATAATAACAACAGAGTTGGAAGGGACCTTGGAGGTCTTCTAGTCCAACCCCCTGCTCAGGCAGGAAACCCTACACCATCTCAGACAAATGGTTATCCAACATTTTCTTTAAAATTCCCAGTGTTGGAGCATTTACAACTTCTGCAAGCAACTTCTGCACCTGTCAGAACATGCTGGATTTCATCTCTGTCTTGTACCTTTATCTACGTCTATATATCGATATCTAATCTAAATCGACATCTAATCTAAATTGACATTGTGTGTGTGTGTGTGTTTGTGTGTGTGTGTATGAATGTCAGCGTTCCAGAAAACCCCTCTCCTGCAGAAAAGACTCCGAAGCAAACATCTTTCAAAGTTCTTTTACTAGCATAGGTAAACTGGCGCAGTTGGATAAACTCCGAATCTGGAGATCCGGGTTTCTCCCTCAGTAATACAAACTCCAAAATCCCCACTCTTCTTGGCCACTCTGCTGATCACATGCTCCAATCGCCAACCATCCCATCTCGAGACATCACTCGGGCCACTCCTTCACCAGATGTAGGCTTGGCCTGACTTTGACTGGTAGGAAGAAAATTATTATGTCTAATGGTCCCTTCTACCAAAACCCCTCTCCTACTTTCCCACACATGGGAAAGTAGCAGCACGGAAGCCTCCGGCCTAGTATGGCTTCCAAAGCTGACTGTGTGTGTGTTTGTGTTTGTGTGTCTGTCCGTATGTGTGTGTGTGTCTAAATCTATATTACAACTATATGTATATCTATATCTTATCTATATATGTATATCTATATCTAGATATATTCCAAGAGAAAACTGGGCCAAAGCCAAGAAACTTACCTTACTTTATTTTACTAAGCATGATTACTCAAACCAAATAGGTAGCTTGCACTTCTCTTTTGTCTGCATCGGGACATTTTTCTGCAGCGAATGGAGAGTTGGTGATGGAGTTGCTAGATGGGAAGACAGTACTCAGAGGGGTTCCTGGGTTTTAAACAGCGAGGCTGTTATTACACCCCAGTGGCAAGAAATTCAATAATCCAAGTTGAGGTAGTTACTGCGATAGTGCACCGCAATCTGTTTTTTCATGATTATTACTATTATTTAATATCATCCTAATAATTTACTGCATTAATGAAATTTGGAGAGTATAATAAATTAGAAGGTGTCCTGACCATTCATTCAGTGGGCAAAAAATAAAAAAAAATTAAAGAAATCCTAAAAGATTAATAGGTGGGAGACAGGAATACGAGATTCAATTTAGCTGGGGAAGCAGCAAGTAAGAAGGTAGAGCCATCTGGGGAAATATAATCCAGAGCACAAATAATTCAATTGGGAAGGGGAGAAAAAGGGAGGGAGGGAGGGGGAGGAAAGGAAGGGAGGGAGGGAGGGAGAGCTAGAGGAAGAAGAAATAGAGAATGGAGTGGAGGAAGAAAAGAAGAGAGAAAAGATAAAAAATGGAGGGAAGGGAGGGAGGAAAAAGGAAGGAAAAGGGAAGGAAAGAATAAAGGAGAAATAGAGAATGAAGGAAAAGAGGAGAGAGAAATAGAAAAGGGAGGAAAGGGAGAGATTGTGGAAGGAGGGAGGGAAGGAGGGAGAGAGGGAGGAAGGAGGAGGAAGGAAGGAAAGAAGGAAGAAAAGAAAAATGGAGGAAGGGAGGGAGGAAAAAGGAAGGAAAAGGGAAGGAAAGAGTAAAGGAGAAAAAGAGAATGGAGGAAAAGAGGAGAGGAGAAATAGAAAAGGGAGGAAAGGGAGAGATTGTGGAAGGAGGGAGGGAAGGAGGAGGAAGGAGGAGGGAGGAGGAAGAAAGGAGGAGGAGGAGGGAGGAGAGCTAGAGGAAGAAGAAATAGAGAATGGAGTGGAGGAAGAAAAGAAGAGAGAAAAGATAAAAATGGAGGGAAGGAGGGAGGAAAAGGAAGGAAAAGGAAGGAAAGAATAAAGGAGAAATAGAGAATGAAGGAAAAGAGGAGAGGAGAAATAGAAAAGGGAGGAAAGGGAGAGATTGTGGAAGGAGGGAGGGAAGGAGGGAGAGAGGGAGGGAAGGGAGGGAGGGAAGGAAGGAAAGAAGGGAGAAAAGATAAAAAATGGAGGGAAGGGAGGGAGGAAAAAGGTAGGAAAAGGGAAGGATAGAGTAAAGGAGAAATAGAGAATGGAGGAAAAGAGGAGAGGAGAAATAGAAAAGGGAGGAAAGGGAGAGATTGTGGAAGGAGGGAGGGAAGGAGGGAGAGAGGGAGGAAAGGAAGGAAGGAGAAATAGAGAATGGAGTGATGGAGCACCCACAACTTCTGGAGGCAAATTGTTCCACTGATTAATTGTTCTCACTTTCAGGAAATTTCTCCTTAGTTCTAGGTTGCTTCTCTCCTTGGTGAGTCTCCATCCATTGCTTCTTGTCCTACCTTCAGGTGCTTCAGAGAATAGCTTGACAACCCTCTCTTCTTTCTGGCAGCCTCTCAAATATTGGAACATTGCTACTATGGTACCCCTAGGCCTTCTCTTCATTAGACTAGACATATCCACTTCCTGCAACTGTTCATCATAATTTTCAGCACCCAGTCTCCTAATCACCTTTGTTGCTCTCCTCGGCACTCTTTCTAGAGTCTCAACATCTTACACTAATACTTTAATACTAACAATGGCCAGTGCTAACTGGAAAGAGGTGGCAGGGTCCATAACACAGAGCAAAGAAGAAAAAAATATCCATTCCGAAAACTTGTTCTTGATTTTTAAATTACTTGGCGGAGAACCAAGTGTTAAGGATACCTTGAAACAAGCAACCAACAGTGATTCATGTATTACAAGCAATGTCACCACAATTTGATTACAATAAATTTTAGTATCGATCAATTTTCAGCTAGGTTCTTTTTCCTTGTCCAAACAATCACCCTGCCTAAAACAAAAAGTTAAATCAACCAAGCACTGGGAGTCCAAACCCAACAGAGCTATTACCAGTGGAAAACAGGGGATTATTGACTACCGCTAAGCATGTCAATCTTAAAATGAAGGACTCTGGTGTAACAGAAAACTTTTGTCTTAAAGTGAGGAGGCAAGACCACGAAGGATTTGAGAAACAAGAATTAATTTATTATTTGTGCAAATAGGACACAGACCTCTACTCACATGGAAAACAAAGGTCTGAGCCTCGAGCAAGGCTCAAGCATAATCTTTTATACCTTTGGTTACAGATATTATTATAAGAAAAAGCCCCATTTTCAGCCTCTGCGTGTCCCATTTTCAGCCTCTGCATGCCCCACTTTTGGCCTGTTTCAGGCAGTGGGGATAAGTGACAGTGGGGATCATCCCTGCTGCCAGGAACAGGCCAAAAATGGGAAGCATGGAGGCCAAAAATAGGGCACACGGAGGCGTCAATAGGCAGCAGTGGCAATGGCAGTGATGGCAGCGATGGGCGATGGTAATTCCCGCAGCCTGAAACAGCTGATAGGTGGTATTCCAGGAGGCAGATCCAACTGCCAATCAGCTGCCCATGCTAAATCAGGCTGTGCTGAAGCTGACCAGGCTGTTTGCTTCTTTGCTGCAAGGAGGCAAATTGCTGGGAGGCAGAGGCCGAAGGGTGGGGGCCGGCAGGTGGGCGGGGCCTCAGCAACATTCGCTGTATAAGATGCACACACATTTCCACCCACTTTTGGGGTGTCTTATATACCAAAAAAATACGATAACTGATGGAACAGTTTGTTTACAGAGGTTGTAGGGACCTCATTACTGGAGGTTTTTATCAAAAGACTGGACAGCCACCTATCTGAAATATTATACAGTCTCCTGCTTGAACAGGGGGTTGGACTAGAAGACCTCCAAGGTCCCTTCCAGTTCTATTCTATTCTATCTCCTCCTCTTCCAACCCCTTCTCTTTTCACCTTCCATCTTTCCTAATATCAGGGTCTTTTTCCTTTTTCTCTTCTCATTCGGGGGCTAAAATATTGGAGCTTCAACTTCAGCATCTGTCCTTCCTTTGCCTTCCTCCAGAACATGGTTTCAATCCTTCAGCCTTGAGATTTCCTTCTGCCAAGAAACATGGTAGGTACACACCGTGCATTTAAGCCAGGGAAGAAACCAGCTGAAAGAATCCGTGCAAAATCAGAAAATCGGCCCCCATGAAACAGATAGCACCACCATCAGTTGAGTAACAATCCTCTGATTACTTGATTAAGCTCATTTATGAAGATGAAAAATTCCTTCTGATATTGGTAAATGAGACACCAAGACAAGACTGAATCTTATATCACCTAGCTTACTATTTCTATGTGGATTGAATCCACTGATGGTCGGATTCCGAAAGATCTCCTGTACTTTATTTATTTATTTATTTATTTATAATTTAATTTCTATACCGCCCTTCTCCCGAAGGACTCAGGGCGGTTTACAGCCATATTAAAATACAGAATATAAATAACAAATTTAAAATGAATTAAAAACAAATATTTAGTAGGCCAAATCAACTAAAACGGCCATAGACCGACATAAAACCCATTTAAAATTACAATTAAAAATACACTTAGGCTAGTCCCGCACGTTGAAATAATAAAGTCTTCAGTTTACGTTTGAAGGTCCGGAGATCGGGGAGTTGGCGTAACCCCGGAGGCAGCTCATTCCAAAGGGTTGGTGCTGCCACAGAGAAGGCTCTCCCCCTGGGGGCCGCCAACCGACATTGTTTGGTCGACGGCACCCTGAGAAGGCCCACTCTGTGGGAGCGCACAGGTCGTTGGGAGGCTATCGGTGGCAGAAGGCGGTCTCGTAGATATCCCAGTCCTAAGCCATGGAGCACTTTAAAGGTGGTCACTAACACCTTGAATTGCACCCGGAAGGCTACCGGCAGCCAGTGCAGGCCACGCAGGATAGGTGTTATATGGGAGCAATGCGGTGCTCCCTCTATCACCCGCGCAGCCGCATTCTGGACTAGCTGGAGCCTCCTGGTGCTCTTCAAGGGGAGCCCCATGTAGAGAGCATTGCAATAATCCAGGCGGGAAGTAACGAGGGTGTGAGTGACCGTACGGAGAATTAGTGCAGGAAAAGCGCCTCAGAGGGAGACCGCAGCTGCGATATAAGGATGTCTACAAGAGGGACCTAAAGGCCCTGGGAATGGACATTAGCAACTGGGGAAACCTTGACCTCCGATCGTTCAGCTTGGATGCAGCATGGCCTTCTCCAATTCGAAGAGACATTTGTTCGGCAGGCTGAGGCAAAGAGGCAGTCCCAGAACCAGCGAAGTTTGGGGGCTGAGCAGGGAACTGAACGTATCTGCCCTCAGTGTGGAAGGGATTGCCAATCTCGAATTGGTCTTTTTAGTCACACTAGATGCTGTTTTAGGATCTCTTTCCAGAGCACAATACCATAGTCTTTTGAGACTGAAGGATGCCAATGCAGTGAATTCACTGATGAATTGTTGATTCAGTGGCCTTTTGCACATGGTCCATCGATTTACTATAAAAACTTCTAGCTCATTTTTATTTTATAGTGTTGCCAACGAGAATATCTTGAAGGTAGAGCCTACCGGTTCGTAAATGTGAGCGTGCATGCCTCCTCTGCGCATGGGCACGGCGTTCCAGGCATGTGCATTGCTTTGTGCATTACATCCGGGCGGGTGGACAGAGCTTCCCACAGTCGCCACTAATGGTTCTCCCGAACCGGATAGAACTGGCTGAACCCCACCACTGCTTGAAGGATCTTGTTGACTTGCTGGTTGATACCAAGAAACAGAGGTCAGTGTTAACCTAGGAACACTGGTAGAAATATCCATATAAATTAGAGGAATAATATTTTAGTGAATTCTTTAGTTCTTTTCACTATCTCTTTCTAGGGCTGTGATGGTGAACCTGTGGTATGCGTGCCACAAGTGGCATATGGAGCCATAACCGTGGGCACACGAGCATTGTCCTAGCTCAGCTCCAGTGTGCATGCCGGCCATCTGATTTTCTAGCCTTCCAGGCCCACCAGAAGTCAGGAAACGGACCACTTCCGGTCTCCAGAGGGCCTACGGGGGGGTGGGGAAGGCCGTTTTCGCCGTCCTCAGGCTCCAAGAAAGCCTCTGGAGCAGGGGTGAAATCTAAAAATTTTCCCTACCGGTTCTGTGGGTGTGGCTTAATTGGTGGGTGTGGCTTGGTGGTCAGGTGACTGGGTGGGCATGGCCAATAACAATAAATAATAAAAATAATAAACAAAGTATACAAAACAATAAGAGGTACCAAAAACCAACTTTCACACTTTACACACAGACAGCACAACGCAACTGACACACACAATGTAAAAGCAGCTGCACTTCACCCAAAATGGCCCCTGCAACAAGCAGGAACCTCACACTTTCACACTTTACACACACACAACACAACACAACTGACTCACTCACTCACACACATACACAAATGCCACATACAGCTTTGTGAGATTTTGTGTGTTTGTGTAATTAGAGTGAAATACTACAGAAATACACCAAATCTCAGAAAGCTGCACAAATATTTTATTTTATTATTTTATTTTATTTTTTTTATATTTTTTTTATATTTTTTAGGTCTCCAACCTTAGTAACTTTAGCGTTTGTGGACTTCAACTCCCAGAGCTCCTCAGCCAGCAAAGCAGGCAGATTGAGTTGCTCACCGAGGAGATGGATTTTAGGCAGGCAGATTCAGTTGCTAGCTGATGCAACTGATTACAGTAGCTGAAGTAAAGCATGGCTTTGCCAGCCCAAAAGGAGCAGTAATTAGGTAATTGGGGAGGGGGATTGGGTGGGCATGGGGGGAGCTGTTCTAAGAGGTTGTTAAACAATGATTTAAAAAGCCTGTGATGATCAAGCAACTCACTGGGATCGCCAGAGGAGCCTTTTAAAACCTTTTTATTTACAACCTCTTCCGTCCAAGAGGTTGTTTAAAAAAAGAGTTTAAGGGTTCTGACGATCCCAGCTGAGCTGCAGGCTCATCAAAGCCTTTCTTTTTTTTACTTTTAAAGGCATGTTTTCAGCTGAAGAAAAGATGTTTTTAAAAGTAAAAAAAAACCACCTCTGCTGATGATGCGGCTCAGCAGAGGCAGGGGGGCAGGCCCAGGGATTTTTGCTATCAGTTCTCCGAACCACCAGCTGCCATCGCTACCGGACTGGGTGAGCCGGTCCGAACTGGGAGCATTTCACCCTTGCTCTGGATCCTGGGGAGGGTGAAAAACAGGCCTACTGGGCCCACCGAGCCAAAAGCTGGGGGAGTGCGTGGAGGTTCCGTGCGCATGCATGGGTGGGTATTGAATTATGAGTGTGGTTACGTGCGCGTGATGGCAAAAAGGTTAGCCATCGTTGTTCTATGGAGTCATAGTGTCATGTGAGGCAATAATGAGGAAACAAACTATATAGGTCAAAACTTGATAATGGTATCATAAATTCATAGCTCCAGCTTTATGTTTGAAACCTTTGTCTGCACATTTTAAGTAAAATCATAGACCGCCAAGCACATTGGAGTTACCCTTTGGACCTGAGGTAGGTTGCATGAGATAAAAATTTCAAAAAGATATTACCAACCACAGAAAATGTACACCATTAAAATATATACCATCTTGAGAGGATGATATCAAGGAAAATGTAATATTGAGATGTGGGAAATAAGACGACAATGTTTATGAAAGATTTTCCTAAATCTCCAAGGAGGCTTCATATTAATATCACTGTGGAAACAACACTGTGTATTGAAATAACTGAGAGCTGCTATTTCTCCCCCCCCCCCAGCCAAATTTATTTTTAAAGCATTCAGGACTCAAGGTTAGAGTAATATATCCTTCACAAACAAATTCTAACATACTGTATTTTTTGGAGTATAAGATGCACCTTAGGTTTTGGGAAGGAAAATAAGAAAAAAGCTGATTGGTAGGTGGATCAGCCCCCCGGAATACCCCCAATCAGCTGTTTCCAGAGGTGAATTTTAGCAACAGATTTCTTGGTTGTGAGCTCTGTGCCTTGGTTTTTTTTTTGCTTTTTTTCCTGCCTCTGAAATTTCTGAAACTGTTTCAGAAAAAAACAACAACTTTTTTTCTGCTTCTGAAAGCCTCCCAAACAGCTTCAGAAAAAAAGCCACGGAAGCTCTGTTTGGGGGCTTCTTTTCTGAAGCTTTTTTTGGGGGCTTTTTTTCTGAAGCTTCATTTCTGATGCTTTTTTCAGACTCTGAAACCTCTGTTTGAGAAGCTGGGTGGGGCTACATTTGGAGTATAAGACGCGCCCAGATTTTCACCCTCTTTTTTTGGGAAAAAAGGTGCGTCTTATACTTCAAAAAATACAGTATACATAACACATACATAAATTAGAAAGCACCTCCATTTTCTTTTGAAGACTTCAGCTGCATTCTATAAATCTAAAAAGATGCATTAGTTTCATAGATAAGATTGGCACAAAAGAGGCTGTTGTCCAGGTAAGAATTTGGGGAAGTGGATGTTGTGGCCCACCAGCAGACAGTAGAACTGGCAGCAGATTTGGACAGTGAGGAGGTTGGGGAGGAATATGGGCCAGTCCTGGAGAACTTGGGGAAGGCTCTGACGATGGCTCTGAGTTGGAGGCAGAGAGGGGGCTAAGGCCATCTGGTAGTTCTTTGCTGCCTCTGGAGTCTCCAGAGTCTGACATCAGCAAGTCAGAAGAACAGTGTGAGCCTGTTCCCAATGTGCACATGAGCAGAGCTTCCAGGAGACAGGAACAATTAAGAAAACAGGGTCGACTTGGGAGTAAGGCTTGGAGATGATTGGTCCCTCCCATAAGACATAAAAGAGAAGCGAATGGGACATGAGGTTTTGCAGGAAGCAATTAGTTCATCTGGCCGATTCAAGATTTGAAAATTCTGTTTGTGACTCTGTGCCAAGTTTGGCCTTGCCCTGCGTCTGGAAATTAGCTCTTTGGCAGTGTTGCACGTGAGATAGGTGGGTGTTGATAACCTTCCTCTGAAAGACTGTTTATCATGCCTTGCAGACTGTAAATGAAAGTAATTTACAGCTGTATGAATTAAAGAAGTTTGCCGGGACTAAGTTTGTGCTGTTTAATTTCTAAGGAAATCTGGGTCAGAACAGTGGGTGGAATAATTTGATTCCCTTTCTTGACTGGCTTCTCCCATATGGACAGCATACATGATTCAGATGCCAAGTTTACCCAATTTTTAGGTTTTCATCCTACATTCCAAAGAGGGCGCAATGGCTTAGTGGTTGAAAACACTAACCTTGTCTGCTGGAAAACTGACAGCCCGGGTTTGAGACTTGAGTGTCACGTGACAGGGTGAACTCCCATTCCTTGCCTCAGCTTCTGCCCACCTAGCTGTTCGAAAGCATGCAAATGCAAGTAGATAAATAGGTACCACTTCACTTCACTTTAATAGCCTTCCATGCGCCTTTGGTGTAGAGCCATGCTGGCCACATGACCACAGAAGCATCTTCAGACAATGCTGGCTCCCTCAGCTAAGAAACAGAGATGAATACTAGAGTCAAACATGACTAGACATGGGAACCCTTTACCTTTCTTTTATTCTACATTCATCCACAAGTAACCAAAGGAACTGGGTATTTGCAGCACTCTAAGCCACTAAAAACCAAGGTCCAAAATTCAGTTCCCAATTATATTCCACGTCACATTGCATCACGACACACATATCAAGAGAGAGAGAGAGAGAGGAGGGGATGTCCTTTCCATGCCTGAAGCTACCAATGTGGTTGATTTTACTTCCTCCTCTTGACAGTGTTGAAAATGGTTCAGAAGAGGCATTTCATAGAAGTGTGAACGCACTTCTCAGTTCCAATTCCCCCCCACCCCCGCACCTTTAAAGAAAGCCTGAAGAAGATCAAGCTTCCTTAAGAAGAAATCTACTGGCCTTGGTTGAGCTCTGAAGCTTCTCAAAGGCATGGCGGAGCCATTCTCCTCTTTTCAAGCTGATCTTGAGTTAATGCACAGGTACAGTATAGGTGCTATCTTGCTCAATAGTAGTACCTCTGAGAGGGATCTTGGAGTCCTAGTGGACCACCATTTAGATATGAGCCAGCAATGTGCAGCAGCTGCCAAAAAAGCCAACACAGTTCTAAGCTGCATCAACAGAGGGATAGAATCAAGATCACATGAAGAGTTAATACCACTTTATAATGCCTTGGTAAGGCCACACTTGGAATACTGCATCCAGTTTTGGTCACCACAATGTAAAAAAGATGTGGAGACTCTAGAAAGAGTGCAGAGAAGAGCAACAAAGATGATTAGTGGACTGGAGGCTAAAACATATGAAGAACGGTTGCAGGAACTGGGTATGTCTAGTCTAATGAAAAGAAGGACTAGGGGAGACATGATAGCAGTCTTCCAATATCTCAGGGGTTGCCACAAAGAACAGGGAGTCAAACTATTCTCCAAAGCACCTGAGGGTAGAACAAAAAGCAATGGGTGGAAACTAATCAAGGAGAGAAGCAACTTAGAACTAAGGAGAAATTTCCTGACAGTTAGAACGATTAATAAGTGGAACAACTTGCCTGCAGAAGTTGTGAATGCTCCAACACTGGATGTTTTTAAGAAGATGTTAGATAACCATTTGTCTGAAGTTGTGTAGGGTTTCCTGCCTAAGCAGGGGGTTGGACTAGAAGACCTCCAACGTCCCTTCTATTCTATTCTATTCTATTCTATTCTATTCTATTCTATTCTATTCTATTCTATTCTATTCTATTCTATTCTGAATCTATGCTCCATTCAATACTGGTTTTTGCAATTGTGGGACATTCCTAAATCCCAAAGGCCACCAGCATCTGCCTTAAAGAAAACAACCCAGCCTTTTATTTCTGTTCAGTGCAAACAACTCTGATGAGCAAGGAAAAAAAGATGAGAACCATTAGCACAAATAGCTGAGATGTTGTTGTATTTTTAGAGAAGCCCAGCCCAATATAATATCTTACAGGAAGAATAAAGGGTGTGAGGCTTGAAAGTACTTAATTTGTTCTCTTTAATTGAGGCTAAATTAAAACCAAAACCAAAACCAAGCAGTGTTTTCTTAACTTTTCTTATATTTTATCTTGGGGCAACAATCATTACCGCTACAAAGAAAAGGCTCTGAAACATCTTTGAGTCAAAGACAATCAAAAAAGTTTCAAAACTCCAAGCCTGCCTCTTTTCTCACACTTAATCCGTCCTCAAAGTTGTTCCCAGATAAAAGCCAAGATATAATGTGCAAATTTTCTTCCTGACACTTTATAATGTAGCATATAATGCTCTAATGTAGCAGATAAGCATGGTTTCAGTGAAGCTAGAAAACCTTTCACCAGTTCAGAGGTGGGTTTCAGCAGGTTCTGACCAGTTCTGGGAGAACTGGTAGTGAAAATTTTGACTAGTTTGGAGAACCGGTAGTAAAAATTCTGACTGACCCCGCCCCCATCTATTCGGTCCCAAGTCCCAGCCGATTGGGAGGAAATGGGGATTTTGCAGTATCCTTCCCCTGGAGTGTGGTGGGAATGGAGATTTTACGGTATCCTTCCCCTGCCACCCACACCAAGCCACGCACACCAAGCCACACCCACAGAACCGGTAGTAAAATAATTTGAAACCCACCACTATACCAGTTATCTTCTTACTGTTATAGATTACAGTTATTGGGTTCTTTGGAAACAATATTTTAACCCTAAACCAATTACCAACTGCACCAAAGGAAGGTTTCATGATTCCTAGTCAAGTTTCTTTTCTTTATACCAATGCAAAAATCAGACATGGGCCCATTATATAGAGATATATAATACATGAGCCACAGTGGCAGTTCAAATCTCACCAGGCTTAAGGCTACCTCAGCCTTCCATCCTTCCGAGGTGGGTAAAATGAGGACCCAGATTGTTGGGGGCAATAGGCTCTTTAAATCGCTTAGAGAGGGATGTGGAGCACAGTGAAGCGATATATAAGTCTAAGTGCTATTGCTACTGCTATTGAGCCATCCTTCCATCCTTCTATGATTGGTCAAATAAGGACCCAAAAAATATGACTTCAGTAACAGAGTTGTCAAGGCCTGGAATACACTACCTGACTCTGTGGTTTCTTTCCCAAATCCCCAAAACTTTAACCTTAAGACTGTCTACTGTAGACCTCACCCAGTAGTGGGTTTCAATTTTTTTTACTACCGGTTCTGTGGGCGTTGCTTGGTGGATGTGACATGGCTTGGTGGGCGTGGCTTGGTGGGTATGGCAGGAGAAGGATACTCTAAAATCTCCATTCCCACCCCACTCCAGTGGAAGGTCACTGCAAAATTCCCATTTCCTCCCGATCAGCTGGGAATTGGGAGGCAGAGATTAGATGGGGGTGGGGCTAGTCAGAATTTTTACTACCGGTTCTCCAAACAACTCAGAATTTCTGCTACCGGTTCTCTAGAACTGGTCAGAACCTGCTGAAACCCACCTCTGACCTCATCCCATTCCTAAGAGGTCTGTAAGGGGCGTGCATAAGCGCACCAGCATGCCTACCGTCCCTGTCCTAATGTTTTCTTTTATTCGTATCCTTTACATATATTTATCATTATGCTTACACTTGTATCGGTTATAAAATACATGCTTGATGAAATAAATACAAATAAATAAAGATTGTTGGGGGAAAGATGTTGACTCTGTAAACTGTTTAGAGAGGGTGCTGTAAAGCATTGTGAAGAGGTTTATTGCTATTGACTCAGCCTTCCATCCTTCCAAGATCAGTAAAATGAGGACCCAGATAGTTGGAGGCAATATGCTGACTCTGTAAACCGCTTAGAAAGGGATGTAAAAGCGGTATATAAGTCTAAGGGCTATTGCTATTGCTATTATTGGCTGATCATCTCCTGGGCAAGTCAAAATGAAAAGCATGAATTCGAGGCTAAATGAACAGCCAGTACTTTCCTTAGCCAGTGCGATGCATTGGAGCTCCAAGCTCCAATGAAGAAGAGAGGGACAGGTGGAAAACATATGAGAGATATATTCATTTTTCATTGAATTCACATCGCCCAAAGGGCAATGCCCGAATCTGCCATTGCAACCCAGGGTGCTTTCCTGAATAATGAGGACAGTATTAAAAACAGACATAAAAGCAGAGAGAGTTACATTCTCTGCACATCTTGCACAACAGGGTTCCTTGCAATGTGTCTTCACACACCACAGTCGCATCCATCTATCAAGAATGCATTTAGCATAAAACAGGGTTCCTGATTGGCCAAAAAAAAAAGAAGAAGAAGAAGAAGAAGAAAAAGAAAAAGCTTGAAGAAAATGTAACAAGACAATGGAAAAAAGGAAAGGTGCAATCGCCAACTTCCCTATCGTAGCTGCCAAAAAAAAGCCAACACACTTCTAGGCTCTGCCCATTAAAAACGGAGATCGGGAGGGCTGCCTGTGGCCCTTCCAAGGTCCATTTCCGTTGGCAGAAGCACCATGGGTTGGTCCTTTGTTGTTTTCATGGTGGCCCCATGGGCCAGATCTAAGCACGCCATGGGCCAGATCCAGCCCCCAGGCCTTGAGTTTGACACCCATGCTCCAGAGGTGAAATGCTACCGGTTTGGACCGGATCGGGAGAACCGGCAGTGGAGATTGGGGATGGTTCGCCGTACTGGTAGCAATTACTGGCTGGCCACACCCCCAAACCGGTCCACACCCTGCAGCCCTGCCATGCTTCCCTGCCTTCCACATTGCCAAACTCATTGTTCAGAGCATCTAAGGAAAGGTCTTCCAACTCTTCAAGATTGACTTTAAGAGCTCCGAGAAGCCGAGAGCAAAAGTAGCAGCAGCAGTGGCAACAGGGGTGTGTGTGTGTGTCCCTCCTCAGTCCTCCTCTCCCAGGTGATAGCCAGGGCTTCGCTGCCTCCTCTTTTCCTAAGAGGGGCAGTGTCTGCCTCCAAGTCCTTGCAGAGGGACACACAGATGCACGCCCCCACTGCCACTACTTTTGCTGTCGGCTTCTTAAAGTCAATCTTAAAGAGCTGGAAGACATTTCCTTAGATCGCCAAACATCAGGAATCTAAAGAAATGTCTTCTTACACCTTCTCCTCCCCATTCCCCCCCCCTCAATTTTTCCATTTCTGTGCCTGGATTCTGCTTCTGCAAGAGAAGGCTCCGATGTTCGCTTGGGTGGCGGAGGGAAACTCAAAGTGTTGGCGGCTTCAGAAGGGCAGAACGTGTTTCAAAATGTGCAGCTCCTGGCTCTAACAGTGAGTGACGTCAAGTTGGCCACGCCCACCCGGTCACATGACCACAAAGCCACGCCCATCAAGCCACACCCACAGAACTGGTAGCAAACATTTTTACATTTCACCCATGCCCTGCTCTACTTACAACCGTTCATTCTTGAACTCAGGAAGCTTCTTGGATGAGAAGTGGAACATCTTCAAAGAAAAAACAGAAAGCCCAGTTGCCTCTTGGAAAAAAAAAAGCACTTTGAGGACAACCATGACCTGGATGACTGAGAATCTCCATAGACATCCTACTTTCAGATATATTAGTCTTCATTGCAGCCATGTCAGAGGACTTCACTAGAATAATTTGCTTGCTTCTGTATTAAAGGTAAAAGTAAATGTTCCCCTCGCACATATGTGCTAGTCGTTCCTGACTCTAGGGGGCGGTGCTCATCTCCATTTCAAAGCCAAAGAGGCAGCACTGTCCGAAGACGTCTCCGTGGACATGTGGCCGGCATGACTCAATGCCAAAGGCGCACGGAACGCTGTTACCTTCCCACCAAAGTGGTCCCTATTTTTCTACTTGCATTTTTTACGTGCTAGCTTGGCAGAAACTGGGAGAAGTAATGGGAGCTCACCGGTATACGGCACTAGGGATTCGAACTGCTGAACTGCCGACCTTCTGATCAACAAGCTCAGCGTCTTAGCCACTGAGACACTGCGTCCCTCTTCTGTATTAGAGAGAGAATTACCTTTGGAACGGTCTACCTATTTGGACAATAGCCGGCTGTTACACAACACACGCTAAGTTATCCTGTCATGTGTTTCCGCAGTTGTCAAGCTCCACCTGGATCCTAGAATGAATATGAATAACAAAGCACCAAGGCTTTCTGAAATCTGAGCCTTTCATCAACCCCTTGCTGCTTAAATTACTTCTTTCCTGATGTTGTCAAAGTGCTACAAACAGGTTGACAATCCTCTGATGGTTTACAAGAAACACAATGTTTTGTTGTTGTTGTTGTTTTTCTATGGCATCTCTGGATGTTTTCTCCTCAGATTATTTTTGAAAACTCCCCTTTGACAGATTTTGTTCGTGGCAGATCAGACGTTATAATAGAGTTACACAAGGAAGTGATAATGAAGGATAGAGTGGAGAGAAGTGTTATATCCTTAAAGCCCGCACAGAGAGAATATACGATTTCCTTCACAACGGTTTTCTTTTGGTCCCACACAGGTTACACTTTCCTTATTTCATTGGTTTTCAAAGAAGAAAATGGGTCTGTGAAGGCTATTGAGACAAAGTCAGGATGCCTGATTTTCATATTTTAATAGGACAGTTAAAAGAACAAAATAGGCACACTTTTAGAGGTTTAGAAATCACTCGCCGTGATTTCTTACGGCAGGATAATTCGAAAGTATGGCAAGTCTTTATCCAGACTCCGTTGAGAAATCATTCCTCTCTCCTGCTACCCCAAATTACCCCAAATTATTCACGTTTCAGTTCTAGCAAGCTGCCAAGTGCATCCCATTCTGTCTCTGGCGGTCAAATCCACGCTTAATATTGTTTTGGCCACTTAAATCTATTTTGTGGTCTTTTGGGTTTAAATTCCCTCCAAGGCAACCGGGGGGGGGGGATATCTCACAGAAGCAACTTTTAAACAAAACAGAGAGGGACATAACTTCCCCATTTATGGTTTCAGTTAGCCAAGCTGTTTCTCTGTCGATCTGTTTAACTATCTAGCTATCTATCCATCTGTCTATCTATCTATGCCATCCATTAATTCATCCATCTATCTACCTATTCTATCATCTATATCATCTCTCTCTCTCCATCCATCCATTCATCCATCCATCTATCCTCTCCTGTCATGATGATATCTATCTATCTATCTATCTATCTATCTATCTATCTATCTATCTATCTATCTATCTATCTATCTATCTAATCATCCATTCATTCATCCACCTACCTACCTATTCTATCATCTATCTATAGCCTCTCTCTCTCTCTCTCCCCATCCATCCATCCCTCCATCTTCACCTGTCATGATGATATATAACATCTATTATCTTCTATCTATCTATCTATCTATCTATCTATCTATCTATCTATCTATCTATCTATCTATCTATCTATCTATCTATCTATCTATCTATATCAGCCATTCATTCATCCACCTATCTACCTATTCTATCATCTATCTATATCATATCTCTCTCTCCATCAATCCATTGATCCATCCATCCTCATCTGTCATCATCTATTATCTTCTCTATCTATCTATCTATCTATCTATCTATCTATCTATCTATCTATCTATCTATCATCTATCTATGTACACCATCAACTCGGAAACAACTCAGGGAACACCAAGGACCCCCTTATCACAGTATTGTCACCATTGCTTTGAGAAACATCATTTTCCCCCTTTCTTTATCCCAGGACCATCCAGCTTCTTTGGTGCTGTATAGCTGGGAGTGTCCTGTGATGGAAAAGCATACAATTGGATGCTTTGTTTAGAAGGCAAGCAGGAAGGGTGGGGTTTATTGCCTTTGCAATAAAAGGACTTCAGCAGAAGCTCACTCTTAAAGGCAATCCTTAAAAAAAAAATCCTAGAGGGAGAATTCTCTCAGTCAACTGGCTTTTTAAAAATCAGACTTTAAACGTTAAAATGAATTACTTGAATCAAAATTTAAGAGGTACGTTTTGCCCATTAACCCTCACCCAAACATATGACCAATGAATTCCCCTGCAGCTCCCTGGGAGGCAAAAATTAATCAACTGCTCAGCAAGCAATATTCCCATATTATTTTCACATCTCCTCCTGCATCTGGCATAATAGAACTTATTTCTCATTAAATCTACCCCTTGTCAAGCAGAATGTAGTAACTCAAGTACCTGAACTGATACAAATCAGAGGCTCTTGAGGTTCATGTGCTAGGATGCTACCCTTCTCATTCTTAAACTTTTAGCTGTTTTTCTCAGGAGAAATGTGAGCTTCTGCTCATCTTGAACTACATCCACATGGATGGAAACAAGCAGTGGGGTACACCAAGGTTCTGTCCTAAGCCCAGGACTCCTCAACATCTTCATAAATTGCTGTGGCCTAGGCCCAGGTAGGTAGTAGTAAATGCAATCAGTTCAAAAACAAACAGACTTTAAAAGAACAGCTGAGAATTAACTCATTTTCAGCATCATCCAAACTAAATCAAAACAAAATCTTCATAACACAATTCTTCAGTCTTATCACCAACCTTGGTCTAATTAGGCAAACGCCAAAGGCTTTTCTTGGCAAAAGTTCAAAAGCAGAAGATGCTGACAAGAAATAAATGCAGCAAGACAAGGAGAAAGGCTATCAACGTTGTTTTCTGACAAAGAGCCCAAATGCCATTGTTGGTCTTTTAAGCCTTATGGGAGGGGCCAATCATCTCTTGGCCCTACTCCCGAGTTGTCCTCTTTATTTTAGCTGCTCTTGCCTTCTGGCAGCTCTTCTCATGCGTGCATTATCTGCCTCACTACTGTGATCCTCTGAAGGCTCCAGCGTCCGCACATTACTCCCAGATGGCCCTGGCCCCATCTCTGCCTCCGACGCAGAGCCCTCAACTAGGCCTTCCCCAGCTTCCAGGACTGACCCATGTTTTTCCTCAGCCTCATCGCTGTCCAACTCCATTGCCAGCTCCGCAGGCTGCTGGCAGACCACAACATAAATCCTTTAGATCAGGGGTATCCAATTCAAGGCCTGCGGGTTGGATCTGGCCCGTGATGTGGTTGGATCTGATCCGTGGGGCCATCCTAGGAACCCAATGTGAAGAGGAAAGATCGGGCCAGCGTAGCTTCGCCCTAGTCTACCCAATGCGAAGAGGAAACATGCCAGAAGTTTGGGGAGTGGCATCAAGCTGGCCATGCCCCACCTAGTTGGCCACACCCACCCAGTTGGCCATGCCTGCCCGGCCTCCTGAGGTCAGCCACAGCCCTGATGCGGCCCTCAATGAAATTGAGTTTGACACCCCAGATTTAGATGAAGGGATAGCTGATTATCATGCGTGCATGCATGCCAGAAACCCAGAGGATAAACAGGCAAGGCTGGGCATGCGGGGCGACATGGCTTCGTGTGCTACTTCGGCCACGCGTGCCATAGGTTCGCCATCATGGGTATATAGGGTCTCCTGCTTGAGCAGGGCATTAGACTAGAAGACCTCCACAGTTCCTTTACAATCCTGTTATTCTATTATTTTATTATTAATGCCAATCTACATATCTGTGAGAGATGCAGAATTCCATTTTCTAGAGGTGAGCAAAGACTTTTCAAGCCAAGATATTCTAATCTTGGCATATCTTTTTCCAACCTTGGAAACAGCTGCTTTGATGTCCATCTGATATCCTTTTCAAGACCGGGATTCTTGCATTGATATATTCTCAAAAAGAAGGAGGAGGAGGAGGAGGAGGAGGAGGAGGAGGAGGAGGGGGAAGGAAGGAAGGACATTATTGTAGAATTTGAACAGATCTTGTTCAGAATGGTGGCAGCTGTTAAAATGTGCATGGTACCCACAGTACTGTTTCTATTTTGTACTCTCCCAATAAAATTAAAGATAACACTTAGAAACTGACAGTACATAGTTGCTTATTTTGCCTGAGGTGAGAACTGCGGATTACATAAGGTTCTGTCAAAAAAAAAAGAAAGAAAGAAAGAAATTAAATGGAACAATATCAGCATTAGGCAAGGGGGAGAATTCAGTTTGGTTCACATTTTAACGAGAACAAATTTATTTTCCATTTCCCAAACTTACTTGCGAACGGGGCCCCATAAATCCTTCTGCTTATTGGATTCCGAATAATTTCTTTTCCAAAGTAAAAGAAAAGTCAGGCCAAAAGACATGCTTTTAGGGAAACATTGCCTGCTTTGCAACTGTGATTTTTTTTTCCAGTGAAAAGCTCTATTGAAGTAATTTGCCCTAAAATGTGGCAAAATTCACTTAAGAAACGCCTCAAAATTTTGGGCTCAATGGTGGTCATAAGTCAAGGACTACCTGTATGTTTACAGCAAGAATGGGAGATAGAGCATTTTCTCTGCATAAAGGAAATAAAATAATAATTGCAGGAATCTGAATTAGTTGCAACTTCTTTTTTTCTTTTTATAAAAAGAACCCTTAAGGTCAGGGGTCTCCAACCTTGTCAACTTTAAGACTTGTGGACTTCAACTCCCAGAAGCTTTGCTGGCTGAGGAACTCTGGGAGTTGAAGTCCACAAGTCTTAAAATTGACAAGGTTGGAGACCCCTGCTTAAGATCTCAAGGAATATTTATGAATGTCAGCAACAGTTCGGGGGGATTTCACAGTAACCATTGCTTCACTGCGCATCCCGAGCTTCATAAAATTAAAAATATATTTAGAAGGGGAGAAAAATCACATTCAGCTGAGGCAGGGAGGAAATAAACGAGGGCTAGAGCGACCGGTAATTGGGGCCATTTTCTAAGCGCAAACCATTCCACAAAGTTAATCCTGCAACAAAAAGCTTCCAGTAATTGGTAATTAAACATCCAGGATGCTCAGGGACTGGCACAACTCTGAAGCTAACATTATCTGTCCTATAGCTTAGCCCTCACTTTTAGTGTGAAAAGCATTGCGGTGAAATGCCAGTGACTGATTTAGCACACGACTCGTATCAGTTTAGAAAAGGAAGAAGATTCAAGATACTCATTCCAGAATGACTAGCAAATATGAGCATTTAACAGAAGAGAATAACAGAGTTGGAAGGGACCTTGAAGGTCTTCTAGTCTAGTCCAAACCCCTGTTCAGGCAGGAAGCCCTATACCAGACAAGCGACTGTCCATTCTCTTCTTCAAAGTGTTCAATGTTGGAGCACAACTTCTGGAGACAAACTGTTCCACTCAGTGGTGGGTTTCAAAATATTTTACTACTGGTTCTGTGGGCGTGGCTTGGTGGGTGTGGTTTGGTGGGCATGGCAGCGGAAGGATACTGTAAAATCTCCATTCCCACCCAGGGGAAGGATACTATAAAATCTCCATTCCCACCCCACTCCAGGGGAAGGTCATTTCAAAATCCCCATTTCCTCCTGATCAGCTGGGACTTGGGAGGCAGAGAATAGACGGGGGCGGGGCCAGTCAGAATTTTTACTATTGGTTCTCCAAACTAGTCAAAATTTCCACTACCAGTTCTCCAGAACTGGTCAGAACCTGCTGAAACCCACCTCTGGTCCCACTGGTTAATTGTACTCAATGTTAGGAAGTTTCTCCTTAATTCCAGGTTGCTTCTCTCTCAGATTAGTTTCCATCCATTGTTTCTTGTCTTGCCCTCTGGTGCTTTGGAGAATAGGTTGACCTTCTCTTCTTTGTGGCAGCCCCTTAAATACTAGAATACCGCTATCATGTCCCCAATAGTCCTTCTTTTCACTAGACTAGACATACCCAATCCTTGCAATCGTTCTTCGTACGTTTTAGCCTCCAGTCCCCTAATCATCTTTGTTCTTCTTCTCCGCACTCTTTCTGGAGTCTCAACATCTTTTTTATATTGTGATGACCAAAACGAGATGCAGTATTCCAAGTGTGGCCTTACCAAGGCTTCACAAAGCCGTGCTAAAACTTTACGTGATCTCAATTCTATCCCTCTCTTCATGCAGCCTAGGATTGCATCGGCTTGTTTGGCTGCTGCAGCACACTGGTGGCTAATATTTAAGTGATTGTCCACTAGGACTTCAAGATCCCTCTCAGAGTTATTACTGAGAGAGGTACCACCTATTCTATATTTGCGTGTTCGGTTATTCTTGCCTAAGAACAAAACCTTACTTTTAGAGTAAGTTTTAGAGAAAGGCCATTCTTCGTTCTGCTGGAGATGTGATTTTTTGAGGGGCCACAAAATGTAAAAATACTCAAAACTTTCTCACATTTGTGATATTCCCACCCTTGTTAAGTAGCGTATTTACCCTTTCTGCAATATGCTGATGTAGTTCATAGGTAGTTGTTGTTTTTAGTCGCGAAGTTGTGTCCAACCCATCGTTACCCCATGGACAATGTTCCTCCAGGCCTTCCTGTCCTCTACCATCCCCCGGAGTCCATTTAAACTCACACCAACTGATTCAGTGACTCCATCCAGCCACCTCATTCTCTGTTGTCCCATTCTTCTTTTGTCCTCACTCATTCCCAGCATTAGACTCTTCTCCAGTGAGTTCTTTGTTCTCATTAAGGGGCCAAAGTATTTCAGTTTCATCTTCAGGATCTGGCCTTCTAAAGAGCAGTCAGAGTTGATCTCCTCTAGGACTGACCGGTTGGATCGCCTTGCAGTCCAAGGGACTCGCAGGAGTCTTCTCAAGCACCATAGTTTAAAGGCCTCAATTTTTTGGCGGTCAGCCTTCCTTATGGTCCAACTTTCACAGCAATACATTGCAACTGGGAAAACCATAGCCTTGACTCTACGTACTTTTGTTGTCAGGGTGATGTCTCTGCTAGTTCATAGGTTGTCATTTGTCATTAGACACTTTGTGATTGCATATATTTTTTTTGGGGGGGAAATGTAATTTTTAAACACGTTTTAAGCAAATGGAATGGATTTAGGAATAACCACAAATAAAACAGTAATTGCATTCTTTTTTAATGAACAGCATTTCAAAACATTTAGGGAATACTGAATGTCATTATTCACAACAATAACAGATACAATAGTTTTATATATATGTTGAAGATATCTTTTCTTTTATATACACTGAGAGCATATGCACCAAGACAAATTCCTTATGTATCCAATCACACTTGGCCAATAAAAAATTCTATTCTATTCTATTCTATTCTATTCTATTCTATTCTATTCTATTCTATTCTATTCTATTCTATTCTATTCTATTCTATTGCATGGTGCCAAATATTTGTGTATGTGTGTGATTAGAAGAATTTTCACTTTGTACATTATTTATTTTATTTATTTATTTATTTGATCATATTTATATACCGCCCTATCTCCCAAAGGACTCAGGGCGGTTTACAGGCACTTAAAAACACATAAATACAATATAAAAGCAATTAAAAAACTTATTCTAAAAGCCCACTAATTAAAAATATAGAAATAAAACCCAATTTAAAACCCATAAATTTAAAATCTAACTCAGTCCTGTGCAATTAAATAAGTATGTTTTAAGCCCGCGGCGGAAGGTCCGAAGGTCCGAAAGCTGACGAAGTCTGGGGGGTAGTTCCAGAGGGTGGGAGCCCCCACAGAGAAGGCCCTTTCCCTGGGCGTTGCCAGACGACATTGCCTCGCTGACGGCACCCTGAGGAGTCCCTCTCTATGAGAGCGCACGGGTCGGTGAGAGGTATTCGGTAGCAGTAGGCGGTCCCGTAAATAACCCGGCCCTATGCCATGGAGCGCTTTAAAGGTGGTCACCAAAACCTTGAAGCGCACCCGGAAAGCCACAGGTAGCCAGTGCAGTCTGCGCAGGATGGGTGTTATGCGGGAGCCACGGGGGGCTCCATCTATCACCCGCGCAGCCGCATTCTGGACTAACTGTAGCCTCCGGATGCCCTTCAAGGGGAGCCCCATGTAGAGAGCATTGCAGTAATCCATTGCAGTACATTAGAGATTCTGAGCTTTCAGCTTCATTTTTTTTAAGTGTTCAAGAAACTGCACAGGAAAAGGATTAGAAAAAGGAAAACATACTGTCTTTAGAAAAATCCATCCATGACTTTGAAGCCAAGCTTATATATATAAAACGATAAGAAGAATTGCAATGATTGTTCATCGCTGCGAGATTTGCTGCTTTTAAAGGGAATGCAATGTACCAAAAGTAAATTTACCAAGCTTCAGTTCCATTCAACTCAACTCACCTGATTTATAATCTTGGAATTTATATCAAGACATCCATAATGGAGACATTGTGAGTTTTGTTCGCTTGCCTTTCACCGGTAAAGAAGGAAATAAGAGCTACTGTGAAAGTTGCTAGTGTTTTGGTGACCCGAGCACATTTTGTAATCTTGTAAGAAATAGGATTAATCGTAGCCTTGATCTGCTGGGCAAAGAGGCAGTGGTGACACTGTTTTGAGAAAGTCTACACACTTCCTTGTCAAAAGTCTCGGACCCACATAGGTAGAAGATGGTTGCTGCCAATCTTGACACCTTCGGCCTGATTTTTTTGTGATCCAAAAGATGTCACAAGCAGAACATCCCAGCTTAAGCAGGAGCATCTCCTCGTTAGCACAAGAAAACCAGGAAAATTTCAACGTTCAACCTTCCCAGTGAAAAGCATAAAGCCACCCCACTGTTACAGATGCACAAAACATACTCTGTATGTACACAAATGCACACCATCTTTTTCTCTCTTCCCACAAGGCTGTTTGCTTTGAAGCGTCTGTCAAATATGTATGCGTGTTATGCTTATAGCGTGTTATTCAACAGCGGCAAAACAAACATCTCCCTCTTATGCATTTGACTGTTTTGAAAAGAAAATGTTTTTTTTTTCCTCTCACAGATATGTGTCTCTGTGTACACACAAATAACAACTTTACACCAGCTCACCACTGCAATAAACTTGCTCAGTAGATAAAACACTCTCTCAGTCCCAAGTATTCCTTTGTTGGATTTCATAAAAGTATTCAAGGTGGTGCACATAGCATTCTCCTTATTTCTCCCCCCCACACACCCAAAGCAGGGGTGAAATCCAGCAGGTTCTGATAGGTTCTGGAAAACCTGTAGCGGAAATTTTGAACAGTTTGGAGAACCGGTAGCAGAAATTTTGATCAGTTCGGAGAACCAGTAGCAGAAATTTTGAGCAGTTCGGAGAACCGGTAGCGGAAATTTTGAGTAATTTAGAGAACCTGCAAATACCACCTCTGGCTGTCCCTAGAGTGGGGTGGGAATGGAGATTTTGCAGTATCTTTCCCCCAGAAGTGGGGTGGGAATGGGGATTTTGCAGTATCCTTCCACCAGAAGGGGCGAGGGAATGGCAATTTTGTAGTATCCTTCCCCTGCCACGCCCACCAAGCCACGCCCACAGAACCAGTAGTTAAAAAAAATGGATTTCACCACTGCCCCACAATGATAGTCATTTGGAACTGAGCAACCATGAATGTATTCTGGAGAATACTGAAATGTTCCATTTTTTCTTCTGAACTGTGCTGAGCTGACCACTCCAGAATTGCACAATAAGTTTCTGAAAACGAATCTTCTGGAATAGGAAGTGATTCTCAAAGATCTGGAATGTAAAGGACCCATGAGAGAAAATGATGGGCCCAAAGTCACCCTGTAATGAGGGGTCCTGGGTGCTCTCTCAGCTTGGTTGTTTTCTTGCAGATGTTTCACTACCCAAACTTGGTAACATCATCAGTGCTAGAAGGAGGTGGGGTTTGCAGAGAGGAGGAGGAGGACTGTGGGGTCCTTGGTGCTCTCTGAGCTTGGTTGCTTTCTTGTAGACATTTCATTAACGAAACTAGGTAACATCATCAGTGCTAGAAGGGAGAGGGGTTTGAGAGGAGGAGGAGGAAGAGGAGAAAGGGAAAGGAGGAGGAGAAGGAGGAGGAGAAAGGGAAAGGAGGAGGAGGAGGAGGAGGAGGAAGAGGAGAAAGGGAAAGGAGGAGGAGGAGAAGGGGAAAGGAGGAGGAGGACAACGACTGTGGGGTCCTTGGTGCTCTCTGAGCTTGGTTGCTTTCTTGCAGACATTTCATTAACGAAACTAGGTAATATCATCAATGCTAGAAGGGAGAGGGGTTTGAGAGGAGGAGGAGGAGGAGCAGGAGGAGGAGGAGGAGGAAGAGAATGGAAAGGGGAAAGAAGGAAGAGGAGGAGGAGGAGGAGAAGGGGAAGGGGAAGGGGAAAGAAGGAAGAGGAGGAGGAGGAGGAGGGGAAGGGGAAGGGGAAAGAAGGAAGAGGAGGAGGAGGAGAAGGGGGAAGAAGGAAGAGAAGGAGGAGGAGGAGGAGAGGAAGGGGAAAGAAGGTAGAGAAGGAGGAGGGGAAGGGGAAAGGAGGAGGAGGAGGAGGGAAGAAGGAAGAGGAGGAGGAGGAGGAGGGAAGGTTAAAGAAGGAAGAGGAGGAGGAGGGAAGGGAAAGAAGAGAAGGAGGAGAGGAGGAGGAAGGGAAAGAAGGAAGAGGAGGAGGAGGGAAGGGAAAGAAGAAGAGGAAGAGGAGGAGAAGGGAAAGAAGGAGGAGGAGGAGGAGGGAAGGGGAAGAAGGAAGAGGAGGAGAAGGGAAAGAAGGAGGAGGAGGAGGAGGAGGAGAAGGGGAAAGAAGGAAGAGAAGGAAGACAAGGAAGAGGGGAAGGGTAAAGAAAGAAGAGAAGAGAAGGAGGAGGTGGGAAAGGGGAAAGAAGGAAGAGGAGGGGGGGAAGAAGGAAGAGAAGGAGGAGGAGGAGAGGAAGGGGAAAGAAGGTAGAGAAGGAGGAGGGGAAGGGGAAAGGAGGAGGAGGAGGAGGAGGGGAAGGGGAAAGAAGGAAGAGAAGGAGGAGGTGGGAGAGGGGAAAGAAGGAGGAGGAGGAGGGGAAGGGGGAAAAAGGAAGAAGAGGAGGAGGAGGGGAAGGGGAAAGAAGGAGGAGGAGGGGAAGGGGAAAGAAGGAGGAGGAGGAGGAGGGGAAGGGGAAAGAAGGAGGAGGAGGAGGGGAAGGGGAAAGAAGGAGGAGGGGGGGAAGGGGAAAGAAGGAAGAAGAGGAGGAGGAGAAGGGGAAAGGAGGACAACGACAATGACTTGGTGCTCTCTGAGCTTCGTTGTTTTCTTGCAGACATTTCATTACCCAAACTAGGTAACATCATCAGTGCTAAAGGCACTTTTTTTTCCCTTCAAAAGGCAACTGGAACATTTTTTCCCCTTGAGGAATAAGAAGAAAATGTTTCACTTTTCGTCTAAGAACCTTCATCCGTTCTGAATTTTCTGGAGGGAAAAAAAAAAGCACTTTTGAGACAACTATGATGTAGATGACTCAGAACCTCCACAGACATTCAATCAGTGCTAGTTTGGGTCATGAAATGTCTGCAGGCAAACAACCAAGCTTAGAGAGCGCCAGGGGCCCCTCATTTAAATCCTAAGCTACAAATATTCTCCTTGGTGATCCCAAAGGTGGACTTTCTGGCCCAGTTGCCTCATGAAAAAGGCACCTTTGGGACAACCATGACCTTGATGACTGAGTATCTCCACAGACATTCTCCTTGGTATCACCCTGTGATCTTCCATGGCTGAAAATGGATTTGAATTTGGTTCTCCTCATATGAGCCCAGCACCTTAGCCACTAAATCACAACGTAGGTATTAGTGAGATGACAAGGGCTTAAATCATTTGTGTGAACTCAGCTTATGCTATGTACATAAGTACTGTTACAATTATTAATAAAAAGCTAGCACAGTCTTACCGTAGCAACCGATTTCAAGTGTATACTCAAAGACTTTGAGTAAGTGGTAGCTCATGCTGTAAGAAGCTTGTTATTAAAACACAGCAGCCTGCAATTACTGCAGGTTCAAGCCCGGCCCAAGGTTGACTCAGCCTTCCATCCTTTATAAGGTAGGTAAAATGAGGACCCAGATTGTTGGGGGGGCAATAAGTTGACTTTGTAAATATACAAATAGAATGAGACTATTGCCTTATACACTGTAAGCCGCCCTGAGTCTTCGGAGAAGGGCGGGATATAAATGTAAATTAAAAAAAAAAAGTTGCAGTACATCCGTTGAATTATTTCTCTTGCTTTTGAGACAATGAGTGCTACCATGGGCGAAGAAGGAATCACTTCTTACACCATTCTTGCAGGGGTGAAATCCAGCAGGTACTGACAGGTTCTGGAGAACCGGTAGCAGAAATTTGGAGTAGTTCGGAGAACCAGCAAATATGACCTCTGGCTGGTCCCAGAGTGGGGTGGGAATGGGGATTTTGCAATATCCTTCCCCTGGAGTGGGGTGAGAATGGAGATTTTGCAATATCCTTCCCCTGCCATGCCCAACAAGCCACACCATGTCCAACAGGCCACGCCCACAGACCCGGTAGTAAAAAAAATTGGATTTCACCACTGCATTCTTTGTGTTCCATTTTCAAAACAACAACTGACCACATTAGAGGAGAAATTCCCCTTTTCCCCATTGATAGTTGTGAACTGGACTTTGCTTCTGTTGCTATCGGACCATGTTTTTCTCCCTACACAGTGACGGAGCTCCTGAGCTGACTATCTTGAACCCTGCAAAAGAGGCTTCATGTGATCCTTTCAGATTTGAACTTGATCTCATTTCAACAAATCTCAATCTCCAGAATATGATCTTAGAAATTGAGAAGTTCCCTGGGTTCCCTCAATCTCCAGAAAATGGTTTTAGAGATTAAGATGTTCTCTGGGTTCCCTCAATCTCCAGAATATGGTTTTAGAGATTGAGACGTTCCTTGGGTTGCCTCAATCTCCAGAATATGATTTTAGAGATTGAGATGTTCCCTGGGTTCCCTCAATCTCCAGAATATGGTGTTAGAGATTAAGAAGTTCCCTCGGTTCCCTCAATCTCCAGAATATGATTTTAGAGATTGAGACATTTCCTGGGTTCCCTCAATCTCCAGAATATGGTTTTAGAGATTGAGACGTTCCCTGGGTTCCAGAATAAGGCTCAGCCTCTGTGACCAGCTCAGATTTGGCCCCTGTGACATTATCCTGAGTAGCAGTGGTGTTCACTTATTTTCCCTACCGGTTCACAAATGTGAGTGCATGCGTGAGCGCTCGCTTCGCTTGCACACGCCCCATCCACGTATGCACTCGGTCTTCCGCGCACACACTTTGCTGGCACATGCGCCTTCCACGCATGCGCCTGGCCTCAAAAATGCCTAAATAGGATGGCATCGAGCCAGAACGGGGTGGGGGAGACCCAAGATTTCTGCTATTGGTTTGGACCAACCGGTTTGGGTGAACCGGCTGAATACCACCTGTGATCCTGGGACACCGTATATTGGCCTTCCTTTGCGAAAATCTGATTTATGGTCTGTAACAATCTATAACAGCCTTTTCTAACATGCTGACATTTCTATGTGTTGGATCACAACTCCTAACACTGATCCAGCATGACTGTTTGGCTGGTAAGGATGGGAACTGTAGCTGAAAGCATCTGAAGTGCGCAATATTGGGAAGGTTGATGGTTGCCAAGAAAATTAAATATACTTGTTAGTTAAGAGCAATTCATTCTGAGCTCATATTTGTTACATTAAAAAAAACAACTTTTCCATTCCCCTGTGTTCGGGCTTAGATTCCACTGCAGGCTAGGTTATCGGGACTGTTGTGGTCTGCCAGCAGCCTGCGGAGCTGGCAACGGAGTCGGACAGCGGTGAGGCTGAGGTGAGGCCAGGGCCATTGGGAAGTGAGGTGCAGACTCCAGAGCCTCCAGAGCCTGATAGTAGTGAGGCAGAGGAACAGGAGGAGCCTGTTCCTAATGCACACATGAGAAGAGCTGCCAGAAGGCAAGAGCAGCTCAAGCAAAAAGGACTACTCAGGAGTAGGGCCAAGAGATGATTGGCCCCTCCCATAAGGCTTAAAACAGACCAGCAACGGCATTGGTCTTTGCCGGAAAACAACATTGGTAGCTTCATCTTCTGCTTCGTCTACGTCTTGCATTTATTTTTGTCACTTCTGAACGTTTGCCAAGAAAGGCCTTTGGCAGTTTGCCTAATTGGACCAAGGTTTGCGATAGGACTGAGGAATTTGTGTTGGGAGGAATTTGTTTTAATTTAGTTGAACTACGCTGGGAATGAAGTAATTCTCAGCTGTTCGAATAAAGTCTTTCTTTTTTCACGGACTGACTTTCCTACCACCTGCTTGGGCCTGGGTCACAACAGGGACACACACACACACACACTCTACATTATCTTAACAGTATGACTTGTCTCCAGAAGTTGTGAGTGCTCCAACAATGGAGGTTTTTAAGAAGAGATTGGACAGCCATGTGTCTAAAATGGTGTAGGATTTCCTGCTTGATCAGGGGGTCAGAGTAGAAGACCTTCAAGGTCCCTTCCAACTTTGTTATTCTGTTATTTTTCTAGGATATTAAAAAGAAAACACAACCCAATACCTTATCTTAACCGATTCTCAGAATGAGACCGCGCTTGAAGTTCGTAAATGGCCTCCTTTCCTTGATAATAAAGACATTTTTCATTTTAAGGTTGCTATATTAATGCATCATTGATGCCAACATGAGTCGGCAACAGGGTGACAGCCCTTTCCGCATCAGCGGCTATGCGCTCCCGAATCGTCTCCTGAATCGGTGGCTCTCCATGCAACATGAATCTCAATTACAGTCGCCCTGATTGCTGTAAAATGAAGGCAATTGATTATTTCCCACAAGCTTCATTTTCCTCTCCAGCCAAAAGGCTCTACTAGGCACTTACGCGTCTACTAATAAAAATAAATAAATTCCAGCAGTTGGTTTACTTATTTATTTATATTAAGAGACATAAATAAAAGCTCTCCAAAAGTGTAGGACATAGTACGTGTGGTGTGTCTGGTTGTATGTCGGTCTGCCTGAGTTTGTGTACATGATATGGCATAAAGATGACACAGCAGTTATAACATAAAGATGACGCAGCACTGATACAACATAAAAATGACATAGCACTAGTTCCTCTTTTGGTTTAAAAACCAGTGGCATTTTCCAGCATTCAGAAGGGGCAGACGTCTTATGAAACGGTTTATTTTCACATCAAATGCTAAATTTCTCCTTTTAATAAATAATGGGTCTTTTTCCTCCTTTTTCATATAAAAAGGTAAAGGTTCCCCTCGCACACATGTGTTAGTCATTCCCAACTCTAGGGGGTGGTGCTCATCTCTGTTTCAAAGCCGAAGAGCCAGCGTTGTCTGAAGACGTCTCTGTGGTCATGTGGCTGGCATGACTCAACGCCAAAGGCGCACGGAACGCTGTTACCTTTCCGCCAAAGGTTGTCCCTATTTTTCTACTTGCACTTTTTACGTGCTTTCGAACTACTAGGTTGGCAGAAGCTGGGACAAGTAACAGGAGCTCACCCCATTACGCGGCACTAGGGATTCGAACCGCCAAACTGCCGACCTTATGATCGACAAGCTCAGCGTTTTAAACCACTGAGCCACCGTGTCCCTCTCTTTTTCATGTATATGGATGCGATGGCTCAGTGGCTAAGATGCTGAGCTTGTCGATTGAAAGGTCGAACAGTCAGCAGTTCAGCAGTTCGAATGTGTGAAGGGAACCAGAAAGTCCAATTGTCTCTTGGGAAAAAAAGCACCTTTCGGAAAACCATGACCTGCATGATTGAGAATCTCCATAGATACTTTTGTGATGTTATTTTTTTTTTTAAAAAAAAGGACAAATATATTGACCTACATGGTCTTCTATTGTGCCGAAAGGAATTTGAATTCTGGGAGTTGAAGTTCACAAGTCTTAAAGTGGCCAAGGTTGGAGACCTCTCATCTAGTCCAACCCTGCTCCAGCAGGACATTGTTAGTGAGTTTCTGTCTTTTGATCCCCCAGTCACATAGCCACACCCACCCAGTCATATGTTCCCCCACCAAGCAAAGCCCACCAAGCCACACCCACAGAACCGGTAGCAAAAAAAAATTAGATTTCACCCTTGCCCTAACCCTAACCCTAACCCTAGCCCTAGCCCTAGCCCTAGCCCTAGCCCTAGCCCTAGCCCTAGCCCTAGCCCTAGCCCTAACCCTAACCTTAACCTCAACCCTAATCCAAACCCTAACCCTAACCCAAATCCTAGCCCTAGCCCTAACCCTAACCCAAACCCTAGCCCTAACCCTAACCCTAACCCTAATCCTGACCCTAACCTTGTCCTGAATAGTCCGAGCTTCTTAACTGCTCAACAGGTGGTAATGCTCAACTTGTGGAGAGATGGGTGACAAATAAACTTAATAAATAAATAAATTCCCATGAAAGTTCATGCTAATATGATTTCTCGAGTAACAATCACAATTTCTGATACCTTTTTAATGCCTTTGATTTCAAACAGAACTTGAGTATTAGAAATGTCTCTCTGACATTAGAATCTATGCAGGTAAATCCTTGACTTACAGCCATTAATTTAGAGATTGTTCAAAGTTAGTTAGAACAGCACTGAAAAAAAGAGACTTATGATTGTTTTTTGGTCACACTTTTTTATTTTTATTTTATTTATTTATTTATTTATTTTGTCACAACAGTATATATAAGCATAAGCATGAAATAACTATACAATATATAAGCATATATATAAGCATAAGTATGTAATAACTATATTAATTGGATATAATGAAAGGAAACAGTAGGACAGGAACGGTAGGCACGCTTGTGCTCTTATGCACGCCCCTTACGGACCTTTTAGGAATGGGGTGAGGTCAATAATAGCTTAAAACACATTTATTCATCCGCGCAGGACTGGATTAGATTTTAAATTTATATTGGGTTTTTAATGGGTTTTATTATTTATACTGCTTTTTAATAATTCGGCTTTTTAGAATAAGTTTTTTTAATTGTTATTTTAATTTGTATTTATATGTTTTTACTTGCCTGTGAACCGCCCTGAGTCTTTCGGGAGATAGGGCGGTATATAAATGTGATTAATAAAATAAAATAAATAGTAGAGTTTTTGGTTAAAGCTTTGGGGATTTTGGGAAGAGACCACAGAGTCAGGTAATGTATTCCAAGTATTAACAACTCTGTTACTGAAGTCATATTTTCTGCAATCAAGATTGGAGCGGTTAACATTAAGCTTAAATCTATTGTGTGCTCATGTATTGTTGCAATTGAAGCTGAAGTAGTCTTCAACAGGAAGGACATTGTGATAGATGATTCTATGAGTTAAACTCAGGTCATGTCGAAGGCGGCGGAGTTCTAAGTTTTCTAAACCCAGGATTTCAAGTCTGGTGGCATAAGGTATTTTGTTGTATTCAGAGGAGTGGAGTAAAATATTCTTGTAAAATATTTCTGGACACGTTCAATTATATTGATGTCTGAAATGTGGTATGGGTTCCAGACAGGTGAGCTGTATTCAAGAATTGGTCTAGCAAATGTTTTATATGCTCTGGTTAGTAGTGTAGTGTTTCTGGAGAAGAAGTTACGCAAGATTAGGTTTACAACTCTTAAAGCCTTGCAGCAACTCCATGCGTGATTCAAAATTCACTACCCGTGAATAACTTGCAGATGATATTGTTTTCCATTGGTAGAAGGTCACTCATCTCATATTCAATTTAATCCTCTGTCTTTCCAGACACATATTTTGGCACCCATTTATTCCTGTTTATATATATTTTTTGTTTGCTATGCTTTGTCAAGGGACGCGATGGCTTAGTGGGTAAGACGCTGAGCTTGTCGATCAAAAGGTCGGCAGTTCAGCGGTTTGAATCCCTAGTGCCGCGTAAGGGGGGGAGCGCCCGTTCCTTGTCCCAGCTTCTGCCAACCTAGCAGTTCGAAAACACGTAAAAAGTGCAAGTAGAAAAATAGGGACCACCTTTGGTGGGAAGGTAACAGCATTCCGTGCGCCTTTGGCATTGAGTCATGCCAGCCACATGACCACAGAAATGTCTTCAGACAGTGCTGGCTCTTCAGCTTTGAAACGGAGATGAGCACTGCCCCCTAGAGTCAGGAACGACTAGCACGTATGTGCGAGGGGAACCTTTACCTTTTTATGCTTTGTCATCATACTCCCAGGGATAAGCGCTTCTAAAATATAGTCATGTCACACTGATTTCTATCCATTGTCTCTTGTTCTGCCTTTTGGTCAGGGGTGAAATCTACTTACCTTCCTTACCGGCTTGGGAGTGCATGCGCTTCCCGCGCATGTCACATGCGCGCGCAGACCTTCTGCGCATGCGCAAAACCTTCTGTGCATGCTCAGAAGGTAAAAAAACACATTACTTCCTGGTTAAAACCAGGAAGTAATGACATCCGGGCAGGTGGGCGGAGCTTTGCTCCACCATCACTACCAGATTGCCGAACTACCGGCCGTGATTGCTACCAGATCGCGCGATCCGGTCTGATCCAGTAGCATTTCACTCCTGCTTCTGGTGCTTTGGTGAATAGCTTCACCCCCTCTTCTTTGTGACACCCCTTCAAATATTGAAATATTGCTATCATGTCTCCCCTAGTCCTTTTTTTCACTAGACTAGACATACTCAGTTCCTACAACCGTTCTTCGTGTGTTTAACCTCTGAAACTATTCCTCAGGAATAGTTTCAGAGAGACAGCATAACGGAATTGGAAGGGATCTCGCAGGTCATTTAGTCCAGCCCCCCCACCCAAGCAGGAGACCCTACACCTATTTCTGACAAATGGCAGTCCAATCTCTTCTTGAAACCCTCCAGGGATGAAGTTCCCACAACTTCCGAAGGCAACTTCTGTTCCACGGGTTGATTGCTCTCACTGTCAGAAAATTTCTCCTTATTTCCAGGTTGACTCTTTCCATCCATTGTTCCTTGCCTGGCCTTCAGGTGCTTTGGAAAACCAGTTGACCCCCTCCTCTCTATGGCAGCCCCTCAAATATTGGAAAACTGCTATCCTGTCTCCCCTGGTCCTTCTCTTCATAAGCTTCATCTGCCACTGTTATGCCTGCACTGTTATGTTATGCCTGCATACTAGCTGCATACTAGCCCCAAGTTTAAACCCTGGTCTCTCTAATCCAGGACCCCCTCCCCACAGCTATAAAGCAATGATCGCTTTTAAGGACTCTCAGACGAGCCCATGAGGGCCAAGATGTAGAAACGTGCTCCCCACGACCCTGCCTGCCTTTCCAAGTCACGATGGCCAAATAAGATTTCTTGAATTTTATTTTGTTTTTTGAAAGAGACTCCAGAGTGCCTCGGTTTGCCAGCGTTCTGTCTGGATTGTGGAAAAGTAACTTGGAAAATAATAATAATAATAAAAAAGCCCAGCCTTTCCCCCCATCCTTCAGGAGAAGATGGAGAGAGAGAGAGAGAGAAATGGCATGGTATATTCCTTTCTCAGCTCTCTTCTTGGCAATGGCTTTCTCCCACGCCCCCTCCTGCATTTCTGCCTTTCTTCTGCTGCTGGATCTTTTCGCCGACTGCTCCCCCTGCAGAAAACAGCAGAATGGGACACGCTTGTTCCAAAGCTAGCCGGCAGCTGTCACATACCGGAGGCAGCAAGAAGGCTAAGCAAGGAAGCTCACTCTGTCGTTTAGGATGATTCACGGGGAATTGGCTGTAATTTCTCTTGTTCTTGCAGTGGACGGAAGCCACCTCAAAAGCTACGCTGGACCAGATCAAGGTAAGGCAGCAGAATTGCATGCATCTCTCTCTTTCTCTTTCTCTCTCTTTCTCTTTCTCCCCCTCTCTTCCCCTCTCTCTCCCTCTCTCTATTTCTCCTTCTCTCCCCCCCTCTCCCTTTTTCTCTCTCCCTTTCTCCTTTTCTCTCTCCCCCTCCCTCTCTCTTCCTCTCTCCCTCTTTCACTCCCTTTCCCACTTCCTATCTCTCCCTTTCTCTCTCCTTTTCTCTCTCCTCTCCCTTTCTCCCTCACTCTCTCCCTCTTTCTCTCCTCCCTCTTTCTTTCTCCTTCTCTCTGTCTTTCTCTCTCTCCCTCTCCCTTTCTCTCTCCCACTCCCTCTCTTCCTCTCTCTCCCCCTCTTCCCCATCTCTCCTTCTCTCTTTCTCCCTCTCTCCCTCTCCCCCTGTCTCTCCTTCTCTCTCTCCCTCTCCTTCCCTCTCCCTCTCTCTTTCTCTCCCTTTCTCCTTCTCTCTCTCCTTCTCAAGTAATGGAGTTCCCAGGCTTTGGAAAGATGGCTGAGAGTGGGGCGATCCCCTTGGCAGAGGGTGCCCCTTGTAATGCCCTCCTGGAGGTATCCCTATGGGGCTTTCCGATCTCTGAAATCTTGGCTCTCCACAGGCATATCACTGGTCATCTCACCTGCTTCCCTTTTTCAAGTGCAACTTTCATCACAAGGTCAATCCCACCCATGTTCCCCCTGAAGGATGGAATGATGGTCCATGTTTCCTGTCTGGAAGTAACTTGGGTACCACTTTGAGAAAGGCAGCTGACTGGGAATCTCTGCTTGCCCTTTTCGATTTGCCTCACTTTGGACTTCACTGAAGTCCCAGTTTCAGCATGCAAAAATAAAAATAAAATAAACCCCATTCTGCACATCCTTCAAATCTAGAGCCTCCCAAATATAACTAATGGGCTTCATTTAGGCTGAGAATTTGGAAATCTGAGAGTCTCTCTCCAGCCATCTGGGAAAAAAATAAAGCAATAATGGTTTCTGTTGAACTAACTATGCTCTACAGATACCGGTTAAAACATGGGTGTAAGATTTTTAGTAAGAAATCCATAAAACATAACTTTCAGGAAAATCCCAGCCATGGAGATGATAATCCTGTGATATTTATTAGCTCTGGAGAACCTATATTTCTAGAGAGATAGAGAGAGAAAGATGTTGGTTTCAGTTCAATTTTTCTCTTCCTTTCCATGTGACGTTTATGTATAGCTTGTAAAATCTTGCCTGTTGTGCTAATGTTCTTGCAATGCACGATGTGGTTCAAAAAATGAAGCTTCAAAAGGTGATGCTTTGCTAGATTGCGTTTCATGTACGGTCCGGAACGTAGATAGTTTGTTCTTATGATCAGTTGCCTTAAAGACTGTTTTAAACCAACAATTTCTTAACTCTAATGAAAAGTACGTGCAATGCCTTGGTATTTTATTTATTTTTTAACGTTCAGCCAGATCGTATTGGATATCTGCTAAGTGAAAATGCTTACCTGTTCCTTCTTTCCTTCAGTTGGTTGATTTACATTTAGGTTATGGATGAGAGATGCTTCAGATTTTAGAACGAGCGAACGGTGTTTAAATAATTGCACGAGGCAATGAATAATACCGTGACCGGCTATAGTTTGACTGGCTATAATTTGCCATCCACTATTCTGGGCGAATTGTACAAGAGTTGTCACGAACACATAATGAGATTGTTGGTCTAGCTTGTGAACCCTGATTGTTTGCTAAAACTCAGTGCATTTTGGAAACGGACGGTTATATCCGCCAATAGGAATAAAGAGGGCAGTTCTCTATTCTCGAGCAAAGGGACACTATATGCAGCCACTCACATAAACATGCTCTAATGCTAAAAAAAGAGAGATCTGTTTGCAAAGTGTTTGCATGGCACTCTTTTGGATCCTTTAAAGCAGGGGTCTCCAACCTTGGCAACTTTAAGACATGTGGACTTCAACTCCCAGAATTCCTCAGCCAGCTTTTTGGGAGTTGAAGTCCACACGTCTTAAAGTTGCCAAGGTTGGAGACCCCTGCTTTAAAGCATCTTTAGTACTGATCAAGTGATTTTTTTAAAAAAAAATGGTATTGATTATTTATGCTCTGCCTTTTTAAATCTTGATGTGAGAGTTGTAGCTATTTGAGGGGGTGGGTAGGTGGGTAGTCTTATGCTGGTCTTTGATCATAATAAAAGAAAACCTTGATTTGATTTGAGTTTTTAAGGGTGCAGTTGCCGAAGAGCGAGCATACACGTTTAACAAAACAGTGCTGTGATCCTACTGCTTTCATTCGCAAATTGCGTAACTTACTCGTGCAACTTTTGGGCTTTTGATGGACTTCAAGACGAAATAATTGTGTGATTGCGAAATAAGGCACATGGCAAAGCAATAGGCCGATTGATACCCACAGGGTATTTCTCTTAACCAATGAGAATGCAATAAGGAAGGACGTCACCTCACCATGTTCTTGGTACCCTAAGCCTTTAAGGAATATCTAGAAGTAACATTTGGACATTGAGCTGTATCTGCCATGGGAAGCCACACTGGATGTTTGTGGGAATGTACTGTATGATCCAACCTGGTGAAACAAGAGTTGTCAGGAAATTAGTGCAAATTAGAGCACGGATTTGCTGGCTGCTGTGATAATTTTGGGCTGATAGCCAGGGGTATCTAGAATGATCAGAATACTGTGGTTGATGGTAAAATGGTGGAGGATCTTATCACTTAAAACTTATCTAACAATAGTGAATGACTTCCAGCTAGTCTGTGGATATCCTTCTCCTTCTCCTCTTTCTCTTTCTCTTTCTCTTCCTCCTTCCCCTTCCCTTTCCCCTTCTCCTCTACCCCTTCTTTCGCCTTCTCCTTCTTCTCTTTCTCTTCCTCCTTCCCCTCCCTTTCCCTTTCCCCTTCTCTTCTACCTCTTCTTTCTCCCTCTCCTTCTTCTCTTTCTCTTTCTCCTTCCCCTTCCTCTTCTCCTCCACCCCTTCTTTCGTCTTCTCCTTCTTCTCTTTCTCTTCCCCTCCCTTTCCCTTTCCCCTTCTCCTCTACCTCTTCTTTCTCCCTCTCCTTCTTCTCTTTCTCTTTCCCCTTCTCCTCCATCCCTTCTTTCGCCTTCTCCTTCTTCTCTTTCTCTTCCTCCTTCCCCTTCCCTTTCCCTTTCCCCTTCTCCTCTACCTCTTCTTTCTCCCTCTCCTTCTTCTCTTTCTCTTTCTCCTTCCCCTTCCTCTTCTCCTCCACCCCTTCTTTCGCCTTCTCCTTCTTCTCTTTCTCCTTCCCTTTCCCCGTCTCCTCTACCTCTTCTTTCTCCCTCTCCTTCTTCTCTTTCTCTTTCCCCTTCTCCTCCATCCCTTCTTTTGCCTTCTCCTTCTTCTCTTTCTCTTCCTCCTTCCCCTTCCCTTTCCCTTTCCCCTTCTCCTCTACCTCTTCTTTTTCCCTCTCCTTCTTCTCTTTCTCCTTCCCCTTCCCCTTCCCCTTCTCCTCCACCCCTTCTTTCGCCTTCTCCTTCTCTCTTCTCTTCCTCCCTTTCCTTTCCCTTCTCCTCTACCTCTTCTTTCTCCTCTCCTTCTTCTCTCTCTTCCTCCTTCCTTCTCCTCCATCCCTTCTTTTGCCTTCTCCTTCTTCTCTTCTCTTCCTCCTTCCCCTTCCCTTTCCCTTTCCCCTTCTCCTCTACCTCTTCTTTTTCCCTCTCCTTCTTCTCTTTCTCCTTCCCCTTCCCCTTCTCCTCCACCCCTTCTTTCTCCCTCTCCTTCTCGTCCTTCTCCCTCCCCCCTCCCCGCTCCTTCTCCTCTTCCAGTGCCACATATAATGATGGTCTCATTGCTGTCTTTTAACATTCTCTAAGAAATGCCATTTCTGCCACTGAGTGTCATTGTGGTTTGGTTTTGTTTTTCCATACTCAGCAGGTCTATGAAAGAACAAATGTTATCAGAGAGGCTTTTCAAAGTTTGGTCAATGATAGAGTTGGCTCAGCCAAAGAAAGATTACCATTTGCTGTTGACTTCACTCAGAAATACTAACCCCAAGCTTGATTAGCACACCATCCCAAATAAATGTAAGGTGACAAATGCAACCAAACGGGGTCTGATCTGCTGAGTTAAAATGTTGTGTGTGCAGCCATCCTTGACTCAGCAGAAAAGTCTACTGGTATGGGATTGGCTGCCCCTGCTGCTCATCTCCTTTACTGATTCTGTTCTCAGTGATCAGAACTTTTCAAAAGTAATAGGTAACAATGGCTAGCAGACGTTGCATGAGCAGTGTTGGGAAATGGGGTGGGGCGCAAGTATTATTCCTTTTTTTTTAATTGAAAGTTTTTTTTCTCTTTTGAACACATTAAAACACAAGACAAACACACACCTTTTATATACATATCACTGTTTCTTATCAGCTATTCGGAGTGGTCCTTTCTTACTATTTATACATATCTTAATTCTATCTTATTCTACTTTTATATTATCTATCTTCCTTTATTTCATCTACATTTCATCTACATTCATCTACGTTTTCTTTATTTCATCTACATACAGATTTTACCCTGTTGTTCAATTTTTGTTATCTTTCCTATTTTCCAACCATTCATACCATCTACACCAGACCTTTTAATATTCTGTATCCTCTTTTTCTTTGCTTTCTTTTGTGAGTTTATCCATCTCTGCACATTCTATGATTTTCTTAATTAAATCTTCTTCTGTTGGTGTGTTCTCCTTCTTCCAATTTTGTGTGTAAACTATACGTGCTGCTGTTAATATGTGTAGTATTAAGTATTGTGTATCATTTGTATAGTTTTCTGTTGGAATCCCCAATGAGAATTGTTCTGGCTCTCCCTTTATTGATTCCTGTATTATCTCTTCTAACCACTTTTTGATTTTGGTCCAGAATTATTTTGCCACTGGACAGGTCCACCAGAGGTGATAGTATGTTCCATAGTTACTCTTACATTTCCAACACTTTGGTGAGTTACTAGGGAACATCTTTGCTATTCTAGCTGGCGGAAGATGCCATCTGTGAAACATCTTCATCTGGTTTTCCTTGTATGCTGTCAATATTGTCAATTTCATGTTTGTTCTCCACATCTTTTCCCACTTCTCTAGTTCTATTGTATGATTAAAGTTTCTTGCCCATTTAATCATAGTATCTTTCACTATTTCCAGGCAAGTATTATTCTATGCAGTTAAAGGTTGATGTAAGGCTCTTTCACTCATAGACTGATGTTGAGTTATCATGAGAACACAGCTGAAAAAAAAATACATTATGCTGCGACACTTTTATACTATGATTGAAAGTCCCTTAGTCCCTTAGTTCAATTCCGTTTGAATTGTCCAGCATATCCTTCAGCATAAAATACAGTTATCCTCAATATCACTCACCGATGAATATAATGCAAATTCCATTTTATAAAGGGATTTGACACTTATCAGTGGATGATCAGCTGTTTTCCCCTGTTCCTTCTGAACTGGAGAAAAGCAGGCTTTATGGAAAATGGAAGTGACGGAATTAAATAACAGTTTATTTGTTACTTGGCAACTAGGAAAGGGCAGGGAGGGGTAGGAATCTAATTTCCTTCCCTGTTTGCAATGAAAGACATCAAACCCACGTCCCCTACCACGGGAGTTGAAATCACAGAATGTATTGGAACTTCAGAAGATTGTGCTATGTAGCTTCAAAGAGATGATGGGTTTATAGCAGGGGTCTCCAACCTTGGCAACTTTAAGCCTGGTGGACTTCAACTCCCAGAATCCCCAAGCCAGCAAAGCTGGCTGGGGAATTCTGGGAGTTGAAGTCCGCCAGGCTTAAAGTTGCCAAGGTTGGAGACCCATGGTTTATAGCACACTCCCAGCTACTATTCTACTTAGAAAAATGAGAAGTATGTCTCATTTACTGTATTGCAAAAATTGCTTTTCCTTTTGAGAAGATGAGGAAAACCATTAGATGGGTGGCCTAGAAGTTTAATAAAGAAAGTAAATTATGATCAGAGTTTGTTTGATACTGAGAAAAAATGACAAAATATTGGTCAGTAGAGGTGAATGAATGTTTTGGTTTTGGTTTTTGTCTTTTTCTTGGAAAGTTCTCACGAACAGGCTGAGAAATTTATTTAGACTATATGGTAAGGCCACACTTGGAATACTGCATTCAGTTTTGGTCACTATGATGTAAAACAGATGTGGAGACTCTAGAAAGAGTGCAGAGAAGAGCAACAACGATGGTAAGAGGGCTGGGGGGCTAAAACATATGAAGAATGGTTGCAGGAACTGGGTATGTCTAGTTTAATGAAAAGAAGGACTAGGGGAGATACGACAGCAGTGTTCCAATATCTCAGGGGCTGCCACAAGGAAGAGGGAATCAAGCTATTCTCCAAAGCATCTGAAGGCAGGACAAGAAGCAATGAGTGGGAATTAATCAAGGAGAGAAGCAGCTTAGAACTAAGGAGAAATTTTCTAACAGTTAGAACAATTAATCAGTGGAACAACTTGACTGCAGAAGTTGTGAAGGCTCCAACACTGGAAGTTTTTAAGATGTCGGATAACCATTTGTCTGAAGTGGCGTAGGGTTTCCTGCCTAAGCAGGGGGTTGGACTAGAAGACCTCCAAGGTCCCTTCCAACTCTGTTTTTCTATTCTGGGATATGGGCAATCCTCATGCCACCTTGATGGCCCTGGGACTCAGAAGTGATGGTATTTATTATATTTTAATACCAAGTGGTTAATGCATTTTTATTTTATTTTTTGGATCTAAAAAAGTAAATCTCCTTTGGTAGGTGTACTTGTCAGATTTTGCAATAAGGTTTTCTAACACAACCACCTCTCAGTATTAGGCAAAACTTCACATTCATTTTGTGTAGTAGGGAAAAACGTTCTACAGCAGTGTTTCTTAATCTTGGCTCCTTGGAAGGTTCATAGACTTTAACTCCCAGAATTCTCCTGTCAGTCATGCTGGCTGGGGGATTCTGGAAGTTAAAGTCCACACATCTTTCAAAGGGCCAAGACTGTGCAACACAGCTCTATAACATGGCCTTCAAAGGTTTTTGTTTTGTTTTTTTGCTAATGGGACAAAATAGCAGAAGCTTTAAAAAAAAGTAAAACAGGAGGATTTCTCCTTCTCTTTCTTTTAAAGCTGTGATTAGTTTACTCCATACTTGAAATAAGAATAAGAAAGATAAAGGTTCCCCTGCATATGCATGCTAGTCGTTTCTGGCTCTATGGGCTGTGTTCATCTCCATTTCTAAATCTCTGTGGTCATGTGGCCAACATGACTAAATGCCAAAGGCACACAGAGCGCTGTTATGTTCCCACCAAAATGGTCCCTATTTTTCTACTTGCATTTTTTACGTGCTTTTGAACTGCTAGGTTGGCAGAAGCTCGGACAAGGAACGGGAGCTCACCCTGTTACACGGCGCTAGGGATTCGAAGCGCTGAACTGCTGACCTTTCGATTGACAAGCTCAGCGTCTTAGCTCCTGAGCCACTGCATCACTTATATACTTGAAATACATTGAATCAATTAATCATTTAAAAAAAAATTCATTCACTTTGATAATGTAAAATGGGCACCTGAACTGGCCATTACAGGCCATTACTCTGAAAAAGCAGAGAGAAAAACCAAGGCACCAGAAAGAGGGGGGGGAAAGGTAGGGTTTGTTTTTTTTAAGAGATATCTAAATAGAGAGGAGAGAAGAAATATGTCTTCTCAAGCCAAACTAAGCATGAGAGACGTTGAAGTCTGGGGGCCTTGCTCCTTTGCACAGAGTGCACATCCTCTGTGGATGGACTGATGACAGACACGTGCAATCTGCAAAATAAAGGCGGGTTTATTTTAATCACATCCCTTCCTCCTTCTCTGCTAACAGACAAGGTTCAAAAGAAGCAGGAGACAGGCTGTTTTTACAAAACAATGGGGGTCGCCCTCTTAATGGCTAAGAATCACAGGAAAAGTTAATGAATAGGTGTTTTTTCGTTTTTATCAACAAGCTAAAAAACGTTGCCAGGGTTGCAAGATAAGAGTCTGAGCACTCGGTGTAAAGAAAACTGCAAGGTCATGCAATTGGAGAAAACTGCCCGTATTTTATGAAATAAAGTAATGAATCCTGCACCATACCTTCTTCCAACATGCAGAGTTCTGTAGATGCTGAATGACTAGAAGAGGATGTAACCTATACAAGGGTTGGGCATCAGATAGGAAGAGCATCTCCTAAACAGCAAGGTTGTTAGCAATCAGACTAGAGCTGGAAGGGACCTTGGAGGTCTTCTAGTCCAACCTCCTGCTCAAGCAGGAGACCCTAGACCATTTCAGACAAATGTTTGTCCAGTCTCTTCTTAAAAGCCTCCAGTGATGAAGCACCCACAACTACTGAAGGCAAGCTGTTCCACTGGTTAATTATCCTCACTGTTAGGAAAGTTCTTGTTAATTTCAGGTTGCTTCGATTAGTTTCTATCCATTGTTTCTTGGCCTCTTCCTCAAGAAAGCCAAAATAATAACAACAATGACAACAACAACAATAACAACTTTGTGAACCAAAGTACAGAAAAATTTGCTGCGGGCTGTGAAAACAGAGACCACTATAAAAACAACAGAAACAAAGGCAGAATATAAGGAAAAACAGCTGGATGATAGATTAAATGGATGGAAAACCAAAGCTTTGCATGGACAGCACTTGAAAAACATTGAAGGAAAATGTGATGACAATTTGACATGGGCATGGCTTAAGATGGGAACCAATAAGAAAGAAACGGAAGGTTTAATACTCGCTGCTCAAGAACAAGCACTACAAACTAATGCTATGAAAGCAAAGATACAAAAATCCACCGACTCCAAACTGCCGACTTTGCAACAACAAAGTCAAAACTGTTTCACATTTAATATGTGAATGCAGCAAAATCACACAAACTGATTACAAAGCTAGACACGACCGAGTTGCTAAATTAATCCACTGGTCATTATGTAAAAAATACGACTTGCCTGTATTCAAAAAGTCATGGGAACATAAAGTGGAAAATGTTATAGAAAATGAGAAGGTGAAGATTTTGTGGGACTTTCGAATACAGACGGATCGTCACTTGGAACACAACACACCAGATATCACAGTTGTCAAAAACTGAAACGTACAACTTATTGACATTGTGAGTCAAAGAAAAAGAACTGGAAAAAATCATGAAATATCGCGACCTGGCCATCGAAACTACACAGCTATGGATGAAACATGTAACAGTGATACCCCTTGTCATCGGGGCACTTGGTACCATGTCCAAGAATTTTATCAACAAATTGCTGCTTCCTGCAATATCGTCAGCAGAACTGCAAAAGACTGCGCTACTCAGAACAACATACATTTTAAGAAGATACTTGGTTGATACCTAGGATGCTGGCAGCAACCTGTATCAACCATTAGTACCAGTCAATCGTAGTTGTGACACATTTTTAAATGTTCAGTTGACTGAGTTTCATGTTTAATGAATAATGAATGATGATGATGATATTCCCAAATCTAGAGCTCAGAACTTACATTTGCAAACAAGACTTAGGGCAATCAAACCTCAATTCCTTTTTTTAAAAACAAGTTTTTATTGATTTTTCAATTTCCCTCCCTACACGCATACACAGTTTATGAACAAAGTATTGGCCATATCATATCTTATACAATTTAACATATCCAAATACATTTCATTTTATTTCAATTTCTGCCAAAGTATTTTTTTCCATATTTTAATTGTGTCTTAATATTTCCATGCTCAATTATATAAATCACATCTTCCTTTGCCCTCCAGTTCTACTTTCTCCATTTTTACTAATATTTATTCTCTTTTATTATTTTTTAGGTATTTCAGTTTTTTATCCTGATATATTCAAACATATTTGGGGTTGTCTTTCTTCCATTTCATCTTTTCCATTTTACAGCAATCTTTCTTCTCCTTCTCCTTCCTCTCCCTCCCTTCTTTTATCCTTGCTACTTTCTTCTCTCCTCTCCTACTCTTTCTCTATTTCCCCTTCCTTTCTCCCCCTCCTCCCTTCTTCCTCCCTATCTAACTTTCTCTCCTACTCTTATTTCCTCTCCCTCCCTTCTTTTATCCTTCCTATTTTCTTCTCTCCTCTCCTACTCTTTCTCTACTTCCCCTTTCTTTCTCCCCTTCCTCCCTTCTTCCTCCCTATCTAACTTTCTCTCCTACTCTTATTTCCTCTCCCTAACCTCGATTCCTGCTATCTGTAGTGAAGATGCATTATGTTAATTGATAATTAATTAGTGGAGAGTCGGTTTGGTCCAGTCACTCCAAATAAAACTGACTCTTATAGGGTTGAAAGGTAAAAATCTGAAGCCAGATAATCAATTTGATGCACAGGTCCAGCAGGACACAAAAACTCTGCAATTATTAAACTCTAGATTACAGGAGGATGCAGCAGGCAACAGGTTCCTGTCTCCACAAGCCTTGTTGAAATGGGTTGGATGATCTTTCTGAAATCCAACGGGCTAGGAGCCATCCAGTTCTGGCAAAATGTCAGTTTGAAAGCATATTTTGCTCCACTGCTAAAGTTGCCTTTGGAAGAAAATAGATTGTCAGTCACAATAGATCAGGAATCCAGGCAGTTCAAATGAATATATAGGTATCATCATCATCACCATCACCATCCATCATCATCATCCTAGAGGTAAAGGTTCCCCTCGCACATATGTGCTAGTCGTTCCCGACTCTAGGGGGTGGTGCTCATCTCTGTTTCAAAGCTGAAGAGCCAGCGCTGTCCGAAGACGTCTCCGTGGTCATGTGGCCGGCATGACTCAACACCAAATGTGCACAGAATGCTGTTACCTTCCCACCAAAGGTGGTCCCTATTTTTCTACTTGCATTTTTTACAGTGCTTTCGAATTGCTAGGTTGGTAGAAGCTGGGACAAGTAACGGGAGCTCACCCCGTTACACGGCGCTAGGGATTCGAACCGCTGAACTGCCAACCTTTCGATTGACAAGCTTAGTGTCTTAGCCACTAAGCCACCTTATCATCATCCTAGCCCTTGTCTCTCCACTGCAGGAGGAAGGCTGCTTTCCACCTCTACCCCCCTTGTTAAAAGTTGTTTACTTGAAGGCTACAACACGAATTAAAAAGGTATTTTGGAGATGAAAATGCTTAGCCTAGAGAGCTGATTGTTGAGAAAGTGATAAGTTAAGGAATTAACTCTGAGCAGAGTTCTGGGTAATAAAAAAAAATGGAGCCCATCCATGCAAAAGGAAAATCAGACTTTTTATGCTTGTGCAAAATCCAATCATATTCCTTCCCCATCAAATTACTTGCTGTCCAACTTGATGTAAATAAAAGATTTTTTTAAAAAAAAATCTGCAATCTACTCTTTCAGGTTAGTGAACATATTTGGGTTTTTATGCCTAACATTTAACTGATCTTTGAAATGGAAATAGACCAGGAAAGGGGAGGTGGATGAATGCTCATTTGTGCTGCCAAGATTAGGGTGTACTGTACACAGCGTGTGTTCTAATGCAATCCAGATTTACGATGTTGGGACCTTCACTCTACAAATGAATAACGTTTCCAAATATCCCCTCACAATATAGAATGAAACAAGATTGATTGCGGCTCTGTACATAGAAAGTGACTTGGTTTCTAACCATGGGGAATAAAAATTGTTCTTCACTGGGAAAATCTTTTTTTATTACCACTACATCCTTCAACCTTTGTTGTTATTGTTAGTTGCGAAGTCGTGTCCGACCCATCACGACCCCGTGGACAGCATTCCTCCAGGCCTTCCTGTCCTCTACTATCCCATGGAGTCCATTTAAGCTCACGCTGACTGCTTCAGTGACTCCATCCAGCTACCTCATTCTCTGTCGTCCCCTTCTTCTTTTGCCCTCGATCTTTCCCAGCATTAGGCTCTTCTCCAGGGAGTCCTTCCTTCTCATTAGGTGGCCAAAGTATTTGAATTTCATCTTCAGGATCTGGCCTTCTAAAGAGCAGTCAGGGTTGATTTCCTCTAGAACTGACTTGTTTGTTTGCCTTGCAGTCCAAGGGACGCACAGGAGTCTTCTCCATCACCAAAGTTCAAAGCAGTGGTAAATTTCAATTTTTTTTACTACGAGTTCTGTGGGTGTGGCTTGGTGGGCATGCAATGGCTTGGTGGGCGTGGCTTGGTGGGCGTGGCAGGGGAAGGATACTGTAAAATCTCCATTCCCTCCTCAATCCAGGGGAAGGGCCGCGGTGTGGCTCAGGCTGTAAGAAGCCTGTTATTAAACACAGCTGCCTGCAATTACTGAAGGTTCTAGTCCCACCAGGCCCAAGGTTGACTCAGCCTTCCATCCTTTATAAGGTAGGTAAAATGAGGACCCAGATTGTTGGGGGGGGGCAATAAGTTGACTTTGTATATAAATATACAAATAGAATGAGACTATTGCCTTACACACTGTAAGCCGCCCTGAGTCTTCGGAGAAGGGCAGGATATAAATGTGAATTAAAAAAAACAAAAAAACCCTGCAAAATCCCCATTTCCTCGCAATCAGCTGGGACTTGGGAAGCAGAGAATAGATGGGGGCGGGGCCAGTCAGAATTTTTACTACCGGTTCTCCAAACTACTCAAAATTTCTGCTACCGGTTCTCCAGAACTGGTCAGAACCTGCTGAAACCCACCTCTGTTTCAAAGGCCTCAATTCTTTGATGCACAGCCTTCCTTATGGTCCAACTTTCACAGCCATACATTGCAAACTTAGCATACAAGAATAACACCACCCTCAGTGGAAGTTGGCTCCTGGTGACCCCAGGGCCTTTTTTAAAAAAAAATCAACAAAAAACAGGCTTTTCCCATGAAATTTGGATTTCCCAGTCTAGCCAGCAAATCTGGAATTTCCCAATGGTCTTCTTTCCTTTCCAAGCCACAAGATGTTTAGACTTCGCTTAGCCATTTTGAGGTCAGCCAGGATAATTTAGATACAGCTAAGGATGATACGCCGGGGACGCAGTGGCTCAGCGGCTGAGACTCTGAGCTTGTCAATCGAAAAGTTGACAGTTCAGCGGTTTGAATCCCTAGCGCCGCATAACAGGGTGAGCTCCCGTTACTTGTCCCAGCTTCTGCCAACCTAGCAGTTCAAAAGCACCTAAAAAAAAATGCAAGTAGAAAAATGGGAACAGCGGGAAGTTGTTGGGAAGTTAACAGCATTCTGCGTGCCTTTGGCATTTAGCCATGCTGACCACATGATCATGGTAACGTCTTCAGACAGCACTGGCTCTTCGGCTTAGAAATGAAGATGAGCACCGCCCCCTAGAGTCGGGAACAACTAGCACATATGTGCGAGGGGAACCTTTACCTTTACTTTAAGGATGATACAGAGTAAGTCTTTTAAAGTCTTTTTTTTTTTTGCCTCTGAGAAAATAAATTTGAAACCATCCTGAATTAGAGACTTCTTAACAGAAGAATAGAGTTGGAAGGTCTTCTAATCCAACCCCCCACTCAAGCAGGAGACCCTATACTATTTCAGACAAATCGTTGTCCAACCTCTTTTTTAAAACCTCCAGTATCTGTATTTTGTAGAAGACAAAATGAAAGGTGCTCAGAAAAAAGTGGATCAAAATGAAGATCAGGTTGTGATATTACAATATAAACTTATGGAAGGAGCTCTTAGAATTTGTGGTATGCAAGAAGAGCGAGGAGAAGACTTAAGAAAAATTATATCAGAAGCATTGGCTGAATTTATTGAAGTGGACCCCAAGAGGTAGCTTACCAAATTGATAAAATATATAGAGTTAATTCTTGGATTGCAAGACAGAGAAAGCTTCCTCGGGACATTGTGGTTTATTTTGTGAAAAGGACTATGAGAAATCAAATTCTGCAAGTTTCATATCAGACAACTTTAAAAATTGGAGAACAGGAGTTGAAGGTGTTGAAAGAGATTCCTTCAAAGATGTTAAGAGACAGGAAGGAATTTGCTTTTTTTACACAAGAACTTAAAAAACATCAGATTCAATTCAGATGGGAGGTGCCAGTTGGACTGACAGTATTCTATCAAGGAAGGAGATATAGAATTGACACTGTTTTAAAGGCTGGATTTTAATTTACCAGTCACATTTTTCATCATTGCGACTATTCCTCTAGTTCCTTGCTCATCTTTTTTATGCTGCTTGATATTATAAATTGCCTGGCTGTTTTGACACTTGTTCTAAAGGATCGTTCAGATTAATATAATAATATAATATAACAACAGAGTTGGAAGGGACCTTGGAGGCCTTCTAGTCCAACCCCTGCCAGGCAGGAAACCCTACCATCTCAGTCAGATGGTTATCCAACATTTTCTTAAAAATTTCCAGTGTTGGAGCATTCACAACTTCTGCAGGCAAGTCGTTTCACTTATTAATTGTTCTAACTGTCAGCAAATTTCTCCTTAGTTGTAAGTTGCTTCTCTCCTTGATTAGTTTCCACCCATTGCTTCTTGTTCTACCCTCAGGTGCTTTGGAAAATATTTTCCACTCCCTCTTCTTTGTGGCAGCCCCTGAGATATTGGAACACTGCTATCATGTCTCCCCTAGTCCTTCTTTTCATGAAACTAGACACACTCAGTTCCTACAACCGTTCTCCATATGTTTTAGCCTCCAGTCCCCTAATCATCTTTGCTGCTCTTCTCTGCACTCTTTCTAGAGTCTCAACATCCTTTTTACATCATGGCGACCAAAACTGGATGCAATATTCCAAGTGTGGCCTCATCAAGGCATTATAAAGTGGCACTAACACTTCACGTGATCTTGATTCTATCCCTCTGTTGATGCAGCCCAGAACTGTGTTGGCTTTTTTAGCAGCTGCTGCACTGCTGGCTCATATCTAAATGGTTATCCACTAGGACTCCAAGATCCTCTCACAGGTACTACTATTGAGCAAGGTACCACATATACGGTACCTGTGCATTTTGGTTTTGCCTAAATGTAGAACCTTACTTTTTCACTGTTGAATTTCATTTTGTTAGATAGATTAGAGGAACTCGACAAAGATATTGTGTGGGTAAGTGTAAATGAAGTTTCAAAGAGTGTATAAACCTGCCTCCTCACTGGTGTATTTTTTTGAAGAAGGACAAACCTTAATTGAATTATAGCTAATCCTGAACCAGTGCAATAATTATATTCAATATGCAAATAGTATCAAGGCTCCATCCCACATTTCCTTTAATTATTAATTAGGTCTCTCTCTCTCTCCAAACATCTGTTAGGTGGCAAATGTAGTTTAAGCATCCATCATCTGAAAAGATTTAAGGTGGAACAGAGGACAAATGTACGAACCAAAGAGAGAATCTGGCGGAGTTTATAAATCATGCAGAATCAGCCAGTTGGCAGTCAAAGAAGGAAAATATTTCACTACTTGAAACAATTTAAAAATGATGTGATTTGTTTGCAAGAGACACATATAAAATTATCAGACCAAAAATATTTAATTAATTCAAAATTGGGTAACCATTTTGTTGCATCAGCTTTGGAAAAGAAGCATGGAATTGTTGTATATATCAGGAAGGATATACCAGCTAAGTTAATTGAGGCAGATATTCAAGGAAGATTTATTGCTATTGAACTGGTGATAGATGCAAATAGACTTTGCTGATAGGTATTTATGCACCTAATCAGCAACAAGAAAAGTTTTACAAAATGTTACATGAGAGGTTGACCCTCTGGGATTATAGTTCGTTTATTTTATTAGGAGACTGGAATGGAGTAATTGATACAAGAAGGGATAAGAGAACCTCCTCCAAGAAGATACCTATACATGCAAAATTACCAAAATCCTTTTTTGAAATGATGGAAGACTTTGAGTTTAGAGATATATGGAGGTTACGGAATCCAGATGAGAGAGATTTTACTTTTTTTTCTGATAGGCATCAATCTTTTCACGCATTGATTTTATTTTAATTATTAATCAGGGTTTCTCTCTCTCGTGGGAGTTTACTAATCAAACATCTGTTAGGTGGCAAATGTAGTTTAAGCATCCATCATCTGAAAAAGATTTAAGGTGGAACAGAGGACAAATGTACGAACCAAAGAGAGAATCTGGCGGAGTTTATAAATCATGCAGAATCAGCCAGTTGGCAGTCAAAGAAGGAAAAAGTATGGTCATGTCAGGTCAATAAGAACTTACTTAAAGTCAATACACAATTAAAGCCATCCGTCATTCTCTTCCTCATAATCGACACTTCCTTCTGTTGCTTTCCTGTTGGCTTCAGGCTGGCTCTCCCAACGATTCCTTTTTCAAAAAAAGCAACAGAGATTTTGTTTTTTCTTTGGAGACCGTTTTGCTTCTCATCCAGACACCCATTGACCTTCTGAACTTCAGGAACGACCTTCTCCTCCTCTTCTCATGATGACTTGGTGGTCCATATTCCACATTTGGAATATTGCATTCAGTTTCGGTCGCCACGATGTAAAAAAGATGTGGAGACTCTAGAAAGAGTGCAGAGAAGAGCAACAAAGATGACTAGGGGACTGGGAGGCTAAAACATATGAAGAATGGTTGCAGGAACTGGGTGTGTCTAGTTTAATGCAAAGAAGGACCAGTGGAGACATGATAGCAGTGTTCCAATATCTCAGGGGCTGCCACAAAGAAGAGGGAGTCGGACTGATCTCCAAAGCACCTGAGGGCAGGATAAGAAGCAATGGGTGGAAACTAATCAAGGAGAGAAGCAACTTAGAACTAAGGAGAAATTTCCTGACAGTTAGAACAATTAATAAGTGGAACAACTTGCCTGCAGAAGTTGTGAATGCTCCAACACTGGAAATTTTTAAGAAAATGTTGGATAACCATTTTTCTGAAATGATGTAGGGTTTCCTGCCTGGGCAGGGGGTTGGACTAGAAAGTCTCCAAGGTCCCTTCCAACTCTATTATTATTATTATTACTTCTCAAATCTGTCAGAACTACCATGCTGAATGTGAGGCTGTCGTAAACCATTTGGTGAACGTTGAACTCCACGCTAGCTATGTCTACCTGTCCTCACTTTCACTGTGGTGCCATCTGGCCAAGTTCTTGAAGGAACAATCCCAGGAAGAGAAAGAACATGCTGACAACGAGTCTCTGAACAACCACAACAATACATGAGCAAATAATAGATACAAACTCAAGGTAAACCACTCCAAGCTCAATTGCAGAAAATATTTTATTTTATTTATTTTTATTTATTTATTTATTTTGTCACAACAATATATGTAGGTATCATACAAAAAGATTATATAGTATATAAACATATATGAGTAAATATTAGGAGGAATAAGCATATATATAAATATAAGAAGAAGAAAAAGAAAAACAACAGGACAGGAACGGTAGGCACGTTTGTGCGCTTATGCACGCCCCTTATGGTCCTCTTAGGAATGGGGTGAGGTCAATAGTAGAAAGTTTTTGGTTAAAGCTTTTAGGATTATGGGAAGAGACCACAGAGTCAGGTAAAGTATTCCAAGCACTGATGATTCTGTTACAGAAGTCATATTTTCTGCAATCTAGATTAAAGCGGTTGACATTAAGTTTAAATCTATTAGTTGCTCTAGTATTATTGCAATTAAAGCTGAAGTAGTCTTTAACAGGAAGGACATTACAATAGATGATTCTGTGAGTTAAACTTAGGTCTTGTCGAAGGCGACGGAGTTCCAAGTTTTCTAAGCCTAGGATTTCAAGTCTGGTGGGATAAGGTATTTGGTTGTTTTCAGAGGAATGGAGAACTCTTCTTGTAAAATATTTCTGGACACGCCCAATTGTATTGATGTCAGAGATGTGGTGAGGGTTCCAAACAGGCGAGCTGTATTCTAGAATTGGTCTAGCAAATGTTTTATATGCTCTGGTTATGACTTTATATGACTTCAGTAACAGAGTAGTCAATGCCTGGAATGCACTACCTGACTCTGTGGTTTCTTCCCAAAACCCCCACTCAAGCAGGAGACCCTATACTATTTCAGACAAATCGTTGTCCAACCTCTTTTTTAAAACCTCCAGTATCTGTATTTTGTAGAAGACAAAAAAAAAAAAAAAAACCAACACATTTATTTTACTCTGATCTTTAGGAGCTAATGGTTTTATTGTCTGGATTTTAATTTACCAGTCACATTTTTCATCATTGCGACTATTCCTCTAGTTCCTTGCTCATCTTTTTATGCTGCTTGATATTATAAATTGCCCTGGCTGTTTTGACACTTGTTCTAAAGGATCGTTCAGATTAATATAATAATATAATATAACAACAGAGTTGGAAGGGACCTTGGAGGCCTTCTAGTCCAACCCCCTGCCTAGGCAGGAAACCCTACATCATCTCAGTCAGATGGTTATCCAACATTTTCTTAAAAATTTCCAGTGTTGGAGCATTCACAACTTCTGCAGGCAAGTCGTTCCACTTATTAATTGTTCTAACTGTCAGGAAATTTCTCCTTAGTTCTAAGTTGCTTCTTTCCTTGATCAGTTTCCACCCATTGCTTCTTGTTCTACCCTCAGGTGCTTTGGAGAACAGCCTGACTCCCTCTTCTTTGTGGCAACCCCTGAGATATTGGAACACTGCTATCATGTCTCCCCTAGTCCTTCTTTTTATTAAACTAGACATACCCATTTCCTGCAATTGTTCTTCATATGTTTTAGCCTCCAGTCCCCTAATCATCTTTGTTGCTCTTCTCTGCACTCTTTCTAGAGTCTCTACATCTTTTTTACATCGTGGCGACCAAAACTGAATGCAATATTCCAAGTGTGGCCTTACCAAGGCATTATAAAGTGGCACTAACACTTCACGTGATCTTGATTCTATCCCTCTGTTTATGCAGCCCAGAACTGTGTTGGCTTTTTTAGCAGCTGCTGCACACTGCTGGCTCATATCTAAATGGTGGTCCACTAGGGCTCCAAGATCCCTCTCACAGTTACTACTATTGAGCAAGGTACCACATATACGGTACCTGTGCATTTTGTTTTTTGTTTTTTTGCCTAAATGTAGAACCTTACTTTTTTCACTGTTGAATTTCATTTTGTTAGATAGATTAGAGGAACTCGACAAAGATATTGTGTAAGGTACAGTGTAAATAAAGTTTCAAAGAGTGTATAAACCTGCCTCCTCACTGGTGTATTTCTTTGAAGAAGGACAAACCTGGCCGACTGTAATTGAATTATAGCTAATCCTGAACCAGTGCAATAATTATATTCAATATGCAAATAGTATCAAGGCTCCATCCCACATTTCCTTTAATTATTAATCAGGGTTTCTCTCTCTCTCTCGTGGGGAGTTTACTAATCAAACATCTGTTAGGTGGCAAATGTAGTTTAAGCATCCATCATCTGAAAAAGATTTAAGGTGGAACAGAGGACAAATGTACGAACCAAAGAGAGAATCTGGCGGAGTTTATAAATCATGCAGAATCAGCCAGTTGGCAGTCAAAGAAGGAAAAAGGATGGTCATGTCAGGTCAATAAGAACTTACTTAAAGTCAATAGACAATTAAAGCCATCCGTCATTCTCTTCCTCATAATCGACACTTCCTTCTGTTGCTTTCCTGTTGGCTTCAGGCTGGCTCTCCCAACGATTCCTTTTTCAAAAAAAGCAACAGAGATTTTGTTTTTTCTTTGGAGACCGTTTTGCTTCTCATCCAGACACCCATTGACCTTCTGAACTTCAGGAACGACCTTCTCCTCCTCTTCTCATGATGACTTGGTGGTCCATATTCCACACTTGGAATATTGCATTCAGTTTCGGTCGCCACGATGTAAAAAAGATGTGGAGACTCTAGAAAGAGTGCAGAGAAGAGCAGCAAAGATGATTAGGGGACTGGAGGCTAAAACATATGAAGAATGGTTGCAGGAACTGGGTGTGTCTAGTTTAATGAAAAGAAGGACCAGTGGAGACATGATAGCAGTGTTCCAATATCTCAGGGGCTGCCACAAAGAAGAGGGAGTCGGACTGATCTCCAAAGCACCTGAGGGCAGGATAAGAAGCAATGGGTGGAAACTAATCAAGGAGAGAAGCAACTTAGAACTAAGGAGAAATTTCCTGACAGTTAGAACAATTAATAAGTGGAACAACTTGCCTGCAGAAGTTGTGAATGCTCCAACACTGGAAATTTTTAAGAAAATGTTGGATAACCATTTTTCTGAAATGATGTAGGGTTTCCTGCCTGGGCAGGGGGTTGGACTAGAAAGTCTCCAAGGTCCCTTCCAACTCTTTTATTATTATTATTACTTCTCAAATCTGTCAGAACTACCATGCTGAATGTGAGGCTGTCGTAAACCATTTGGTGAACGTTGAACTCCACGCTAGCTATGTCTACTTGTCCTCACTTTCACTGTGATGCCATCTGGCCAAGTTCTTGAAGGAACAATCCCAGGAAGAGAAAGAACATGCTGACAACGAGTCTCTGAACAACCACAACAATACATGAGCAAATAATAGATACAAACTCAAGGTAAACCACTCCAAGCTCGATTGCAGAAAATATTTTATTTTATTTATTTTTATTTATTTATTTATTTTGTCACAACAATATATGTAGGTATCATACAAAAAGATTATATAGCATATAAACACATATATGAGTAAATATTAGGAGGTATAAGCATATATATATATATAGGAAGAAGAAAAGAAAAACAATAGGACAGGAACGGTAGGCACGTTTGTGCGCTTATGCACGCCCCTTATGGTCCTCTTAGGAATGGGGTGAAGTCAATAGTAGAAAGTTTTTGGTTAAAGCTTTTAGGATTATGAGAAGAGACCACAGAGTCAGGTAAAGTATTCCAAGCACTGATGATTCTGTTACAGAAGTCATATTTTCTGCAATCTAGATTAAAGCGGTTGACATTTAGTTTAAATCTATTAGTTGCTCTAGTGTTATTGCAATTAAAGCTGAAGTAGTCTTTAACAGGAAGGACATTACAATAGATGATTCTGTGAGTTAAACTTAGGTCTTGTCAGAGGCGATGGAGTTCCAAGCTTTCTAAGCCTAGGATTTCAAGTCTGGTGGGGTAAGGTATTTGGTTGTTTTCAGAGGAATGGAGAACTCTTCTTGTAAAATATTTCTGGACACGTTCAATTGTATTGATGTCAGAGATGTGGTGAGGGTTCCAAACAGGCGAGCTGTATTCTAGAATTGGTCTAGCAAATGTTTTATATGCTCTGGTTATGACTTTTATATGACTTCAGTAACAGAGTAGTCAATGCCTGGAATGCACTACCTGACTCTGTGGTTTCTTCCCAAAACCCCAAAACTTTAAGCTTAAACTGTCTACTGTTGACCTCACCCCATTCCTAAGAGGTCTATAAGGGGTCTATAAGTGCACCTGCATGCCTACCGTCCCTGTCCTAACATTCCTTTTTTACTTACTCTTTTCGTGTATCCAAATTATGTTTATGCTTTTACCTGTGATCTTATATATGATTGACAAAATAAATAAATAAAATAAAATAAATAAAAATAAAGTAATAATAATAATAATAATAATAATAATAATAATAATAATAATAATAATAATAATAATAATAATAATAATAATAATAATATTTTAATTTATAGACCGCCCTTCTCCCGAAGGACTCAGGGCGGTGAACAGCCAGTTAAAATACAGGAAAACAGACAATATTAAAAACAACCCTTAAAAAACTCATTCAATTGGCCAAAACTAAAACACAGTTACACCCTATAAATTACTAAAAATTTAAAACCCCAATTAATCAAATTAAAATTTTAAAAAATCAAGCCAGTCCAGCGAGACGGAACAAATAGGTTTTAAGTTTGCGGCGAAAGGTCCTAAGGTCAGACAATTGTCGGAGTCAAGGGGGAAGCTCATTCCACAGGGTAGGAGCCCCCACAGAGAAGGCCCTCCCTCTGGGGGCCGGCAGTCGACATTGTTTGGCTGACGGCACCCTAAGGAGTCCCTCTCTGTGAGAACGCACCGGTCGCTGGGAGATTGAAGCCAGCAGAAGACGGTCCCGTAAATATCCCGGTCCTAAGCCATGGAGCACTTTAAAGGTCGTCACCAAAACCTTGAAGCGCATCCAGGTAGCCAGTGCAGTCTGCGCAGGATAGGTGTTACGTGGGAGCTTCGTGCTGGTCCCTCAATAACCCGCGCAGCCACATTCTGGACTAACTGGAGTCTCCGAGTGCTCTTCAAGGGGAGCCCCATGTAGAGAGCATTGCAGTAGTCCAAGCGAGATGTAACGAGAGCATGAGTGACCGTGCATAGGGCATCCCGTCCAGGAAGGGACGCAACTGGCGAATCAGGCGAACCTGATAAAAAACTCTCCTGGAGACGGTCATCAAATGGTCTTCAAAAGACAACTGTCCATCCAGGAGCATGCCCAAGTTGCGCACCTTCTCTGTCGGGGCCAATGACTCACCCCCGATGGACAGCCGCATCTGCAGCTGACTGTACAGGGGTGCCGGCATCCACAGCCACTCCGTCTTGGAGGGATTAAGCTTGGCCTGTTCCTCCCCCTCCAGACCCGTACGACTTCCAAACACCGGGACAAAACTCCAATAGCTTCATTGGGGTGGCCTGGGGTGGAAAAATACAGCTGAGTGTCATCAGCGTACAGCTGGTATCTCACCCCAAAACCACTGATGATCTCACCCAGCGGCTTCATATAGATGTTGAACAGGAGAGGCGAGAGGATAGACCCCTGTGGCACCCCACACAGGAGGCACTTCGGGGTCGATCTCTGCCCCCCTGTCAACACCGTCTGCGTCCGGTCAGAGAGGTAGGTGGAGAACCACCGATAAACAGTGCCTCCCACTCCCAACCCCTCTAGCCGGTGCAGCAGGATACCATGGTTGATGGTATCAAAAGCCGCTGAGAGGTCTAATAGGACCAGGGCAGACAAGTAACCCTTATCCCTGGCCCTCCAGAGATCATCCACCAACGCGACCAAAGCCGTCTCAGTACTGTAACCAGGTCGGAAGCCGGACTGGAAGGGGTCTAGATAGACAGTTTCATCCAGGTACTGGGGTAGCTGACATGCCACCGCACTCTCTGCAACCTTCACCGTGACGCGAAGATTGGAGACTGGGCGGTAATTACCTAAAACAGCTGGGTCCAGGGAAGGCTTCTTGAGGAGAGGTCTCACCACTGCCTCTTTCAAGGCAGTGGGAAAGACTCCCTCCCGCAAAGAAGCATTTGTCATCCCCTGGAGCCAGCCTCGTGTCACCTCCTGTGTGGCCAGCACCAACCAGGAGGGACACGGGTCCAGTAAACATGTGGTGGCATTCAACCTTCCCAGCAACCTGTCCATGTCCTCGGGAGTCACAGGATCAAAGCTATCCCAAACAGCCTCAACAAGATGGGCCTCGGAACCCTCGCCTGGATCTACCCAATTTTGATCCAACTGTCCCGAAGCTGAACGATTTTGTCGTATAGATAACCGTTAAACTCCTCGGCACGCCCTAGTAATGGGTCCCCCTGCCCCTCCTGTTGAAGGAGGGAGCGGGTCACCCAAAACAGGGCGGCCGGGCAGTTATCTGCCGACGCAATGAGGGAGGAAACGTAAAAATGCTTCGCCTCCCTCAATGCCACTAGTTAGGTCCTACTATAGGACCTAACTAGTGTCTGGTCAGCCTCGGAGCGGCTGGATCTCCAGACACTCTCTAGGCGTTTTCTCTGGCGTTTCATCTCCCTCAGCTCCTCGGAAAACCAAGGAGCTGGTTGAGATCGGCGCTGGATCAGAGGCTGCAAAGGCACGACACGGTCCAAAGCTCCAGCCGCGGTGTGTTCCCAGGCCGCAACTAGTTCTTCAGTCGTGCCGTGGGCCAGATTCTCAGGAAACGGCCCAAGCTCTGTCAGGAACCTCTCAGGGTCCATCAGGCGCCTGGGACGGAACCAACGTATTGGTTCCGTCTCCCTGCGGTGATGGGTGGCGGTCAGAAAGTCTAGACGAAGGAGGGAATGGTCTGACCATGACAAAGGTTCAACAACTAAATCCCTTAAAATCAGATCATTCAACCACTGGCCAGAGATAAAAATCAAATCTAGGGTGCCACCCCCGACGTGGGTAGGACGGTCAACTAATTGAGTCAGGTCCATGGCCGTCATGGAAGCCATGAACTCCCGAGCCGCCGAAGAGGCCATGCCAGTTGATGGCAGATTGAAATCCCCCATGACCAACAGTCTAGGGGTTTCAACTGCCAACCCAGCCAGCAATTCCAGCAGCTCGGGCAGGGCTGTTGTCACGCAGCAAGGAGCCAGGTACATGATCAACAAGCCCATCTGAGTCCTACGACCCCACTTCACGTAGAGGGATTCACATCCGGATATCTGAGGCACAGTGGTCTCCCTCGGTTCCAGACTCTCCTTAATAATAACTGCTATCCCACCTCCCCTACCCTGGGCCCTCGGCTGATGGAATGCTCGGGAAACCTGGTGGGCACATCTCCACTAGGGGAACCCCCCCTTCGGTGCCCAACCAGGTCTCCGTAATGCCCATAACATCCGTGGTCCCCTCCTGAATTAGATCTGATATTGGGGGGCTTTGTTAACCACGGATCTAGTGTTACATAACATCAGCCGAAGGCCCAGGTCCTGAGTATCCTGGCCACTTGGGGAACGGGAAAATCCTGGGGGGCCGGAGCACGCAATCGCTCTTAAATAGCGAGGGCGTACCCCCTGAACCTGATGTGGCCCCCCCTTCCATCATATCTGCCTCTCCCACTTACCGTATCGATGACCTGACCCTGATAAACTGGAACTAAACCCACCCCTGTCACCTTAGGACCCGTTAAGTTGCCGCCACGAACATCAGCTGGACTTGGCACCCTCCCCGACGAGATCCCCCCCCATCCTCCCCCCCAACCCCAACCCGTCAATTTCCCTCCCCCCTTTAAAATCCCCATTAAACCCCCCTTAAAAAAACGATTAAAACAGTTTGTTAAAAATCCCCTAAGCCTCCTAGATTTAGCATGCCAACTCTTGGGGTTCCAAAACCCGTCCTCAAGATGGGCCCTCGATAATGTGGAAGGCCAGACCTGCGAGAGAGGGGAATTTCGCAGGGCAAGAAGATCCGCAATTGAAAATCTCCGCATAACAAAAAAAGTACGGAACGGTTAGCTGCCCATCCAGGCCGGTCAAGATGTCACTGCATCAGAACTCGGCTCCCCGGCTGGCAAGATAAACCGTGGACTTCCAGGACTCTGTGGGGCCATTACTCTACCACCAAATCCAAACGGCCACCACATTGCCCCAGGTCCAGATAAAACCAGCCACTCTCCTCCGAGCCGGTCCATTCGGTCTTGTTGTTAACAGTCGATATGTACCTTGATGTAAAAAATCGATATGGGCCAGGGACTCCATACAATATAGACCGTGATGTAAAAGGTCAATATGGGCCAGGGACTCCATACCAGGTAACTCCGGCTCTACAGGCCTAGCCTTAATGAGGACCACGGCGTCCAGAATAAACCCATCAGGTGAAGGCCGTCATGTCGCCGACGGCCAAAACTCCAGCCGTCACCACCGCCGCCGCCACCATCTTGGGCCATTCCGGGCCAGACTGCAGAGGGTCTGCAAGAGGGCCAGCCACACCTCCAACTCCCCCTTCAACAGGCAGGACCCTCCAGGTGACTCATCCGACCCTCTGCCTCTCTGACGTCCAGACCTCTCCTCTCCGCTCCGGCGTTGATGGAAAAACCCCCCCCCAGCACTCTCCTCTCCGGCGCTGATGGAGAAAAAACCCTCCAGCACTGATGGAAAAGTCCTCAGCCCCTGGGGGGGGCACCGCCGCCGCCAAGCCCAGAAGTCCTGCCACGACCGCTGCAGCCGCCACCCCAGCAAAAGGCCGAGGAAAAATGCCGAGGGAAACACCGTGGGAGAACGTCCGACCATCCCCTCTCCGGTGTCGATGGAAGAGCCCTCGGCCTCTGGGGGAGGTCTCCGCCGCTGCTGCCACTGTTGCCAGCACCCAAAGGCCATGCCGCCCCCGCCGCGGCCGCCCCCCCAAACAGAAGGCCAGAGGAGACACCCGGAAACGGCCGGAATGGCCGGGAAGAATGCCGAGCCTACCACACGTCCTGGGCCCTCAACTCGGCCAGCCTCATCCTGGGTACCAAAGTACCAAAACAAGCGAGGAGGATGTATTGTGCTGCAGGATTATCAAGAAGCCAAAGAAAGGCGAATGGGGCAACAGTCTAGATGCCTTGGTACGTGCCTTGTAAATGGAGAAGGAGGTCAACCAGATTTTGGTGGATGTGCACAAGCTGGCAACAGGGAAAGCAGACCTTTATCTCTCTGACTTTCTGGAGAATGAATTCCTAGAAGAGCAAGTGAAGGCCATCAAGCTCCCTGGGAGACCATTGTACCAACTTGAAGTGCTTGGGGCTGTCCCAGAATGGCATGGGCAAATATCTCTGTTGTGCCTCGTCCTCCCTCCTCTCCTCAGCCGGGCCCCTCCCATCTCCTCCCAAGTCTGATAATGAAGATGAATGGCCTGTCATGCCTCCAGCCCCCGGCCCTGGCTCCATGCCTGGACAGGATGTCAGGAATGAACAAACAAACCTCACTCATACGGTGTGTGTTCCTTTGGCTCAGCCATCAGAGGAAGTCAGCCACAGATTGGAATTACTCGGGCGTACTCCTTCTGACCCCTCCCTTTCTCAAACAGCAGAAGACAATTCAAAGTGGGAGGATCCTCGCTTCCGGAGATCTGAGAGGCGACACCAGCAGAAGGAAGGGAGGGGCAGGCCTGGATAAATGCTGAGTCATGAAGCCACACCCCACAGCCTATATAAAGGACCTGCTTGTGGCATTCCAACCTTGAGTCAAGCAAAGTCTCATCTAGTTTGCTGAAGTCACAACTTGGACTCCTGCCTGCTCTGAGAAACCTGGAAGGAATTTAGCAAAGCTGCAGAGGCTTTGTTGCCATGCTTGATAAGGACTTCCTAGACCCGGTCATCGGGGGGGGAGGGGGACACGACAATCTCTTTGACAAGCTCACCTTAAGTGAAAGCAGTTAAACCTTGTCACGTTCATTTATGCTTCTCATCCAAGAAGCTTCTGTGGTTCTGATGGAATGGTGGAGGATGGAAGGATTTATATTCTCCAGTGAATTCACCCTTTTAAAATGTTGGAATAACTTCAGCACATCTGTCTTGTTAGCTTAGATTATCCCTGCCATTCCCTGACATTGTTTCTTCTCTCTGTCATATTTACTTTCGGCCAGCTACTTAGAAAAGGGCATTATTTGTTCACCCTGCTCTTTCAATATTTCCCAATCTAGTGAAAAGAAGGAAAAAGCGGATTTTAACCCTAAATACCGTATTTTTCGGAGTATAAGATGCACCAGAGTATAAGACACACCTTAGTTTTTGGGGAGGAAAATAAGAAAAAAGCTGATTGGCGGGTGGAGCGGCCTCCCGGAATACCCCCAATCAGCCATTCCCAGAGGTGAATTTTAGCAACAGGTTCCTTGATTGTGAGCTCTGTGCCTTGCTTTTTTTTTTGCTTTTATTTCTGCTTCTGAAACTTCTGAAACTCCATTTCAGAAAAAACTTCGAAACAGCTTCAGAAAAAAACCCTCTGAAGCTCTGTTTGGAGGCATTTTTTTCTGAAGCTCTGTTTGGGGGCTTCTTTTCTGAAGCTTCGTTTCTGATCCTTTTTTCAGCCACTGAAACTTCCATTTGAGAAGCTGGGCGGGGCTACATTCGGAGTATAAGACGCATCCAGATTTTCACCCTCTTTCTTGGGGAAAAAAGGTGCATTTTATACTCCAAAAAATACGGTAATTCTGAAATGCTGATGAACAAAAAAAACACAAACCAACCACTTTTTAAATGATGAGCCTGTTGAAATGATGAGCCTATTCGAATTACAAGGTGTGATGGCAGCCTACATAACGGATAAGGCCCCATCACCCACCTCTCTCTCTCTCTCTCTTTGCCAGACTGCAATTCAATGAAATAGATTTTACTTCAGCTTGCCAGCTCACTTGGCCTAAATGGGATGGGAAATTGCATCCCAAAATGTATTTCCTTGAGAAAGTTATGAGTGGCTTTAAATCATCATGGCTTACAAAGAGGACTGTGGTGAGATTTATTGTCTCCTCCAGTGTAATAGAGTGAATCAGACATTCTTTCCTGGATTATTATCATAAAGTTATTCAAATGTCATTCAAGTTATTTTTTTTAACAAGTGTAAGTAAAAGGTAGGTTGGAAGGTGGAAGGAAGGAAGGGAGGGAGGGAGGGAGGGAGGGAGGAAGGAAGGAAGGAAGGAAGGAAGAAAGAAAGGAAGGAAGGAAGGAAGGAAGGAAGGAAGGAAGGAAGGAAGGAAGGAAGAACTGAACATATTTCTCCCAAAATACAAAGATTGAAAATTATTATCATAATTCAAATTATTATCAACTCTCATTCAGGTTATTCTTTCAAAAATTGTAGGTAGGTAGGTTTGTAGGTAGGAGGAAGGGAGGAAGGGAGGAAGGAAGGGAGGGAGGAAGGGAGGAAGGAAGGAAGGGAGGAAGGACTGAACATATTTCTCCCAAAATGCAAAGATTAAAAATTATCATAAAATTATTCAACTGTCATTCAAGTTATTCTTTTAAAAATTGTAGGTAGGTACAGGAGTGGGCTGCTGGGGGTTCGCAGGAGTTCGGGAGAACCTCTAGCTAAGATTCTGTGCAGTTTGGAGAACCCCCAATTCCCATTCCTGACTGTCCCCACCCACCCCACCCCGCCCCTCCCAGGAGTCCCCACACAGTCTGTTTTGGATGCCGGTAATGCAGGGCGCGCACGGAAGCTTAGGGAGGGCGAAAAACGGGCCTACTGGAAGTTTGGGAAAGCTGGAAATGGGCCCATTTCTGGCCTCCAGAGGGCCTCCAGAGCCTGGGGAGGCCATTTTCCCTCTCCTGGAGGCTCGAGGAAAGTCTCCGGAGCCCGGGAAGAGCAAAAACACCCCCCTCCCGCCATGGTGCAGGTGGCCAATTAGGCCACGCCCACCATGGTCATACCCCCAGCAACCGGGCAGAGAACCTTTTGTTAAAAATTTTGAAGCCTATCCCTGGATAGGTAGGTTGGTAGGTAGGTAGGTAGGAAGGAAGGAGAGAGAGAGAGAGCAAGAAACAAAGAAAAGAAAGAAAGAAAGAAAAAGAAGGAAGGAAGGAAGGAAGGAAGGAAGGAAGGAAGGAAGGAAGGAAGGAAGGCAAAACCTTTCAAAGCATCTGAGAGGCCTCGGGCAAATGTTCATCTCAATAGCCCCATCCAGCAGACCCCTCTCCTAGTGTCCCACATTAGTTTCATCTTGGATGTTGGTGTCTGCGTGTCTATTATAGTCAGTAGCCCCGAAGCAGATGCAGGAATATGAAGTAAGGAAATAATGCTTGCCATTAAATTCTCCACGGAGTTTCACAAAACCTAACATTCTGGATAGAGAGCCTTTTAATAGTGAACATTTTAACAGTTCATTCTGGAATGTCCATTTCCCTTTTCCAGTCCATACAATGCTGGATGTTCTAAGATGATCCATAAATTTCCCAGAAGCTCATCCTTCAGACTGGAAGGACAACTGTTCTCTTTGGAAAGAGAGAGACCTAAGAGAGATCTAAAACTAGCCCTTGAGTTATGAGATCCACAATTGAGCCCAAAACTTTGGTTACTAAAGTGAGACATATCTTAAATGAATTTCTCCCACCCCCACATAGTACAGCCTTTCTTGCCACAACTGTTAAGCGAATCACTGCCGTTAAGCAAGTAACAGGGTTGTTAAGTGAATCTGACTTCCCTCTTGATTTTGCTTGTCAAAACACTGCAGCCTATGAGTTCATCAACTCAACTATGAGTCGGTCACCAAGCTTCTGAATTTTGATCAGGTGATCATGGGGAATTTGCAACGGTCGTAAGTGTGAAAAATGAACCCTTTTCCAATGGTTTTCAATGGTGTTTTCAATGGTCATTTTTGTCAGCATTGTGAGTTTGAATGACCACTAAATGAATGGTTGTAAGTCAAGGGCTACCTGTAGATCTTCACATTGTCAAGAAACATTTGAATTAAAACTCTATATTAGATTCCCTAAGCGTACCTCCTATCTTTTTGTAAGGTCTTGTTTCTTCAAATTCTTTCCAGATGAGTCAGATGTAGCATCTGTTGGAACAGCATGATTTGTTAAAACAGATGCTAGCATCTAATATCTCTTATAAGCCTGGACATTTAACTTGAGTGGGCTAATGATGTTGAAATATCTAATTAACAATTATATGTTAATTATATATATTGGGGAAACCCTCGCAGAAGCCAGCTATGGTTAAATACGCACAAGGATTGGCCAAGGGAGATCTGAGCTCCAGTAAAACAGAGAGGTCAGAACCTTGGAGAACTCCAGGAAGAAAACTAGTAGCTCAATCAGCTCTGACCATGAAAAAACGTTGTTTCAGCACCTCGCTACGTAAACTCACCTGAGGGTTTAGAAAATCTGGACACCCTGATTTCTTCAGCTCTTAGCTCTCCTTCAGTCCACATGCAGTTCACTGTGGCTTCAAGGAACCCATGAAATTGCCTAAAACTAATGCATGGCTCAAACAAACATAGAAGTTATAAAAGTATACTTATTCATTTATTTATTTGTTTGTTTGTTTATATTTCTAGACTGCCCTTCTCCCGAAGGACTCAGGGTGGTTTACAGCCATATAAAAAACAATATTACAAACATTAAAATAATTTAAAATGAAATATTTAAATTTAAGCTAACTCCTTAAAACCCATTTAAAATTCCCAATTAAAACTATCAGGCCAGTCCTGCGTGATGAAACAGCCATGTTTTCAGCTCGCGTCGGAAAGTCCGGAGATCAGGGAGTTGGCGAATACCTGGTGGTAATTCGTTCCAGAGAGTTGGAGCCCCCACAGAGAAGGCCCTCCCCCTGGGGGTCGCCAGCCGACATTGTCTAGCCGACGGTACCCCGAAGAGGCCCACTCTGTGGGAGCGCACTGGTCGCTGGGAGGCCGTTGGTCGCAGTAGGCGGTCCCGTAAATAGCCAGGTCCTTACAACCACTTACAATCATTTCTTTAGTGACCGTTTGAAGTTACAGCAGCACTGAAAAAAAATGACTTATGACCGTTTTTCACACTTATGACCAGCCTCCTTATGGTGACATGATCAAAATGGATTTAACTTGGATGGTTCAACTTTTCAGATCTTCCATCCTAAGTAGGAATGGCAATGTTCCAGACTCATTTGGCAGTTGTGATGTTGTAGAAGAGCAGGCAGAGCTGAGGGTGGGGGGCATCAAGTGAGTCATCAATTTAGAATCATTACATTGCCACACATGGTCTAAGTCCAACCCCCTTGAATTCCACTGATGTTGAATTCCAGTGACTCCTATCTAGCACCAAATTTAGTGCTGACCATTAGCAGACCAGATTCTTGTGTGTTGGCCTTTGCTGAGTGGCCTACAATGGTGCAACTTGCCCTTGAAAATGAAATGGTGTGGTACACTGAATTTTAACTGCTTATGAGGTGTATCCTGCGGCATTCACAAGAGAGAATTCCTGGACTTGGACTCGACCGAAGTCCAAGCGTTATCTGCAAAAGTTAAGTCTCCTTTGATCTGAGCTTGACTTTGTGTAGGAATCACAAATATTGCTTCTATACTGCATACACAGCTCTCACACAGTTCTTCAGTTGTTACAAAAAGCGTTATTCTGAGGGAGGGAGGGAGGGAGGGAAGAGAGAGAGGAAGAGAAAGAGAGAAGGAGGAAGAGAGGGGGAGAGAGGGAGAGAGGAAAAGAGAGAGAGGGAAAGGGAAAGCGAGGGAGAGAGACAGAAGGAGGGAGAGAGGGGGAGTGGGGAGAGGTGAGAGAGTGAGAGAGAGGAAGAGAAGAGGGAGAGAGAGAGAAGGAGGAGACAGGGAGAGGAGAGAGAGGGGAGAGGAGAGAGAGAGGGAGGATAAGAGGAGGGAGAGAGGAGAGAGGAGGAGAGAGGAAAGGAGAGAGAGGAGAGAGAGAGGGGGAGAGAGGGGGAGAGAGGGAGAGAGAGAGAGAGAAGGAGGGAGAGAGAGAGGGAGAGAAGGGAGAGAGAGAGAGAGAGATGCATTTCAGGCTTTCTGAAATGGGTTTTGTGTATTTCTACATAAAAGGTTGTCCTGTAGGAGTTGTCAGCCCTGTTTCCTGCCTCCAACTATGGCAGTTTGCAAGGCAGAGGACAGATTTTGTCCCTTCAGCACTTTTGACTCCCGAGAGACGCTTGCTTTGTACTAAATAAGCAGGCGTGTAACGAGCAGCCCAGCAGGCCACTGCAAAGCCTCCCCCGTCAAAAACTCATCAATTTAATTTATCCTGTACCCCTCGGAGGAAGATGGGGAGAGCTGTGCTTGTCTTCTCTTCACAAAAATTGTCCCTAATCCATTTGGTTTCAACTGTTGGATGCCTGCAATTGATAATCCTGGAGTGTTAATCTGCAATAAGAGGAGGGGAGGGAGGGAGGGAGGGAGGGAAGAAATGGAAAGAAGGGAGGGAGGGAAGAAATGGAAAGGAGGGAGGGAGGGAAGAAATGGAAGGGAGGGAGGGAAGGTCAATGGAGGGACGGCGAGAGGAAGAAAGGAGGAAAGGAAAGAAGAAAGGAAGGAAGCTAGGAGGAAGGGAGGGAGGGAAGGAAGGAAGGAGGGAGGGAGGGAAGGAAAGAAGGAAGGAGAGAGGGAGGGATGGAAGGAAGGAAATGGAAGAGAGGAAGGAAATGGGAGGGAGGGAAGGAGGAAGGAAGGAAGGAAGGAAAGAAGGAAAGAAGGAAGGAAGGAAGGAAGGAAGGAAGGAAGGAAGGAAGGAAGGAAGGAAGGAAGGAAGGAATGGAGGGAGGGAGGGAGGAATCCTAATAAAAATTAGATTTAAAAACCACCGTTAAAAAGGCTTAGGGTCTCCTGCTTGAGACGGGGCTTGAACTAGAAGACGTCCAAGGTCCCTTCCTACTCTGTTATTCTGTAAATTACACTGGAAAAGCTAAACAGAATCAGATGTGTTTAGTGCTTGGACGGGACAACATGAGGTGCCATCAAGAAGTCAAGAAGTGTCTTCATGGCCACACTTAATTCTGGATGCTACCTAGAAACATGTGTCCAGGTGTTTCCAGGAATCACGCTTGACATGTGGGAATACTTCTATGGCTGTAGAAGACAGAAAGCAGAGTGTCAGGCCTGGAAACCATATTAAACTTTAGGTTTCCAGATGCTGCCACATTTTTATCCTGAGGGGAGGAGGGGGGGTTGAGGGGTATGGTAACATTCTTCAAAGGGTCATGGTCGGATGGTGTTCAAGTCTGCAGGAAGAGTGGCAAGAAGTTACTCGAATGAACTGGAAGAACGTGGGACCGTGTGATCATCAGAGGGGTCAGGGGGGTGGGACTATGGGGGTTTGTATAACTGGGGAAACGAATCCGGAACTTCAGTTTTGGGAATTGCACTCATCGTGTGCCAGTCTCCTCATGCTAGTAAAGGACTCTGAGAAAAAGAAAAAATGCCTCTGAGTTTCTTTTACGCAGAAGAGGTATTTCTGGAACCTTGACACAGAGCAGCGCTGCATATTTCAGCTACACTCATTTCTCCGTTCGTCTCTTCCTGCACTCAGGGCAGGCTGACCTTCTTCCACAGCAGGTCACTCTCCTGCTAGGTTGGGAAGAGCTTCTTGGAAAATCTCCCACTTCAACCTTCTGCAATTTTGCCAGTTTAATTAAATCCCTCAGCAGGCAAGATCCCATTATCAGCACAGCCGCAGAGCTTCTAACTTTGCTGCGCGTGGCCCACATGAGTCAATTGTATGATTTCAAGGGAAGATCCTCTCAAGCTGAGACCCTGCTGGGAGTCCAGGAAGAAGCATTTCTACTCTCCTGATGTTGTGTCCCACTCTTCCTCTGACAGCCGGGTCGGGGAAGTCTGTATCAAGCGTGGCCACAGAGCCTCTGCAGCTTTGCCAAAGTTCTGTCAGAGTTCTCAGGGCAGGCAGGAGTCCAAGATGTGACTTCAGCAATCCAAATTAGACTTTGCCTGACTCAAAGAATGCCAGAAAGCAGATCCTTTATATAGGCCATGGGGTGTGGCTCCATGACTCAGCACTTATCCAGGCCTGCCCCTCCCTTCCTTTTGCTGATGTCGCCTCTCCATTCTCCGGAAGTGTGGATCCATCCACCCTCCAGCTGCTGACAATTCCAGCTCGTGACTGGCTTCAGGTTCTTCATGTTCACATGCTGTGGGGAAGAGGTTTATTTGCTCGGTTTGTCTGGGCATGGTGCCAGGACCGGGGGCCGGAGGCATGCCAGGACATTTGTCTTGCTCGGTCTGTTCGGGCATGGTGCCAGGACTGGGGGCTGGAGGCATGCCAGGCCCTTCGTCTGCATTATCAGTCTCTGGCTAACAGAAGATGAGAGGGGCCCGGCTGCGGAGAGGGGGGGAAGGCGAGACACAACACCCATGAAAAAAAAAAAAAAGAGATTGTTTTCCTCCTTTTGCGATTCTGCTGCCCATCCTAAGGACGCTGTCAACCATCCCACTCAAGTCATTTAGCTAAGAAAGACCCCTGGACATTTTTTTTTTTTTGCCAAGAGTATCAGTGGTGGGATTCAGCCGGTTCTCTCCAAATCGCCCGAACATGGAGCAAATTTTGCAACGATTCAGAAGGGTGGAGGATTTTATCCACTAAACTGGAAGAGCACATGTTCTCCTTATGGTTTCCATTTACATTGTATATGTAAATCTTTGGTCAATTATGGTAAAGTTTCGGATGCCGAATGGTAGAGCAGGCTTAAACGGCTGTGCTTTGGTGGGCAGAAAGAAACCTGTAGGCCAATTTTAGTGAAGAAAGGGGAAATGTGCACCCTGAAATTAAACTACTGGACATCACGTTTCATAACAACCACAGCGTTGTGAGAATGTAGACAGGAGGCTATTAGGAAATCACTGAAATGGAAGCTAGAGCGAGGAGTCAAAAATAATGGGTGATTTTTCAGCCAGTCACACACTCTCTCAACCGTAAGAAGAAGGCAACAACACACCGCTTTGGAAATCTTGCCAAGAAAACCACAGGGACCTGTCCACAGGCAGCAGCCGGGAGTCAGCACTGACTTCAAAACACAGAAGATAAGGAAATAAGAAAAGAAATTCCAGAATTACATGGTTACATGGAAGGGTCCTTGGTACACTCTTGTTGTGTCTCGTCCGCTTTCACCGCAGCCGGGGCCTTCTTATCTGCTTCCGAACGCTGAGGAATGTCCTAGTATGCCTCCTGGCCCCAGCCCTGGCTCCATGCCCAGACAGGCTGAAGAGGAGGAAGTATCTCCAGCCCCCAGCTCTGGCTCCATGCCCAGGCAAACGGAGCAACTAGACCCCTCCCCCTCCCCCACAGCATGTGAGCCTGAGGAAGGTCAATTGCCAACAGCTGCAGACTGGAGTGACCCTCGCTTCAGAAGAATTGATAGGCGGCGGCGACAGAAGGAAGGGAGGGGCAGGCCTGGATAAGTGCTGAGTCATGGAGCCACACCCCATGGCCTATATAAAGGATCTGCTTTCTGGCATTCTCTGAGTCAGGCAAAGTCGAACATATCTTGCTGAAGTCACTTTCTGGTCTCCTGCCTGCCTTGAGAACTTTGCTAGGACTTTGGCAGAGCTGCAGAGGCACGCCTGATTCGGATTTCCCTGACCCGGCCGTCAGCGGAGGAGTGGGACACGACATCTCTGAGCTTGGTTGTTTCCTTTCCTTTTTATTGGTTTATAGTCTAAAATGCAAAAATGCAAAAAAACAAATAGTAGGAAAAATATGGGGAGGGAAAGGGGAAGGGAAGAGTATAGAAAAGAAGGGAAAAAGAAAGAAAAGGCTTTGACACCCTTTGGTGCAGTAAAATAAGATAGCAATGTCGGAAGAAATGTCCATCTGGGTTCAGTTCCAAGTGGGGAAAAAGACACTGGAAACATGGAAACTGCTTGGAACGATGGTTTAATGGTGGACAGGATCACGTGGTTTGAGGTCCTGGGTAGCTGACTACATGGAGTGGAGAGTGAGAGATATTTATACCCTCTCTTGGGCTTTGAACTTGCTTCTTGTTCCTGTGAAAGAAATGTATACTGATTGGTTGTCAGACTCCCATGGGGCCATGCAGGAGTAACTTTGTAGGTTGCCTTGAGTCCCAGGCTTGGTTGAATCTTGCTGGGTGATGTAATTTTCCCAGGTGCCATGTGGTGAGATGGGTAGAAGGCTAATCCTATTATGTTCTGAGGGTGAAGGTCTTTTGTGTTGTAGATAAGATGACCCAGCCTTTTGTCTTATAGATAGGATGGACCAGTCTTTCTGGGGCTATTAACAAAGGTGGGGGCTGCTTTCCAAGAGTATGTATCTTCTTTTCTCATCCAGGGAGGTATAATATTCTGCCTTTTTAATATTGCCTAGAATATTTCATTCTTCTAGGAAAGGGGTTGGTGCTAACTTCCTACAGTAACCTCAAACCTCAGCTTTTTACTTTTACATAGGAGTATAAACTAGCCATTTCTATAACAACAGATCTATCTAATCGGTAAAACCCAAAATCAAAGTTCATTTTCCCCTCCACCTCAGGCACAAAGCCCAGAAGTGGTTTCCAAGTAGAAACAAAAGTAGTTGTGTTTTTTTTTTCTTTGATTGAAGCAACCAATTTAGCCATCTCTGCTGATTCCATCAGCTTTTGCAGCCATTCGTCCATTGTGAGGATCGAAGTCTCCTTCAATTTTTGAGCATAAAGTGATCGTGCTGCCATTAACATATATAATAATATCAATGAGCTTGACTGTTTTCTGGCAGACATTTAATTACCCAACAAGGTAACATCATCAGTCCTAGAAGGGAGGTAGGGTTTGGTCTCTGTTTATATACTAGTGGCTTGCCCTGTCGGTGTTCGTGGGGGTAGTCTTGGATTTTTTTAGAATGGGCTGTTTACTATTTTTTAGAATGGGCTGTTTACTATTATCTTGTTTGCAGTGGTGAAATGCAAATTTTTTTACTACCGGTTCTCTGGGCGTGGCTTGGTGGGCTTGGTGTGGCTTGATGGATGTGGCAGGGGAAGGATACTGCAAAATCCCCATTCCCTCCCCACTCCTGGGGGAAGGATATTACAAAATCTCCATTCCCTCTCCACTCTGGGGCCAGCCAGAGGTGGTATTTGCCAGTTCTCTAAACTACTCAAAATTTCCACTTCTTCAGAACCTGTCAGAACCTGCTAGATTTTACCCCTGCAGTTTCTTAATAGGAGTATTGTTTACTTTTTGGAGCTAATTTTAATCAGCTGATTATTCAAACAAGACCTTGCTGGTTGCATTAAATTCTAGACACTGATTTTTGCACACACACAACCCCACCTCTTCCCAGTTGCATCTTACTATTTCAGACCAGTGCTGTGTGGGTGTTTTTTCTTTTCTTTTCTGTTTTTTGTTTATTTTGCAAAAACGAACATGCATTTTTAATGCTCTTTCCTACTGAATTTTTTTTAAAAAAAAATTATTGGAGAAAGAAATAAGAACAAAAATTGTGACAGCAAGCCCACCATTAAGGTAGGCAGTGGTTAGGCAGGATAAAGTCGAAACTTGCTGTAATTTTGGCACCTACCTTGGTAAGAAGTAAAGGTTGCGTTACCATAGCAACCCCTCTTAACAAAATGGAGCTTAGACACTTGAGATAACACCGCTTGGCTGAGGAAAATATTTTAAGAGGCTTTGATTAGGAAAGTTCAGGTTTTTTGGCACGTTTGCTTAATACATTTCTTTCATTAGTTACAGCATGTGAGGAAAACTTTGGAGTTTCAGAACATAATTACTGCTTACTAATCCCAATTTTGACTATATATATATATATATATTCAAAGATCAGAAAGGAGGGAAAACGGGAAAACAGCGAAAAGGAGAAGCTGAGAGAAATGGAGAGAGAAAGGAGAGGCTGATTATTAAAGATTGTGCTCTCAGCAAAATCTTAAATTTGTATTATTACTCCCCTCTCTATTATTCAATAATGAATATTGATTCTTGCAGACATAATTCTGCATGAATAATGAATAATAATGCAGATAGAAGACCACACCTGGTCTTGGTCACCACACTACAAAAAAAAAAGATGCTGAGACTTTGGAAAAAGTGCAAAGAAGAGCAACTGAGGTGATTAAAGGTCTGGAGACGAAAACATTTGAAGAACGGTTGCAGAAATTGCGTGTGGCCAGTCTAGAGAAAAGAAGGACTAGCAGCCTTCTGGTATTTGAGGGGCTGCCACCAAGAAGTGGGGATCAATTTATTTTCTAAAGAACCACAAAGCAGGACAAGAAACAATGGATGGAAACTGTTGTGACCCAGGCCGAAGTAGATAGTAATAAACTTAGTACGTGGAAAAATAAACTTTATTCGAACAGCTGGGAATTACTTCATTCCCAGCATCGTTCAACTCAAAGTAAAACAAATGCCTCCCAACACAAATTCCTCAGTTATCTCACAAACCTTAGTCCAATTAGGCAAACTGCCAAAGGCCCTTCCTGGCAAATGTCCAGAAGCCACAAAAACAAAGACATATATGAAGCAGAGGACGAAGCAGAAGACACAGCTACAATGTTGTTTTCCGGCAAAGCTGAAACACTGGTGCTGGTCTGCCCTAAGCCTTATGGGAGGGACCAATCATCTCTTAGCCCTACTCCCGAGTTGTCCTCTCTGCTTGAGCCGCTCCTGCTTTCTGGCAGCTCTTCCCATGCGTGCATCAGGAACAGGTTCCTCCTGTTCCTCTGCCTCACTACTATCAGTCTCTGGAGGCTCTGAAATCCGCACCTCACTTCCCGATGGCCCTGGCCCCACCTCAGCCTCATCGCTGTCAGACTCCATTGCCAGCTCTGTAGGCTGCTGATGGACCACAACAGGAAACTAACCAAAGAGAGAAGCAACCTGGAATTAAGGAGAAACTTCCTGATAATGAGAACAAATAGTGGAACAGCTTGCTTTCAGAAGTTGTGGGTCCTCCATCACTGGAGGTTTTTAAGAAAAATCTGAACAGCCACCTATCTGAAATGGGTTAGGGTCTCCTGCTTGAACAAGTAGTTGGCTCTCCAAGGACCCTTTCAGCCAGGGATGAAAACCAGCAGGTTCTGACAAGTTCTGGAGAATTTTGGGTAGTTCAGAGAACTGGCAAATGCCACCTCTGGCTGGCCCCAGAGTGGGGTGGGAATTGGGAAGTAGAGAAGGAGTAGGAGAGGAGGAAAGAAGAAAGTAGAAAGGGATAGAAGAAGGGAGGGAAGGGAAAGAGGAGAAGGAGAAGAAGAATTGTTGTAAAACAAGGGAGATGAAACCACCAACAATACTACCACCCTTCAAAAAGACCTTGACTTTGTATCTGAATGGTCTAAAACTTGGCAACTCCAAATCTCAACCAACAAATGCTCAGTCCTACATATTGGAAAAAAGAACCCAAACACTAAGTACAAGCTTGATGGACATTACCTTACTGATGACCCCCACCCTGTTAAAGACCTTGGAGTTTTCATATCAAATGATCTAAGTGCCAAAGCCCACTGCAACTACATCGCAAAAAAGGCTTTAAGAGTTGTAAACCTAATCTTGTATAGCTTCTTCTCCAAAAACACTACACTACTAACCAGAGCATATAAAACATTTGCTAGACCAATTCTTGAATGCAGCTCGACTGTCTGCAACCCATACCACATTACTGACATCAATACAATTGAACGTATCCAGAAATATTTTACAAGAAGAGTTCTCCACTCCTCTGAATACAACAAAATACCTTATGCCACCGGACTTGAAATCCTGGGTTTAGAAAATTTAGAACTAGGCCGCCTTCAACATGACCTGAGTTTAATTCATAAAATCATCTATTACAATGTCCTTCCTGTCGAAGACTACTTCAGCTTCAATTGCAACAATACACGAGCACACAATAGATTTAAGCTTAATGTTAACCGCTCCAATCTTGATTGCAGAAAATATGACTTCAGTAACAGAGTTGTTAATGCTTGGAATAAACTACCTGACTGTGGTCTCTTCCCAAAATCCCCAAAGCTTCTACCAAAAACTGTCTACTATTGACTTCACCCCATTTCTAAGAGGTCTGTAAGGGGCGTACATAAGAGCACAAGCATGCCTACCGTTCCTGTCCTATTGTTTCCTTTCATTATATCCAATTAATATAGTTATTACATACTTATGCTTATATATATGCTTATATATTGTATAGTTATTTCATGCTTATGCTTATATATACTGTGTGACAAAATAAAAAAAATATAAAGTTAATAAATGATTATATATGCACATGTATAATTCTGGGTTTTAAAAGTTACCAAGTGCCTTGAGAATTTGAGAGCAATTAGAGAAATGAGGAAAATAATAGATATATTTCTAGGATAAGTAAACAAGACTGTCCACTGTTTAATTTTTTTTATTTGATTAGTTACTAGCCTGATTAAATGCAAACATTTGCTTAAATTTAATAAAACCCATATTTTATTCCGTGTGCTTTCTAATTAAGTAAATGAACATTAATTTATGCTGCCAGAAAAAAAAACACATTCTATTTCATTGCTTGTTAAAATAATATTGAAATATAAATGTCCTTCCTTCCTTCCTTCCTTCCTTCCTTCCTTCCTTCCTTCCTTCCTTCCTTCCTTCCTTTCCCATTATTTCAAATACTCAAAAACTTAATTCCCTGTTATGTAGAAATCTGATCCAACTAGGATCAGATTGTGTGAATTACATTTCTTTGGGAAGAAAAAAAGGAAGGAAGGAAGGAAGGAAGGAAGGAAGGAAGGAAGGAAGGAAGGAAGGAAGGAAGGAAGGAAGACTATAATATCAAACCCGTATTTTCCTCTATGTAACTTGTTTACATGGAACAATCATTTCGTACTTCATATGAAATATGTTCACACTAGTTACTAGTAACCTAATCCCTACGCAATCAATATTTTTTAATAATGATCTAATCATACTAGGTAACTGTTAGGAAGTCAGTCACGTTGTTTTAAAGAAAGTGAACAGCAAAAATAAAAGAATGACCATACTAAAGTTCAGAGGTGGGCAGGTGGGCGGAGCCTCACACTGCCACTGCTACCGGTTCTCCAAACCACCTGCCGCTACCAGTTCGCCCAAACTAGTGTGAACCGATACCATTTCACCCCTGAATTCAACCTTGACTGTCCTTTGGAAGGACAGATATCGAAGCTGAAGCTCAAATACCTCGGCCCCTGAATGAGAAGAGAGGACTCCTTGGGAAAAGACCCTAATGTTGGGAAAGATGGAAGGTGAAAGAAGAAAGGGATGGCAGAGGAGGAGATAGAATAGAATAGAGCTGGTAAGGACCTCGGAGGTCTTCTAGTCCAGCCCCCTGCTCAAACAGTGGAACCTATACCATCTCAGTCAAGTGACTGTCCAGTCTCTTCTTAAAAACCTCCAGTGATGGAGCACCCACAACTTCTGAAGGCAAAGCTGTTCTACTAGTCAATTGTCCTCACTATTAAGAAGTTTCTCCTTAATTCCAGGTTGTTTCTCTCCTTGATTAGTTTCCAAGCACAGTTTCTTGTCCTGCCTTTTTGTGCTTTGGAGAATGATTTGACCCCATCTTCTCTGTGGCAGCCCCTCAAATACTTACTTACTTACTTATTTATTTATTTATTTGTCACAACAGTATATAAAAGCATAAGCATGAATTTGATACAATCAAAGGGAACACTAGGACAGGAACGGTAGGCACGCTGGTGCTCTTATGCATGCTCCTTACAGACCTCTTAGGAATGGGATGAGGTCAATAGTAGATAGTCTTTGGTTAAAGCTTTGGGGATTTTGGAAAGAGACCACAGAGACAGGTAGTGCATTCCAGGCATTAACAACTCTGTTACTGAAGTCATATTTTCTGCAATCAAGATTGGAGCGGTTCACTTTAAGTTTAAATCTTTTGTGTGCTCATGTATTGTTGCGGTTGAAGCTGAAGTAGTCTTCAACAGGAAGGACATTGTAATGGATGATTCTATGAGTTAAACTCAGGTCGTGCTGAAGGCGGCGGAGTTCTAAATTTTCTAAACCCAGGATTTCAAGTCTGGTGGCATAAGGTATTTTGTTGTATTCAGAGGAGTGGAGAACTCTTCTTGTAAAATATTTCTGGATACGTTCAATTGTATTGATGTCAGGTTGAGATTTGGAGTTGCCAAATTTACTGGAATACTTCTATCATGTCACCCCCAATTCTTTTTTCTCTAGACTGGCGAAGCCCAAATCCTGCATATGTTTTCATCACCAGGCCTTCAATCCTCTTAGTTGCTCTTCTCTGAACTTTTTCCAAAGTCTCAACATCCCTTTTGTAGTATGGTGACCACAACTGGTTGCAGTATAGCGGGTTAGATAGGGTCAACAATGAAATGGAGATGAATTTTGGAAAACTCTGGGAGACAGTGGAGGATGGGGGTGAGGAGCTGATGTGCTATGGCCCGTGGGGTTGCGAAGAGTTGGGCAATATTTAATGACTGAACAACCACAAGAATTATTAGTATGAGTGACCCAGCTGCTTGGTCTTTATTTCCAACTTTCCATGTGATGATGCCACAGAACAAATCTGGGCTTTCCAAAGTTGTATACTGACCTACATCACCCCTGCTTATCCCTTGGATCTTTTTCTGCCTGTGTTGTGCCTCGTCCACAGCCTGTCATGCTTCCAGCCCCCGGCCCTGGCCCCATACCCGGACAGGATGTCAGGAATGAACAAACAAACCTGATAAACCTCACTCCTACAGCGTGTGAGCAGGGAGCCAGCCACGTGCTGGAATTACTGACACCAGATCCAGCTGAAGAGAATTCACAGTGGGAGGATCCTTGCTTCCGAAGAGCTGAGAGGCGATACCAGCAGAAGGAAGGGAGGGGCAGGCCTGGATAAATGCTGAGTCATGGAGCCACACCCCACAGCCTATATAAAAGACCTGCTTGTGGCATTCCAACCTTGAGACAAGCAAAGTCTCATCTAGTTTGCTTCTATCGCTGGACAACTTGGACTCCTGCCTGCCCTGATAAACCTCGGAGGAATTTGACAAGCTGCAGAGGCTTCGTTGCCACATTTGATATGGACTTCCTAGACTTGGTTGTCGGAGGGGGAGGGGGACACAACAGCCTGTAACATCCAATTCATTGGAGCAAGTTGCCAAAAGCCGAGGCTGCCAATCCCAAAGGCTCACCGTCTGAGGGACCAAGTGTTCCTTTGATGGCCTATTTGGAGTGGAGCTTCAGGACTCACTTTTTGAAGCAGAGCAGGGCTGTTTCCAGTCAGTTTCTTCATTCCTTCCAGTGTGTGCACAAGGATACACAAAGACCACTGTCTGCAAGGCAGGTCACCCAAACTGAGTTAGATGGAGTCACCCACACTTTCCACAAAGTATTGTGGACAACCATATTGCATTATTGCAATATGTTTGCATTATTGTCAGCAGTCCTTTCATCTTGAAAGAAGCAACTAGGGAGGGAGGGAGGGAAAGGAAGGAAGGGAGGAGGGAGGGAGGGAGGGAGGGAGGAGGGAGGGAGGGAGGGAGGGGAGAAGGAAGAAAGGAGAGTGAGTGAATGAGTGAGTGAGGAAGGGAGACAGGAAGAAAAAGGAAGGAAAGAAGGGAAAGGGAGGGAGGAAGGAAGGATACACAAAGACCACTGTTTGCAAGGCGGATCTCCCAAACTGAGTTAGATGGAGTCATACACACTTTCCGCAAAGCATTGCCCACAACCAGTGGACAATCATATTGCATTACTACAATATCTTTGCATTATTGTCCGCAGTCCTTTCATCTTGAAAGAAGCAACTAGGGAAGGAAAGGAAAGGAAAGGAAAGGAAAGGAAAGGAAAGGAAAGGAAAGGAAAGGAAAGGAAAGGAAAGGAAAGGAAAGGAAAGGAAAGGTAGGAAAGGAGGGAGGGAAAGGAAAGGAAAGAAGGAAAGAAGGAGGGAGGGAGGGAGGGAAGGAAGAAAGAAGAATAAGTGATGAAGGAGAGTGAGTGAGTTAGTGAGGAAGGGAGGGAGGGAGGGAGAGAGGGAGGGGGGGAGGGAGGGAGGAAAAGGAAGGAAAGAAGGGAAAGGGAGGGAAGGAGGGAGGAAGGATACACAACAACCACTGTTTGCAAGGCGGATCTCCCAAACTGAGTTAGATGGAGTCACGCATACTTTCCACAAAGCATCGCCCACAATCAGTGGACAACCATATTTCTCTTAATCTTGAGAAATATTATTGTTAGGCACAACAAGCAGGTGGAACCCTATGGAATACAACTCAATAGATTGGGACAGAATACATGAAATGAGATACTGCCTCTACAGCGAGAATCATATAAAACACAGCACCGAAGGAACATAAACCACCTTTCCTTTTACTCATCCTGCCAAACTGGAGGATAAACTACGTATATGTTTAAAAATGGTTCAGCTGTGCCCCCTTCCTTCCTTTCTCAAAGCTGGTGCCAACTGTCTTCCCATGTAGAACAACCCATACGTTGCTGGAAAGACATCAAATTACTGGATATATGACATGCTAAAACAGCTGTCAGGTGAATATATATGACATCCCGAAGTAAAAATAGGAAGGAAGAAATCCCTAGATGGTTTGTGAGTTATGCTGTCACTTTGCATTATTGTCAGCAGCCCTTTCATCTTGGAAGAAGCAACTAGGGAGGAAATGGGGAGGGAGGGAGAGAAAGGAAGGAGGGAGAGAGGGAAAGAAAGGAAGGAAGAAAGGAAGGAGAGTGAGTAATGAAAGGAGAGCGAGGGAGGGGAAGGGAGGGAGGGAGGAAGGAAGGAAGGAAGGAAGGAAGGAAGGAAGGAGAGGGAGTGATGAAAGGAGAGGGAGGGAGGGGAAGGAAGGAAGAAAGGAAGGAGAGTGAGTGATGAAAGGAGAGGGAGGAAGAGAGGGGGGAGGGAAGGAGGAAAAGGAAGGAAGGCAAATGGAGGGAGGGAGGGAGAAAGGAAATGGAAGGGAGGGAGGGAGGAAATGAGGAGGGAGGGAGGAGAATGAGTGAGGAAGGAAAAGAGAGTGAGTGAGTGATGAAGGGAGGGAGGGGGGAGAGAGGGAGGAAAAGGAAGGAAAGAAGGGAAAGGAAGGGAGGGAGGAAGGGAGGAAATGGAAGGGAGGGAGTAAATGGGAAGGAGGGAGGAAATAGGAGGGAGGGAGGGAAGGAGGAAGGATGGATAGATGGATGGATGGAAGGAAGGAAGGAAGGAAGGAAGGAAGGAAGGAAGGAAGGAAGGAAGGAAGGAAGGAAGGAAGGAAGGAAGGAAGGAAATTACTCATATAAATGGTTTATTAAAATAGCCATATCTGAAATGTTTTACTTATGGCTTTACTTATGCTTTACATAAGCTTTTCTGCATACATAATCATATTGTCCATCAAAGGAAGGTGAGCAATTTTTTAAAAAAATAATGCTTAGGTACATAATGGAATTAACTACAGATCAAGCCCTCCTTTCTAAGAATCTCCTGCTGCCAGCAATCTGGAATGCAGTTATCAGGACACATGATTTTGTTAATCAAATGGACCTTCATTAGAATTATGCCCTGCACTGTCAGATTTTTCTGCCCCTCTATTCCATTGTTATATTAATCTATTACTTTAATCCTCCTGAAACTGTTTGCGTTTTATTAGTTAGTCCATATTGAATGGCATCTCCATAAATACTGTAATTGTTTGCGAAAGAAAGCAGGAAAAAAAAGCCTTTATAAAACTAAGCAGAAGAGCTAACAGGTGGATGTTTCATCCAATTTTGTTGACAAATGTTATGTTACATTATGATGTAATGCAATGCAATGCAATGCAATGCTATGCTATGCTATGCTATGTCATTATTATAGTACAGTATAGTGTAGTACAGTTTTGTGTTGTGTTGTGTTGTGTTGTGTTGTATTGTATTGTATTGTATTGTATTGTATTGTATTGTATTGTATTTTATTTATTATTTATTTATTTTATTTAATTTTTATACCGCCCTTCTCCCGAAGGACTCAGGGCGGTGTACAGGCAAAAGTAAAAACAACACAATATACAAATTAAAATACCATTTAAAAACTTATTAAATTAGCCTGAAATTAAAATTTTCCATACTAAAAACCCCATTTAAAATTAATAAAATTTCCCCTTAAAACTAATTTAAGCCAGCCCCGCGCGGATAAAAAGATGTGTTTTTAGTTCGCGACGAAATGTCCGGAGGTCAGGTATTTGACGTAAACCGGGAAGCTCATTCCAGAGTGTGGGTGCCCCAAAGAAGGCCCTCGCCCTGGGGGGCGCCAGCCGGCATTGTTTGGCGGACGGCACCCTGAGAAGTCCCTCTCTATGGGAGCGTACGGGTCGGTGGGAGGCATGTGGTAGCAGCAGGCGGTCCCGTAAGTACCCAGGTCCTAAGCCATGGAGCGCTTTAAAGGTCATAACCAACACCTTAAAGTGCACTCGGAAAGCCACAGGCAGCCAGTGCAGCCTGCGCAGGATCGGTGTTACATGGGAGCTACGTGTAGCTCCTCTATAACCAGCGCAGCTGCATTCTGGACTAACTGAAGCCTCCGAGCGCACTTCAAGGGAGCCCCATGTAGAGAGCATTACAGTAATCCAAGCGAGAGGTAGCAGGCGCATGAGTGACCGTGCATAAGGCATCCCGATCAAGGAAGGCGCAACTGCGGACCAGGCGAACCTGGTGGAAGGCCCCCTGGAGACGGCCGTCAAATGATCTTCAAGCGACAGCCGATCGTCAGGAGGACACCTAAGTTCGCACCCTATCCTTTGGGGCCAATAACTGCCACCAACAGCCAGCCGCGGCTGCAGCTGACTGAATCGAGTGCCGGCATCCACAGCCACTCCGTCTTGGAGGATTAAGCTTGAGCCTGTTTCTCCCCATCCAGACCCGTCGGCTTCCAAACACGGGACAGCACTTCAACAACTTCATTGGGGTGGTCCGGGGTGGAAAAGTACAGCTGAGTGTCATCAGCGTACTGCTGGTATCTCACCCGAAACCACTGATGATCTCACCCAGCGGTTTCATGTAGATGTTGAACAGAAGGCGAGAGAATCGACCCTGAGGACCCCACAAGTGAGGCCCCTCGCGGTGACCTCTGCCCCCTGTCAACACCGTCTGCGACCGGTCAGAGAGATAGGAGGAGAACCACCGATATCGGTGCCTCCACTCCCAATCCCCCAACCGGCGCAGCAAGATACCATGGTCGATGGTATCGAGCGCCGCTGAGAGGTCTAATAGGACCAGGGCAGAGGAATAACCCCTGTCCCGAGCCCTCCAGAGATCATCCACCAATGCGACCAAAGCTGTCTCCGTGCTGTATCCGGGTCGGAAGCCGGACTGGAGCAGGTCTAGATAGGCGTCTTCATCCAGGTATTGGGGTAGCTGTCGCGCACGGCACTCTCTACAACCTTCGCAACAAAGCGAAGGTTGGAACTGGGCGATAATTACCCAAAACAGCTGGGTCCAGGAGGGCTTCTTAAGGAGGGTCTCACCACCGCCTCTTTCAAGGCGGCAGGAAAACCCTTCCAACAAAGAAGCGTTGATAATCCTCTGGAGCCAGCCTCGTGTCACCTCCTGAGTGGCCAGGACCAGCCAGGAAGGGCACGGGTCCAGTAAACATGTCGTGCCGTGAAGCCTCCCCAACAACCTGTCACGTCCTCGGGAGCCACAGGGTCAAACTCATCCCAAATGGACTCAACAAGGCGTGCCTCCTCTCCCTCGCTTGGATCATCCCAAATTCGATCCAGACCGTCCCTCAGCTGGCGATTTTATCGTATAGATAACCGCTAAACTCCTCGGCTCGTCCTGCAAGGTCATCCCGCACCTCCTGATGTAGGAGAGGCGGGTGACCCAGCAAGCGGCAGGCGGTTATCTGCCGGCGCAATGAGGGTGGGCGTAGGGCCTCGCTTCCCTCATTGCCACTAGGTAGGTCCTAGAATAGGACCTAACTAGTGTCCGATCAGTTCGGGCGACTGGACCTCCAGGTGCTCTCAGGCGTCTTCTCCGGCGTTTCATCTCCCTCAGCCCCTCGGAGAACCACGGGGCGGTCGAGATCTCGCGGGTCAGAGGCGCAAAGGCGCGACACGGTCCAAGGCCCCGGCCGCGGCCTGTTCCCAGGCCACGACCAGTTCCTCAGTCGTGCCGTGGGCCAGATCCTCAGGGAATGGCCCAAGCTCCGTCAGGAACCTCTCAGGGTCCATCAGGCGCCTGGGGCGGAACCACCGTATAGGTTCCGTCTCCCTGCGGTGGTGAATGGCGGTTCGGAAGTCTAGGCGAAGGAGGAAATGATCCGACCATGACATTGGTTCCGTTACTAAATCATCTAATACCAGATCATTTAACCACTGTCCAGAGATATAAAGCAGATCCAGTGTGCCTCCCCCCGTGTGCGTAGGGCCATCATTTACTCGAATCAGGTCCAAGGCCGTCATGGAAGCCAAGAACTCCCGAGCTGCCGTCGATGACGAGCCAGCTGATGGCAGGTTGAAATCCCCCATGACAATAAGTCTGGGGGACTCGACCGCCACAGCAGCAAGTACCTCCAACAGCTCAGGCAGGGCTGTGGTCACGCAGCAAGGAGCCAGGTACGCGATCACCAAGCCCAACTGATTCCTATAGCCCCACCGCACATAAAGGGATTCACAACCGGCAATCTGAGGAATAGTGGCCTCCCTCGGCTCTAGATCCTCCTTGATAACAACCGCCACCCCCCCACCCCTACCTTGGACCCTCGGCTGATGAAATGCTCGGAAACCTGGAGGGCACATCTCAACCAGGGGGACCCCTCCCTCTGGGCCCAACCAGGTTTCCGTAATGCCCATAAGGTCCGCGGACTCCCCCTGAATAAGGTCGCAAATCAGAGGAGCCTTGTTAACCACGGACCGGGCATTACATAACATCAGCCGAAGATCCAAGCTCTGAGGATCACGACCACCCGAGGAACGGGTAGGGACAGAGGGGCCGGAGCACGCGATTGTATTGTATTGTATTGTATTGTATTGTATTGTATTGTATTGTATTGTATTGTATTGTATTGTATTGTATTGTATTGTATTCAGTAGTGGTATTCACTACCGTGAATAGTAGCATGTGCATCACCTCTGCACATGCGCAGAGCCTTCTGCACATATGCGGTGTCTGTGATGACATCCGGGCAAGTGGGCGGAGCCTCCCACCACTACCGGTTCACCTGACCCGGATAGAATCGGTAGAATCCCACCACTGATTGTATTGTATCCAATGAGTAACCAATGAATTTATTAATGGCTGTCAAGTTAATGCCGAATGACAGCAATTTCCTTGCTCTGCATTGACTTCATTTTGACTGTCATACAGTGAAACCTCATGAATATTCAATCCTTTGCTACCTTCAAGAATATATTTTGATCTCTTGCTCAGGGTATGCAACACATATATGAATAAATCAGGCAGATTTAGGGGCACCTTGATCCCCAACATGGCACCGATACGGAAGCTGACATTCATCTTTCTTGTAATATATTCTGTCCAGGGGTGTTCATGGTGTGCGTGCGTTCACCAAAAAATGTAATTTAAATTCTAAGATTAAAATTTTTTAAAAAATCAATAGGGTAGGACCATGTGATCATTGCCCCACCCCTTCCTTTCAACACATTAAAAAAGGGCGAGGCTTTAAAAAAATTGTTTAATGGAAGATAAAATGTTCATATTAAAAAAAATTAAAAATATTTTTTTTAAAAAAGGGTTTGATCACAAAGTTGTGGCTACCATAATGACTTTTTTGAGCCCCGCAAATACCAAGGAAAGAAATACCATTGAAATTGATCACAGAACAGCGGAATGGATCAAGAATTATAAAATTGCAGGTGGGGAAAAAAATAGGGGAGAAAAATACTGGCTTATTTATTTCTTTAAAAAATTTTTTTAAAAAAGAAGTCAGGAGATGTGCCTTATTTTACTTTAAAACCTTTTCCATGATTGGATCTTGCGCCGACTGTCAGCAAAAGGCAAACCACGTTGTTCTGTCTTGTGACTCACTTCTGAGGTAAAAATATCTCCGTTTTGGCAAGTCGTATTAATCATTTTCTCTCTCGCTGCCCTAGGTTAGAAAATAGCACTTCTTGGTTTCATGGATCTTTGTCTCAAAAATTCAGGGTCTTAGAACACCCTCCAAACCAGGGGTGCTAATCAGCAGGTTCTGGAGAATCGGCAGCAGAAATTTTGAGCAGTTTGGAGAACCGGTAGTAGAAATTTTGAGTAGTTCAGAGAACCGGCAAATACTACCTCTGGCTGGCCCCAGAGTGAGGTGGGAATGGAGATTTTGCAATATCCTTCCCCTGGAGTAGGGTTAGAATGGAGGTTTTGCAATATCCTTTTCCCAGGAGTGGGGAGGGAATGGGGATTTTGCAATATCCTTCCCCTGCCATGCCCACCAAGCCATGCCTGCCACGCCATGCCCACAGAACCAGTAGTAAAAAAAAATTGAATTCCACCATTGCTTCAAACTTTAAAGGGTTCAGCCTGCTACATTTGTGTTGCTCTCAAACGTTGTGTTATTGTTTTGTTTACCCCATTCCTTTCATCCTGAAATGATCACAGGGCCTGTCTTTCACTGCTAAGCTGTGCCACCTTCCATCTTCTAAATCAGGGTTCTCCAACCTTGGTTCCTTTAAGACTTGTGGACTTCAACTCCCAGAGTTCCTCAGCCAGCTTTGCTGGCTGAGGGATTCTGGGAGTTAAAGTCCACAAATCTTAAAGGGACCAAGGTTGGAGACCCCTGTTCTAAACTTTTCTTTTTGTTATGGCAGGTGAAGTAACAAAATTAGTTAGTGGAAGGGAGATGACAGTTGAGAGCTGTGTGTCTCCTTTGACTAAGGTGCCGCAGCAAGACTTCTAACCAGGGTTGGTATTCACTTACCTTTGCTACTGTTTCACAAATGTGAGCTTGTGCGCATGCGTGGAGGCCTTCTGTCCATGAGCAGAGTGTCAAAAATGTGGCTAAATGGGATTTGATTACATCCGGGTGGGTGGGTGGAGCTTCCCACAGCCGCTGCTACCAGTTTGCCCGAACCGGATCGAGCCGACTGAATACCACCACTGCTTTTAACCCAGGGGCCATCGAAGAGTTAAGCCAAAAAGGCTGGACCACCACTAAAAAAAATTCCTGATCTATCATGAAATGAAATATCCAAATCATGTTCAGCATAAGCCAGCAAACATCTTTGTTTTACACTTTGTTTTGTTTATACACTTTGGTGTATAATAACGGTGGGGGATTCATTCTTCCTTGCGGATTGGTTTCTGAACATTTTGTTATCAGGCTAGGTAACATCTTCAGCGGAGTTTACGGCATGTCAGTGTTGGTGTTCTTCTGCTTCAGCTGGGCACGCCACAAGCAATTCCATCAACAGACACATCGACCTACAATCAGGCTACAAATGTTTAGGGATTCTCAGTCATCCAGGTCATGGTTGTCCCAAAGGTGCTTTTTCAGGAGGCAACTGGACTTTCTCGGTTTTTTGTTCTGAAGACATTTCGCTTCTCATCCAAGAAGCTCCCCGCTATCCTGTCAAGGCTGAAGAAGCTTCTTGGATGAGAAGCAAAATGTCTTCAAAAAATAAATAAATAAGAAAGTCCCGTTGCCTTCTGAAAAAGTACATTTGGGACAACCAGCCAAAAGCTCCTGAGAATTCAAATCAACCTGACAGCCAACCAGAGATGGAAGTGACCCTCAACCAGGGGTGAAATCCTCCTGGTTCGCACCAGATTGGGCAATCCAGTAGTGATCTTGGCGGCTAGTTTGGCGATCCTGTAGTGATGGCGGAGCAAAGCTTCACCCACCTGCCTGAGTGTTATTGCTTCCTGGTTTTAACCAGGAAGTAATGTGTTTGTTACCTTCTGTGCATGAACAGAAGGTTTTGCACATTTATTTATTTATTTATTAGATTTTTATACCGCCCTTCTCCTGAAGGACTCAGGGCGGTGAACAGCCAAGTAAAAACAGCAAGCACATAGACAAAATTAAAAAGCATATTAAAAAACTGATTATAAAATGGCCAATTAAAATTAAAACTAAAGTAAAACAATCCTAAAACCCCACTTAAAATTTCCTCAAGCTAGCCCCGCACGATGGAATAAGAAAGTCTTGAGCTCGCGTTTAAAGGACCGGAGGTCGGGGAGTTGACACAACCCCGGAGGCAACTCATTCCATAGGGTTGGAGCCCCCACAGAGAAGGCCCTTCCCCTGGGGGCCTCCAGTCGGCATTGTTTGACTGACGGCACCCTGAGGAGGCCCTCCCTATGGGAGTGCACAGGCCGATGGAAGGCTATAGGTGGCAGAAGGCGGTCCCATAAGTAACCCGGTCCTGTGCCATGGAGCGCTTTAAAGGTGATAACCAGCACGTTGAATTGCACCCAGAAGACCACCAGCAACCAGTGCAGGCTGCGCAGGAGCGGTGTTATATGGGAGCATCGCGGTGTCCCTTCTATTACCCGCGCAGCCGCATTCTGGACCAGTTGGAGCCTCCTGGTGCTCTTCAAGGGGAGCCCCATGTAGAGAGCATTGCAGTAGTCCAGGCGGGAAGTACTGCACATGTGCAGTAGGCCTGCATGCGCATGTGAAGTGTATGTACGCACTTCCGAACCGGGAAGGAAAGTAAGTAGATTTCACCCTTGCCCTCAACCAACCCACAAATCCCCCCCAACCAGCACTTCACCTCCCATTAACCTTGACCTGCCGTAATCTCATCACAGGACCCATGTGATGTGACCCTCTCATCACAAGACCTACTGACCACACGAAGGCCTTATAAGCTCATATCACAAAGCCTCTCCTGAGCCCACCAAATTTGCAGGAAATATAAGTATGGCATAGAATAACCCTATCTCTTTTCAACAATAAAATCATAGAATGATAGGGCTGGAAGGGACCTCAGAAGTTTTCTAGTCCAGCCCCATGTTCAAGGCAGGAGATCTTATGCCATCCTGTTCAATTGGTCCTCCAGTTCTCTTCTTAAAAACCTCCAGTGATGGAGCACCCAGAACCCCAGAAGGCAAGCCCCAGGGCCCCAGGGCCTCTGGTGGCTCAACAGGCTAATGCAGTCTGTTATTAACAGCAGCTGCTTGCAATTACTGCAGGTTCAAGTCCCACCAGGCCCAAGGTTGACTCAGCCTTCCATCCTTTATAAGGTAGGTAAAATGAGGACCCAGATTGTTGGGGGCAATAAGTTGACTTTGTATATAATATACAAATGGATGAAGACTATTGCTTGACATAGTGTAAGCCGCCCTGAGTCTTCGGAGAAGGGCGGGATATAAATGCAAATAAAAAAAAAAGCTTGATTAATCTTTCTCGCTCTCAGATAATTTTCCTTTATTTTCAGGTCGGATCGCTCTTTAATAAGCTTCCACCAAGTGGTGAAATCCATTTTTTTTACTACTGGTTCTATGGGCGTGGCTTGGTGGGGGTGGCAGCAGAAGGATACTGCAAAATCTCCATTCCCTCCCCACTCTGGGGCCAGCCAGAGGTGGCATTTGCCGGTTCTCTGAACTACTCAAAATTTCCGCTACCGGTTCTCCAGAACCTGTCGGAATCTGCTGGATTTCACTCCTGTTTCCACCCATTACATCTTCTTGTCCTCTGGTGCTTTGAAGAATAAGTCTATCCCCTCCTCTCTGTGTCAGACCCTCAAGTACTAGAAGACTGCTATCATGTCACTCCTAGTCCTTTTCTTCAACAGACTAGACATACCTAGTCTCTCTCAGCTGTTTTTCATAAAATTTAGCTTGCAGGCTGTTTGTCATCTTTGATGCTCTTCTAGGCACATTTTCCAGGTTCTCAACAATTTTTTATTTTTTTTTGGCATCATGGTGACCAGAACCGGGCACAGTATTCCAAGTATGGTCTCACCAGTGCAGCGTTCTCACTTCCCATTCTCTTGATGTTATCCCTCGATCGATGCAGCCTAGAACTGCATGGCTAGTTCACAACTACCAAAACCAACTAGATGTGCCCCAATAGCTAAGTTTGTTTCCCCATTTAGGGGGAAAATATATATATATATCTCACTTGAGTCAAGCTTAATTTTTGGAGTTTCTAAGCCATTTTCTTGACATGATAGCTTTTCAGGGTAGAGAAGATTGGGGAACAGACATCTTAGGAAGGTTATATTTTATCAACTTGGGTTATTATAACAGAATCTTTCAGACAGTGAATTCCTCTCATTCACCTTCAGCAAAGTCTTTCAAGGGAGAATTTACAGTCACAGACATTATCTGGCTTGGAGAGCTGCCAGGCTGATATCTTCAAAACTTGGCAAAGAGTCTCGGAGAGTCACAAACCAATTAGGTGAACTAATTGTCTCCTGCAAACTCCACTCCCCTTTCGCTCCTCTTTTATTCCTCCTGGGAGAGGCCGTTCATCATCCACCTGTGGCCTTACTCCCAAGTCGACCCTTGTTCTTTAGCTGTTCCCTTCGTGTGGCAACTCTGTGCATGCGCACACTAGGAGCAGGCTCCAGCTGTTTCTCTGCCTCACTGATGTCTGACTCTGAAGGCAGCTGATAACTAGCTTAAAACCCTGGCCCCCTCTCTGCCGTTGATGCAGAACCCTTATCAGAGCCTTCCCCAGACTCCAGGACTGGTCCATGTTCCTCCCCAACCTCCACACTGTCTGAATCTGCTGCCAGCTTCGCTGGCCACTGGAGGGTCACAACACCCTCCTGAATACAAGTCTGCTTGAGTCTCTTCCAAATACTATCTTGTTTTCAAGAACCTAAGGAATGCTTCAGCCCTCTTGGCTGATGTTATAAAGGTAAATGTTCCCCTTGCACATATGTGCTAGTCGTTCCTGACTTTAGGGGGCGGTGCTCATCTCCGTTCCAAAGCCAAAGAGCCAGTGCTGTCTGAAGACATCTCTGTGGTCATGTGGCCGGCATGACTCAATGCCAAAGGTGCATGGAACGCTGTTACCTTCCCACCAAAGGTGGTCCCTATTTTTTCTACTTGCATTTTTTACATGCTTTCGAACTGCTTGGTTGGCAGAAGCTGGTACAAGTAACGGGAGCTCACCCCATTACATGGCAGCACTAGGGATTCAAACCGCTGAACTGCCGACCTTTCGATCGACAAGCTCAGCGTCTTAGCCCCTGAGCCACCACGTCCCTGGCTAATGTAATAGTTCTTGCCTATTTCTCTCAAGAGCATCCCCTGATTGCAAAAGGATGGAGACTATTTGACCCTATCATTTTCCAAGTTCAGCCTGCAGCCTTTGGATTCTATGAGAGACTCCTATTGAAATGTTAACCAGGAAGCCTTCTGCTTTGTTTCCCATCACAAGCAAAGTCACTTGCTAAGACAATGTTCAAAGAATCTAAAGGCATGGAAGTTTGGCCATTTTACATACACAGCAGAAAAGTGTGAAAAATGTCAAAGATTACCAGGAATTGTAACTTAGACATAGCTTGGAGGTCTAAACTAGGCTAGCCCAGGGGTCTGCAAACTTGGCTTTTTTAAGACTTGTAGACTTCAACTCCCAGAAAAGCTGGCTGAGGAACTCTGGGAGTTGAAGTCCACAAGTCTTAAAAGAGCCAAGTTTGCAGACCCCTGGGCTAGGCTATCAAAACAATAGATATTGATTTAAAACTGGGTTTATGGCTCAACTTTTTAGGAAGTTTAATGAGCCATATTCAGCCAGGATTGTTATTTGGGGGATAAACTGCAAGAGGAAATGCTACGATTGACATTTTGAAGAATTAAGGGTAATATTTTAGGAAGGATATCCTGAAAAAGTCTGTGGTAAAGGTGGTATTCAGTCGATTCGCACCGGTTTGCGTGAACTGGTAGCGAAAATTTGGCCTGGGTCACCAAACCGGTAGCAACTACTGGCTGGCCACACCCCTGAACTGGTCACCCAATCGCCACTCATTCACCCCGACACCTGCTTGCCACTTGCTCGCCACGCCCACAGAACTGGTAGGAAAAAAAATTGAATCCCACCACTGGTTTTTACCGAGCCTCACACACTCAACAAAAATGCTGGTTCAGCATTTCACCAAGCAGTAGACATATTCAGTTCGCAATATACAACCGCTGGGTGGCTTCCGACAGACTAATAATAAAAAATAGTGATTTAAAGACTGGAAGTTTGACAGCGCTGCATGGCTTTTCAAAGGTTAGCTTATTGACTGCTGTTTGGAACTTTAGCTAGCTAAAAATAAAACTTTCCACTTCCGCTTAATTAAAGAAGCAAGCTTATGCTGTCAAAATCAAATTATCCTTAAATACATTTATTGGCATTGTGCAGGATCAGCTAATTAAAAAGATGGTGGTGCATTGCAAGGTTAGTAAATTTAATCAATTGGTGTCTAATTATCTTTGGGTACATTTTTTGAGAGTCAAGAGAAGTGGCATTTGCATACCAGTCTGCCTGTTATATATTATCTATTTATTTTATTTAGTAATCACATCTATATGGACATCCATCTCTAAGTAAAGAGGACTCTTTGGTGGCTTACAGTAAAAACATCATAAAAACTCAATGTGCAAAACTACAGTTAAAAGACAAGAACTATACAACTAAGAATAGAAAAAGTAGAACTAAGGAGAAACTTCCTTAGAGAGAGGGGAGGGAGGGAGGGAGGGAGGGAGGGAGAGAGAGTGATGATTGTTAGATGGATGAGGGATAGATGAGAGAGAGATGAGAGAGAGAAAGGGAGAGGAGAGGAGAGACGGACTGAGAGAAAGAGAGAGAAAGGGAGAGGAGAGAGAGAGGAACTGGGTAAGGGGGAATAGATTGATCAACTTGTATGGAACAACTGAAGCAAACCCATGGTCTTAGATCTACTATGAGAGCCAAAGATAACAGTTTCTTGTCAATTGTGTCCAACTCTAAAGTTTATCTCCGTTTCTTGGCCCAGGGAGCCAGTCTTTTCCGAAGACACTTCCATGGTCACATGAACAGCATGACTATATGCCAGAGGCATACAGAATTATCTTCTCACCAAAGTGGTACCTATTTATCTATTCACATTTGCATGCTTTCAAACTGCTAGGTGGGCAGGAGCTGGGGCAAGGAACGGGAGTTCACCCAGTTGTATAAGCTTGGGTCTCAAAGCTCAGCATCTTTAATTGCTGAGCCATCATGCCCAGAATGTCTACCGTGAGAGCAGTGCATAATTAATCAAGGATACCTGCCCACCCAACCCCAAAAAATTGTCCCAAAGGTGTTTTTTTTTTAAGAGGCAACGAGACTTTCTTGTTTTTCTTTGAAGACATTTCGCTTCTCATCCAAGAAGCTTCTTCAGCTCTGATTCTATGGAGATTCTCCATCATCCAGGTCATGGTTGTCCCAAAGGCACTTTTTCAAGAGGCAACTGAACTTTCTTTGTTTTTTCTTTGAAGACGTTTCACTTCTCATCCAAGAAGCTTCTTTCAGCTCTGAGCTTGGATGAGAAGTGAAATGTCTTCAAAAAAAAAACAAACCCCAGAAAGTCCATTGCCACTTGAAAATGCACCTTAGGAACAGGGGTGAAATCTAAAAATGTTCCCTACCGGTTCTGTGGGTGTGGCTTAATTGGTGGGTGTGGCTTGGTGGTCAGGTGACTGAATGGGCATGATCAATAATTTGTTATTGTTAATTGCGAAGTCGTGTCCGACCCATCGCGACCCCATGGACAACATTCCTCCAGGCCTTCCTGTCCTCTACTATCCTCTGGAGTCCATTTAAACTCATGCCTACTGCTTCAGTGATTCTATCCAGCCACCTCGTTCTCTGTCGTCCCATTCTTCTTTTGCCCTCAATCTTTCCCAGCATTAGGCTCTTCTCCAGTGAGTCCTTCTTTCTCATTAGGTGGCCAAAGTATTTGAGTTTCATCTTCAGGATCTGGCCTTCTAAAGAGCAATCAGGGTTGATCTCCTCTAGAACTGACTTGTTTGTTTGCCTTGCAGTCCAAGGGACGCGCAGGAGTCTTCTCCAGCACCAGAGTTCAAAGGCCTCAATTCTTTGGCGCTCAGCCTTTCTTATGGTCCAACCTTCACAGCCATACATTGCAACTGGGAAAACCATAGGTTTGACTATATGCACTTTTGTTGGCAGGGTGATGTCTCTGCTTTTTAGTACACTGTCTAGAATTGCCATAGCTTTCCTCCCCAGGAGCAAGCGTCTTTTAATTTCTTGGCTGCAGTCCCCATCTGCAGTGATCTTGGAGCCCAGGAAAATAAAATCTGTCACTACCTCCATTTCTTCACCATCTATCTGCCAGGAATTGAAAGGGACGGATGCCATGATTTTTGTTTTCTTAATGTTGAGTTTCAAGCCAACTTTTATAATAATAAATAATAATAATAAACAATAAAAATAATAAAATATACAAAACTTGGGAGGCACCGGTCTACCTTCTTTAAAAATAGAGGCCCCGGTCTACCAATTGCCTTTTACTGAGAGGCACCGGTCTATCAAGTGCCTTCTTTAAACATAGAGGCACTGGTCTACTAGCTTCCTACAGTGCTGATCAACTGTAGTGTGGTCCTTTGAAGTGCTGCGGCAGTCATTTAAGGCCATTTGCAGCTATATCACCACCGAGAGCTTCAGGGACAGAGAAAAGGAACAGCGAGGGGTGGGCGATGTGGGGTGGGCAGGGATTTTTGCTACCGGTTCTCTGAACTACCTGCCTCCATCGCTACCGGATCGTGCGATCCGGTCCAAACCGGGAGCATTTCACCCCTGCTTTAGGATAGCCATGACCTGGATGACTAAGAATCTCCATAAATAATTTTTTTTTCTCCCTTGGATAAACTTTCCTGACTGCTTAACCTGCCTTTGGATGAGCTGAAAGACAGTGCCAGCTTTGGAAGCCATATTAGGCCGGAAGCTTCCATGCTGCCACTTTCTCATGTGTGGGAAAGTAGGAGGGGGGATTTAGTAGGGAGGTTGTCTTTAGACATAATAGCATTCTTCCTGTCAGTCAAGGTCAGGCCGATCCTGCATCTGGAGAAGGAGTAGTCAAAGTGCTGTCTCGAGATGGGACAATTTGGCGATTGGAGCATGTGATCGTCTGCAGAGTCAGGGGATGGTTTGGGGTTTTTTGATTTACTGAGGGAAAACCCGGACCTCTCAGATTCGGGTTTTCCCAGATGTGCCAGTTTACCTATCCTAGTAAATAGAACTTTGAAAGATGTTTGCTTCAGAGTTTTTACTTGGAGTTGGGTTTTTTTTTTTTCTGGAATGCTGACAGACAGACCATAACAAGGTTTGATTTCTCAGTGCCGAAATCAATCAGTCTGGATGAGTTAAATGTGCCACTTCTAGGAAAATGCACCATTGAGAAATGTGAATTTTACTTTGCAAACGGTTTCACTTGAGCTCCTCTTTAAAGGAAAATCTGGCGCACACCCAAATGCCCCTTTAACCATCTCCAAAGCTGGCTGAGGGATTCTGGGAATTGAAGTCCACAAGTCTTAAGTCAGAGGAATTATTGAGTCTGTCATTTGCACCTCTATAACTGTCTGGTTCGGTTCTGCAACCCAACAGGAAAGACACAGACTTCAGAGGATAATTAGAACTGCAGAAAAAATAATTGCTACCAACCTGCCTTCCATTGAGGACCTATATACTTCACGAATCAAGAAGAGGGCCGTGAAAATATTTACAGATCCCTCACATCCAGGACATAAACTGTTTCAACTTCTACCCTCAAAACGACGCTATAGAGCACTGCACACCAGAACAACTAGACACAAGAACAGTTTTTTCCCTAAACAAATAATTCCCTCAACACTGTCAAACTATTCACTAAGTCTGCACTACTATTAATCTTCTCATCGTTCCCATCACCAATCTCTTTCCACTTAGTTTTAGTTCCACTAGTTAATTGTCCTCACTGTTAAGAAGTGTTTCCTTAGTTCCAGGTTATTTCTCTCCTTGATGAGTTTCCATCCGTTGTTTCTTGTCTTGACTTCTGGTGCTTTGGAAAACAAGTTGACCCCCCACCTCTTTTTTGTGGCTGCCCCAAAATCTTAAACTACACATCTCCCCCACCCCCCCACCCCTTTCTCCTTTACAGCCTGTGAAACTGGGAGGTTCTCTTTTGCCCTACCTACTGTAGGCTGCACTGTCTCTTATGTGATTGTTCCCTTGGCAGCATCTCTTTCTCCAGTCTCCAAGGACTTTCTCACATGCCATTACACCATCTAAGCATAACAGATGGTGAATGCTGCCAATTAGACAAAGCCTATACAACATACCCAAACCCTACACAGTGTCGTTATATTCTCAGAACTGTATCTACCTAATTTTCTCGTGCCCACAGCTGAGGAGATTCATTGAGCATTTTCCTCCAATACATTATTTAGGATAAGGCTGGATTCCATATCAACATCTCATACTCTTATTTACATGAGAATTCCTTTTTTAAAAAAAACAACAACAACCACAACCCTAAAATAGATATTGCTGCAAATCATGCATTTTAAGTATGCGTTTCTTTTTTGAGCTGAGGAATGCATTGGAACGTTTCAAAGATAATGCGGAATCTAAAGGATAAATATTCAGAGCTGCACATCGGTTGGAGATCTGAGCAGTTAATATTAAATTCCTCCAAATCAGTTTCCCGGTGCATTCTTATATCAGGGATGATAGTTATCTCCATAATAAAGCAGTCCCAGGATTTAAAAAACCAGCAACAGAAAAGATGGCTTTCTATTTTTCAGTAGGAATAATTGGCCAAGGAGATTTGATATCTATGAAAACGGAACTTATCACTTATTACTGAGACATTGCAAAAAAAAAGCCATCAGCTTCTTGTATACTGAACAGTACCTTAAGATGTACTGTATTCCATTTTTATATATATATATCTCCATTAAGTGATAATAAAAAGACTGGAAAATCTATTGGTGGGTGCAATAGCTCCCTTCCACCTGCTCTCCAAGATGTGCTAATTGTAGTCTCTTTATAATTTGATGATGAATCCTGATGGCTGCATCCATCCTCAATTTGCCTCACTTCCAACACACTTTTAAAGCTGCCTTAATCTGATGTTAATAGATTAACCCGCATTGCTCATTTTGGGATTTTAAATCCTTAGCTGGGCCAAACGCTCTCTCTACAAAAAAAGACAGTATACTTTTTCATTGGATTGCCAGTGATTCCAATTAGGTAGTCCTTGACTTATATCTGCAGTGGGGACCAGAATTTTCGTTGCTAAGCAAGGGCCTCTGTGGCTCAGACTGGTAAGACAGTCTGTTATTAACATAGCTGCCTGCAATTATTGCAGGTTCTAGTCCCACCAGGCCCAAGGTTGACTCAGCCTTCCATCCTTTATAAGGTAGGTAAAATGAGGACCCAGATTGTTGGGGGCAATAAGTTGACTTTGAATATAAATATACAAATAGAATGAAGACTATTGCTAACATAGTGTAAGCCGCCCTGAGTCTTCGGAGAAGGGCGGGATATAAATGCAAAAAAAAAAAAAAAGGTGTTGATAAATGCTGATTTTACGATTTTTGCCATGGTTGCTAAGCGAATCATGCTCATGGTCGTTAAGAAAATCTGGCTTTCCCCACTGACGTGTTCGTTGGAAGCCAGCTGGGAAGATCCCAAATGGCGATCGCATTACCTTGGGACTCTGTAACCCTCGTAAATATAGAAGCCAATTCTGACCTCACTTAATTTGCACCTTGGCTCTGACCCTGTTTCCCCCTCCCCCCAAGGTGTATCATCAGTCACATTCCCCAACGAAGCAATTTCGTGGGCTGTAGAAGTCACTCTTTCCGGCCACTGTGGGTCCCCCTGGAGATGACCTTGACGTTGCCAGATGGAATGTGCTTTGTTTTGACTGAAATGCTAAGTTTCTCAATGCCTCTGCGAGGCTTGGTTCCCTATCCCCCTGCCTATGGCAGCTCGAGAGCAGGTCAGGAATGCTTTGCGAGTTGACATTGCCAAGCACCCAAATTTTAGCCACATGTCAGTGGCAGTCATGAATGCAAGGATGGTTGTAGGGCACTTTTTCCAGTACCATTGTAATTTTGAATGATCATTAAAAAAGTGGCCTCCGTAAATCGAAGATTACCTGTATTAAGAGACACCGTAATAGGAAGGTGAGGTTTTTGTTATCTATAAATCGAGAAAAAGGGTCATCTTACATTTTTAAGGCAAGAATACGTTATGCAGTTAAAATCAAAGTAATGGACAGGAGCAGGAATTGCTTCTGTGAAGCATAAGTCAACCCCAATGGAAGCTGGTGCTTGGGTGGATCTCTGCCTGGTGAATTTAACCTTTTCTGTCCCAATACAATACAATTCTTTATTGGCCAAGTGTGATTGGACACACAAGGAATTTGTCTTTGGTGCATTTGCTCTCAATGTACATAAAAAGACAAGATCCATTCATCAAGAGTCATAAGGCACAACACTTAATGAGTACAAATAAGCAATCAAATCATACTATGAAACAATCAATAGAAATCGTAAGGATACAGCAACAAGTTACAGTAATACAGTCATAAGTGAGAGGAGAAGGGTGATAGGAACAATGAGAAGATTAATAATAATGCAGACTTAGTGAATAGTTTGACAGTGTTGAAGGAATTATTTGTTTAGCGGAGTGATGGCATTCAGGAGAAAACTGTTCTTGTGTGTAGTTGTTCTGATGTGCAGTGCTCTATAGCATCTTTTAAGGATAGGAGTTGAAATAATTTATGTCCAGGACGTGTGGGGTCTGTAAATATTTTCACAGCTCTCTTTTTGACATGTGCGGTATGTATCTCAATGGAAGGCAGGTTGGTAGTACAGTAATTGTTTTTTCTGCAGTTCTAATTATCCTCTGAGGTTAACAGATTGTTAACAGATTAACAGAGTTGGAAGGGACCTAATAGGTCATCTAGTCCAACCCCCTGCTCAAGCAGGAGACCCTATACCATTTTTGACAAATGGCAGTCCAATCTTTTCTTGAAAGTCTCAAGTGATGAAGCTCCCACAACTTCCGAAGGCAAACTGTTCCATTGGTTGATTGTTCTCACTGTCAGAAAGTTCCTCCTTATTTCTAGGTTGAATCTCTCCTTGGTCAGTTTCCATCCATTATTCCCTGTCTAGCCTTCAAGTGCTTTGGAAAACAGCTTGACCCCCTTCTCTCTGTGGCAGCCCCTCAAATATTGGAATACTGTTATCATGTCTCCCCTGGTCCTTCTCTTCATTAGACTAACCATGCCCAGTTCCTGTAACTGTTTTTCATATGTTTTATTCTCCAGTCCAGGGGTCTCCAACCGTGTCAACTTTTAAGACTTGTGAACTTCAACTCCCAGAGTCCACAAGTCTTAAAGTTCCCAAGGTTGGAGACCCCTGCTCCAGTTCCCTAATCATCCTGGTTTCTGTTCTCTGCACTTTTTCTAGAGTCTCAACATCTTTTTTATAGTGTAGTGACCAAAACTGAATGCAGTAGTCTAGGTGTGTGTCTGTCTGTCTGTCTGTCTTGTTGGATCTCATGAAGCTTTTCTCTTGTTTTTCCTTTCTGTCTGGTGACTCTCAATATTTGAAGGGCTGCTATAAAGAGGAGGGGGATCAACCTATTCTCCAAACCACCTTGAAGGCAGGACAAGAAACAATGGATGGAAACTCACCAAAGAGAGACCTGAAATTAAGGAGAAACTTCCTAACAGCGAGGACAATTAATCAGTGGAACCAGCTTGCCTCCAAACGTGGGTGCTTCATCACTGGAGGTTTTTAAGAAGAGATTGGACCACCATTTGCCTAAAAATGATATAGGGTCTCTTGCTCGAGCAGGGGGCTGGACTAGTCCAGGGGTCTCCCCCCTTGGCAACTTTAAGACTTGTGGACTTCAACTCCTAGAATTCCTCAGCCAGCAAACCTCCAAGGTCTTTTGCAACTCTGTTCTTCTGTATTCTGTATTTCCTTCACCTCATCTCCATCCAGTTTTGTTCCTCTCTTTCCGTTGCCTTGCCAGAACCGTCATCCAATCTCCATCTTATTTTATTTTATTTTGCTCTTGATGCTGGAAAAAACTGAAATGGGTATGGAGCTCAGATGGATTCCAGTTGTCAGCCCTTCAGGATAGGCAATTCCGAAAAACCAACTTCACAAATGTGACTGAAACTATATTTTTTGTGGCCCAGGCTATGAAAACCCCATCTTGAAAGCCTCTTTTCCTTTCTTCTGCTGTAGTGAAATAGGAGGGGTGTGTGTGTGTGTGTGTGTGTGTGTGTGTGTGTGAATCTGAGCTTTTTTTTCTTTTCCTCCATGCTTTGGCTGCTTCCTGGGCTGAAATTATGTTTTTGTTTATGTATTTGTATTATGTATTTATATTATGTATTGCATTTCTGTGGCTCTCTACACCATAAAATAAGATCTATTAAGAGCCCTGGTGGCGCAGTGGTTAGAATGCAGTATTGCAGGCTAACTCTGCCCACAGTTTTGGAGTTCGATTCTGACCGGCTCAAGGTTGACTCAGCCTTCCACCCTTGTTGTGTCTGTGCCCCCCGAGCTGGACCTCCTGCCAGAAAGTGACTTGGAAAGTGAGGGGGAAGGGCTGTCAGGACTTACCTCGGGAGCACTGGCTTCCCTGGCTCAGCTCCAGGAGCCAGAGGCAGGCCAAGTGGAAGAGATAACGAGGCCTCCGTCCCCTGACTCTTTCCCCCCCCCAAGGCCGCGCCTTCAGACCCAGCTGATGGCAATCAGGCTTGGCTGGACCCTAGGTTTCATAAGCAGGAGAGGAGGGAACAACAGAAGCAGGGGTGGGGCAATCCTAGGAAGTGCTGAGTCATGGGGCCACACCCCACAGGATATAAAGGTACCACGAGCTGCTGTGCCTCTTTGTAGCAGGCAAATCAACTGATTAACTAAGAGCTGAAGTTTGTTCCTGGGTGATTCATCGGCGTCGAGGGAGATAACAGAGACACTTTGCAGACGCTCGCTATTTTGCTGCCAGAGCTGATAGTGCCGGCTAATTAAGCCATCGCTCAGACGGAGGCGAAGGAGGACAGAACAACCCTCCTGAAGTTGGTGAAATGAAGACCCAAGTTGTTGGGGGTCAAATATGCTGATTCTGTAAACCACTTAGAGAGGGCTGTAAAAGCACTGTGAAATGGTATATAAGTCTAAGTGCTATTGCTATCTACTCAGCTTTCCGTCCTTCCAAGATCGGTAAAATGAGGACTCAGATTGTTGGGGAGAAATATGCTGACTCTTTATAGCCCTCTGTTTAGAGAGGGCTATAAAGCATTGTGAAGTGGTATATAAGTATAAATGCTATTGCTATTGTTACTGCTATATCTGAGAACGATCATGTCACAATTTCGGCTTCTTTTTAGCACCTCACCTAAACAAATCCTTCAGAACGTTATGAACCTCTGTGCTATTATACTCCAATAAGTCTAGATATTTTATTTACTTCACAGATAATATTTAGATTTATTTTTTTTTACAAAAATAACAGTTCTTTTGCAACTTCGCTTTCTAAAGAGCTGTGACCGAAACTCTACAAAATATTCTAAGTATGGTTACACAACAGATTTATATAAAGGCATTAGAGCTTTTGCATATATATATAGATATATTCTGTTTCTTTCAAACTAATCCCCAAAATGAATGTTGCCTTCTTTAGAGCATCTGGGTTGTCTGTTTGTGCTGTTGTCTTTTCTTCTTTGTCTTAAATTAAACTAAACTAACAAGCTACTTTGGCAAGGATTCATTTCTATTTAGCGGCTTCAAGTTTTCACCTCTTAGCATTTCATGAGATCTATTTGCATAGTTGGCAACAGCTCACACAACCAAGCCAGGGGAAAGAAGAAAAAAAAGAAGCATGCAAAATGCTGAATATTGGGCCGTAGAGTTTGAGACTATCAAACACAAATTCAAAGGCGCCAAACAGATCAGGCTGCCTGGGGCTTTGCACCTGCAGACCCTGTGTGGGAAAACATTTCAACAGATGTTACTTATCTGGACAGAGTCAGGTTTGATAACAGAAATCTAGATTTACTGGGCATTCTATAGATACATAATTTAAAAAAGCAAAATATCCTTGGTAACAATATTGCAAAGTGAAATGCAGAGCAATATTAGATATTTGCATCTGTCTTGAGCGCAGCTAAGATCAAGAGTTGGACTATACACCGTTTGCATTTCCACAGAATTGTTGGCAACCAACAAATGGAATTAAACCAGGGGTGAAATACTGCCAGTTCAGACCGGTTCGGCCGAACCAGTAGCGATGGCGGCAGATGGTTCAGAGAACCAGTAGCGACGGCAGCGTGAGGTCGTCATTCCTTCCTGGTTTTAGCCAGGAAGTAACCTGTTTTTTACCCCCTGCACATGCGCAGAAGGGTTTGCGCATGCGCAGAGGGTCCACACATGTGTGCGGCGCATGCACTTCCAAATCGGTAGGGAAGGTAAGTAAATTTCACCCCTGAATTAAACCAGTTGAAAACATCCGACTGTTTTATGTGATAGTACAATAATAAGTGTATTTGTCTCAGCTCTTTCCCATCTGGTTTTACAAATCTATCGGCAACAGAAAGGAAAAATTGCCATAAGACCTTTTCATGCTTATTTGTTAAGGTTATTTTCTTTTTAGGGTTATAATACCACATTACATTGCCTTGGTTAAACCACACTTGGAATACGGCATCCAGCTTCGGTCGCCATGATATAAAAAAGATATTGAGACTCTAGAAAGAGTACAGAGAAGAGCAACAAAGATGATTAGGGGACTGGAGGCTAAAACATATGAAGAACGGTTGCAGGAATTGGGTAGGTTTAGTTTAATGAAAACAAGGACCAGGGATGATATGATAGCAGTCTTCCAATATTTGAGGGGCTGCCACAAAGAAGAGGGGGTCAACCAGTTTTCCAAAGCATCTGAAGGCAGGACAAGAAGCAATGGATGGAAACTAATTAAGGAGAGATCTAATCTAGAAATAAGGAGAAATTTCCTGACAATGAGAACAATAAACCAGTAGAATGGCTTGCCTCCAGAAATTGTCGGTGCTCTAACACTGGAGGCTTTCAAAAAGAGATTGGACAACCATTTGTCTGATATGGTGTAGGGTCTCTGCCTGAGCAGCGGGTCGAACTAGAAGACCTCCAAGGTCCCTTCCAACTCTATTATTCTGTTAATCATGAACTCCATTTTGAAATGGTGAAATGTCACCATCTGAAATTTAGATTTAATTCTGCAAACAGGATCTAAAAGTGCATTCCCAATTCTCATGCCTCCTAGATGTTCAACCACATTGTGAAGTCGTTGGAAGTTCTTTTCTTTTTTTCTTCTTCAAAATATACTCTGAAAATAGTATTCACAGGAAAGAATTTCCCAGAAAAAAAAACCCCAAAACCATTTTTTTCCTGTTAGTTTTATCTAACATCTTTCTGAAGGAGCAGATGAAATTCCTTAGGGGGTAAAACATACTATTCAGTTGCTTGGTGAGCTATCACAATCGAAAAGACATTATGCTAAAGAATTTCCCATTCAACCTTAGAAGACAATAGTTAGAACACTCTCACCTTTGCACTTAAGAAAATGTCATTGCTATTGACTTAGGACTGTCCCATTTTTTCCTCATGAAAGGAATGTTTCTATTAAAACTTACTGAATTTCTTTATCACGACAGACTTGAAGATGGCTTAGCAGTGGCTCTCTATAATAGGTCAAAAAAGGATTGTATTATTAAAAGCACAGGGGACAATTTTAAAAGTCACCGTATGCTCTTTTAAAAAATTGGTATCGTGCGACAGCTTGGGAATAAGATAACTGCATTTATCACCTTTATTTCATAGACTTCTTAGCCATTATAGAAGCCACAAATGAGAAAGGACTTGCCTCAACCCATTCTCCTTAAGAGTACTGCTTCGGGCTTTCGAGCTAGACTCAATCCTATAGATTTGAATCCTATAGATCTTCCCCTCTTTGGAAGAGCTTTATAGCGCTCACTGCCTTAAGAAAGTTCAAAACATTCTTAAAGATCCATCTCATCCTGGGCACCTTTTTTTCTTTGAACTATTACCATCTGGCAGACGGTACAGGAGAATAAAAACAAGGACAAAGAGGCTGAAAAATAGCTTCTACCCCAAAGCATTGAATTCTTCTGTATAGTGCAATATTAATGCAATATCAGGGGTTTTCAATACAATTGTATAGAATGTGAAATAGTGTATGTTTTTGTTTTATTTTTTTAATGTATAATGTACACTGAAGATGGCATTTAATTTTGTTGTACGAGGTGCAATGACAATAAAGTAAACTAAACTAAATTAAACTAGAAGGAAAGATATCCAAAGAGACGTTTGTATGTATACAATAGGTATGTGTGTGAGAGGGGTAGTAAATGAGGCATGCCTTGATCCTGAAAACAGTTTAGAACTTTACATCCTACTTGAAATGAATTGCATTGACCGTTTTAGCAAGGTGTTTAACTACAAATAGAAAGGACATAGGGTTTTTTCTTCATTTCATAGAAAAGGACTCCTAATATCTCAATTTTCACTAAACCCCCAAAAACTGATTTATAGGGTTTTTGACACATTTCAAGGCTTCAGAATCTTCTCCTTCTCCTCCTCCTTCTCCTTCTCCTCCTCGTCCTTCTCCTCCACCTCCTCCACCACCTCCTCCTCCTCCTTCCCCTCCTCCTCCTCTTGCTTCTCCTCCTTGAAAAATTAATTCAGATGAATAAAAAACTAAACATCCCAGGTGCTTTTTAAAAACCAATGCTAAATGCCTCTGGTGGCGCAACAGGCTAATGCAGCCTATTATTAACAGCAACTGCTTGCAATATTGCAGGTTCAAGTCCCACCAGGCCCAAGGTTGACTCAGCCTTCCATCCTTTATAAGGTAGGTAAAATGAGGACCCAGATTGTTGGGGGGCAATAAGTTGACTTTGTATATAGTATACAAATGGATGAAGACTATTGCTTGACATAGTGTAAGCCCCCCTGAGTCTTCGGAGAAGGGCGGGATATAAATGCAAAAAAAAAAAAAAAGAGGGTCAGATTTGTTAAATGAGGGAGGGGGGGAGGGAAGGAAGGAAGGAAGGAAAGAAGGAAGGGAGGGAGGGATGGTGGGAGGAAGATTCGAAGTGCTGATGGATGGACAGAAAGAAGGCTAGACAAATGTAATCTCAAAACTCTTGGACTAAAAGCTGCAGAATAATTATTAAATAATAATAAATAATTGCAGAATAATAAAATCCTACCCTTGAGCAGGGGTTGGACTAGAGGACCTCTGAGGTTCCTTCTAGTCCTATGATTCTATGTGGTAATAGCTGAGTTGAATATAAACAACTGTAGAAAGATATGAATAGGCTAAATCGTCAAAGGTTTAAATTTGGCTCAAACTTGCTGATAATGGATCGAACAAATTTCATTTTGTGCATTTCAAGCTGTTGTCCTCTTTCACAAATTAAACTTCACATATTTTTTTGAAATACACATATATTTTTAAGGGTATAAAGTGGAAGAATCTGAAAAGCTTACTGTACAATTGTCAGGAAAGTGAGCTTAAAACGCCTGCCAAATAGTTTCCAGGGTGTTTTGCATGAGAATATTTCTCACAGTAGGAGATCTGTTGTTGTTGTTTTTTTAAAGGATGCAGGGTTTTTTAATCAGCATTTCTGTGCATTTTTTCTGCGTATTTGCTTGTCTAAAGGCATTTGGGGTTTATGTAAATTCTACCCCATGTTTGTGGGTATGCTACCATTTTGACTTATTTCTTTACATTCTGCCTCCCTTAACGCCTCCAGGATGCTCTCCTAAGAGAGAGCGTGAACATTTTCTTCATGCTCTGCCCTCCCACTCATGACACACAATCTGTCAGAAAGGGATGTTACAACATTTCAGTAGAACTGCATTGGGCTCCCCTCCTTGAAAAATGTCCCTAGGTTCCCCTGATCAGTGGACTGTTACTACTTTTGAAGAACGTGTATCTGTCTATGATTTTGTAGAAGGCATCTCTCTCTCTCTCTCTCTCTCTCTCTCCCTCTTTTCAATCTATCATTTGTCTATCTGTCTATCTCTGTCCATCAATCTTACCTAATATCTATCTACCTCTCTAGCTACATCTATCTATCTATCTATCTATCTATCTATCTATCTATCTATCTATCTATCTATCTATCTATCTATCTACTGCTATCATCAGACATCGATCATCTATCTACCTATCATCTATCTACCTACCATCCATCATCTCTATCATCTATCTATCTATCTATCTATCTATCTATCTATCTATCTATCTATCTATCTATCTATCTTCTATCATTTTGAGGAAGGCATCCATTCATCCACCATCCATCCATCCATCCATCCACCATCTGTCCGTCCGTCCATCCATCCATCCATCCATCCATCTCCTTCCAATCATTCTTGACTCCTGGTGATTGTAGTTCTCTTAGCAACCTATTTTCAGAAATGGTCTTCTGTGCCTGAGGGACAAATACAATGTGGGTCTCTTTATTCCTAGTCTAGCAGAATCAGAATAGAGCTGGAAGAGATCTCCTAGCCCAACCCCCTGTTGAAGCAGGAGAACTTATACCATTCCAGACAAATAGCTGTCCTATCTCTTCTTGGAAACTTCCAGTGAAGAAGCACCCTCAACTCCAGGAAGCAAACAATTAAACCACCGTTTAATTGTTCTCACTGATAGGTCCTTCCTCCCTCCCTCCCTCCCTCCTGTCAGGGTTCCAAGTAACACCCCCAACAAAAGAAGACTCCGAGGCTTGAATTTCCTCAAAGTTCCATTTTACTGAAGATGTCTAATTGGCACATCTGGGGAAAGCCGAATCTGAAAGCTTCCAGTTTTTTCCCACCCAAAGAAAAGTCCAAGTCCCTTCCCAGCACCCACATGTCCATCCCATGATCCAATCAGTCACCATCCAAAACTGGAGATATCTCCCAGTCACCTCATTGCAACTTCAGGGCACTGAGGCATTGACTCTCTGAGAAAAGAATATTATTTTGACTATATACTGTATATATGATCCATACTCTACATGATACCCCCCCTCCCAATTTCCCACAGTAGAAAATGTGGCAGGCCTGAAGGCCTAACTGTAAAAGATGGCTTCCAGGTCTGACACCTTCCTTCCTTCTGGTACTTACTTACTTACTTACAGTATAACAGAATAACAGAGTTGGAAGGGATCTTGGAGGTCTTCTAATCTAATCCATGCTTGAGGTGCCATTCCAGACAAGTGGCTCTTCTTAAAAACCTCCAGTGATGTGTTGGAAGAAATGTCCATCTGGGTTCAGTTCCAAGTGGGGAAAAGACACTAGAAACATGGAGACTGCTTGGAAAGATGGTTTAATGGTGGACAGGATCACATGGTTTGAGTTCCTGAATAGAAAAGGGATGAGATACTGAGCATGCCTTGGTTTAATGCTTTCTCTGAGCTTTGAACTTCCTGGGGCACAGGAAAAGTATCCTGACCCCCAGGGGATGGGGGTCTTAGCTAGCCTTGCTGGCTGATGTAATCTTCCCAGGTGTCATGTGGTGAGTTTCTGTTGCTAGATGGGTCCTATTGTGTTGCAGATGATGGTCCATTGACAAAGGTGGGGAGAATGAGTTTCTGCCTCTGGCCCATTGACAAAGGTGAGGGGAGGCAGGAAGCTGCTGGGAGCTGCTTTGCCCTTAAACATGTTTCTCCATTTCTCATCCAGGGAAATATAATATTCTGCCCTTTTTAATATTTTCTAAAATATTTCATTCTTCTAGGAGAGGGTTAGGTGCTAACTTCCTACAGATGGAGCCCTCCCAACTTCTGCAGTCAAGCAGTCCCACTGACAAATTGTTCTCATCGATCGGTAATTTCTCCTTCATCATTACACCTTGATCATTGTCCCACAATAGCTCTCGTGCCATTTAAAACAGGGGTCCCCAACCTTGGCAACTTTAAGCAAAGCTGGCTGGGGAATTCTGGGAGTTGAAGTTCACCAGGTTTAAAGTTGCCAAGGTTGGGGACCCCTGATTTAAAAGAATCCCACCACCCTCAAAGCAAGATCTTCGCACGAGGTACTTCCGAAAAAGGGAAAGGGGGGCTGCGGGAAATCAAAGCGCACGTAAACCATACACCGATGTCAGAGTCAATTTTATTAAGAAGGAGTGCTTTCTCCTGGCATTCCTCCAGCTGTGGCATAGCACCATGGCCCTGCCAGTCTGAAAATGATCATTTGGAAGAAGTCAAGCAGAGCAGTTCAGAGAGGTGGCCTGCAGCCATGCTGTTTTTTTTGTCAAAGGAGCGCCTTTTAAAAGCTCTTCCTAAAAATAGAAAGTCTTCCATCACGAGGGGAGGCTGCTTAGGCAGCTGCCGAAACTGAGAAAAATAAAACACACATAAATATGATGACCGTGATGTAAATACATACAGGAACGCTTCTAGAAACAGTGAGTGCCGCGGCGTGGCTCAGGCTGTAAGAAGCCTGTTATTAAAACACAGCTGCCTGCAATTACTGCAGGTTCTAGTCCCACCAGGTCCAAGGTTGACTCAGCCTTCCATCCTTTATAAGGTAGGTAAAATGAGGACCCAGATTGTTGGGGGGGCAATAAGTTGACTTTGTAAATATACAAATAGAATGAGATTATTGCCTTACACACTGTAAGCCGCCCTGAGTCTTCGGAGAAAGGCGGGATATAAATGTAAACAAAACAAAAAAATTGAAAGTGAAAAAACAGTGAATTGAAGTGGAACGGCTATGGACTAGACCAGGGGTCTGCAAACTTGGCTCTTTTAAGATTTGTGGACTTCAACTCCCAGAGTTGGGAGTTGAAGTCCACAAGTCTTAAAAGAGCCAAGTTTGCAGACCCCTGGACTAGACAAGTGATAGCGAACCTTTTAGACAGTAAGTGGCCAAACTCTGTGTGTGAACATACCCAAACTGAAAGGTGCAGGAACTGTTGTGACCCAGACCTGAGCAGGTAGCAACAAATGCAGTCCTTAATGAAAATAAACTTTATTCAGGCAGCTGGGAATTCACCCATTCCCAGCGTCGTGAAACTCAAAAGAAAGCAAAGGCTTCTCACACAAAACAGTCTGTCATTATTTTCAACCTCGTCCAATTTAGATAATTGCCAAAGTCCTTTGCAGTTAAGCGTCTCGAGCAGAGAATGGAGAGCTGCCAAGGTCTTCTCAAAGAAACATCCAGAGCAGAGAATGGGACGAGCGCAGCTTCAACGTTGTTTTCCGGCAAACTGAGACACCGATGCCGGTCTCCTTTTAAACCTTATGGGAGGGGCCAATTATCTCTTGGCCCTACCCCCGAGGTGACCTCTCTGCTTGAGCTGCTCCTGCCTCCTGAGCTCTTCTCATTCGGGCATTAGGGACAGGCTCTCCCAGCTCCTCCTTCTCCTTGCTACTCTCGGCCTCTGGAGGCTCTGGAGTCCTCACCCCATTTCTCGACGGCCCTGGCCTCGCCTCCGCCTCATCACTCTCCGGTTCCGCCACCAGTACCATAGGCTGCTGACGGACCACAACAGGAACGCACACATGTACGGGCATGCACACATGCGTGGCCCTGCATGGACATGCGCATGCGTGGATGTATGTGGCCGTGCGCATGCACAGAAATGCATGTATGCACAGCAGGGACCCAAAGACCACTTGGCAGGCAGGAAGTGGGGCATCCCAAGACTGGCATCGTGGCAAGAGGTAAGATCTTTTTCCTTCATGAGCTTCTGTTTTGATGTTTGCCGGGTAACAGAAGCTCACACAAGAAACGCCACGTAAAGCTGACCTGGGGTGACGGCGCATGTGCTAGCAGAAAGGGCTCTGCATGCCGCCTCTGGCACGTGTGCAATAGGTTCGCCATCACGGGACTGTCGTGTCCCACTCCTCCGCTGACGGCCGGGTCAGGGAAATCCGAATCAGGCGTGCCTCTGCAGCTCTGCCAAAGTCCTAGCAAAGTCCTCAGGACAGGCAGGAGACCAGAAAGTGACTTCAGCAAGATATGTTTAGACTTTGCCTGACTCAGAGAATGCCAGAAAGCAGATCCTTTATATAGGCCATGGGGTGTGGCTCCATGACTCAGCACTTATCCAGGCCTGCCCCTCCCTTCCTTCTGACGCCGCCGCCTATCAATTCTTCTGAAGCGAGGGTCACTCCAGTCGGCAGCTGTTGGTAATTGACCTCCCTCAGGCTCACATGCTGTGGGGGAGGGGTCGGGGTCTAGTTGCTCCGTTTGCCTGGGCATGGAGCCAGGGCTGGGGCCGGGAGGTGCTCCCTCCTCCGCAGCCTGCCTGGGCATGGAGCCAGGGCTGGGGCCGGGAGGTGCCCCCTCCTCCTCAGCCTGTCTAGGCATGGAGCCAGGGCTGGGGCCGGGAGGCATACTAGGACATTCCTCAGCATTCGGAAGCAGATAAGAAGACCCCGGCTGCGGTGAGAGCGGGCAAGACACAACAGGGACTAAACTTTGTGCCAGTTCCATTTCATGTCCAGATGGCAACATCCAGAATCCTGTTTTTTTTTTTTATTTGCATTTATATCCCGCCCTTCTTCGAAGACTCAGGGCGGCTTACACTATGTCAAGCAATAGTCTTCATCCATTTGTATATTATATACAAAGTCAACTTATTGCCTCCAACAATCTGGGTCCTCATTTTACCTACCTTATAAAGGATGGAAGGCTGAGTCAACCTTGGGCCTGGTGGGACTTGAACCTGCAGTAATTGCAAGCAGCTGCTCTTACTAACAGACTGTCTTAGCAGTCTGAGCCACCAGAGGCCCTTTTTTCTTTTTTAAAAGAAATTTGGTCTGTCATATTGCCACAAACTTGTTAAAAAGGACGTGTTTTCATTGACGTCCTTTGTTTGTAGTTCTCCCGAAAGATGGCGGACATAGAAATGTATAGTTTGCCCTTCTTAATTCACGAGCTAACAAGTGAGCATTAAATCTGCCTTTGTCATAATTTCATTCATAATTTGAAAGCTCAACATTTATTTATTTTTTTTATTTCCTTCCCCTGCTGTTAAAATCTAAAATGGATATATTGATGTTCGTCAATCGTCTTCAAAGAGGATCTTGACATCAAACAGCTTGTGGGCTCTCCACGGTGTGTCCGCAGGTGGCTAGTAAGGCCTATGTGGGCACAGAATGTTCTGCCACAAGTCGGGCAGACATGTGTGGGCACCATTGTTGCAGCATTTGCAGCTCTGGCTTTGCAGAGTGCTCACTTCTCTTGTGCTATGGTTGCCCTTCTGTCTTCAAATGTCTGGCAGCCTTGATGGATCAGGGTGCGCCATGTCGATCGATTTTGTGCCAGTGTTTCCCAAGAGATGGTGTTGATATCCAGGGACTTGAAAGAGGCTTTCACGGGTATAGGTACGTAGCTCTTGGCATGTTCGGGTCTTCTCCCGTGTAAGGTTGAAAGTATCTTGGCGCATTTCGATGAGGTCTCACTCATCATCTTCAGGATGGTGCTTGCGGCTTTGTGCTTGCACAAGCATAAAGCCGTAAGCACCAGCCTGAAGACGAGTGAGACCTCATCGAAATGCGCCAAGATACTTTCAACCTTACACGGGAGAAGACCCGAATATGCCAAGACCGACCGACCTATCTACCTATCTATCTATCTATCTATCTATCTATCTATCTATCTATCTATCTATCTATCTATCTATCTATCTATCTAAAAATAATTATTTTATAAACAAACAAACATACAATACATAATCAATCATTCAGTGTATCATCTAGATGTTTCTATTGTGTCTTCATCTTCTTCTTCTTATTCCTCCGATCTCCATCATTTCTGTATTTCTCCCATTTCTTTCTTTCTTTCTTTCTTTCTTTCTTTCTTTCTTTCTTTCTTTCTTTCTTTCTTTCTTTCTTTCTTTCTTTCTTTCTTTCTTTCTTTCTTTCTTTCTTTCTTTCTTTCTTTCTTTGTCACAATAGTATATATAAGCATAAGCCTGAAATAACTATATGATATAAAGTATATATATATAATCATAAGAAGTATGTAATAACTATATGAAATTGGATGCAATCAAAGGGAACATTAGGACAGGAACAGTAGGCATGTTGGTGCTCTTATGCATTCTCCCCATACTTATAACATATTCTTGTTTACTATTAATACATCTATCTATATCTCTTCTCTAACCAATTGTAAAATTGTCTCCATACCTTGTAATATTCCAGATCCTCTCTTTCTTTAATTATCAAAGTCAGTCTATTCATTTCTGCACAACCTAATATTTTCTTAATTGCCTTGTCTTCTGAAGGGATTTTCTCTACTTTCCATCTTTGCGCAAATACTATCCTTGTTGCAGTTATTACATGTATAATCAAATATACCTTTTCTTTGCTAATTTTCTCTGGAAGGATACCCAATAGGAACAGCTCAGGTTTTAAAACAATATAACGAAAGGAAACGAAAGGAAACAATAGGACAGGAACGGTAGGCACGTTTGTGCTCTTATGCACGCCCCTTACAGACCTCTTAGGAATGGGGTGAGGTCAATGGTAGATAGTTTTTGGTTGAAGCTTTGGAGATTTTGGGAAGAGACCACAGAGTCAGGTAGTGTATTCCAAGCATTAACAATTCTGTTGCTGAAGTCATTTTCTGCAGTCAAGATTGGAGCGGTTAACATCAAGCTTAAATCTATTGTGTGCTCGTGTATTGTTGCAATTGAAGCTGAAGTAGTCTTCGACAGGAAGGACATTGTAATAGATGATTCTATGAGTTAAACTCAGGTCATGTCGAAGGTGGCATAGTTCTAAATTTTCTAAACCCAGGATTTCAAGTCTGGTGGCATAAGATATTTTGTTGTATTCAGAGGAGTGGAGAACTCTTCTTGTAAAATATTTCTGGACATGTTCAATTGTATTAATGTCAGAAATGTGGTATGGGTTCCAAACAGTCGAGCTGTATTCAACAATTGGTCTAGCATTTACGCAGGCACAGAATTTAAGGGAAAATTTTTATAAAATGTTTTATAGATGGCATTTAGATCCTAAGAAATTATCGTGTATGTATCCAGATATGCAAGCAAAATGTTGGAGATGTAATTGTGATGATGCTACATATTTTCATATTTGGTGGACTTGCAAGAATATTAAGGCTTTTTGGATAAGAATTTGGTGGATTTTACAAAATGTTTTGAAAAAGAAGATAAAGTTCCTGCCACAATTTTTTTTACTGGGAATTATCATGGACTGTACAGTAATTGAGACTAAATTGATTTTAAATCTAATAACAGTGGCAAGATTACTGATAGGACAGTATTGGAAGAAAAAAGAAGTACCTACAATAGAAGAATGGATATTGAAAGTTGCCAATTTGGCTGAGATGGCAAAAATCTCAGCCTTTGTGAAAGTCAATACGCAAGAAGGATACTTAAATGAATGGAAAAAATGGATTGACTATATTCAAAACAGATATCAGATGAAGAGATATCAGACTGCCTTTGAATGATTAGGATGTATTACTTCTGATTGCATTGGGGGAGGTTAGGATTTGATGAGAAATGCAGGAGTATAACTGAGTTAGGAGGGAAATTTTTTTAGTATATGTTTGTTTTATTTTTAACTATACCTTGTGTTTGTTCCGGGAAGTCAGGGGGGGAGGGTTTTTGAAGGGAGGAGGGGGGGGTAAATGGGGGAGGGGGGAAAGGGGGGAAAAGCTTTTTTTTGGTAAAAACTTTTTCAATTAAAAAAAAAGAATTGGTCTAGCAAATGTTTTATAGAAGAATTGGTCTAGTAAATGCTCTGGTTAGTAGTGTAGCATTTTTCAAGAAGAAGCTACGCAAAATTAAGTTTACAACTTTTAAGGCCTTTTTTGCGATGTAGTTACAGTGGACTTTGGCACTTAGATCATTTGATATTAAAACTCCAAGGTCTTTAACAGGGTTAAATATGTTGTTCAAGCATTTCTTCTAACCATGTTTTAATTCTAATCCAATAATTTCTTGCTTCTGCACATGTCCATCACATACGACAGTACACTCCTGGTGTCTGATGGCATTTCCAACATTTAGTCTGTGTCTGGCACCTTGTCCTGCTACTGGGTCCTCCGAATTCTACAGAGGCAATTACCTAGCATGCTGTTTGTATAGAGTCCAAGTCTCACTGGCATACATCAGGGTAGTTAGCACTACTGCTCAGTAGACTTTGAGCTTCATAGATATATGAAATGGATATATTAAGGAGTAGATGACCCTCAGAGCAGGTTCTGACAGGTTCTGGAGAACCGGTAGTGGAAATTTTGAGTAGTTTGGAGAACTGGCAAATACCACCTCTGGCTGGCCCCAGAGTGGGGTAGGAATGGAGATTTTGCAATACCCTTCCCCTAGGAATGGGGATTTTACAATATCCTTCCTGAAATACTGCATTCTAACCACGGAAGGAAGGAAGGAAGGAAGGAAGGGGAGGGAGGGAGGGAGGGAAAGAAGGGAGGGAGGGAAGAAGGAAGGAAGGAAGGAAGGAAGGAAGTGGAGGAGGAGGGAAGAAGGAGGAGGAAGAAGGAGGAGGGAGGAAGTGGAGGGAGGGAGGGAAAGAAGGGAGGAAGGAAGTGGAGGGAGGGAGGGAAGAAGGAAGGAAGGAAGGAAGGAAGGAAGGAAGGAAGGAAGGAAGGAAGGAAGGAAGGAAGGAAGGAAGGAAGTACCTCCTTTATAGAGACATGCCAGAGCTGGAAATAATTTTATTTTTCCAGCCAGAGTTGGCAGCCCCTATTTTATTTAGGTAATGTGAGGCAAATGCTTTATTTCCACGTATTTTCCCCACTGCCGTTCTGCATCGCTGCAAAAGAAGTCAGTTCTCCTCCAAGTTACTCAGGCTCAGCCAAGATGTGACATTTGTGGTTAATTGCACTTAATGGCTCTAATGTTCAAAAATAAAACAGCAGCGGAGGAAATGGGATAAGGATCAGAACTAAGACACAGGGGAAGTATGTACAAGTTTTCCCAGTACTTCTATGCTAATGAAAATTGCCTTCCTTAAGGCGGTATTTCTTCCCTTAAAATTATCCTGGAATGGACTTGCAAAGTTCATTAATGCACACTTACTTTCCTATCAAGACTTATTAAACGGGGCAAATTATTGGTCCAAACCAATCGTCTGCAACCATGGTTAATCAGGCATGGAATTCCTATTAGCCTTAATATTCAACTGGGTATTGCTCTTAAGCAAACTGAGTATTTCATTTAACTATCTTAGCCAGTAACTGATCATCAGTATTCACCATGGGCCCATCAGCGGAAGCCCTGCTCTTCATAATGCAGACATGAGCCGCTGTAGGAGATGACCTGGCCAAGCCAGAGGTTGGGGTCAAATATATCATGAGTTCGGAGTTCCTGCACCCCCGTTGACTCTTATCTGGTTTGCCCAGATGCTTAGTAGAATGAATAGAATAGAGCTGGAAGGGATCTTGGAGGTCTTCCAGTCCAGCTGCCTTCTCAAGCAGAAGACCCTATACCAGGGGTGCTATTAGAATAGAATAGAATAGAATAGAATAGAATAGAATAGAATAGAATAGAATAGAATAGAATAGAATAGAACAGAACAGAACAGAATAGAATAGAATAGAATAGAATAGAATAGAATAGAATTTTATTGGCCAAGTGTGATTGGACACACAAGGAATTTGTTTTGGTGCATATGCTCTCAGTGTACATAAAAGAAAAAGAAAAAAAATACATCAAAGGTACAACATTTACAACACAAATGATGGTCATAGGTTGCAATTTAACCCTTAATGATAGCAACAAAGAGGTTACAGTCATACAGTCATAAGTGGAAAGAGATTGGTGATGAAAACGATGAGAAGATTAATAGTAGTATAGATTTAGTAAAATAGTTTGACAGTGTTGAGGGAATTATTTGTTTAGCAGAGTGATGGCCTTTGGGAAAAAACTGTTCTTGTGTCTAATTGTTCTGGTGTGCAATGCTCTATAGCATCGTTTTGAAGGTAGGAGTTGAAACATTCAGCAGGTGCTGACAAGTTCTGGAGGACCAGTAGCGGAAATTTTGAGTAGTTCAGAGAACCAGCAAATACCACCTCTGGCTAGCCCCAGAGTGGGGTGGGAATGGAGCAGTGGTGGGTTTCAAATTTTTTTTACTACCGGTTCTGTGGGTGTGGCTTGGTGGGCGTGGCAGGGGAAGGTTACAGCAAAATCCCCATTCCCTCCCAATCAGCTAGGACTTGGGAGGCAGATAATAGATGGGGGTGGGGCCAGTCAGAGGTGGTATTTACCGGTTCTCCGAACTACTCAAAATTTCCTCTACCAGTTCTCCAGAACTGGTCAGAACCTGCTGAAACCCACCTCTGGAATGGAGATTTTGCAATATCCTTCCCCCAGGAGTGGGGGGGGGGAATGGAGATTTTGCAGTATCCTTCCCCCAGGAGTGGGGAGGGAATGGAGATTTTGCAGTTTCCTTCCCCTGCCACGCCCACCAAGCCACGCCACGCCCACCAAGCCACGCCCACAGAACTGGTAGCAAAAAAAAAAAGGAATTCCACCACTGCCCTATTCCATTCCAGACAAGTGACTGTCCAAGCTGTTCCTAAAAACCTCCACTGATGAAGCACCTACCATTTCTGGAGACCAGCTGTTCCACTGGTTAATTGTTCTCAATGTTAGTAAGTTTCTCCTTAGTTCCAGGTTGCTTCTCTCCTTGATTAGTTTCCATCCATTGCTCCTTGCCCTGCCTTCCGGTACTTTGGAAAATAGATTGACCCCCCTTTCTTTGTAGATCAAATACTTATTTAAATACATTAGAAATGTATTCATATATTTACAAATATTTATTATTTAAGTAGACTGGAGATTTGTGCATAGGTTGCGTGGAATAACACATAGTGCTTTTGGACTTCATCCTGGTTCCTGATTCCTGCGTCTGATAAGACACCTACGAACTTCTGTGTTGCTGATATACAATTCTACTCATTCCTCACCCTTAGCTAGGTTGGGTCACGTGGAAATCAGTGTTTAAATAAGATTTAGAGGGATGAAGCTTCCTCACCCCAACTATAAATTGTAATGGTTTCCAATAGATTAATTTATACTGTAGATTAAAACATGGTGGATCTCTGTTGTCACAGAATGCTGGAGCTCATATTGACAAAGGTTTTTTCTGAAATGGGAAAATGATAAAGGACAGAAAATAGTTTGGGTGAGGAGCAGGGAGAATGTTCTGTACTCACGAACAATAATGAAGTCCGAGGCTTAAACAGTAACCGGCTTTATTATCTAATCCACATTCAAGAATAACAATTGGAGCTAACGTGCTCCTCAGAACAACAACATTCCTTTCCTTGACAGCAGCTTAAATAGCTAGCTGTCAAGTCTGAAGAACCAATCAAAAGGCAACCGGGTTTCCCGCTCTGGGCTAGCCGCGCCTGAGCCAATCAGAGGCGGCCAGCAACAGGCAAAGATTCCTCGGGTCGTAACTCCGAGGACATAACACCCCTCACCCCCCAGACAGCGCAAGCGTAGTCAGCGAGGTACGCTGGACGACGTCGGCTCCGCCCCGATCTTCGTAGTATAGGGGCTTGCGTTGTAGGATTAGGAGGAGCTGGGCTGTCATCTCTACGCGCGGCTGGAGACTGTGCCTGTGGATTAGGAACTGGCTGGAGCGTCACGGGAGGACCATAGACCCCAGGTAAGGCGTCCGCTGAGACCGCAACGGGAACAGACATTTCTGCGGGTTCCGGCTGGATACCTGAGAACTCAGGCGTGGCGCCATTCGTTGAGGGAGAGGTGGTTTGATTAGGGCTGGTGCCGGTTGTTGACGATGGGTCGATTTGGTCAGGGGATGGCTCACTCACTCCAGGGACCCTGCGCCGTAACTGGTTCACATGGCGGCGCCACTGACGACCATCCTCCAGTTGGACCCTATAAGAATAGGGCCCTGTTAGTTGGGTGATTTGGCCTGAGAGCCATCGGTTGCCAGTCCCATAATTCTCCACGTATACTAAGTCCCCTGCCTGGAATGTCCTGTAAGGGGAACTTGGACTTGCTGGCATGTCAGGGGCATAACTTGGGTGTAGGCGATCTAAGATGGTCCGTAAACGCCGACCCATTAGCATTTCAGCCGGGCTTCGGTTAGTTTCTGGGCAAGGGGTGGTATGCTGTGCTAGGAGATATTGGCATATCTTTTGATGCCAATTTGTGGAACTCAGGCGTCCCAAAGCCTCCTTGGCTGACCGTACGGCCCTCTCTGCCCGGCCATTGCCGGCCGGAGGGAGCAGGGCCGTGGTGGCGTGCCGGATGCCCAGCCTTGTCAAAACTGCGGAAAGGCGCCGAGGTGAACTGGGCTCCGTTATCGGTAACGATAACGTCGGGTAGCCCATGGGTAACGAATAGGCCGTCTAGGGCTCGGATGACTGCCCCCGCCGTGGGGGACGGTGTGAGGACGATTTCTACCCACTTCGAGTAGGCATCTACTAAAATCAGAAAAGTCTGGCCTAGGAAGGGTCCCGCGAAGTCCACATGGACCCGCGCCCAAGGGTCTTAGGAAGCTCCCAGTTCCTAACTGGTGCAGCAGCCGGAGCAGGTCTGGAGGTCTGGCATTGGGGGCATCTAGTTACCCAGGCCTCGATCTCCTGATCCATGCCCGGCCACCAGACATAGCTACGACCCAGGGCTTTCATTCGCACGGTGGCAGGGTGGGGATCGTGCAGACAAGCCAAAATGCGCCGTCTAAGGTCGGGGGGAACTACTACCCGATTTCCCCACAATAGGCATCCCTTAAGGACGGACAGCTCATGCTGCCGGCGGGCAAAAGGCTGGAAACTGGGGGCTACCTGTCCCCGGGGCCACCCCCTGCGCACCCAGTCCAAAACTGTAGAGAGAGTAGGATCCCTTGCAGAAAGGTCATGTATAGAGGTGGCGGAGATGGGTATGTCCCAGTCCTCAACAACAAGGATTGGGGACGTCGGGGCAGGGTCTGCATCTGTCATGGGGAGGGGGCAACGACTGAGCGCGTCAGCGTGCCCAATAAACTTCCCTGGCTTATATATTAGCTGATAGGAGTAGGCAGCTAGGAATTCCACCCACCGGGACATACGCGGGGGATAGGATTTGGGGTGTTTGTCTGTTCCCTGACAATAACCCCAGTAATGGTTTGTGGTCGGTAATAAGAGAGAAGAACCGACCATAGAGGTAGTCGTGGAATCTTTTGATTCCAGCTACCGCAGCTAGGGCTTCCCGATCTAGCTGGCTATAATTCCGCTCAGCAGCCGATAAGGTGCGCGAGTAGAATGCAATAGGGGCCTCTGAGCCATCAGGAAGTTGATGGCTCAAAACGGCCCCCAAACCATAGGGGGAGGCATCGCATGTCAAGGCCAGCGGCAAACAGGGGTCGTATTGAACGAGCACAGCCGCCGACGCGAGGATGTCTTTGACAGTCTGAAAAGCGTTAGCAGCTGCCTGGTTCCAGTGCCAATGGCCCTTGGAGGTTAAAAGTCTGTGGAGGGGCTCAGCTAAGGTAGCCTTATGGGGCAAGAATACGGAATAGAAATTAAGGAGCCCCAGGAACGCTTGCAGTTCCGCCTTATTAGTTGGAGTTGGGGCGTTCTTAATTGCCTCGACCTTAGAAGGTGCGGGGTGGATTCCGTTGGAGTCCACCAAGAATCCTAGAAACTCTACCCGTGGCACCCCTATGTGGCACTTATCTCTTTTTAGTTTCAACCCTGCAGCCCGGAAACGGCTGAGGACGGCCCGTAGCCGTTCGACGAGTTCTGATCGGTCGATGGCTGAGATCAGAACGTCGTCGAAGTAGGGCACAACCCCCGGGAGCCCCTGGAGCAACCGTTCCATCAATCCCTGGAACAACCCGGGAGCTATGCTGACCCCAAACTGCAGGCGGTTGCACCTGAAAGCGCCCCGATGGGTGACAATTGCCTGGGCCATGGCGGTAACGTCATCCACCGGGAGCTGCTGATACGCCTGGGCGAGGTCCAATTTAGCAAACACCCGCCCAGGCCCTAATGAGTGAAGCAATTGCTGCACTACCGGAAGGGGGTACTGATTAGCTTGCAGGGCCTTATTGATAGTACATTTGTAATCGGCACAGATCCTAATGGATCCATCCGGTTTTAGGGGGATCACAATAGGGGTCTCCCAATGTGAATACTCAATAGGTTCTAGGACTCCTTGGGCAATAAGTTTATCCAGCTCCTTATCTACTTTGGGACGGAGTGCTAGCGGTACCCTTCGCGGCTTTAAGCGGACCGGGGCAACCTGAGGATCCAAATTAAAAGAAATAGGTTGTCCTGTGTATTTGCCTAAGCGGCCCTCAAATACATCGGCAAATTCGGAGAAGAGTTGGGCCGGGGTGTCTAGGTCGGTGGTGTGAATCCCTGATACGTCAAGATGCAGAGCAGCAAACCAGTCCAAGCCCAGGAGACTTGGGAGGTTGTCTTTAACTACTATGAGTGGTAACCGACCCGCAAAGGTCCCAAAGGAGACATTAAGCGAGGTGCAACCCGCAACAGGAATTGGATTCCCCTGATAGTCCCTTAAATTAATTGGACAGGGTTGGAGGCACCGTTTTGTAAACTTAGGCAATAGGCGCCGAGGTATGCCAAGCTATGAGGGACCTCAAGAGCCGTGTCAACCTCCATCTTGAGAGGGACCCCTTCCAGATGTATCCTGAGGATCACCGCAGAAATGACAACCTCGCTTCCCACATTCCCTCTGTTTGAGCCGGCTAACGAGGCTTGGGACACTTATATCGAGCGCTTTGAATGCTTCCTTCAAGCTAATGATTTGTTAGATCTGTCAAGTGCCAGGAAGCGAGGCTTCTTCTTGAGCTCCTGCGGCCGTGAGATTTTTGCCACGGCTAGGGCTCTAATCGCCCCTCAACAGGTCTCCTCTGTTCCATGGGAGGCTGCTAGAAAAATTACGACCTCATTTCTCTCCGGCTCCTTCCCGCATAGCAAGGCGACACGCTTTCAGGCAGCGTTTTCAGAAGGCAGGGAATCCATTAACGAATACATGGCTTCCCTACGTGTCGCCGCTCTAGAGTGCGAATTTCGAGATTTGGATGAGATGTTGTTAGACCAACTGGTCACGGAGTTCGAGACCTCGCAGCGCCGCCTCCTAGCCCGCAAAGACGCAACCCTGCAAATTGCCTTGGATGAGGCGCGAGCTTCTGAGATGTCTGAACGTCGGCGGCGAAATCCAGAGGTCCCATGCTGCGACTGCTTCGGCAAACCTCAAACGGTCCACCATGAGACCGTTGTTGATGACATACCGTCACGAAGATGACGGTAAGCCGCCTCAAGGCGACACGGAAAAATGTGTGGGACAGTGACTGGAAAAACCCTCAGGGAGGTTGCCTCGGATGCGGAGGAAACCACCACCGTTCTGACTGCCGTTTTAAAACAGCAATTTGCCGCCGCTGCGGCCGGAAGGGCCACCTGCGGGTCTGCGGGCATCCCACCCTCGTGCCAGTGTTCTGTACTCACGAACAATAATGAAGTCCGAGGCTTAAACAGTAACCGCTTTATTATCTAATCCACATTCAAGAATAACAATTGGAGCTAACGTGCTCCTCAGAACAACAACATTCCTTGCCTTGACAGCAGCTTAAATAGCTAGCTGTCAAGTCTGAAGAACCAATCAAAAGGCAACCGGGTTTCCCGCTCTGGGCTAGCCGCGCCTGGGCCAATCAGAGGCGGCCAGCAACAGGCAAAGGTTCCTCGGGTCGTAACTCCGAGGACATAACACCCCTCACCCCCAGACAGCGCAAGCGTAGTCAGCGAGTGCGCTGGACGTCGGCTCCGCCCCGATCTTCGTAGTATAGGGGCTTGCGTTGTAGGATTAGGAGGAGCTGGGCTGTCATCTCTACGCGCGGCTGGAGACTGTGCCTGTGGATTAGGAACTGGCTGGAGCGTCACGGGAGGACCATAGACCCCAGGTAAGGCGTCCGCTGAGACCGCCAACGGAACAGACATTTCTGCGGGTTCCGGCTGGATACCTGAGAACTCAGGCGTGGCGCCATTCGTTGAGGAGAGGTGGTTTGATTAGGGATGGCGCGGTTGTTGACGATGGGTTGATTTGGTCAGGGGATGGCTCACTCACTCCAGGGACCCTGCGCCGTAACTGGTTCACATGGCGGCGCCACTGACGACCATCCTCCAGTTGGACCCTATAAGAATAGGGCCCTGTTAGTTGGGTGATTTGGCCTGAGAGCCATCGGTTGCCAGTCCCATAATTCTCCACGTATACTAAGTCCCCTGCCTGGAATGTCCTGTAAGGGGAACTTGGACTTGCTGGCATGTCAGGGGCATAACTTGGGTGTAGGCGATCTAAGATGGTCCGTAAACGCCGACCCATTAGCATTTCAGCCGGGCTTCGGTTAGTTTCTGGGCAAGGGGTGGTATGCTGTGCTAGGAGATATTGGCATATCTTTTGATGCCAATTTGTGGAACTCAGGCGTCCCAAAGCCTCCTTGGCTGACCGTACGGCCCTCTCTGCCCGGCCATTCCCGGCCGGATGGAACGGGGCCGTGGTGGCGTGGCGGATGCCCAGCCTTGTCAAAAACTGCCGGAAAGGCGCCGAGGTGAACTGGGCTCCGTTATCGGTAACGATAATGTCGGGTAGCCCGTGGGTAGCGAATAGGCCGTCTAGGGCTCGGATGACTGCCCCCGCCGTGGGGGACGGTGTGAGGACGATGTCTACCCACTTCGAGTAGGCATCTACTAAAATCAGAAAAGTCTGGCCTAGGAAGGGTCCCGCGAAGTCCACGTGGACCCGCGCCCAAGGGGTCTTAGGAAGCTCCCAGTTCCTAACTGGTGCAGCAGCCGGAGCAGGTCTGGAGGTCTGGCATTGGGGGCATCTAGTTACCCAGGCCTCGATCTCCTGATCCATGCCCGGCCACCAGACATAGCTACGACCCAGGGCTTTCATTCGCACGATGCCAGGGTGGGCATCGTGCAGACAAGCCAAAATGCGCCGTCTAAGGTCGGGGGGAACAACTACCCGATTTCCCCACAACAGGCATCCCTTAAGGACGGACAGCTCATGCTGCCGGCGGGCAAAAGGCTGGAAACTGGGGGCTACCTGTCCCCGGGGCCACCCCCTGCGCACCCAGTCCAAAACTGTAGAGAGAGTAGGATCCCTTGCAGAAAGGTCATGTATAGAGGTGGCGGAGATGGGTATGTCCCAGTCCTCAACAAGAAGGATAGGGGACGTCGGGGCAGGGTCTGCATCTGTCATGGGGAGGGGGCAACGACTGAGCGCGTCAGCGTGCCCAATAAACTTCCCTGGCTTATATATTAGCTGATAGGAGTAGGCAGCTAGGAATTCCACCCACCGGGACATACGCGGGGGATAGGATTTGGGGTGTTTGTCTGTTCCCTGACAATAACCCCAGTAATGGTTTGTGGTCGGTAATAAGAGAGAAGAACCGACCATAGAGGTAGTCGTGGAATCTTTTGATTCCAGCTACCGCAGCTAGGGCTTCCCGATCTAGCTGGCTATAATTCCCCTCAGCAGCGGATAAGGTGCGCGAGTAGAATGCAATAGGGGCCTCTGAGCCATCAGGAAGTTGATGGCTCAAAACGGCCCCCAAACCATAGGGGGAGGCATCGCATGTCAAGGACAGCGGCAAACAGGGGTCGTATTGAACGAGCACAGCCGCCGACGCGAGGATGTCTTTGACAGCCTGAAATGCGTTAGCAGCTGCCTGGTTCCAGTGCCACTGGGCCTTGGAGGTTAAGAGTTTGTGGAGGGGCTCAGCTAAGGTAGCCTTATGGGGCAAGAATACGGAATAGAAATTAAGGAGCCCCAGGAACGCTTGCAGTTCCCCCTTATTAGTTGGAGTTGGGGCGTTCTTAATTGCCTCGACCTTAGAAGGTGCGGGGTGGATTCCATTGGAGTCCACCAAGAATCCTAGAAACTCTACCCGTGGCACCCCTATGTGGCACTTATCTTTTTAGTTTCAACCCTGCAGCCCGGAAACGGCTGAGGACGTAGTCGTTGATGAGTTCTGATCGGTCGATGGCTGAGATCAGAACGTCGTCGAAGTAGGGCACAACCCCCGGGAGCCCCTGGAGCAACCGTTCCATCAATCCCTGGAACAACCCGGGAGCTATGCTGACCCCAAACTGCAGGCGGTTGCACCTGAAAGCGCCCCGATGGGTGACAATTGCCTGGGCCATGGCGGTAACGTCATCCACCGGGAGCTGCTGATACGCCTGGGCGAGGTCCAATTTAGCAAACACCCGCCCAGGCCCTAATGAGTGAAGCAATTGCTGCACTACCGGAAGGGGGTACTGATTAGCTTGCAGGGCCTTATTGATAGTACATTTGTAATCGGCACAGATCCTAATGGATCCATCCGGTTTTAGGGGGATCACAATAGGGGTCTCCCAATGTGAATACTCAATAGGTTCTAGGACTCCTTGGGCAATAAGTTTATCCAGCTCCTTATCTACTTTGGGACGGAGTGCTAGCGGTACCCTTCGCGGCTTTAAGCGGACCGGGGCAACCTGAGGATCCAAATTAAAAGAAATAGGTTGTCCTGTGTATTTGCCTAAGCGGCCCTCAAATACATCGGCAAATTCGGAGAAGAGTTGGGCCGGGGTGTCTAGGTCGGTGGTGTGAATCCCTGATACGTCAAGATGCAGAGCAGCAAACCAGTCCAAGCCCAGGAGACTTGGGAGGTTGTCTTTAACTACTATGAGTGGTAACCGACCCGCAAAGGTCCCAAAGGAGACATTAAGCGAGGTGCAACCCGCAACAGGAATTGGATTCCCCTGATAGTCCCTTAAATTAATTGGACAGGGTTGGAGGCACCGTTTTGTAAACTTAGGCAATAGGCGCCGCAGGGTATGCCAAGCTATGAGGGACCTCGAAGAGCCGGTGTCAACCTCCATCTTGAGAGGGACCCCTTCCAGATGTATCCTGAGGATCACCGCAGAAATGACAACCTCGCTTCCCACATTCCCTCTGTTTGAGCCGGCTAACGAGGCTTGGGACACTTATATCGAGCGCTTTGAATGCTTCCTTCAAGCTAATGATTTGTTAGATCTGTCAAGTGCCAGGAAGCGAGGCTTCTTCTTGAGCTCCTGCGGCCGTGAGATTTTTGCCACGGCTAGGGCTCTAACCGCCCCTCAACAGGTCTCCTCTGTTCCATGGGAGACGCTGCTAGAAAAATTACGAGCTCATTTCTCTCCGGCTCCTTCCCGCATAGCAAGGCGACACGCTTTCAGGCAGCGTTTTCAGAAGGCAGGGGAATCCATTAACGAATACATGGCTTCCCTACGTGTCGCCGCTCTAGAGTGCGAATTTCGAGATTTGGATGAGATGTTGTTAGACCAACTGGTCACCGGAGTTCGAGACCTGCGGCTGCAGCGCCGCCTCCTAGCCCGCAAAGACGCAACCCTGCAAATTGCCTTGGATGAGGCGCGAGCTTCTGAGATGTCTGAACGGTCGGCGGCCGAAATCCAGAGGTCCCATGCTGCGACTGCTTCCGAAGGCAAACCTCAAACGGTCCACCATGAGACCGTTGTTGATGACATACCGTCCGACGAAGATGACGAAGTAAGCCGCCTCAAGGCGACACGGAAAAATGTGTGGGACAGTGACTGGAAAAACCCTCAGGGAGGTTGCCTCGGATGCGGAGGAAACCACCACCGTTCTGACTGCCGTTTTAAAACAGCAATTTGCCGCCGCTGCGGCCGGAAGGGCCACCTTTCGCGGGTCTGCCGGGCATCCCACCCTCGTCGCCAGTGTTCTGTACTCACGAACAATAATGAAGTCCGAGGCTTAAACAGTAACCGGCTTTATTATCTAATCCACATTCAAGAATAACAATTGGAGCTAACGTGCTCCTCAGAACAACAACATTCCTTTCCTTGACAGCAGCTTAAATAGCTAGCTGTCAAGTCTGAAGAACCAATCAAAAGGCAACCGGGTTTCCCGCTCTGGGCTAGCCGCGCCTGAGCCAATCAGAGGCGGCCAGCAACAGGCAAAGATTCCTCGGGTCGTAACTCCGAGGACATAACAGAGAAGACAAGCAACTTGTATTTCCCTCTGCTGGAAGACAGCCATATATTTCAGTTAGAAGGCAAGACAACAGCTGTATTAGATCCCTGCTAATCCTAGGTTATATTAAGAGAGGGGTAGAATCAAGATCACATGATGTACCACTTTATAAAGCCTTAGTAAGACCACATTTAAAATATTGCATCCAGTTTTGGTCATCATATTATAAAATAAAGTTATTGAGACTCTGGAAAGAGTGCAGAGAAGAGCAAGGAAGATGATTAGGGGGCTGGAGGCTAAAACATATGAAGAATGGTTGCAGGAACTCAGTATGCCTAGTTTAATGAAAAGAAGGACTAGGGGAGACATTATAGCAGTGTTCCAATATCTCAGGGGCTGCCACAAAGAAGAGGGAGTCAACCCATTCTCCAAAGCACCAGAAGGCAGGGCAAGAAGCAAGGAAAAACTTCAGTTAGAGTGAAAACAATTAATTAATGAAATGACTTGCCTTCAAAAATTGTGACTGCTCCACCATTGGAGACTTTTAAGAAGAGACTGGACAGCCATTTGTCTGGAATAGTAGAGGGCCTCCTGCTTGAGCAGAAGGTTGGACTAGAAGACCTCCCGATTTGATTAATCTAAGAGTTATGAAATGAAGTAATTGTGTTCTCTTTGCTGACGATGTCAAACTATTTAATATCACTGACAATACATCTACCATTCAAAAAGACCTTGATCATCTAACCGCTTGGTCTAAAACTTGGCAACTCCAAATCTCAACCAGCAAATGCTCAGTCTTACATATTGGAAAAAATAACCCAAATACTAAGTACATGCTTGATGGACATTACCTTACAGATGACCTCACTCTGTCAAAGACTTTGGAGTTTTCATATCAAATGACCTAAGTGCTAAAGCCCACTGCAACTACATAGCAAAAAAGGCTCTAAGAGTTGTAAACCTAATCTTGCGTAGCTTCTTTTCCAAAAACACTACACTACTAACCAGAGCATATAAAACATTTGCTAGGCCAATTCTTGAATACAGCTCGACTGTCTGGAACCCACACCACATTTCTGACATCAATACAATTGAACGTGTCAAGAAATATTTTACAAGAAGAGTTCTCCATTCCTCTGAAAACAACAAAATACCTTATCCCACCAGACTTGAAATCCTGGGTTTAGAAAACTTAGAACTCCGCCTTGACAAGACCTAAGTTTAACTCATAGAATCATCTATTGTAATGTCCTTCCTGTTAAAGACCTTGGAGTTTTCATGTCAAATGATCTAAGTGCCAAAGCCCACTGCAACTACATAGCAAAAAGGCTCTAAGAGTTGTAAACCTAATCTTGCGTAGCTTCTTTTCCAAAACACTACACTACTAACGAGAGCATATAAAACATTTGGTAGACCAATTCTAGAATACAGCTCACCTGTTTGGAACCCTCACCACATCTCTGACATCAATACAATTGAACGTGTCCAGAAATATTTTACAAGAAGAGTTCTCCATTCCTCTGAAAACAACAAAATACCTTATCCCACCAGACTTGAAATCTTAGGCCTAGAAAACTTGGAACTCCGTCGCCGTTGACAAGACCTAAGTTTAACTCATAGAATCATCTATTGTAATGTCCTTCCTGTTAAAGACTACTTCAGCTTTAATTGCAATAATACAAGAGCAACCAATAGATTTAAACTTAATGTTAACCGCTTTAATCTAGATTGCAGAAAATATGACTTCTGTAACAGAATCATCAGTGCTTGGAATACTTTACCTGACTCTGTGGTCTCTTCCCATAATCCCAAAAGCTTTAACCAAAAACTTTCTACTATTGACCTCACCCCATTCCTAAGAGGACCATAAGGGGCATGCATAAGAGCACAAACGTGCCTACCGTTCCTGTCCTATTGTTTGCTTGTTTCTTTTTTCTTCTTATATATATATATATATGCTTATACTTCCTTATATTACCTCATATATATGTTTATATACTATATAATCTTTTTCTGTGATGCTTATATATATTGTTGTGACAAAATAAATAAAATAAAATAAATAAAGATTTCACGGGTACAGTATACATGGTACCTTGCTCACTAGTAGCAACTGTAAGAGGGATCTTGGAGTCCTAGTGGACAAGCATTTAAATATAAGGCAGCAGTTTGCAGCAACTGCCAAAAAGCCAACACAGTTCTAGGCTGCATAAACAGAAGGATAGACTCAAGACCACGTGAAGTGTTAATACCACATTACAATGCCTTGGTTAGACCACACTTGGAATACTGCATCTAGTTTTGGTTGCCACAATGTAAAAAATATTTTGAGACTCTAGAAAGAGTGCAGAGAAGAGCAACAAAGAGGATTAGGGGACTGGAGGCTAAAACATATGAAGAACGGTTGCAGGAACTGGGTATGTCTAGTTTAATGAAAAGAAGGACTAGGGGAGACATGATAACAGTGTTCCAATATCTCAGGGATACCCCAAAGAAGATGGAGTCAAGCTATTCTCCAAAGCACCTGTAGGCAGGACAAGAAGCAATGAGTGGAAACTAATCAAAGAGAGAAACAACTTGGAACTAAAGAGAAATTTCCTGACAGTTAGAACAATTAATCAGTGGAACAACTTGCTGCCAGAAGCTCCAACACTGGAAGTTTTATGTCAGATAACTATTTGTCTGAAGTGGTGTAGGATTTCCTGCCTAAGCAGGGGATTGGACTAGAAGACCTCCAAGGTCCCTTCCAACTCTGTTATCCTATTCTAAGATCATGGAAGGATGAACCATGGAACAAATCAAGCATGAAATAAGTCTGAACTCTGCTAAAGATTCATCCAAAATGGTTATTTCCACCTCTCCCCATAAGCAGCAGTTTAGTTTCCCAGGATAACACCTCTTCCTTTATAGCTTACTGAAGCATGAAGCCATTAGTGCTAGCACAGTCCTGCTAATGATCTCACCGATCTCCGCTTCACCCTTAACTATCCAGAGATGTCAGCATGAATTGAGATAATATAATTGTTTATCTGCTTAATTGCTTTCCCTAACGATTATCCTCTGTCACCAAAGTATTGAAAAAGGAGTAAGGAGCAAAAGTATCCAGAGGTTGTTTCCCAAGGTTTAACTCCAGACTAAGTTAATTCTCTTGAAATAAAAACAGGGTTGCTAACAAAAGTTTTGCAGTGCTGTTTAGTCCGATTGCGTCAGGATAGTACATTTATAAAAGCGATTAGCCCAGGCATCGGGCATCTGATTTCCATGCAACTGGAAATGGAGTTCAAGAATGTGGGAAGATCATCATATTAGGCCATGCATTGTCTTTGTATTATGTGCTGGAAGGAGGGAAAAAAAGTGGAAAGAAAGCGAGACAAAAGTAAGAAATAGACAATCTTCTACAGTTGAGGTTGGCTTCTATTGATTTAATCAGTGGAACGGCTTGCCTTCGGAAGTTGTGGCTGCTCCCTCACTGGAGGTTTTTAACAAGAGATTAAACCAGGGGTCTCCAAACTTGGTCCCTTTAAGACTTGTGGACTTCAACTCCCAGAGTTCCTCAGCCAGCTTTGCTTAAGTCCACAAGCTTTGCTGGCTGAGGGACTCTGGGAGTTGAAGTCCACAAGTCTTAAAGGGACCAAGGTTGGAGACCCTTGGATTAGACAACCATTTGTCTTGAATGGTATAAGGTTTATTTATTTTATTTATTTATTTATTCAATTTTTATACCGCCCTTCTCCCGAAGGACTCAGGGCGGTGTACAGCCAAGATAAAACAAAACGATACAAAAATATACAATTAAAATACAAATTAAAAAACTTATTATATAGTTGGCCTAAAAACTTTAAAAATATATAAAACTAAAAACCCCATTAAAATTAGTAATAAATTTAAAACCAATAAAATTTAGGCCAGCCCCGCGTGAATAAATAGATGTGTTTTCAATTTGCCGCGGAAGGTCCGAAGGTCAGGTATTTGGCGTAAACCCGGGGGAAGTTTCCTGTTTGAGCAGAGGGTTCAGAGGTGGGCTTCAAATTTTTTTAGCAAGGGGTTCTCTGCCCGGTTGCTGGGTGAGGGGGGCATGGTGGGGATGGCTTATTTGGCCTCTTGCACCATGGCGGGAGGGGGGTTGCCCTCCCTGGGCTCCAGAGGCTCTTCTCAAGCTTCCGGGAGGGCAAAAATGGCCTCCCCAGGCTCTGAAGGCACTCTGGGTCTCTTCCCTAACTTCCGTTAGGCCCATTTTTCGCCCTCCCTGAGCCTCTGCATGCACTCTGCACTTATCTGCATCCAAAATGGGCTGCATGGGTACTCCTGGGAGGGATGGGGTGGGGCCAGCCAGGAATGGGATTTGTGGGTTCTCCGAACTGCACAGAATCTTAGCTAGAGGTTCTCCCGAACCCACAGTACTCAGGGTTGAACTAAAAGACCTCCCAGATCCCTTCCAACTCTGTTGGTCTTGTCTTCTATAGGTCTACGTAGGTTTTTGGCAACATGGATTTCTTGGTAGTTTTTCATTTATGGATTGAATGGAATAAAGCTACATAACCTTTTCAAAAATCAGTCAAGTCTGACTAGATTCTGTCCTATGCTATAGCCTAGGCAGTGGTGGGTTTTAAAACTTTTTACTACCGGTTCTGTGGGTGTGGTTTGGTGGGCGTGGCATGGGAGTGGCTAGGTGGGCATGGCCTGGGAAGGATACTGTAAAATCTCCATTCCTTCCCCACTCCAGGGGAAGGATACTGTAAAATCTTCATTCCCACCCCACTTCAGGGGAAGGTTACTGCAAAATCCCCATTTCCTCCCGATCAGCTGGGAATTGGGAGGCAGAGAAGAGATGGGGGTGGGGCCAGTCAGAGGTGGTATTTACCAGTTCTCCTAACTACTCAAAATTTCCGCTACCGGTTCTCCAGAACTGGTCAGAACCTGCTGAAACCCACCTTAAGGTGCTCATGGTGCTCATGGGCTGAAGGCATCACCTGCAAGCCATGCCCATCCCAGCTCAGCGAAGGGAAAAAAATGTCACGTCACATCACATGATGGCAACATGATGTGGTTAGTTTGACACCTGTGCTATAGGCAATAAAAACTAATCTTATACATGGCATGTTATATATCTTGGAGAAAACCGCCATCTATGTGATTTATATGAAATGACACCATCTTGATGGCACATGATCAATCTGATATATTTAACATTTGAGTCAAATTTCTTAAAAAAAGCTGAAACCCAATCAAAGTTGATGCCCAGCCTAAGATCTTTCAAATACTAAATCAACTATCCTACCTAACCCATAATAGAGAGTCGTATTATTGTAATTATATGTTAATGCATATGTTAATGGATAGGCAGATAGATAGATAAATAGATAGATAGATAGATAGATAGATAGATAGATAGATAGATAGATAGATAGATAGATAGATAATGATAGAAAGATAGATGATAGCTAGCTAGCTAGCTAGCTATACGATAGTTAGAGAAATGATAGATAGATAGATAGATAGATAGATAGATAGATAGATAGATAGATAGATAGATAGATAGACAGACAATGATAGAAAGATGGTAGATAAATACTAGATAGATGATAGCTAGCTAGCTAGATACATAGATGATAGATAGATAGATAGATAGATAGATAGATAGATAGATAGATAGATAGACAGACAGACAGACAGACAGACAGACAGACAGATGATGTTTCTGTAAACCACATTGAGCAGCATAATGAAAAAACTGAAATTGAAAACAATATTGAAAGCATAATTACAATTTTGGAGAATATAAACTGATCTTAAATTCTCCAAGGTTTTATTAAAGTTCCATTAGATTTTTACTGCTCAGTATACGCCTGTAATTAAATTTGTTTGGGAGCATTCTGCTCTTATGTGAACAGTCTTAAATTATAGGGTGTTATAATAACTACACCTACTAAAAATGAAAAACTAAACAGAAATGGTTGTGACTGCAGTCCAATGATGTAACAGTCCTACTTTCTGACTTCTCGGTGGCAAAATACTTACTCAAACCAAGAAAGAAAAATAGCTCTTCAAACCTTTAAACAATTGACAGGGAATCGGTGTCCATCCAACCTTTACAATATTTTTTGAAAGTATAACCTCATCGACGCATAAAATGTGCATCTTATACCAATTTCTGCTGTCTTTATGCAATTTCCAAATCTATTGGTGCGTGATTCAAAATATCATGAGCATAAACCAGTGAGTTTTGATGAACCATGATTAAGATGTAAAGTAACTTCCTTTGTCAAGGAAACCACAAAGGTGCATCTTATTTCAAATTCAGAGTAGATAGGCATTTTTTCAAGGTGGTACATGGACGCCCAAATATCACAGCGCTAGTGATATTGCACTGCTGTATAAGATAGCATATATAACCCTGATGGCGAACCTATGGAGCCATATCTGTGGGCACATGAGTGTTGCCCTAGCTCACGAGTCATTGGCCCCCACGGAGAAGGTCCGCAGTCTAGGCGTTCTTCTGGATGCACGGCTGTCGTTAGAAGAGCATATAACAGCCGTCGCCAGAGGAGCTTTTTATCAGGTTCGATTGATATGCCAGTTGCATCCCTTCTTGGACCGGGATTCCCTATGCACGGTCACTCACGCCCTCGTCACTTCCTGCCTGGACTACTGCAATGCTCTCTACATGGGGCTCCCCTTGAAGATCACCCGGAGACTCCAACTGGTTCAGAATGCAGCCGCGCGGGTGATAGAGGGAGCAACTCGAGGCTCCCATATAACACCTATCCTGCGCAGGCTGCACTGGCTTCCGGTGGTCTTCCAGGTGCAATTCAAGGTGTTAGTTACCACCTTTAAAGCGCTCCATGGCATAGGACCGGGCTATTTACAGGACTGCCTGCTGCTACCGGTGGCCTCCCATCGACCAGTGTGCTCCCATTGGGAGGGTCTCCTCAGGATGCTGTCGGCCAGTCAATGTTGACTGGTGACCCCCAGGGGGAGGGCCTTCTCTATGGGGGCCCCAGCCCTCTGGAACGAGCTACCTCCAGGGATGCGCCAACTCCCTGACCTCCGGACCTTCCGTCGCGAGCTGAAAACTCTTTTATTCCATCGTGCAGGACTGGCCTAATAGTTTTTAATGGAGTTTTTATTAGTTTTTAGAATTTTCAGCCAATTTAGAATCAGTCTTTTAAATCTGTTTTTTAATTTTTGTATCTGCTGTTTTTACTAGGCTGTAAACTGCCCTGAGTCCTTTGGGAGAAGGGCGGTATAGAAATGGAAATAATAAATAAATAAATAGCTCAACTCTAGCACGCATGTGCACGCAGTCCAGCTGATTTTGGGGCCTTCGAGGCCCACCAGAAGACAGGAAACGGGCTGTTTCCGCCTCCAGAGGACCTCCAGGGGGTGGGGAAAGCCATTTTTGCCCTTCCTAGGCTCCAAGAAAGCCTCTGGAGCCTGGGGAGGGCAAAAAATGGGCCCACCGTGCCCACCGTGCCATCATGTGCCAAAAGCGAGGGGAGGTCACACGTGCATTGAATTATGGGCATGGGCATGTGCAACCCCCCATGCTCCCCACACTTTTGGCACACAACTGCAATCACTGATATATAATATTAGGTTTGGAAGGGACCTAGGTCTTCTAGTCCTATCCCTTGGGTACGTTTATACTTTATTGCTTTCTCTCTTATGTATCCCATATCCTGTAGCCTATTGATTTATAACCTTTAGCCTCGTGCCTGACATCCTGGCATTTTCTCACCTTTTTGGGGAACGTAAGGGGAGGGAGGGCTATGTGGGTTGTATTACTCGAAAGCCAGCAGAGGATGACCGTGAGAAAGTTTTCTTATCACTTTCTCAGAGCGGCCTATACCATAACATCTTCACACCTGCGGATTGGTTGAATCCACACTGGACTGTTGGGAGGGGTTTCTAATTCCTTTATTCTAACCATATTGCCTGAGGGGCCTCAGAGTGTTGTGGCCCAGGCCCAAGTAAGTAGTAGGAAACTCAGTCAGTGTAAAAACAAACAAACTTTATTCGAACAGCTGAGAATTACTTCATTCTCAGTGTAATTCAATTGAATTACAGCAAATTCCTCCCAACACAATTCCTCAGTCTTATCACCAACCTTGGTCTAATTAGGCAAACTGCCAAAGGCCTTTCTTGGCAAAAGTTCAGAAGACACTGATGCAAAATAAATGCAATGAGACGAAGCTATCAACGTTGTTTTCTGTCAAAGAGCCCAAACGCTGTTGCTGGTCTTTTAAGCCTTATGAGAGGGGCCAATCATTTCTTGGCCCTACTCCCGAGTCGTCCTCTTTGCTTTAGCTGCTCTTGCCTTCTGGCAGCTCTTCTCATGCATGCATTAGCCTCCTCCTGTTCCTCTGCCTCACTAGTGTCAATCTCTGGAGGTTCTGGAGTCTGCACCTCACTCCCCAATGGCCCTGGTTCCACCACTGCCTCTTATGCAGAGCCCTCATCCAGGCCTTCTCCAGCCTCCAGGACTGGCCCATGTTCTTCCTCAGCCTCATCGCTGTCTGACTCAGTTGCCAGCTCCACAGGCTGCTGGCGGACCACAACACAGAGCCTGCTTTCTTTTCGCCCTGCTATCACCTCTGTTCAATAAAAGGTTCCTTTTGAAATGCCAACTTTCAAGAGTCTTGAATAAGGGGGAGAGGCTGGGCTTCACAGTGTCCATGAAAGAGACTTAAAACCAGATGGATGGATGACATCAGCAAGTATGTGTCGTGTCCCACTCCTCCGCTGACGGCTGGGTCAGGGAAATCCGAATCAGGCGTGCCTCTGCAGCTCTGCCAAAGTCCTAGCAAAGTTCTCAAGGCAGGCAGGAGACCAGAAAGTGACTTCAGCAAGATATATTAGACTTTGCCTGACTCAGAGAATGCCAGAAAGCAGATCCTTTATATAGGCCATGGGGTGTGGCTCCATGACTCAGCACTTATCCAGGCCTGCCCCTCCCTTCCTTCTGTTGCCGCCGCCTATCAATTCTTCTGAAGTGAGGGTCACTCCAGTCTGCAGCTGTTGGTAATTGACCTTCCTCAGGCTCACATGCTGTGGGGGAGGGGGAGGGGTCTAGTTGCTCCATTTGCCTGGGCATGGAGCCAGGGCTGGGGGCTGGAGGCACTTCTTCTTCCTCAGCCTGTCTGGGCATGGAGCCAGGGCTGGGGCCGGGAGGCATACTAGGACATTCCTCAGCGTTCGGAAGCAGATAAGAAGGCCCCGGCTGTGGTGAAAGCGGGTGAGACACAACGGTATGGCGCACCCAGCTGGTTCAGGATCGTATGGGTTGGAAACAAGCAGAATAGCCAAGGGCTAGAATGTTGATGATGATGTTGCACCCTTAAATGAAGACATCACACAAGTTTTGCTTTGGATATCAATTTTTTTCAGCATCAAGTCTTTCTACATTTTGCTTCTTTTCCCTTGACCTATCTTCTCAAGCTACCTTCTCGGGTGGAAAAAATGGAACGACTCTGGAGAGCAGTCAAGTGGTTTCAAACATACTCCTTGCTGTTGCTTACTCGGTTCTTGCAGCCCTACTTTAGCCCACGATTCCGAAAGTAAATGACAAAATCTCTCATGGGGAGGCGAAAATTTCCTAATCCTCCTCATATCCACCATCTACTTCCTCGTCAAATGTGAACTTCAGAGAGTGTCCGAAAAACTGCCCAAATCTCCCCACTTCCCAGTTCTAGGTGCCTTGATTAAAACACTTTAAAAAAAAAAAAAAAAAAAGCTTACCTTTTTGCTATGAATAATTCCGTCCCTTATTTTCTGCACATGGAAAGCCCAGGAGCAGGGCAGGCTGGACTTTTCTAGTCAATTAGGCATCATTTGCTGGTCAATTAGGGATCTGACTAAGTGTCCATGATGATGGATCTGAAAAGAGAATAATGGCTCGGTTAAAAAAAGAGTAGTTCTTTTTTTCTGAAAAATCCAGTAAAACTAAGCAAAGGATAAGGCAGGATAATTGCTTGAGGTTCACTTCCTCTACATTAAAATGTCTATGTAATCTGCCAATATTAGCATTTTCTCACTCTTTCAGGTAGCAGAGCGTGTCAGTTGCTACCACAGAGAATCTGGTGCCTCCTCAGTCTTTTGGACTTCTCTTCCCATAGGTTGCAACGTGGAAAGATAAGCAGGAGATGTAGCTTGCCTTCCCTCCCTCCCTTCTTTCCTTCTTTCCTTCTTTCCTTTTCTTTCTTTCTTTCTTTCTGTCTTTCCTTCTTTCCTTCCTTCCTTCCCTGCCTCTTTCTCCATCTCCTTCCCTCCCTCTCCATTTCTTTTTTTCCTTCCTTCCTTCCTTCCTTCCTTCCTTCCTTCCTTCCTTCCTTCCCTCATTCTCCATTTCCTCCCCCTCTCAATTTCTTTTTTCTTTCTTTCCTTCCTTCCTTCCTTCCTTCTTTTCTTTCTTTCTTTCTTTTCTTTCTTTCTTTCTTTCTGTCTTCCTTTCCTTCCTTCCTTCCCTCCTTGCCTTCCTTTCTTAACTGCCTCATTCTCCAGTTCCTTTCCTCCCCCTCCATTTCTTTCTTTCCTTCCTTCCTTGTTTCTTTTCTTTCTTTTCTTTCTTTCTGTCTTCCCTTCCTTCCTTCCTTTCTTCCTGTCCTTCATTTCTTCCCTCCCTTTCCTTCCTTCCTTACCTGCCTCCTTCTCCATGTCCTTTCCTTCCTCTCATTCTTTCCTTCCTTGCCTCATTCTCCATTTCCTTCCCTCCCTCTCCATTTCCTTCCTTCCTTCTTTTCTTTCCATTCCTTTTATATCTGTCTTCCTTCCTTCCTTCCTTCCTTCCTTCCTTCCTTCCTTCCTTCCTTCCTTCCCTTCCTCTCCATTTCTTTCCTTCCTTTCCTCCCCTGCCTTTCTTCCATCCTTTCTTTCCTTCCTTCCCTCTGTTCCTCCGTCCCTTGATAAGCGCCCCATGGCATTTGTGACCACAAGTAATATTGGAGAATAAAAGATTGTGCACCAACAATTAGTAGCACTCTTTCTTGCTAGTTCTTAAGAGTTTCCTAATTTTCCTTCTTTAATTTGCCCACTTCTGTCTGAGGTCTACTTTCTAAACTGACCTAATTAAGAGGTTCTGAAGAAGCTTCTTGGATGAGAATCAAAACATTTTCAAAAGAAAAACAAACAGAGATGCCTTTTTGAAAGAGCACCTTGAGACAAGGCCCAAAGACATTCTGCTTAAAACTAAGCTTTAAGGTTGGCATATACTTCCAGGGAAAAATCTAGCTGAATTCCAGGTTGTGGTTTAGCATGATCCTTCATTTTATCCCTGTGTTTGGGATAAAGGCTCATAGAGGAAATGGTTCAAACATTTATCCCAAAGGTGCTTTTTTCAAGAAGCAACTAGACTTTCTGGTATTTCCTTGAAGACGTCTCATCCAAGAAGCTTCTTTTTTTTAATTTCATTTTGTCACAACAGTATACATAAACATTGTCATAAATAAAAAAAACATATCATGAAGAAAATATATATATATATAAGTAAAGAATATGCATCAGCTATATTAATTTGATATAATGAAGAGAACAATAGGACAGGAACGGTAGGCACTTTTGTGCTCTTATGCACGCCCCTTATAGTCCTCTTAGGAATGGGGTGAGGTCAATAGTAGACAGTTTTTGGTTAAAGCTTTGGGGATTTTGAGAAGAGACCACAGAGTCAGGTATTGAGTTCCAAGCGTTAACAACTCTGTTACAGAAGTCATATTTTCTGCAATCAAGTTTGAAGCGGTTGACATTAAGCTTGAATCTATTTTTTGCTCTTGTAATATTGCGATTGAAGCTGAAGTAGTCTTTTACAGGAAGGATATTGCAATAGATGATTTTGTGTGTTAAACACAGGTCATGTCGAAGACGACGGAGTTGTACGTTTTCTAATCCCAGGATTTCAAGTCTGGTGGTATAAGGTATTTTGTTGTTTTCGGAGGAGCGAAGAACTCTTCTAGTAAAATATTTCTGGATGCGTTCTATTGTATTTATGTCAGAGATGTGGTATGGGTTCCAGACGGATGAGCTGTATTCAAGAATAGGTCTGGCAAATGTTTTGTATGCTCTAGTTAGTAGTGTAGAGTTTTTGGAAAAGAAGCTGCGTAAAATTAGGTTTACAACTTTTAGAGCCTTTTTTGCTATGTAGTTGCAGTGGGCTTTGGCATTAAGGTCATTTGATATGAGAACTCCAAGATCTTTGACAGGGTGGGGGTCGTCAGTAAGGTAATGACCATCGAGTTTGTACTTGTTGATAGGATTCTTTTTTCCAATATGTAAGACTGAGCATTTGCTGGTAGAGATTTGGAGTTGCCAAGTTTTAGACCAATCGGAAACTAAGTCGAGGTCTTCTTGAAGCTTCTTCAGCTCGGACTGAACATCTTCAAAGAAAAACAAAGAAAGTCTAGTTGCTACTTGAAAAAGCACCTTTGGGACAACCGTGAGCTGGAGGACTGAGAATCTACATGGACGCTCAAATATTTAGTGCTATTGTCTCAACGAAGCACCTTTTACAGGCACTTATTATAGTGAAATATGACCCTCCGTAAAACAATTATTCAGGAAAGGTTTTTAAGAAACATCTTCACCCTCACTGTGTGTATGAATGAGAGGTACACTTGTTGGAAATAGGTGTTGTATTTGATTGGGCTTATGTATTGCTTTCTTTTGAGAAAACCAGAGTCTATAGCTACTTTTCAAGTCTGAAACCCAATGCTAGGACATTTTCCTTCTAGATGTGTTCCGATAGAAAATGTATCATGCCAGATGCTGCTATCTTTACTAGTCAAGTGGCTTTACTAACAGAATTAACTGGGCCCGGGCATATTACTTGATAGTAACTGTTGATTAATAGCAGAGATCTAGGTATCCTACTGGACAACCACATAAGTATGAGCTAGCAGCGGGCTGCAGCTGCCAAAAAAGCCAACGCAATCCTAGGCTGCATCAATAGAGGGATAGACTCAAGATCACATGAAGTAGTGTTGTTGTTAGTTACAAAGTCGTGTCCGACCCATCACGATCCCATAGACAATGTTCCTCCAAGCCTTCCTGTTCTCTACCATCCTTTGTTGTCCATTTAATCTCACCCCGACTGCTTCAGTGACTCCATCCAGCCACCTAGTTCTCTGCTGTCCCCTTCTTCTTTTGCCCTGCATCGTTCCCAGCATTATGCTCTTCTCCATTGAGTCCTTCCTTCTCATTAAGTGGCCAAAGTATTTGAGTTTCATCTTCAGGATCTGGCCTTCTAAAGAGCAGTCAGGGTTGATCTCCTCTAGGACTGACTGGTTGATTGTTTTGCAGTCCAAGGGACTCACAGGAATCTTCTCCAGCACCATAGTTCAAAGGCCTCAATTTTTTGGCGCTCAGCCTTTCTTATGGTCCAATTTTCACAGCTATACATTGCAACTGGAAAAATCATAACCTTGACTATACACACCTTTGTTTTCAGGATGATGTCTCTTCTTTTTAGAATGCTGTCTAGATTTGCCGTAGCTTTCCTCCCCAGGAGCAAGCATCTTTTAATTTCTTGGCTGCAGTCCCCATCTGCGGTGATCTTGGAGTCCAGGAAAATAAAATCTGTCACTACCTCCATTTCTTCCCCACATGACGTATTAGTACCGTTTTATAATGCCTTGATAAGATCATACTTGGAATACTGCATTCAGTTTTGGTCACCAGAATACAAAAAAGATGTTGAGAGTCTAGAAAGAGTACAGAGAAAAATAACAAAGATGATTAGGGGTCTGGAGGCTAAAACATATGAAGAAAAGATGCAGAAATTGGGCATGTCTGTTTAGTCTAGTGAAAAGAAGGACAACATGATAGCTGTCTTTCAATATTTTCGAAGAAGGAATCAACTTATTCTCCAAAACCCCTGAAGGCAAGACAAGAAGTCATGGATGGAAACCTAGAACTAAGGAGAAATTTCCTGACAGTTGGAACAATTAATCAGTGGAACGTCTTGCCTTCAGATTTTGTGGATGCTCCATCCCTGAAGGTTTAACAGATTAACAGAGTTGGATGGGACCTTGGAGGTCATCTAATCCAACCCCCTGCCCAAGAGAGAGATCCTACACCATTTCTGACAGATGGCAGTCCAGTTTCTTCTTAAAAGCCTCCAGTGATGAGGCTCCCACAACTTCTGAAGGCAACTTCTGTTCCATTGGTTGATTGCTCTCACTGTCAGAAAATATCTCATTTCCAGGTTGAATCTCTCCTTGGTCAGTTTTGATCCATTATTCCTTGTCTGGCCTTCAGGTGCTTTGACCCCCTCTTCTCTGGGGCAGCCCCTCAAATACTGTATTGGAAGACTGCTATGTCATGTCTCCCCTGGTCCTTCTCTTCACTAGACTAACCATGCTGAGTACTTGCAACCGTTCATTGTATGTTTTAGCCTCCAGCCCCCTAATCATCTTTGTTGCTCTTCTCTACACTTTTTCGAGAGTCCCAACCTCTTTTTTTATAGTGTGGTTTTTAAAGAAGAGACTGTTGGGCCTCTGGTGGCTCAACAGACTAATGCAGGCTGTTATTAACAGCAGCTGCTTGCAATTACTGCAGGTTCAAGCCCCACCAGGCCCAAGGTTGACTCAGCCTTCCATCCTTTATAAGGTAGGTAAAATGAGGACCCAGATTGTTGGTGGGGGCAATAAGTTGACTTTGTATATAATAATAATAATAATAATAATAATAATAATAATAATAATAATAATAATAATAATAATAATAATAATAATAATAATAATTTAATTTGTATATAATATACAAATGGATGAAGACTATTGCTTGACATAGTGTAAGCCGCCCTGAGTCTTCGGAGAAGGGCAGGATATAAATGCAAAAAAAAAAAAAACTTGGTCGGTTCTCTCCTTGATTAATATCCATCCATCGCTTCTTGTCCTGCCTTCTAGTGCTTTGGAGAATAAGTTGACCTCCCTCCTCTTTGTGGCAGCTTGCTCAGATATTGGAACACTGCTATCGTGTCACCCCTGGTTTTTCTTTTCATTCAATTAGGCATTTTCTTTACATTGGTGTATTTCCCAGGAAAGTTTTAGAGAGAAGAAAAGGGCAGAATTGTAGAGATGGTAAGTCGATATACTGAGCCAGAGATTTGAATGCATTTGACATCCAGTAGCTGGAGATGCAAGGAACGTTCACATTCAAATCTGGGGAAGGAAACCCATATGACTTTGCTTGCTTTTTGCCTTCAGGCAAGGGATGAAAAGCAGACGCGGGAAGTGCTAGGAATAAAAAGGCATGTATTATTTTTTTTAAAAAAAAATCTACAGGGGAAGAAGATTGGAGAACAAACAATTCAGGACAGGGAATTATATTTTTCTTCTTCTTATTTGACAAGCCAAGTTCTGCACAGAACTGAATTCAGAATTCGACAAATTTCAATAACGCAGTTAGAAGAACCGCTTCCTTTTCACTTATCAGTTCAAATGTTTTATCTCTGTGTATTCAGTTTGTACCAGGTATTGTAGGTGAGTTGAAGCTGTTCAAAGCAGAAAGCCTAAGACAAAAAACTGGGATGGGGCGGGGGGGGGGTGTTGGGGAATAAAAGAAGGCTTCCATAAGACTTCAAGAGAAGTTGCTATGCTAATTTATTCGAATGACTCTGCAAAACTCTTTAAAATATTTTTCTGCCAATAGAGTTATTTTAACAACTGAATCGGATTAGAATCTTGAGAAACGCCAATCTTTCTTGTGAAAGTCAGCTTCTAATCTTCATAATCACAAAGAACTTGATGCGAAAATCTTCAGTGCCTTAAACAAATCATGTTTATCTGATGTTCAGAGCTCTGGCTTTGTCACGCTTTGAAAGGCTCAGCTTCAGAGCTAGTTGGACTTCTGACGTATCCATTAATGAACTAAAACTTTGCAAAACTAAATGGATTAATTTTCAAGTCCATCCAGGCTTATGTATCACCAATTTGGGATTTTTATAAAAGTTTTTATTTTTCAATTACAAAGATAAACATTCCATCTGTCCTTATGCAGTGTCTAGTGTCTGCTCCTGTCTAGGTGGCTCAGTGGTGAAGACACTGAGCTTGTCAATCAGAAAGGTCGGCAGTTCAGCGGTTCGAATCCCTAGTACGGATCTCCTGCATGAGCAGGGGGTTGGACTAGATGACCTCCAAGGTCCCTTCCAACTCTGTTACTGTTAAAGTGTGTCATCTGGGTACAAACATCTCTGTGCAACATCGTTCACCATTTGCCACATCATTCATATTCACATTATTTCACATTATTTTATTTTACATTATTTTAGATTCACATATTCACATTATTTCATATTCACATTATTTTTCTAAACTTAAAGTTATAATATATTAAACAATTAAACATTGTAAAGCTCTTCATTTTCTTCTTACTATCTTCTAGTGATAATACCATATTAATATTAAACATCATTATTCTCATTGTACATTTACTAAAAATTTTCTTCTTATTTATATCTCTATCTTAATGTATTTTCTACTTATTCTTTAGCCTTCTTCATTTCCAAACTCCTTTTTTATTCTCCAACCATTGATAAAATACTTCCTATATCGTATAATATTCACTTGGTTCTTTCTCCTTGGTTGCTAACGTTAATCTATTCATTTCTGCACATTCTAATATTTTCCTTATCACCTTCTCATCAATGAATCTCTCCTTGGTCAGTTTTGATCCATTATTCCTTGTCTGGCCTTCAGGTGCTTTGACCCCTCTTCTCTGGGGCAGCCCTCAAATACTGTATTGGAAGACTGCTATGTCATGTCTCCTGGTCCTTCTCTTCACTAGACTAACCATGCTGAGTACTTGCAACCGTTCATTGTAAGTCGATATACTGAGCCAGAGATTTGAATGCATTTGACATCCAGTAGCTGGAGATGCAAGGAACGTTCACATTCAAATCTGGGGAAGGAAACCCATATGACTTTGCTTGCTTTTTGCCTTCAGGCAAGGGATGAAAAGCAGACGCGGGAAGTGCTAGGAATAAAAAGGCATGTATTATTTTTTTTAAAAAAAAATCTACAGGGGAAGAAGATTGGAGAACAAACAATTCAGGACAGGGAATTATATTTTTCTTCTTCTTATTTGACAAGCCAAGTTCTGCACAGAACTGAATTCAGAATTCGACAAATTTCAATAACGCAGTTAGAAGAACCGCTTCCTTTTCACTTATCAGTTCAAATGTTTTATCTCTGTGTATTCAGTTTGTACCAGGTATTGTAGGTGAGTTGAAGCTGTTCAAAGCAGAAAGCCTAAGACAAAAAACTGGGATGGGGCGGGGGGGGGGTGTTGGGGAATAAAAGAAGGCTTCCATAAGACTTCAAGAGAAGTTGCTATGCTAATTTATTCGAATGACTCTGCAAAACTCTTTAAAATATTTTTCTGCCAATAGAGTTATCTTAACAACTGAATCGGATTAGAATCTTGAGAAACGCCAATCTTTCTTGTGAAAGTCAGCTTCTAATCTTCATAATCACAAAGAACTTGATGCGAAAATCTTCAGTGCCTTAAACAAATCATGTTTATCTGATGTTCAGAGCTCTGGCTTTGTCACGCTTTGAAAGGCTCAGCTTCAGAGCTAGTTGGACTTCTGCGAGACGTATCCATTAATGAACTAAAACTTTGCAAAAACTAAATGGATTAATTTTCAAGTCCATCCAGGCTTATGTATCACCAATTTGGGATTTTTTATAAAAAGTTTTTTTTTTATTTTTCAATTACAAAGATAAACATTCCATCTGTCCTTATGCAGTGTCTAGTGTCTGCTCCTGTCTAGGTGGCTCAGTGGCGAAGACACTGAGCTTGTCAATCAGAAAGGTCGGCAGTTCAGCGGTTCGAATCCCTAGTACGGATCTCCTGCATGAGCAGGGGGTTGGACTAGATGACCTCCAAGGTCCCTTCCAACTCTGTTACTGTTAAAGTGTGTCATCTGGGTACAAACATCTCTGTGCAACATCGTTCACCATTTGCCACATCATTCATATTCACATTATTTCACATTATTTTATTTTACATTATTTTAGATTCACATATTCACATTATTTCATATTCACATTATTTTTCTAAACTTAAAGTTATAATATATTAAACAATTAAACATTGTAAAGCTCTTCATTTTCTTCTTACTATCTTCTAGTGATAATACCATATTAATATTAAACATCATTATTCTCATTGTACATTTACTAAAAATTTTCTTCTTATTTATATCTCTATCTTAATGTATTTTCTACTTATTCTTTAGCCTTCTTCATTTCCAAACTCCTTTTTTATTCTCCAACCATTGATAAAATACTTCCTATATCGTATAATATTCACTTGGTTCTTTCTCCTTGGTTGCTAACGTTAATCTATTCATTTCTGCACATTCTAATATTTTCCTTATCACCTTCTCATCAATGGGAATCTCTCCACTTTTCCAATGTTGCGCAAATTCTGGAAAAGATAATTCTGGAAAAGATAATCAAGCAACGAATCACCGAACACCTAGAAGCAAACAAAGTAATAACCAAAAGCCAACATGGGTTTGTCAAAAACAGATCATGCCAGACTAATCTTATCGCATTCTTTGACAAAATGACAAAATTAGTAGACCAGAGGAATGCTGTCGATATAATTTACTTGGACTTCAGTAAAGCATTTGATAAAGTAGACCATAACCTACTACTAGATAAAGTAGAAAAATGTGGGTTAGACAGCACCACCACCAGATGGATTCGTAATTGGCTGACCAACCGCACTCAACGTGTAGTCCTCAACGGAACTACATCCACATGGAGGGAAGTATGCAGTGGAGTACCCCAAGGCTCTGTTTTAGGCCCAGTACTCTTCAACATCTTCATCAATGACTTGGACGAGGGAATAGATGGGGAACTCATCAAATTTGCAGATGACACCAAGCTGGCAGGAATAGCCAACACTCCAGAAGATAGGCTCAAGTTACAGAAAGATCTTGACAGACTTGAACATTGGGCGCTATCTAACAAAATGAAATTCAACAGTGAAAAAGTAAGGTTCTACATTTAGGCCAAAAACAAAATGCACCAGTACCGTATATGTGGTACCTTGCTCAATAGTAGTACCTGTGAGAGGGATCTTGGAGTCCTAGTGGATAACCATTTAGATATGAGCCAGCAGTGTGCAGCAGCTGTTAAAAAAGCCAACACAGTTCTGGGCTGCATAAACAGAGGGATAGAATCAAGATCACGTGAAGTGTTAGTGCCACTTTATAATGCCTTGGTAAGGCCACACTTGGAATATTGCATCCAGTTTTGGTCGCCACGATGTAAAAAAGATGTTGAGACTCTAGAAAGAGTGCAGAGAAGAGCAACAAAGATGATTAGGGGACTGGAGGATAAAACATATGAAGAACGGTTGCAGGAACTGGGTATGTCTAGTTTAACAAAAGAAGGACTAGGGAGACATGATAGCTGTGTTCCAATATCTCAGGGGCTGCCACAAAGAAGAGAGTCAGGCTGTTCTCCAAAGCACCTGAGGGTAGAACAAGAAGCAATGGGTGGAAACTGGTCAAAGAAAGAAGCAACTTAGAACTAAGGAGAAATTTCCTGACAGTTAGAACAATTAATAAGTGGAACGACTTGCTTTCAGAAGTTGTGAATGCTCCAACACTGGAAATTTTTAAGAAAATGTTGGATAACCATCTGACTGAGATGGTATAGGGTTTCCTGCCTGGGCAGGGGGTTGGACTAGAAGGCCTCCAAGGTCCCTTCCAACTCTGATGTTATGTTATGTTATGTAAATACAACACGTATCACCAATTTGTTATTGAGGCTAATGCGATGCACGTCAAGGGAAAGAGTTGGAAAACCCTACCGATTCACCAAAGATTTAAAAAAAACTCAGAATAGTTAAGGTAGAGAATGGTTGCATGTTAGTACCTCTTTACAAAGTCTCGCTAAGACCACATTTGGAATATTGCATCCAGTTTTTGTCACCATGATATAAAAAAAGATGTTCAGACTCAGGAAAGATTCAGTAAGAGCAACAAAGATGATTAGGGGACTGGAGGCTAAAACATATAAAGAGTGGTTGCTGGAATTGGCTAAGTCTAGTTTAATGAAAAGAAGGACTAGAGATGACACAATAGCAGTGTTCCAATATCTAAGGGGCTGCCATAAAGAAGAGAGTCAGGCTGTTCTCCAAAGCACCTGAGGGTAGAACAAGAAGCAATGGGTGGAAACTGATCAAAGAAAGAAGCAACTTAGAACTAAGGAGAAATTTCCTGACAGTTAGAACAATTAATAAGTGGAACGACTTGCCTTCAGAAGTTGTGAATGCTCCAACACTGGAAATTTTAAGAAAATGTTGGATAACCATCTGACTGAGATGGTGTAGGGTTTCCTGCCTGGGCAGGGGTTGGACTAGAAGGCCTCAAGGTCCCTTCCAACTCTGTTACTGTTAAAGTGTGTCATCTGGGTACAAACATCTCTGTGCAACATCGTTCACCATTTGCCACATCATTCATATTCACATTATTTCACATTATTTTATTTTACATTATTTTAGATTCACATATTCACATTATTTCATATTCACATTATTTTTCTAAACTTAAAGTTATAATATATTAAACAATTAAACATTGTAAAGCTCTTCATTTTCTTCTTACTATCTTCTAGTGATAATACCATATTAATATTAAACATCATTATTCTCATTGTACATTTACTAAAAATTTTCTTCTTATTTATATCTCTATCTTAATGTATTTTCTACTTATTCTTTAGCCTTCTTCATTTCCAAACTCCTTTTTTATTCTCCAACCATTGATAAAATACTTCCTATATCGTATAATATTCACTTGGTTCTTTCTCCTTGGTTGCTAACGTTAATCTATTCATTTCTGCACATTCTAATATTTTCCTTATCACCTTCTCATCAATGGGAATCTCTCCACTTTTCCAATGTTGCGCAAATTCTGGAAAAGATAATTCTGGAAAAGATAATCAAGCAACGAATCACCGAACACCTAGAAGCAAACAAAGTAATAACCAAAAGCCAACATGGGTTTGTCAAAAACAGATCATGCCAGACTAATCTTATCGCATTCTTTGACAAAATGACAAAATTAGTAGACCAGAGGAATGCTGTCGATATAATTTACTTGGACTTCAGTAAAGCATTTGATAAAGTAGACCATAACCTACTACTAGATAAAGTAGAAAAATGTGGGTTAGACAGCACCACCACCAGATGGATTCGTAATTGGCTGACCAACCGCACTCAACGTGTAGTCCTCAACGGAACTACATCCACATGGAGGGAAGTATGCAGTGGAGTACCCCAAGGCTCTGTTTTAGGCCCAGTACTCTTCAACATCTTCATCAATGACTTGGACGAGGGATAGATGGGGAACTCATCAAATTTGCAGATGACACCAAGCTGGCAGGAATAGCCAACACTCCAGAAGATAGGCTCAAGTTACAGAAAGATCTTGACAGACTTGAACATTGGGCGCTATCTAACAAAATGAAATTAAACAGTGAAAAAGTAAGGTTCTACATTTAGGCCAAAAACAAAATGCACCAGTACCGTATATGTGGTACCTTGCTCAATAGTAGTACCTGTGAGAGGGATCTTGGAGTCCTAGTGGATAACCATTTAGATATGAGCCAGCAGTGTGCAGCAGCTGTTAAAAAGCCAACACAGTTCTGGGCTGCATAAACAGAGGATAGAATCAAGATCACGTGAAGTGTTAGTGCCACTTTATAATGCCTTGGTAAGGCCACACTTGGAATATTGCATCCAGTTTTGGTCGCCACGATGTAAAAAGATGTTGAGACTCTAGAAAGAGTGCAGAGAAGAGCAACAAAGATGATTAGGGACTGGAGGATAAAACATATGAAGAACGGTTGCAGGAACTGGGTATGTCTAGTTTAACAAAAGAAGGACTAGGGAGACATGATAGCTGTGTTCCAATATCTCAGGGGCTGACACAAAGAAGAGGGAGTCAGGCTGTTCACCAAAGCACCTGAGGGTAGAACAAGAAGCAATGGGTGGAAACTGGTCAAAGAAAGAAGCAACTTAGAACTAAGGAGAAATTTCCTGACAGTTAGAACAATTAATAAGTGGAACGACTTGCTTTCAGAAGTTGTGAATGCTCCAACACTGGAAATTTTTAAGAAAATGTTGGATAACCATCTGACTGAGATGGTATAGGGTTTCCTGCCTGGGCAGGTGTTTGTACTAGAAGGCCTCCAAGGTCCCTTCCAACTCTGATGTTATGTTATGTTGTGCAAATACAACACGTATCACCAATTTGTTATTGAGGCTAATGCGATGCACGTCAAGGGAAAGAGTTGGAAAACCCTACCGATTCACCAAAGATTTAAAAAAAACTCAGAATAGTTAAGGTAGGGAATGGTTGCATGTTAGTACCTCTTTACAAAGTCTTGCTAAGACCACATTTGGAATATTGCATCCAGTTTTTGTCACCATGATATAAAAAAAGATGTTCAGACTCAGGAAAGATTCAGTAAGAGCAACAAAGATGATTAGGGGACTGGAGGCTAAAACATATAAAGAGTGGTTGCTGGAATTGGCTAAGTCTAGTTTAATGAAAAGAAGGACTAGAGATGACACAATAGCAGTGTTCCAATATCTAAGGGGCTGCCATAAAGAAGAGGGGATATTTTCCAGAAGGCAGGGACAAGAAGCAATGGATGGAAATTGATCAAGGAGAGAAGCAACCTAGAAATAAGAAGAAATTTCCTGACAGTGGGAATGGTTAACCAGTGGAACAACTTGCCTCTAGAATAGCATAGCATAGCAAAGCATAGCATAGCATAGCATAGCATAGCATAGCATAGCATAGCATAGCATAGCATAGCATAGCATAGCATAGCATAGCATAGAATAGAACTTTTTATTGGCCAAGTGTGATTGGACACACAAGGAATTTGTCTTGGTGCATATGCTCTCAGTGTACATAAAAGAAAAGATACGTTCATCAAGAATCATAAGGTACAACATTTAATGATAGTTATAGGGTACGAATAAGCAATCAGGAAACAATTAATATCAATATCAATCGTAAGGATACAGGTAACAAAGTTACAGTCATACAATTATAAGTGGAAGGAGATGGATGATGGGAACAATGAGAAGATTAATAGTAGTGCAGATTTAGTAACTAGTCTGACAGTGTTGAGGCAATCATCTGTTTAGCAGAGTGATGGCGTTTGGAGAAAAACTGTTCTTGTGTCTAGTTGTTCTGGTGTGCAGTGTTCTATAGTGTCATTTTGAGGGTAGGAGTTGAAACAGTTTATGTCCAGGATGTGAGGGCTCTGTCGATAATATTTTCACAGCCCTATTTTTGACTTGTGCATTATACAGGTCCTCAATGGAAGGCAGGTTGGTAGCCATTGTTTTTTCTGCAGTTCTAATTATCCAGAAGTTATGGGCGCTCCATCACTGGAGGTTTTCAAGAAGAGGTTGGACAACCATTTGTCTGAAATGATATAGGGTTTCCTGCTTGAGCAGGGCTTTGGATTAGAAGACCTCCAAGGTCCCTTCCAACTCTGTTATTCTCTTATCATGTAGTTGCAGAAAACCCTCATGAATCAACAGTGAAAAAAGTAAGGTTCTACATTTAGGCCAAAAAAACAAAATGCACCAGTACTGTATATGTGGTACCTTGCTCAATAGTAGTACCTGTGAGAGGGATCTTGGTGTCCTAGTGGATAACCATTTAGATATGAGCCAGCAGTGTGTAGCAGCTGCTAAAAAAGCCAACACAGTTCTGGGCTGCATAAACAGAGGGATAGAATCAAGATCACGTGAAGTGTTAGTGCCACTTTATAATGCCTTGGTAAGGCCACACTTGGAATATTGCATCCAGTTTTGGTCGCCACGATGTAAAAAAGATGTTGAGACTCTAGAAAGAGTGCAGAGAAGAGCAACAAAGATGATTAGGGGACTGGAGGCTAAAACATATGAAGAACGGTTGCAGGAACTAGTTTAACGAAAAGAAGGACTAGGGGAGACATGATAGCTGTGTTCCAATATCACAGGGGTTGCCACAAAGAAGAGGGAGTCGGGCTGTTCTCCAAAGCACCTGAGGGTAGAACAAGAAGCAATGGGTGGAAACTGATCAAAGAAAGAAGCAACTTAGAACTAAGGAGAAATTTCCTGACAGTTAGAACAATTAATAAGTGGAACGACTTGCCTTCAGAAGTTGTGAATGCTCCAACACTGGAAATTTTTAAGAAAATGTTGGATAACCATCTGTCTGAGATGATGTAGGGTTTCCTGCCTGGGCAGGGGGTTGGACTAGAAGGCCTCCAAGGTCCCTTCCAACTCTGGTGTTATGTTATGTTATGTTATGTTATGTTATGTTATGTTATGTTATGTTATGTTATGTTATGTTATGTTATGTTATGTTATGTTATGTTATGTTATGTTATGTTATGTTATGTTATGTTATGTTATGTTATGTTATGTTATGTTATGTTATGAATCTTTAAAAAGTTTGCAAGCAGAGCATTGCCTGGAGTCTACGCGCACGCGCGCACACACACACACACTAAACCTCTCACCAATGTCTGCCTTTTGGGAAGAAAAACCTCAGAAGAGACTGCCTAGCCCAGTGGTTCCCAACCAGTGTGCCGCGGCACTAAGGGGTGCCGTGAGATCTTTTGAGGGTGCCGGGAACTTTTGAGCTACGGAGATTTTAAATATCTATTTCCTTATAAGGGTGCCGGGAACTTTTGAAAGGCTTTCCAAGGGTGCCTCAAACAAGAAAAGGTTGTGCCTCAAACAAGAAAAGGTTGGGAACCACTGGCCTAGCCTTTACATCAAATGCTCTGTTTCTCCATCCAGCCAAATCACCAAGCTTAGCCTCAAGGAACAGCTCGCATCTAGAGCTCCTTCAAATTCAGAAAATGAAGACAAAGTCGAAAGTGGGAAAATGTCAGCAGAGCAAATATGATCAAAGGGTTATTGCCTTTTTCTGAAGGCACTTGGCTCTACCTTGAAATCAAAAGAAATTTTGCTCTGAATGGAAAAATTGAGTGAAAGGAGAGGAAGAGAAGGCAAGGCAAAAGAAAAAAGAAAAAAAAAAAGCCAGATTTCTAAAAACATTTCAGAATGTATTGTCACTTAGGGCAAAGGTTGCTGGAATTGGGTAGGTCTAGTCCAGGGGTCTGCAAACTTGGCTCTTTTAAGACTTGTGGACTTCAACTCCCAGAGTTCCTCAGCCAGCTGGCTGAGGAACTCTGGGAGTTGAAGTCCACAAGTCTTAAAAGAGCCAAGTTTGCAGACCCCTGGTCTAGTCTAATGAATTAATGAATTGAGGCATTTGAACGATGGTGCTGGAGAAGACTCCTACGAGTCCCTTGGACTGCAAGGCGATCAAACCGGTCAGTCCTAGAGGATGTCAACCTTGACTGCTCTTTAGAAGGCCAGATCCTGAAGAGGAAATTCAAATACTTTGGCCACCTAATGAGAAGGAAGGACTCACTGAAGAAGAGCCTAATGCTGGGAAAGATTGAGGGCAAAAGAAGAAGAGGATGACAGAGAATGAGGTGGATGGATGGAGTCACTGAAGCAGTCGGCATGAGCTTAAATGGTCTCCAGGGGATGATAGAAGACAGGAAGGCCTGGAGGAATGTAATCCATGGGGTCACGATGAGTCGGACACGACTTTGCAACCAACAACAAAAGTTTAATGAAGAGAAGAGCTAGGGGTGACATGATAGCAGTCTTCCAATATTTGGGAGACTATCACCAAAAAGAGGGGGGTGGGAGGTTCGATATATTTTTCCAATGCACCTGAAGGCAGAACAAGAAGCAATGGATGGCAACCATTCAAGGACAGAACCAAACTAGAACTAACAAGAAACTTTTTAACTGCGAGAGCAATTAATCGGTGGGATGGCTTGCCTTCAGAAATTGTGGGTGCCCCATCCCTCGAGGTTTTCAAGAAGAGATTGGACATGGGGTGCGGGAGGAAGAGGAAGAGAAACCTAGTAAGTTTAGCAATGAGATTTAAATTATTCCATCAGCCTCCTCCCATTCTGGGATGGCAAAAGGAAAATTTCTACTCCATTTTGCCGTTCATTTATCTACCTTAATGACAGCCCAAGGATAAATCCTATTTTTAACTCCTAGCTGTTGGATATCTACTAATGTCTTGGGTCATAAATCTAAAAGGCCTGAGTGAAGACTCGGGAAATCTCTCCCACTTTCTGTGAACTGAAGAGGAAATGCAGGATGTTCATTCCTGAGGATGTCTGCTTCACTGTCCTTCCAGCCAGAAGATCAAATATAGCATTGTGTGTGATTTTACTTGGATAGGGGAGTTCTGCCTTCTGCCATATTTGAATGGGAGCTATTTTAGCTTTAGTATCCTGACGCTGAATGGAGACAGCAGCCTCCCTGATTTGAAACTTTCGTCTCTGACCCGATTTGGCACAGCTAACTAGATAAGTGGGACGCCTCACTAGAGAGGAAGAATTTCTGTACTTGCCACTGCTAATAGGAGGTGGTATGATCTTGGAAGCTAAGCAGGTTCAGCTCTGGTTAGATTTTGCCTGAGGGACCACTTGGAAGCTCCAAGATTGTTGGTTGGTCTGGGACAAGGGTCAGCAACCTGTGGCTCTGGAGCCGCATGTGGCTCTTCCATCCCTCTGCTGCGGCTCCCTGTCACCAGTCAGCTCCACAATTGATAAGACTTTCAGTTAGGATAGGTAGAGGAAAAAGGACTCCGTGCTAGGGGGAGACTCTATGGTGGGGGAACTGGACTTCTGGTTGGCAGAGGAAAAAAAACACCGCACTAGGAGGAGACACTATGGTGAGGAGAACCAGATTTTATTTTATTTATTTATTTATAATTACATTTTTATACCGCACCATCTCCCGAAGGACTCAGGGCGGTGTACAGCCAATATTAAAATACACATAACACTATGATATAAATATAATAAATAAACACTATTTAAAAACAATTTAAAAACAAATATTTAGTGGCCAAATCATTAAAACGGTCGAAGACCGATTAAAAACCCATTGAAATTTCGCTAAAATACATTCTTAGGCTAGTCCCGCTCGGTGAAATAATAAAGTCTTTAGTTCACGCTTGAAGGCCCGGAGGTCGGGGAGTTGGTGTAACCCCGGAGGTAACTTGTTCCATAGGGCTGGTGCCGCCACAGAGAAGGCCCTCCCCCTGGGGGCCTCCAACCTACATTGTTTGGTCGACGGCACCCTGAGGAGGCCCGCTCTGTGGGAGCGCACAGGTCATTGGGAGGCAATCGGTGGCAGAAGGCGGTCTCGCAAATACCCCGGTCCTAAGCCAGATTTCTGGTTGGCTCCAGAATTAAACAGAATAGAATAGAATAGAATTTTTATTGGCCAAGTGTGATTGGACACACAAGGAATTTGTCTTGGTGCATATGCTCTCAGTGTACATAAAAGAAAAGATACGTTCATCAAGGTAATTAAACAAGGTAATTAAACAGGGAGCTACCAGTTAGAGTCTTTGTAGCTCTTTGAGTGTTTAAGGTTGCCGATCCCTGGTCTGGGAAGATTAATAATCCACTGGAAGAAGAGAAGGGCAAACCATTTTATATAGCCTCCAAGAACTTGACTGTAGAATCAGCAAGAGGCACAAGATCAACTTTAACAGAATAACAGAATTGGATGGGACCTTAGAGGTCTTCTAGTCCAACGGCTGCTCAGGCAGAAGACCCTATACCATTCCAGACAACAGGCTGTCCAACCTCTTCTTAAGAACCTCCAGTGATGGAGCACCCACAACTTCTAGACGAAGCCATTCCACTGATTAATTATTTTCACTATCAAGAATTTCCCCCCCTTAATTCTAGGTTGGCTCTCTCTTTAAGGATCTTCCACCCCTTACTTCTTATCCTGCCCTCAGGACAATACGTTGCCCCCCTCTTTTCTGTGACAGCCCCACAAACATTGGAGGACTGCTATCATGTCACTAGACCAGGGGTCCTCAAACTTTTTAAACAGGGGGCCAATTCATGGTCCCTCAGACTGTTGGGGGGGCCGAACTGGCTGAGCAGGCGTGGCTAGGTGGCAGTGGTGGGATTCAAATAATTTAACAACCGGTTCACTGCCCTAATGACCAGCTGGTTAGGTGTGCCTCGGTGGTCATGTGACTGTGTGGGCGTGGCCAACTCAACATCACTCACGTGGATGGGCGCTTCGTCTTAGCTGTTACAATGTAATAAGGGTTAACCAAAGAGGCAGTTTCTGTAAGCAGGGCGATAAAGATTAGGCTAGAAACAACACCAGGATGTTTCCTTCCTGCCTTCCATACAGGATTAGCCCTGTAAAGTGGGGAAAAACAAAAGGAGATTTCTTCCAACAACCAGTTCTCTGAACTGCTTAGAAAGTTAACAACCGGTTCTCCCGAATAGGTGCCAACTGGCTGAATCCCACCACTGCTAGGTGGTCATGTGACTGGGTCAGTGCGGTCAATTTAGCAGTCCATTAAACAATACACACAAGTTAAACTTTAATTTGTTATGCTCCTGGGGTGGAAAGCAGGTTAGTGAAGGGATGTGGCTGGCCTGGGGTATGTATGAGGGACTTCTGTTTGTGTGTGTGTGTGTGTGTGTGTGTGTGTGTGTGTGTGTGTCCCTCCCTTTCAATCTCTCCCTCTCTATCTCTCTCTCTTTGGAGGCCATGGAAGCCAAAGACGATCCCTTTTTTGACCTCCCAAGGCCTCCACATGTCCCATTTTTGGTCTCCTGAGGCCTCCACGCATCCTGTTTTTGGCCTCCCCAGCCTCCAGAAGGTGGGTGGGAGCCAGCAGGTAGGTAGGGCAATGTGGGCAGGGCAGCCTGGTGGTCCCGCGTGGGCTTGATTAATGGCTTTTGCGGGTTGTATCCAGCCGGGAGGCCAGAGTTTGAGGACTCCTGGACAAGACATACCCAGTTCCTGAAGCCGTTGATCACTTTTAGCCTAATGATCTTTCCTTCTCTTCTCTTTCTAGCATCTCAACACTGTTTTTGTGTCATGGAGACCAAAATTGGTTGCAGTATTCCAGAATGGATCTGAAATTGTGACATTTGTTTATTGGATTGATAACATGGCTTTCTACCAAAGCACGCATTCCAAGAACTAAAAAAAAATATTGAAAAGCTAACGCATAAAATTAAAGCTAAAATTAAATTTAGATTTTTCTAAGTGCAAAGCCCATGGAGCACAAAAAGTTAGAGGGGTTTGGTGTCACATGGGAACTGAATAACCATCAAGGAAAAGAGAAAATATTATGGAATTCTAGTGAATTGTGAATGTGTAAATTGGTCGTCTCAGGAATTCAGCCTGAGTCTAGATAAAAACCTTTCCTAATCTTGCCGTAGTGGGACGCAATGGCTCAGTGGCTAAGACGCTGAGCTTGTTGATCAGAAAGGTTGGCAGTTCAGTGGTTCGAATCCCTAGTGCCGCATAATGGAGTGAGCTCCCGTTACTTGCCCCAGCTTCTGCCAACCTAGCAGTTTGAAAGCACGTAAAAAATGCAAGTAGAAAAATAGGACTACCTTTGGTGGGAAGGTAACAGCATTCCGTGCGCCTTTGGCATTGAGTCATGCCAGCCACATGACCACGGAGACGTCTTTGGACAGCGCTGGCTCTTCGGCTTTGAAACGGAGATGAGCACCGCCTCCTAGATTTGGGAAGGACTAGCACATATGTGCGAGGAGAACCTTTACCTTGCCATAATTGTGATTAAAAGTTAATTTGTAGGAATCCTGTTCAGCCCTAATCCCTGGAAAAAATAACCACAGTTTTAAAAAAAATCAGGAAGAGGGGAAGATGAAATAGACAATCTTGCAAGTACAGCTCTGCAGATATTTCAGATGAAATGTTTATTGATCAAAATCCCAAATCAAATCTATTCTCCAAAACAGGCAGCTGATGTAAACTGTCAATTCAGATGCCCCTGAAATGCCTGAAAACTGAATTTGGAGGCCTCTTTTCCGTGAATGTGCAGGAACAGCCTTTTCTAAACCCATGCAGAAATCCCAGTCCGATTGACATATTTCAGCTCGTCAATTCGGGATGGCCGAATAAAATCAATTTTCGGGAACTCCATCCAAGCTGTTGAATTGGATCGGATTGATTTATTAAACTGATCACCTGTGTCAGGTTTTGTCTTGCAGGGTATTGTTTGCAAGCTGTTCATCATATTTAAAGTGGTCCCTTTGTGATTTTTACATGAGCAGATTGTAACAACATTCTACGGTATTCTTGGCTTGCAAAATAAATGGTCCCTCAGTTAGCGGGAACAGCCTAAGCAAATTCAGTTGATCTACTGAATTATGGGACCCCATATCAAAACAACTTACCTTATGCGCGGCCAGAATCTGAAAATAACATTTAACACAGCACAGTACTTAAAGCAAAATGGTTCGGTTGAGATCGGCATATGTGGGACTGATTGGGATAGATTGTACGGGTGATACCGAAATATAATTTTATCATATTTTATTTATCTATATTCAATTATTTTTATTATATTAAATTATATATTCGATTAAATTGTATTTTATCTATCCAATTCCATTTAAAATTATTTTTTTTATCAGATTTTAGTAATACTTTGTGTCTGGAACTCTCCACTTTGATATGCCCCAAGGGCTAATCAATAAAGTAAACTCAACTCAAACCCACTACTGCATTAATTTGCTGCCAGATCCTTCGATCTAAGTTCATGTCATCCAATAAAAGTTTTAACTGGAGAAATAGAGAAAACCATAAGAAAGTTATAAGAAGATCCTATAGATTGCTGATGCTAACCTTTTGGCCATCGCATGCCAAAACCGGAGGGAGTGCAGGGGGGTCACGTGTGTGCATGCCCACCCATAATTCTATGCCCCCTGCGCATGTGCGTGCGAGCCCCCTATGCTCCCCATGCTTTTGGCACATGATGGCATGGTGGGCTTGGTAGGCCTATTTTTTGCTCTCCCCAGGCTCCAGAGCCTCTCTAGGAGCCTGGGGAGGGCAAAAACAGCCTTACCCACTCCCCTGGAGGCCCTCCAGAGGCCAGAAACAGCCTGTTTCCCTACTTACAGTGGGCCCAGAAGACCCGAAAATCAGCTTGCCAGCGTGTGCATGCATGCCGGAGCTGAGCTCGCATGCCCACCAATATAGCTTTGTGCCATAGGTTCACCATCACGGCTATAGACTAGCCCAGCACTATTGAAGCTTGTCTAGAGGAGAACAATGGCTTTGAAGACAAGGCAAGCAGAAATGAAAAGAACATTGACATTTTATATTTTAAAAGATGAAATGTGATGTATGTCAAAGAATAATCAAACTGCACAATTTATCGGATCCAATATTGTCGTCATAGCAATAGCCATAACACTTAGACTTATATACCGCTTCACAGTGCTTGAAATCCTCTGAAATCTGCTACCGGTTCTGTGAGTCTGCTACCGAGTGCGCACTTTGCTCTAGAAAAGGAACATTTTGAAGCCTTCTGAGTCTGCAAAGGTAGGTAGAACAGCAAGGGGGGGGGATCCGCTGTGCCACACGATTTAGATTAGCTAGAAAGCAGGAAATCCAACGATTCTAGCTAATATATTTATTTTATTTATTTATTTTATTTGATTTTTATACCGCCCTTCTCCCGAAGGACTCAGGGCGGTGTACAGGCATAATAAAAAACCGACAATACAATATACAGATTTAAAATACGATTTAAAAAACTTATTTAAATTAGCCCAGTGATTAAAATTTACCATACTAAAACCCCGTTTAAAATTAATAAATTTAACATTAAAATCCCGATTTAAGCCAGCCCCGCGCGGATAAAAAGATAAGTCTTGAGTTCGCGACGAAATGTCCGAAGGTCAGGTATTTGGCGTAAACCCGGGGGAAGCTCGTTCCAGAGTGTGGGAGCCCCCACAGAGAAGGCCCTTCCTGGGGGCCGCCAGCCGACATTGTTTGGCGGACGGCACCCTGAGAAGTCCCTCTCTGTGGGAGCGTACGGGTCGGTGGGAGGCGTATGGTAACAGCAGGCGGTCCCGTAAGTACCCAGGTCCTAAGCCATGGAGCGCTTTAAAGGTCATAACCAACACCTTAAAGTGCACCCGAAAGGCCACAGGTAGCCAGTGCAAACTGCACAGGAGCGGTGTTACGTGGGAGCTACGCGAAGCTCCCTCTATCACCCGCACAGCTGCATTCTGGACTAACTGAAGCCTCCGAGTGCACCTCAAGGGGAGCTCCATGTAGAGAGCATTACAATAATCCAAGCGAGAGGTAACGAGTGCATGAGTGACTGTGCACAAGGCATCCCGATCAAGGAAGGGGCGCAACTGCCGAACCAGGCGAACCTGGTGGAAGGCCCTCCTGGAGACGGCCATCAAATGGTCTTCAAACGACAGCCGATCATCCAGAAGGACACCCAAGTTGCGCACCCTATCCTTTGGGGCCAGTAACTCGCCTCCAACAGCCAGCTGCGGCTGCAGCTGACTGAATCGGGGTGCCGGCATCCACAGCCACTCCGTCTTGGATGGATTAAGCTTGAGCCTGTTTCTCCCCATCCAGACCCGTACAGCCTCCAAACACCGGGACAGCACTTCAACAACTTCATTGGGGTGGTCCGGGGTGGAAAAGTACAGCTGGGTGTCGTCAGCGTACTGCTGGTATCTCACCCGAAACCACTGATGATCTCACCCAACGGCTTCATGTAGATGTTGAACAGCAGGCGAGAGAATCGACCCTGTGGGACCCCACAAGTGAGGCCCCTCGCGGTCGACCTCTGCCCCTGTCAACACCGTCTGCGACCGGTCGGAGAGATAGGAGGAGAACCACCGATACGGTGCCTCCCACTCCCAATCCCCCAGCCGGGCGCAGCAGGATACCATGATCGATGGTATCGAACGCCGCTGAGAGGTCTAATAGGACCAGGGCAGAGGAATATCCCCTGTCCCTGGCCCTCCAGAGATCATCCACCAATGCGACCAAAGCTGTCTCCGTGCTGTATCCGGGTCGGAAGCTGGACTGGAACGGGTCTAGATAGACATCTTCATCCAGGTGTTGGGGCAGCTGTCGCGCCACGGCACTCTCTACAACCTTCGCAACAAAGCAAGGTTGGAGACTGGACGATAATTACCCAAAATAGCTGGGTCCAAAGAGGGCTTCTTAAGGAGGGTCTCACCACCACCTCTTTCAAGGCGGCAGGAAAACCCCGTCCAACAAAGAAGCGTTGATAATCCTCGAGCCAGCCTCGTGTCACCGCCTGAGTGGCCAGTACCAGCCAGGAAGGGCACGGGTCCAGTAAACATGTCGTGCCGTGAAGCCTCCCCAACAACCTGTCCACGTCCTCGGGAGCCACAGGGTCAAACTCATCCCAAATGTGCTCAACAAGACGTGCCTCCTCTCCCTCGCTTGGATCATCCCAAATTCGGTCCAGACCATCCCTCAGCTGAGCGATTTTATCGTATAGATAACCACTAAACTCCTCGGCTCGTCCCTGCAAAGGGTCATCCCGCACCTCCTGATGTAGGAGAGAGCGGGTCACCCGAAACAGGGCGGCCGGGCGGTTATCTGCCGACGCAATGAGGGTGGAGGCGTAGGAGCGCCTCGCTTCCCTCATTGCCACTAGGTAGGTCCTAGTATAGGTCCTAACTAGTGTCCGATCAGCTTCGGAGCGACTGGACCTCCAGGTGCTCTCTAGGCGTCTTCTCCGGCGTTTCATCTCCCTCAGCCCCTCGGAGAACCAAGGGGCCGGACGAGATCTACGCCGGGTCAGAGGCCGCAAAGGCGCGACACGATCCAGGGCCCCGGCCGCGGCCTGCTCCCAGGCCACGACCAGTTCCTCAGTCGTGCCGTGGGCCAGATCCTCAGGGAATGGCCCAAGCTCCGTCTGGAACCTCTCAGGGTCCATCAGGCGCCTGGGACGGAACCACCGTATAGGTTCCGTCTCCCTGCGGTGGTGAATAGCGGTTCGGAAGTCTAGGCGAAGGAGAAAATGATCCGACCATGACATTGGTTCTGTTACTAAATCATCTAATACCAGATCATTTAACCACTGTCCAGAGATATAAATCAGATCCAGCATGCCTCCCCCTGTGTGCGTAGGGCCATCATTTACTCGAATCAGGTCCAGGGCCGTCATGGAAGCCTGGAACTCCCGAGCTGCCGTCGATGACAAGCCAACTGATGGCAAGTTGAAATCCCCCATAACTATAAGTTTGGGGGTCTCAACCGCCACAGCAGCCAGTACCTCCAACAGCTCGGGCAGGGCTGTGGTCACGCAGCAAGGAGCCAGGTACGCGATCACCAAGCCCAACTGATTCCTATAGCCCCAGCGCACACAGAGGGATTCGCAGCCGGCAATCTGAGGAACAGTGGTCTCCCTCGGCTCTAGATCTTCCTTAATAACAACCGCCACCCCCCCACCCCTACCCTACCAAAATATAAATTGCTGATCATTGTCCAGCTGATTGTCAGAAATACTAGTTAGCGTGAACTGGTAGCATTTTTCACTACCGGTTCCCTCGAGCCGGTCAGAACCAGTACCATTACCCTGGTTAGAAGCATAAAATTTGTAGCAAAAAAATAAAAGTCAGAATACTGATCGCTTTGGCAGGTCACCTTCTTGTCAATCTTTTGGCCTTCTACCCGTCAAGCAATGATCATTGATGTTCAGGATTAATGAGGCACTAGCACACCAGGACTCTGCAGCCATGGTTATAATGCTGTTATAATGCTAAGTTTCTCCCAGGCTTTGTGGCATTCCTTAATAGAATGATTGATCTTTTTCCAAGATGTTCTCTAAAGCCTTAGTTGATGAATCTTTGCTTTCAGTCTCAGCTTAGCTATTGGCAGTTCGGTCAAGATTTTAGGGAAGTTGTCACTTTAATATGAATATCCTGATCCAGGGTTCTTGTGCTCTGTGTTTGGAATACTGTAAAAAGGATTAAAATTCTTATTAATGTACAAAACTCTCCGTAGCATACAAAACAAAGTCCACTGAGCTAAGAAGTCCTTGATTCCTTTTAAGGAGACAAACCCAAAACTACAGTATTATCTTGTAACTCCATTAGATTAGCAGTCAGTTCTCTAAACCTGGCCAAAATGATGAAGAGGGACTTAAAAGCCAAATGATTAGCAACATATTGTATGTACACATCATTTACTTCCTACTTTCTGAGAAAATTTATTTAGTGTAGGTCTTGGTCAGAATCCAACTCCAAGTGTCAACTACTTAGATGAAACTGGAACCAAGAGAACATTTACCGCTCCTGATTTTGTGATAAATCAGTGCCTTTTAGTGTCATATTAATTCTTTCTATCATGAGACTGTAGTGTCCATTTTAATTAAGCTGAACTTGGGTTACCTCCATCCCCATGCAAGTGTTTGATGCTTTGTTTTGTCCTTGGCATGGAGATCCATTTTGAATGGCATTGTTGAAGACACATCCCTGCTGATGTTGTGGTCCACCAGTGGCCAGCAGAGCTGGCAGCAGATTTGGACAGTGTGAAGGTTGGGGAGGAACGTGGGCCAGTCCTGGAGTCTGGAAAAGGCTCAGATGATGGCTCTGATTTGGAAGCAAATTGGGGGCCAAGGCCATCTGGTTGTTCTTTGCTGCCTCTGAAGTCTCCGGAGTCTGACATCAGTGAGGCAGAAGAACAGCGTGAGCCTGTTCCCAGTGTGTGCATGCGCAGAGCTGCCAGGAGACAGGAACAATTAAGGAAACAGGGTCGACTTGGGAGTAAGGCTTGGAGATGATTGGCCCCTCCCATAAGACATAAAAGAGAAGCGAATTGGGATGTGAGCTTTTGCAGGAAGCAATTAGTTTATCTGGCCGATTCAAGATTTGAAAATTCTGTTTGTGACTCTGTGCCAAGTTTGGCCTTGCCCTGAGTCTGGAAATTAGCTCTTTGCTAGCGTTCCATGTGAGATAGGTGGGTGTTGATAACCTTTCTCTGAAAGACTGTTTATCAAGCCTTGTGGACTGTAAATGAAAGTAATTTACAGCTGTATGAATTAAAGAGGTTTGTCGGGACTACGTTTGTGCTGTTTAATTTCTAAGGAAGCCTAGGTCAGAAGAGCTGGCAACAGAACAGCAAGGATGGAGGTAGGAAAAAGCAGGAATCCTTCTTGCATGGCGTGGGAGTTACAAGGCATTTGCTATTCGGAATCATGTACAGGAATACCCAGGAAGTCCCAAAGGGCAGGATTCAAACACTAAGCCAATATTAGTCTACTCTTTTTGTAAGGAACATATGGAGAAGCTACCAATGGGATTCTTCATCCCTCTAACAAAGTAATTAGCCTAAGTAAAAAACGGTGGAGAACTAAGCAGTCCCATTTCAATCTGAAGTGTACAAGATTCACTTGCCAATCCAATTAAGGTAAACAAGCTTGTTGGAAAGCGAAAGGCAGCCTGTGACTAATGAGATAGTCGGTGCTAAACCAATCATCTCTTCCACTAACCAGCTAATCTTGAGGCGGGAGAACATGGCCCCAAACTGATCGCTGCTTGCATTTCACTCCCGTTTGCTAATAATTCTTCATCTCCCTAAATGCCTATCGTGGAAGAGCCTATAGAATATTTGGGAAATTCCCTCCAAATCATCATGCAGAAAAGGAAATAGTTGCATGAGTGAGAATGAGACCTACACAAATTCCTTTTTATGGAATTTTTGATAGTGGAATCTCTAATCTGCTTTGGATCTGGATATTAGTTACTCTCTCACACACAGAAAACTATCTTCTGTCTGTCCTGTCTGTCTGCCTGCCTGCCTGTCTGTCTGTCTGTCTGTCTCTCTCTCTCTCTCTCTCTCTCTCTCTCTCTCTCTCTCTCTCTCTATCTATCTATCTATCTATCTATCTATCTATCTATCTATCTATCTATCTATCTATCTATCTATCTATCTATCTATCTATCTATCTATCTATCTATCTATCTATCTATGTCATCTATCTGTCATCTTTCTCTCTCTCTCTGTCTCTCATCTACCTGTCTATCTATCTATCTATCTATCTATCTATCTATCTATCTATCTATCTATCTATCTATCTATCTATCTATCTATCTATCTATCTCTATCTATCTATCTATCATCTATCTATCTATGTCATCTATCTGTCATCTTTCTCTCTCTCTCTCTCTCATCTACCTGTCTATCTATCTATCTATCTATCTATCTATCTATCTATCTATCTATCTATCTATCTATCTATCTATCTATCTTTCTATTGATGTATTGATCTACCATCTACCTACCTATCTACCTACCTATCCATCTTCCTACCTATCTAGCTAGCTACTATATCTAGCCAGTTAGAAATAGATGTATAAATATTTGTTTTACATTTCAACAAGGGTTGATTATACAAACAGACACACTCATCTGTTATTATATCCATGATTATATATGTCTATCATCCTTATAACTCATGATTGGTTTAACGCATTCCAACTGTGTCCAATTTCATCAGTTTGTTAGACTCTTAATCTTCCTAATTAAAATTAGAGGTGGTAGAACTGAAGCTTTAATGTTGTACATGCTAGTTATATGATGCACAACCTTCTGAATGCCCAAAAAAACAGAGAAAGAATTATGAAAAGTCTGATGAGCGATGTAGCACAAGTGCCATATTTGTTATAGAATTCAGTGCAACTCCATCTAACTTCATATTCTCTTTTTTCTTGATTTTATGTTTTCTGCCTGAAAGAGAAGATTGATTCTATAATATGCAATAAGGTAGTTCCTTTTATTCCTCATAATTCATCCTAATGTGATGGATCTTTTAGCAAATCCTGGAAATATTCATGCAACCAACTGTCCACTCCCAAGACTACAAGAATAATTAACCATATCCTTTAAACCCAAAGGTACTTTTTTCAGGAGGCAACTGGACTTTTTTGTTTTTCTTTCGAAGAAGTTTTGCTTCTCATCCAAGAAGCTTCTTCAGCTCTTACAGGATAGTGGGGAATGGAATTATTTATACACCATGCAGAAAGCTGGTAATTTGCATCCTTCGTTGAAGCACTTGGAGGTTATTTTTATTTCACTTTATTTTATTTTATTTATTTGTCATAACACCATACATAAGCATAAGCATGAAGCAACAGTAGGACAGGAACGGTAGGCACATTTGTGCTCTTATGGACGCCCCTTATAGACCTCTTAGAAATGGGGTGTTATAGAGTTTTATTTACAATTCTATACAATTTTAATGTCGTCTCTTTCTACTCGTTTGCCGGAGGATTTGCACATTCTCTCTTTTTGCAATCGCTGCCCGAAGAGCCTTCCTTTCGCTTTGGCCCTCCTCTACAAATCTATGTGATCATTAAGTGCTGAAAGACTATAGCCAAGAAAAGTGAATTAATCAATATTTCATTCCTTCCAGAGTCGTTCATTTGATAGGGCATCTCCGGCAACAGCTCTGCTTACTGGCTGTTAGCTGTCAACTGTGATTTGGAGACTATTTTATTTAAAGGTTATTGAAAAATGAATTTGTTTTCTCTTTAGGCTCCCTGGGCTGATTCAAAACTTAATTATGGGGGAGGGGAGGGAGATAGGAAGAATGAAAGCAAGGGGAACCATAATTCACCAGATGCTGAGCAAGGGAAGGCTGCCTGAGAAAAGTCACTTTTCTTGCAAACTAGAATGTGTTGGAGGAACAAGGAGGGCGAGACAGAGGGCAGCATCTGCCTGAACTGATAAATCACATTTTTTTTTATTAAGAGATAATACAGGGAATGAAGAGAACTTCCTGGATTCACTTTGCTGAAGTTCACAGAATTGGAGATATTTTTCTCTGCGGTTTTTTTTTTTTTGTCTATAGCAGGAGGTGGGGCTTTAATCACATAGAATAGAGCTGGAAGGGACCTTGGACATCTTCTAGTCCAGTGGTCACCAACTGGAGGCCCGTGGACCACTGGTGGTCTGTGAGAAAATTTTGGTGGTCCGCAGAAAAATTATTTCCATTTTTAATATTGCACCAAATTAGGGGTCCTCAAACTAAGGCCCCTGGGATGGATACATGCAATGAATGCTTGTGTTGCTGCAGTCTCCCCCTTCAAGGTCTTTTTGTGTGGGTCAGAGGGGGGCAGAAATTCTGACTTGGGGTCTGCTTCAGCCTCCTGGTGTGGGGCTTTGGGCGAAGGCTGGAGGGAAGTGCCGCTGATGGCAAAGAGCTGGAGGACTGTTCTGTCTCCTTCCCCACTTCGGATTAACAAGCTGGCCTTCAGCCAGTGGATTCACAGTTCTTATCAGTCCTGGCAGAGAAATCACAGCTGCCTGCCAAAGTTCAAACAAATGACTCACGTAGCAAGACTTTCAGCTCTTTTTGAAACGGTTCAGATAAACTTTTGCTTCCCGTGGAGTGAGAGCAGTCCCAAAGCTCCTTATATATCCTGTCCCTTTGATGACACTGCCTCTCTAATCTTCTGAAGCGCGGGTCAATCCAAGCTTGAATATTATTATTGTCAGCTGGGTCTGAAGGCGTAGCCTGAGGAAGGGAGGAATCAGGGGATGACGGCCTCATTATGTCCTCTGACTGGCCTGGTTCTGGCTCTTGGAGCTGGGCCAAAGGCATCAGTGCTCCTGAGGTAAGCCTTACCGGCCCTTCCCCCTCACTCTCGGAGTCACTTTCGGGCATGGGGCCAGGTTCGGGGGCTGGAGTCACAACAAGGACCTTGTTTCAGTGGGACTGCATCATGGCCTGGAACTGGCTGACTATTTCAGCCTGCTGAGCCTCTAGGCACCAGTACCTAGCCTTGCATTCCCACAGGTCTTCCCTCTGCTTGGAAAGCCTATGCTCCTAGTCCTCAGTGAAGTGCTTCTGCTGAGCCTCCTTCTCGATCAGATCCAATTTGAACTGAGCTGTTTTGCCAACTCTTTCTCCTTGTGGCTGCTTAACTCCAACAACTGCTTCCCGTTGAGGCCCTAAGGAGCCCAGGTGGGGAGGTGAGGAATTGGCCACGCCCACCCAGTCACATGACCAACTAGCCATGCCCATCCAGCCGGCCATTAGGCAGATCCTATTAGTGGTCCATGGGATTTAAAATTATGAACTTAGTGGTCCCTGAGGTCCGAAAGGTTAGTGCCCCCTGTTCTATTCTAACCCCCTGCTCAAGCATTTCATATAGGTGGTTATCCAGGTTTTTCTTAAAAACCCTCAACGATGAAACACCTGAACAACCTCTGAAGGTAAGCTGTTCCAGTGCTTAGCTGTCCTCACTGTTGGGAAGTTTCTCCTTAATTCCAAATTGCTTCTCTCCTTGATTAGTGTCCATCCATTATTTCTTGTCCTGCCTTCTGCTGCTTTGGAAAATAAGTTGAGCCCCCCCCCGCCCCCCCGCCCCCACTTTGTGGCAGTCCCTTAAATACCGAAAGACTGCTATCATGTCAACCTTAGTCCTTCTTTTCTCTCTAGACTAGCCAAACCCACATCCTGCAACCTTTCTTCATATGTTTTAGCTTCCAGGCCTTTAATCATTTTAGTTGCTCTTCTTTGCACTTTTTCCAAAGTCTCAACATCTTTTTTGTAATGTGGTGACCAAAACTGGATGCAGGATTCCAGGTGTGGTCTTCCTAAGGATTTATAAAGTGGTACTAATACTAAAGTGGTACTAAGGGATGTGGTGGCTCAGTGGCTAAGAAACTGAGCTTGTCAATCAAAAGGTCGGCAGTTCAGCGGTTCAAGTCCCTAGCGCTGCGTAACGGAGTGAGCTCCTGTTACTTGTCCCAGCTTCTGCCAACCTAGCAGTTCGAAAGCACGAAAAAATGCAAGTAGAAAAATAGGGACAACTTTGGTGGGAAGATGCGCCTTCAACATTGAGTCATGCCGGCCACATGACCAGGGAGACGTCTTCGGAAAGCACTGGCTCTTTGGCTTAGAAACGGAGATGAATACTGCCCCTAGAGCCAGAAACAACTAGCACACATGTGCGGGGGAGCCTTTACCTTTCACCAGGTTCCAAGGCCATCGTGCTTGTGAATTGTTATCTGCCTAGCACCTTAGCATTCTCAAAATATCTTCTCAGCAGCACATCAGCTGTCAGTGGAGTGGTCAGAGGAGTTGGGTTTGGGGAAATGAAAGAATTTTTTTTTATTTTTTTTTTACATTTATACCCCGCCCTTCTCCAAAGACTCAGGGCGGCTTACAATGTATAAGGCAAATGTATAAGAATTGTTTTGTGCTTTGCAGAAAACCTCCAGATTCCACCTGACTTTACTGCAGGGATGAAATGCTTCCGTTTCAGACCGGATTGGCAGATCCGGTAGCGATGGTGGCGGGTGGTTTGGAGAACTGGTAGCAAAAATCCCTGCCCCCCCCCCATGCCCAGCTGAGCCATGAGATCGTGAGAGCCTTTTTTTTTTTTAACTTTTAAAAGCATTTTTTAACAACCTCTTCGGCCGAAGAGGTTGTAAAAAATGCTTTTAAAGGGTTAAAACAAGGCTCTGATGATCCCAGCTGATGTACCTGATCGTCAGAGGCTTTTTTTTTTAACTTGTAAAGGCAAAAACTGGGGGGATGTAGGCAAAAATTGTGGGGGGGTTCGTTAGAGAGAGAGAGAGAGAGAGAGAGGAAAGAAAGAAAGAAAGGAAGGAAGAAAGGAAGGAAGGAAGGAAGGAAGGAAGGAAAGAAAGAAAGAAAGAAAGAAAGAAAGAAAGAAAGAAAGAAAGAAAGAGGGAGGGAGGGAGGGAGGGAGGGAGGGAGGAAAAAGGAGAGGAAGGAAGGACTACAAACCTGACACTAGACGCAGCTTCAGAGACCTGAAGGTCATCTAGTCCAACCCTGCTCTAGCAGGACATTGTTAGTGGGTTTTGTCTTTTGATCCCTCAGTCACATGTTTACATAGCCACGCCCACCCAGTCACATGACACCCCCCACCAAGCCATGCCCACTAAGCCCTCCCCCAGAACCGGTAGGAAAGGAATTTAGATTTCACCAATGCTTTACTGCATCCAGTTTTTCTCAGTAAAAGTTCTTTTGATTCAACCCAATGGATTCAAGAGTTTTGCTCTCCCGAGCAGGCCGCCTAGGGCAGGTCTAACCCCTGGGTGTGTTTTCTACTCAGAGCCATACTTGTTGTGGTCCTTGATCTTCAACTGCGCATGACTCCTTACAGATCACGTGTTTCCTAAGAATTACACCCAACAAGTTCTTAGAGAAAAAAAAATTACTTTGAGGTTGTGAATCAGGAGTCAAGTATTTTTCATGCCATGATCAAATTTTCCCCATATAATTTAATGGGAAAGGGTGGGGGGGGAGGAGAAGGAGACAGGAAAGCATTGGGAGAGGAGGTAAACTGAAAAACAAGAATGAATGCAGTATTTATTTTCAGCCTGAAGCTTAAATGCTGGCCAATATATAAATTTCCATTTAACCAGTGCAGTGGAATCAATAAATGGATTAACTATTTATATTGATGTAAATCATTTATATGTGTGCTGCTTTACATTTTAAAGATCCACAGAAGGTCTGTGCTGTGCCCTTGAACTACATAGAGGAGGAGGAGGAGGAGGAGGAGGAGGAGGAGGAGGAGGAGGAGGAGGAGGAGGAGGAGGAGGAGGAGGAGGAGAGAGGATGATGATCAAAGAAGAGGGAGTCAAACTATTCTCCAAAGCACCTGAGCGTAGAACAAGAAGCAATGGGTGGAAACTGATCAAGGAGAGAAGCAACTTAGAACTAAGGAGAAATTTCCTGGCAGTTAGAACAATTAATCAGTGGAACAACTTGCCTCCAGAAGTTGTGACTGCTCCAACACTGGAAATTTTTAAGAAGATGTTGGATAACCATATGTCTGAAGCGATGTAGGCTTTCCTGCCTGGGCAGGAGGTTGGACTAGAAGATCTCCAAGGTCCCTTCCAACTCTGTTATTGTTATGATGATGATGATGTTGATTGTGGTGATTCATGCAAAGCACACCTCTGAAAGAGTTTTGCAATATGAGATGGTTCCTGACTTCTAAATAATGATGTGGTACAACCACCTCACTATCCATATATGATAGAAAAGGAGCCACACAAACACAAGTGAAATAGAATGGAGTAGACCTGAAGAAGCTTCTTGGATGAGAAGCGAAATGTCTTAAAACAACAACAACAACAACAACAGAAAGTCCAGTTGCCTCTTGAAAAAGCACTTTTGGGACAACCATGACCTGGATGGCTGAGAATCTCAATAATCATGAAGTAGAATGGGTTTCCTTTTAATACAAAGAATCTCACAGTGTTGACTCATCCCCAGTGGCATCCCCCTGGACTTGACTCAGAAGCTGGTTGTATTGATCAGTGACTGATCGATAAAGACTAATGCCTTCAAGTATCTTAGTCAACGTGGTTTCACGGTGGTGCAGAAGGTATGGGACTAATATGCACCCATAAGTTGGCCGATTGCATTGTCATCGCCATCATCCACACAACTCCCACAAATGAAGGCAAATATACATGTGTCAGGATAATCTAAACTAAACCGGTGACCCAGACTGGATCCTGCAATACAATTCCCATGATAACATTGTTGATAATTAAAGGGTCGATGGATGCATTGCATGTGTTGTAAAAATACCCCCAATAAAAAACAAAACAAAACAAGAGACAGCAACAGAAATAATAATTCTTACTTTAAGATTCAGAGGTTTATTTCATGAGCCATGTTTTACAGCACTCACTGGGTGGCTTACAGTGTCAGCCTATTGTCTCCAACAATCTAGGTCCTTATTTTACTGATGATGGAAGGATGGAAGGCTGAGACAACCTTGAGCCCCATCAGGATTGAACTCCAGATTTTGGGCAGAATTTGCCTGCAATTCTGCATTTTAACCACTGTGCCACCAGGGATCTAGTTGATTCATCTGTGCTGCTATACGTTCACACACTACTGTTACTTTCTTTAGCCAGTTGGTGTGGATCATGTCCCAGCCAGGTGCTGTCCAGCTCTTCATGTTCCTGACTCATTTTTCAATGTCTGCTACTATGATGGTGACTGGTCCCTCTTCTGGGTGATTGCTGTAGTTTGCTCTCAGGTCTTGCAGCCATTTTGCACAGTTGCTAAGTGTCTTCTCTTTCTCCCATGTGTTCTTCCAGTGCTAAGAGCCATGGTAGCGCAGTGGTTAGAATGCAGTAGTGCAGGCTACTGCCGACTGTCAGCAGTTCAACAGTTCAATTCTCACCAGCTCAAGATTGATTCCATCCTTCTGAGGTCGGTAAAATGAGGACCCAGTTTGTTAGGGGGTCATGTCATGTCTCACTCCTCCGCTGACGGCCGAGTCAGGGAAATCCGAATCAGGCTTGCCTCTGCAGCTCTGCCCAAAGTCCTAGCAAAGTCCTCAGAGCAGGCAGGAGACCAGAAAGTGACTTCAGCAAGATAAGTTCGACTTTGCCTGACTCAGAGAATGCCAGAAAGCAGATCCTGTATATAGGCCATGGGGTGTGGCTCCATGACTCAGCACTTATCCCGGCCTGCCCCTCCCTTCCTTCTGTTGACGCCGCTTATCAATTCTCCTGAAGCGAGGGTCACTCCAGTCTGCAGCTGTTGGTAATTGACCTTCCTCAGGCTCACATGCTGTGGGGGAGAGGGAGGGGTCTAGTTGCTCTGTTTGCCTGGGCATGGAGCCAGGGCTGGGGGCTGGAGGCGCTTCTTCTTCCTCAGCCTGTCTGGGCAGGGAGCCAGGGGTGGGGCCGGGAGACATGCTAGGACATTCCTCAGCGTTAGGAAGCAGATAAGAAGGCCCCGGCTGCGGGGAAAGCGGACGAGGCACAACAGGTCAATAGGCTAAACCGCTTTAGAGAAGTCTGTAAAGCACTGTGAAGCGGTATATAAGTTTAAGTGCTATTGCTATTGACTCATTTTACTGACCTTTCCAAGATTGGTAAAATGAAGACCCAGATTCAGGGGTGAAATGCTCCCCGTTTGGTCCGGTTCACTCAAACTAGTAGTAAAAGAGGCTACTGGTTCATTGAACTGGTAGTAAAAAATGTAAAAAAAAAAGTTCTGACAATCAGGTGAGCAACATGCAATAGTTGGAACATTTTTTTTGTTTACTTTTTTAGCATTTTTTGCTACTGGGTCTTCAGAACTGGTAGTAAAAATGCTTTAAAAAAGTAAAAAAAAAGACTACGATGATCACAGCTGTGGCGCATGATCGTCATAGCCTCTTTTTTTAACCTTTTAAAAGCATTTTTTTACAACCTATTCGGGCGAATACTTTGTAAAAAAAATGCTTTTAAAAATAAAAAAAATGGCTCTGATGATCACAGCTATGACTCTGTAAACTGCTTAGAGAGGGCTGCAAAGCACTGTAAAATAGTATATAAATCTAAGGCAGTGGTGAAATATAAAATTGGTTACAACCGGTTCTGTGGAGGTGGCTTAGTGGAGGGATCAGAGGCTTTTGTTTTCTTTTAAAAGCATTGTTTTTTGCCTTTAAAAAAAAAGCCTCAGGCAACTCAGCTGGGATCGTCAGAAAGCCTTTTAAAAGCATTTTTTACAACCTCTTCAGCTGAAAAGGTCGTAGGAAAAATGCTTTTAAAAGGTTCTGACGATCCCAGCTGAGCTACGCAAACATCAGAGCCTTTTTTTTACTTTTAAAAGCATTTTTTTCAGCCAAAGAAAAAATGCTTTTAAAAGCTTAAAAAAAAATCCTCTGATAATCGCATGGCTCAGCTGGGCATAGGGGGGAAGGATTTTTGCTACCGGTTCTCTGAACCACCCGCCACCATCGCTACCGGATCAGGCAATCCGGTCTGAACCAGAAGCATTTCGCCCCTGGTCTAAGGGCTATTGCTACTGCTATTCAGTTCCTGCTGTTGCATTCCAGTTTGGGATTGCAATGGTTCTTTGGAGAACAGGCCACTTATCTTAGATTTAGATTTAGATTTATTAGATTTTTATACCGCCCTTCTCCTGAAGGACTCAGGGTGGTTCACAGCCAAAATAAAACAACAATTATATACACAATAAAACAATAATTAAAAACTTATTAAATATAAGGCCAAAATTAAAACCATTTAAAACCGTAAAAGCCCCATAAAATTTATATCAAAATATTAAAAAGTACCAAAAATTTCTATGCCAGTCCTGCGCGAATAAATAGATAAGTCTTCAACTCGCGGCGGAACGTCCGAAGGTCAGGCAGTTTCTCTCCTGTATCTCTTTAGCCCATGTACTGTTGTTCTTCTTGATCTTATAGTAAGTACGTGCATATGGGAATAGTACATTTATTTATAAAATGATTGGGCTGATCTGATTTGTATGAGACGGGCATCCACTAAGACAACCTGGAAGAAAGCAGTGGCAAACCGTTTCTGCCATGTTGCAAAGGAAGCTAAATGGATGTGTCACCAGGAATCAACCTAGACAAATGGCTTTTCATTCTGCTTGCAAAACGGTGGGATATATTTTGATTGGGGTGTATTTCTTTCTCGATCAAAGCCAAAATAACATCTTCAGAAGACTTTAAGGCTTCAATTTGCATGCTAAAACTACGGGCGAACGGAAAGGTCATGTTCTGTCAATATTTTCAGACACGGTGAAAAATAGGTTTCTCATCACTCTTTGTCAAAAGAAAAAAAAAGAATGTATTTCTTGTTTAATGGCTGCCCATTGTTCTCAGGCGCTTCTGCACCTTACTCATTCTTGGCCCGGTTTAACACGTGGTCACATCTTTATCCCTGATTTGGCTGACAATCCAGAAAGCTCCAAGAGATAATTATCCACATGTGTGGTGTGGGTTTGTGCAAACTAGAATTAGGATAAGATAGGATAGGATAGGATAGGATAGGATAGGATAGGATAGGATAGGATAGGATAGGATAGGACAGGATAGGACAGGACACAACAGAAAAGGGAATGGGAATGGGAATGGGAATGGGAATGGGAATGGGAATGGAATGGAATGAAATGGAATGGAATGGAATAGAATAGGGAATGGGAATGGGAATGGGAATGGGAATGGGAATGGGAATGGGAATGGGAATGGAATGGAATGGAATGAAATGGAATGGAATAGAATAGGGAATGGGAATGGGAATGGGAATGGGAATGGGAATGGAATGGAATGGAATGGAATAGGGAATGGGAATAGAATAGAATAGAATAGAATAGAATAGAATAGAAAAGAATAGAATAGAATAGAATAGAATAGACAAGACTAGGAATAGGATCGGATCGGATCGGATCGGATCGGATAGGATAGGATAGGATAGGATAGGATGATAGGACAGGACAGGACAGGACAGGACAGGACAGGAATAGGAATAGGAATAGGAATAGGAATAGGAATAGGAATAGGAATAGGAATAGATTAGACTAGACTAGACTAGACTAGACTAGACTAGACTAGACTAGGACTAGGACTAGGACTAGGACTAGGACTAGGACTAGGACTAGGAATAGAATAGAATAGAATAGAATAGAATAGAATAGAATAGAATAGAATAGAATAGAATAGAATAGAATTTAGAGGTCTTTTAGTCCAGCCCCCTGCTCAAGCAGGAGAATCTATACCATTTCCAATTAATCCCAGAGGATCAGTAGGGAAGGAAAGAGGAATGCCAGGTCTTTCATAGAAAGAAAAACGTTGCTGTGTAAAGATTGCTCATTCAGATCCCAAGGTGGCCTCCAGCCCATCTTCTAAACACACACACAAAATTCATCTAGGAGAGCAAATCCACCCTATCCAGCCTGATACATTTATAGAGATGGAATTCAGAGAGGGGGAGAGGTCTGGTATTGTGATCTGTTTTTGTTTATTTGTATGCTGCCTTTATTATTATTTTTTTGCAATTAACTCAAGGTGGAGAACATAACCCAACACAACCTTACAGAATGGTTTACAGAATAACAGAGTTGGAAAGTACCTGGGAGGTCATCTATCCCAACCCCCTGCTCAAGCAGAAGACACTACACCATTCTGTCGAATGGCTGTTCAGGCTCTTCTTCAAAGCTTCCATTGATGGAATAGCCACTGAGCCACCTAGTCAGGGAAGTTCTTTGGCCAAAATGAAAATGCTTCTCTTTGTTGGTGAAGTACAGGTAGTCTTCGACTTACGACCGCAACCAAACCCAACATTTCTGTTGCTAAGTGAAACATTTATTTTACCCTCTTTTACAAACTTTCTTGTTGCCGTTATTACATTGTGGCAACCTGCGGGTGGGTTTTCTAAGCCACGTGCATGTGTGCAAGCCCCCATGCGTGTGAAGCGAAGCGAGCATGCCCGCTCACATTTTCGGTGCGTGGCAAACCGGTGGTAAAATTATGTGAAACCCATCTCGGGATCTCTCCCATCGATCCTATCACTGGCTTTTTAGACAAACATCAAACTAGGAAAAAAATATCATTGCTTTCTCTCCCAACACTTTTGAAGTCAACTCTTCATGGACAGGACTGATCCAAGATAGGTTGGCACTTACTGTAAAGAAGGGGAGAGCCAGTTGGATCTAGTGGTGAAGGCGCCAGGCTAGAAACCAGGAGAAAGTGAGTTCTAGTCCTGCCTGAGGCATGGAAGCCGGTTGGGTGACGTTGGGCCAATCATGAGGAGACTGTGAGTTCTAGTCCCTCCCTAGGCATGGAAGCCGGTTGGGTGACATTGGCCCAATCATGAGGAGACTGTGAGTTCTAGTCCCTCCTAGGCATGGAAGCTAGTTGGCTGACGTTGGGCCAATCATGAGGAGACTGTGAGTTCTAGTCCCTCCTAGGCATGGAAGCCAGTTGGGTGACATTGGGCCAATCATGAGGAGACTGTGAGTTCTAGTCCCTCCCTAGGCATGGAAGCTAGTTGGGTGACGTTGGGCCAATCATGAGGAGACTGTGAGTTCTAGTCCAGTTTAGCCTTGAAAGCCAGCTGGGTGACTTTGGGGCAATCCTCAGGTGATGCTGAGTTCTAATCCCTCTTTAGGCATAATTGTTGACTGGATGACTTTGAGCCAGTCACTGTCTCTCCCTCTCTCTCTCAGCCTAACCCATCTCACAGGGTTGTTGTGGGGAAATAGGAGGAAGAATAGCATTAAATATGTTCCCTCACTTATCTAACATAAAGATAATAAAGATGGAATTAAATAAAGATAAAATGGCATTGCCTGTGGGAGATGACCAGGATGAGATTGGGGGAGGGGTCAAACACGTCATCAGTCTTGAGACCATTAGTCCCCACAAGAGATTTAAGTCCAGCCCACCTTGAATTCTGTTGACTCTTATCTGTTGCCGATCTGCTTCTTGTAGATTCTTGTAGAGAGCTTTAGCATACAGTAAACCTACTTGTTGTGACGGAGGCCCAAATAGTGATTACCAAACACAATTCAGTCCTCAACAAACTTATTTTATTAAAACAGCCGAGAATTAATTCATTCTCAGCTTAGTCCAAAACAAATTCTTCATAAACAGTCCTTTGGCCTTATCACCAAACTTTGTTGTCTTTGGCAACCTGCCAAAGGCTTTTCTTGGCAAAAAACCTACAAAGTTCTGACACTGATAAGAAGCAATGGAATTAACGTTGCTTTTCCACAAAGAATCAAATGGCTCGTTGCTGCTCTTTTAAGCCTTAGGAAGTGGCCAATCATCTTCTGGCCTTACTCCTGAGTTGTCCTTTTTGCTTCAGCTGCTCTTGCCTTCTGGCAACTCTTCACATGCGTGCACTAGGAACAGGCTCCTCCTGTTCCTCTACCTCTCTGCTGTCCACCTCTGGAGGCTCCGGAGTTCATGCATCACTCTCACATGGCCCTGGCCCCATCTCTGCCTCCAACGCAGAGCCCTCGTCCGGGTCTTCCCATGACTCGAGGACTAGCCCATTTTCCTCCCCAGCCTCCTCACTGTCCAACTCCGCTGCCAGGTCCACAGGCTGCTGGCAGACAACAACACTACTGTATATATTCATTTGAAGTGCTCGGACTCCTGATTTCCTGTATTTGACATTACCAGTTCCAGCTGGAACTAGCAAGGGAGACTTGCTTCATTCTTGAGAGGAATATATGGGTCTCCCAAATAATTAAGGAGAGCAGGAGAACACGGCAGTCAGACGGCACCCATAGCTTCTGCTTCTTGCCATCGGTTCTCCTGTCCCAGCATCTCCAGCCAAACAGGGCAACCATTTCAATCTGCCTAATAATCAGACCTTGTTTTCTTCTGGGGTTATGAAACACAGAAGGCTCAGGAGTCAACACTACAACCACAATAGTGTGGGTTTCAAAAAATTTTTACTACCAGTTCTGTGGGTGTGGCTTGGTGGGTGTGGCATGGCTTGGTGGGCGTGGCAGGATACTGCAAAATCTCCATTTCCTGCCCACTCCAGGGGAAAGTTACTGCAAAATCCCCATTTCCTCCCGATCAGCTGGGACTTGGGAGGCAGAGAATAGATGGGGGCGGGGCCAGTCAGAATTCTTACTACCAGTTCTCCGAACTATTCAAAATTTCCACAACAGGTTCTCCATAACTGGTCAGAACCTGCTGAAACCCTCCTCTGAACCACAATAAAAAATGAAGGTGTAAGTAACATGCCGTGCCACATGTGAACTTGCTCCCTGAACCACAGTTCCCAAATCAGCGGTGGCTATTAATCAAATGTTATAACAAGCTGATTGCAACAGCATTCTGTATCCATGATTAATTAGCCAGAAGCTTCAAAAAAAAAAAAAAAAAGAAGAAGGAGCAAAGGCTCTTATTCAACCAGCAATGTGACATTTCAAGGCTAGGAAATGTACAAATTTCAATTGTAAGGCTATAGCGGGGTTGTTACAAAGATGTTACTTTGCTTGGGTCTGGGATCAATTGAGGAGGCATGTCAAGAAAATTAAGCATTTTGTACAACAAAAGGGATGATGGGAAGACCATGGGACACTAGTGAAACAGCAGTGCGAGTTATCATCCTTAGATGCTCTACACCAAGGATCAGCAACCTGTGGCTCTGGAGCCGCATGTGGCCCTTTCATCCCTTTGCTGCGGCTCCATGGTGCTCAAAATATGTGTCACAACTGCCAATGTGTGACACCCGCCGGCATGCGATTTATTGAGCTTTTTGACCCCGGTAAGCCAACTATGGATATATCCAAGAAAAGTTTCCGAAGAAAACATAATGTTTAATTCAACTACATATGTTAGTTTTGTGGCTGCTCAGGAAATAGTCAGGCATGGGAAGGGTTTTGTGGCTCCTGGTGTTTTCTTTTCTGTGTGAAAATGGTCCAAATGGCTCTTTGAGTGCTTAAGGTTGCTGACCCCTGTTCTACACCAATTTCTCTTGCTGAAAGCATTTGGAACAAGTGAATGGGACAAAATTCCATTGCATTGAGAAAAGCTTGGGATGACCCAAAAGAAAGATTACTTGACAGGAAAGAAGCAGAGATGGAATTTTTCCAAGGATGGATGATTACCAACTCAGGAACTGCGTCTGTTTAGTCTAATGAAGAGAAGGAATAGGGTGACATGGTAGCTGTCTTCCAATATTTGAGGGGATGTCACAGAGAAGAGAGGGTCAACCTATTCTCCAAAGCATGAGAAGGCAGGAGAAGAAGCAATGGATGGAAACTAATCAAGGAGAGAAGCAACCTAGAACTAAGGCGAAATTTCCTGACAGTGAGAGCAATTAATCAGTGAAACAGCTTACCTCCAGACATTGTTAGTTATCCATCACTGGAGTGTTTTTGTTAGAGTGCGCACAATTTGACTATTTTGAGACAACCCAGGAGCAAAAATACAGTAAACAGCGGTTTGTCTTTCAAATAGTGGTTTGCCAACAAGGAATATATACATACATGTATTAGGCAAAGTCAGGCAATCAATCATCAACTACAGCACAGAAGCACACATGAAGAGAGAGATGCCCTCACAGAGTCTCTCTTATATATACAGCCTCTTAAAGTGATAAGTTAAATAACCCTGCTGACTCATTCTCATTGCATCATCATTTCAGTATTATAGCCTTATAGTATTACAACATTACAGCAGCTGGTCCGCTATTCAATCATCATTACCCTGACAGTTTTTTCTGGTGAGACCAGTCTATCAGGGCAACCTGGTTCACCCAAATATGGGATGGAGAATACTGCTTCCACTTTTGTCTTTCAGCCCCAATCGAGGAGCCTTCACAGGCAGTTGTTTCCGCAACAAAATATTTTTGTGTTAAACTGGAGGTTTTTAAGAAGAGATTGGACAGCTATTCGTCCAGAATGACAGATTATTGTAATTCATTTAAAGCTTCCTGTTTCAGAGGTTAAAAGATTCTGAAAAGACAAAATTAAAATTTAATAAATTAACAAAAAATCATATATATATATATATGTATATATTCTGAGGTTTTCGCGGGTCTTTGTATGTAGGTCTTTGGTTATTCGGGTTTTCTCCCGCGTAAAATTGGAAGTGTCTTGGCAACGTTTCGACAAAGTCTCATTCGTCATCTTCAGGCTTCAGCTTCGTGCTTCTGGGAGCAATGTGTGATTGCAGCTGTTTCTTCCTTTTTAACTGCTAGTGGGGGTTTGAACTGATTGGGTGGGAGCTTGGCTGTGCTCTGATTGTATGGGGTTTTTTTGTGCTCTGATTGGCTGGGGGCTGTGTCCTGTTTGGGTGGGGGCTTGGTTGTGCTCAGATTAGTCTGTGTTGCAGAGGGATTTGAGCTGGTGACTGCATTGCTGTTGTTTGGCTTTGTGTTTGTGGTCATGCTACATCTTCATAGTGGGTGTCTGTCTGCTGCATGTATGGATTGGAGGGGTTTGAAATGGCTAATGTTGCAGCTGCAGTCTGGCTTCTGGTCCTTGGTCGTGCTTCATGATTAGTGTGGATTTGGGTCTGCTTTCTGGGTGGATGTGTGGTGGTGACATCCTGTGTGGACCTCGTGAGTGTGGGTCTGGTGTCATTCCTCGTGTTAGGGACTCGTTTGTCAATAAGGGCGGGTTTCCAAATGGCTGGTAGGCGGGAGGTATCATCTCGTTTGTTCATGCTGTGTGGCAACAAGAAAATGGCACAGCCCTCCTCCCATATATAAAAGGCACCACAGACAGAATCAGCAAGATCCTCCACAAACACAACATCAAGACAGCATTCTGCACAAACCAAAAAATATCCACCATCCTAAGAAACCCCAAAGACAAAATTGAGTTAGAAAATCAAGGAGTATATGAAATCCCATGCACCGCCTGCCCCACCACATATATTGGACAAACCAACAGAAGAATAAGTGCACGCATTGAAGAACACAAGAACTCAGTCAAAAAAGAGGAACCAACTTCTTCCCTGGTCCAACACCTTAAAGCCACAGGACACGATATTGACTTTAAAAAGACCAGAACTATCGCCAAAACTGAACACTTTAACAACAGAATAATCAGAGAAGCCATCGAGATAGAAAAACGCCCACACAGCATGAACAAACGAGATGATACTTCCCGCCTACCAGCCATTTGGAAACCCGCCCTTATTGACAATCGAGTCCCTAACACGAGGAATGACACCAGACCCACACTCATGAGGTCCACACAGGATGTCACCACCACACATCCACCCAGAAAGCAGACCCAAACCCACACTGATCATGAAGCACGACCAAGGACCAGAACCCAGACTGCAGCTGCAACATTAGCCATTTCAAACCCCTCCAATCCATTCATGCAGCAGACTGACACCCACTATGAAGATGTAGCACGACCACAAACACAAAGCCAAACAACAGTAATGCAGCTCACCAGCTCAAATCCCCCTGCAACACAGACTAATCTGAGCACAACCAAGCCCCCACCCAAACAGGACACAGCCCCCATCCAATCAGAGCACAAAAAAACCCCCATCCAATCAGAGCACAGCCAAGCTCCCACCCAATCAGTTCAAATCCCCACTAGCAGTTAAAAAGGAAGAAACAGTTGCAATCACACATTGCTCCCAGAAGCACGAAGCTGAAGCCTGAAGATGACGAATGAAACTTCGTCGAAACGTCACCAAGACACTTCCAATTTTACGTGGGAGAAAACCCGAATAACCAAAGACTCATCTTCAGCCATTAGAAATATGTGTTGGCTATAGATCTATATAGATTATTTGAGCCATGGTGGCACAGTGGTTAGAGTGCAGTACTGCAGGCTACTTCTGCTGTCTGCCGGCTGACTGCAATTTGGCAGTTCAAATCTCACTGGCTCAAGGTTGACTCAGCCTTCCATCCTTCCGAAGTCAGTGAAATGAGGACCCAAATTGTTGGGGGCAAGAGGCTGACTCTGTAAACCACTTAGAGAGGGCTGTAAAGCACTGTGAAGCGGTATATAAATCTAACTGCTAGTGCTATTGCTATCTGAGGAGAGGCAGCCAGAAAAAGCAAACAAGCCCAATTCACTACCTCTCTCAAATTTCTCATTGCTGAACCTAAGGTTAATGCTTTATCTGGGTAGTAGCTGGACGTCCGTGTTTTGCTTGAAACTATGTGTGATCGGGCATGTTAAATTGACACTTAAAGCCTGAAACTTAATTTAGAATGTGTAATTCCTTAGCATCAGAGCGTGTTAATAAAAGGCAACTGGCAGTTGGAACAGAGGTGGAGGGGGAGTAGAATGTCCCAGCCCGCAGGCTGGATGAGTCACGTGCTGGCCATGCCCATGCCCATGCCCAGTTTAGCAAAGGAGTAGCATCAGAACTTGTTAATATAAGGCAACTGGCAGTTGGGACAGAGTTCTTTTCAGGTGGGGAGGGGGAGTAGAACATTAACTCCTTAGCATCAGAGTGTGTGGATATAATACTGTATATGAAATACTAATGATCTGATGGTCATTTTGAAAAATCATTTCTTAGCGGGTACCTAGAAACCAAGAGGAACATACCTGCCAAATTTCAAGTTTGTAGGCTTTACCATTCTGGAGATTTTGTGATGAGACAGTGGGATTTGGCTTTTATATATATATATATAGATAGATAGATTGCGGCTCTTCTAAGTCAGATAATGGTATGCATGGAAGCGGTGGGCAGCCCTTTACTTCATATATTAATTACTATGTCTGTAAATCTTTAGGAAATTGATTCAATTCAATGGAGTGATGCACGGGCAATCAGTTTGCCCAAAGGCAACTTTGAAATGGAATCAATGGGACTTACACATTCATGTCAACAAGGCACATCAGAGCTATTTAAACAGATATGTCATTTCAACTTGGGAAGGTTCCACTTCTTGAATCCAGACTGTGTGACCAGTTGGAAGGTTCCTGATTATCCTGATTGTTTCCTGATTGCTTATTTGTCTTCTATGACTATCATTAAGTGTTGTAAGTGCTGTACCTTGATGAAGGTATCTTTTCTTTTATGTACACTGAGAGCATATGCACCAAGACAAATTCCTTGTGTGTCCAATCACACTTGGCCAATCAAAAATTATATTCTATTCTATTCATTACAGCCTTGGCACATGATGGCTTTCGAGTTGTCACCTTGGGGTCCTAGTGGACAATCCCTGAAACATGAGCCAGCCGTGTGCAGCAGCAACCAAAAAAGCTAATACCATCCTTGGTTGTGTAAACAGAGGCATAGAATCAAAATCACGTGAAGTATGAGTACTGCTTCATAAATCCTTAGTAAGGCCTCACTTCGAACACTGCATCCAGTTTTAGTCACAACATTACACACACAAAAAATGTTGAGACTTTGGAAAAAGTGCAGAGAAGAGCAATTAAAATGATTAAAGGAGACTAAAACATATGAAGAACAGTTGCAGGAATTGGGCATGTCTAATCTAGAGAAAAGAAAGACTAGGGGTGACATAATAGCAGTGTTCCAATATCTTAGGGGCTGCCACAAAGAAGAGGGAGTCAAGTTGTTTTCCAAAGCACCAGAGGGCAGGACAAGAAAAAATGGATGGGAACTAATCTAGAAGAAAAGACCTCCAAAGATGAGGAGGAGGAGGAGGAGGAGGAGAAAGAGGAGAAAGAAGAGAAAGAGGAGGGGAAAAAGGTGGTGGAGGAGGAGGAAGAGAAAAAGGAGAAGGAAGAGGGAGGGAGGGAGGCAGTGGTGGGATTCAACCGGTTTGCACCACTTTGGCAGAACCAGTTGTTAAATTGCTGGCTGGCCCCATCCCACCCTTCCCCTTCCTGCTTCTTCCAGAAGTCACCCCGCGGCCCATTTTTGCTCCCAGGAGGCTGCAGGGTGGCCTACTAGGCCCAAATCGGGGCACAGGGGACTGGTACCCCACCCCCCGAGTCATTTTTTGCTCCCAGGGGGCTGCAGGAGGCTGAGTGCTGCCTACCATACACCCGAGCCATGCCCACCATGGCCACACCCACCCAGCCGGTCATTAGGGCAGAGAACCGGTTGTTAAATTATTGAATCCCACCATTGGAGGGAGGGATGGAGGGAGGGAGGAAGGAGGGAAGGAAGGAAGGAAGGAAGGAAGGAAGGAAGGAAGGAAGGAAGGAAGGAAGGAAAGAAGAAAGAAAGAAAGAAAGAAAGAAAGAAAGAAAGAAAGAAAGAAAGAAAGAAAGAAAGAAAGAAAGAAAGAAAGAAAGAAAGAAAGAAAGAAAGGCAGGCAGGCAGTGGCTTTAAAACAAGAGTGATTTTTTTTCGCTCCTACAAATGGTAAAAATGGCCTTCTTCCAATAGCAGTAGGGTGGGGGGCGGCAGGCTTTACCTCTTTTGCAGGATTTGAAAAAGGTGTCTAATACGCTTGTTGCTAGGTGATTCATGGCTTTAGGTGACAGGCACAAATACTTCTGATGAGCTACAGTCTGCCAAACAAGCCAGCTTCTTGCTGAGTGGGCTCGCTGTTGCCTTGGTAAATGTTAATTTTGAAGGAATAGAGAAAACAGCAATGCCGGACTCGGCTCCACCACACACACACACACACACACACACACACACACACACACACACACACACAAAATAATACTTGAAAGTGGTTTTTAAGTTCACACTCCAAATCTACGGAGAAAGTCAGGAAAACATCTTGGATTGCTTGCTTTCTCCACAGCCTTGCCCAGTGGTGCACAAGGAGAATCTCTCTTTCTCCTACAAACTGGACCGAGACCGGACAGTTCATAACACTTTGGCAGTCCCAAACACCTCAACCTGGATTGCCGGCGGTATTACCAAAATCAAACCAGACTACTATTTCTGTAAGATCAGATAAGAGTGTCAAACTGAAGACCTGGGGGCTGGATCCGGCCCATGGAGTGCTTAGATCTGGCCCGCAGGCTTGGCCTGGAAATAGCAAAGGAGCGGCCCGGAGTGCCTCCACCAGTTAAAACGGAGTTCACGCAGACCACATGCGGCCCTTCTGAGCTCTGTTTTCGCTAGCAGAGGGTTGCAGGAAGCTGTCACAGCCGAAAACAGAGCTCAGGAGCCCGTTTTCACTGGTAGAGCACTTGGGCGCCCCCAACACAACTGATGTCGAGCTGGCCGCGTCTCCTGGCTACATACACCTTGCCCCCTCCAAAGTCAAACACAACCCTGATGCGGCCCTCAATGAAATCGAGTTTGACACGCCTGCTATAGATGAACAGGTTGCAAATATTTAATTTTAAAATATTGCCGTCTCTCAATGGAGAAAAGAGGGAGGAGGAGGAGGCAGGGAGGACTGGGGGAAACTCGCATCCCAACAACAGAGGCGGGACCAATGGGAGACCCCTCCCTTTTCAAATTCAGTCGCTTTTAACAAGACTCGAGTTAATTGGGGGCTTTTGATTTTTCACGGCATCGTTTTCCCCGTTTAGTTTTGCAGCCTGTGCTTTTCGGTCGTCGTAAGTGGTCTTTAAGCAGACACGTGCGGCATAAATTCAATAGGAAAGAATAAATAACCCTAAAGCCGGTCATTCTGCAGAGATGTGACTTAGGGAAAGTCCTGATGGGGTGGGGAACATGTCAGCTTGCGTTTGCAGTTTGGGCTCATGTTGCTTTCACACCTGCTGTCCAGAAGTAACAACACCAGCCGCTCAACTGGAGTTAAAACATATGAAGAATGCAGTGGTGAAATCCAATTTTTTTACTACTGGTTCTGTGGTGTGGCATAGTGAGTTTGGTGTGGCTTGGTGGGAGTGACAGGGGAAAGATACTGCAAAATCCCCATTCCCGCCCTGCTCCAGGGGAAGGATACTGTAAAATCCCCATTCCCGTCCTGCTCCAGGGGAAGGATACTGCAAAATCCCCATTCCCACCCCAGTCTGGGACCAGCCAGAGGTGTTATTTGCTGGTTCTCTGAACTACACAAAATTTCTGCTACCGGTTCTCCAGAACCTGTCAGATCCTGCTGGATTTCACCCCTGGAAGAACGGTTGCAGGAATTGGGTGTATCTTATGTTGGCTGGAGAATTCTGGGAGTTGAAGTCCACAAGTCTTACAGCCGCCAAGTTTGAAGACCTCTGTGGTAGGATAATGAATCTCTCAATGAATTCATGTCATGTCATTTTCTCAGTAGGACAAACCGTGCAACAATTGAATATGAGATTGCAGTCCTTCCAGGATCTCCAGAGTTATCAATGTATTCATTTTAGGGAAAACAATAGTTCTAGAGTTTAGACTCTGATTCAACTGAAAGGCTGTGGACTTTCTGATTTTTGGATCGAGGCAAGAACAAGAGCAAGAGCAAAGCAAGGCAAGAGCAATGCATTAAAAGTCGCATACCTACAAATCAATAATGAAATGCAGATTTACTTATAGTAAATGAACAGGTGATTTTTTTTTAGCTCTACGGTGCTTTGCTTGGTCCTGTTGTTACATTTTTCTTTCTCTTACTCTAATCCCATGCTGTGCTAGCTTCCAATATCAATACTGAAACATCTCCAGAGAAATACAAGATATAACTTAAGTCAAATAAGCTGCCCAGAAACTGTGCACTGCTGTGATCTGGTCTTAAATATTCTACTCTGAAATATTTTAACTCGTAAATCAAAAAACTTCTTTGGTGCAGTCACATTGAAGCTTTGGCTAATCCCGTTGAAAGAATCACCCGGCAATTCCTGCATAAATTCTCCCAAATCAACTCCACAGCTTTGGGCTAGTCACATCAATTCTCTTTCATGATCTAATATCTAGAAGATGCCTCAATCAGGAGGAAGGTTGGGGAAAAGCTAAGGGTGAACTCATGGAACAATGCCAAGCACAATCCTACTCAAAGAGTAATAAGATCTTCAGGCAGTGGTGGTTTTCAAAAATGTTTACTACTGGTTCTGTGGGTGTGGTTTGGTGGGCATAGCATAGCTTGGTAGGCATGGCTTGGTAGGCGTGGCTTGGTGGGCGTGGCAGGGGAAGGATACTGTAAAATCTCCATTCCCACCCCAATCCAGGGGAAGGATACTGCAAAATCCCTTGTTCCTCCCAATTAGCTGGGACTTGTGAGGCAGAGAATAGATGGGGGCAGAGGCCAGTCAGAATTTTTACTACCGATTCTCCAAACTACTCAAAATTTCCGCTACCGGTTGTCCAGAACTGGTCAGAACCTGCTAAAACCCACCTCTGTCTTCAGGGTGTGGATGTCACACTGCAACCACAAAATCATAATCGTCACCAGCAACTACAGCTCAACAATTCCTGCAAAGAAGTGAAGGACATATTCTATTCTATTCTATTCTATTCTATTCTATTCTATTCTATTCTATTCTATTCTATTCTATTCCATTCCATTCCACTCCACTCCACTCCACTCCACTCCACTCCACTCCACTCCACTCCACTCCATATTCTATTCTGTTCTGTTCTGTTCTGATCTGATCTGTTCTCCTATATTTTGGGGGAAACTTTGAATGATGCAGAATATGGCCGAGCAATTCTCTTTTCACAAATTACCTAAATTCCACTTTAAATGTTATCCTTTCCTTCTCACCAGTCATGCTGGCTTTAAAGGCAGGATAAGAAAAGGTTACAGTAGAAGGAGAATATCAGAAAGAAAGAGCAGAAGGTCACAAAATGAACGTTGTGACTGTGCCAGTCATAGGATGCCAAGGAAAGAATGAATGGGTTGCTCAAAAGTAGATGCCAACATCTATAAACATATTATGCTAAGCAGGGGAAAAAAATCTTTTAAGTGGTATTCAGTACAGACCCTTTCTTTCTTTTTAAGGGAAAATAATTATTCAAACTGGATTGATTTCTTCATAATTTTTGAAGGAAACCGGTGTGATGGAATATATTAGTAATCAAAGTTCAAGCTAATCATAGTTCTTCACATTTAAGGGAGATTTGCATTCAATCAGATTTGCACCTGGGCAAATTTTCCTAGCATAAACTTTTGTGGGGTTTCCTCATGCCTTGTCCTGGAACAAATAGCATTATGGATAATAAATAGCAACCAACAGATAGTAAATAGAAGTTTACCAGCGAATTCATACATTGAATTTGGCAAATAAACAGTAACTGGTGCATTTATAGAAAGATTGGGTTTAGGGCAGGGGTGAAATGTAAAATTTGTTACTACTGCTTCTGTGGGCATGACTTGGTGGAGTGTAATGTGACTGGGTGGGCATGACCAATTTTTTTTTTACTTTTAAAAGCATTTTTTCTACAATCTCTTCGGCTGAAGAGGTTGTTAAAAAATGCTTTTAAAAGCCTGTGATGATCAGGCAACTCAGATGGGATTGCCAGAGGGCAAAAAGCTTTTAAAGGGTTCTGACGATCCCAGGTGAGTTGCCTGATCGCCAGAACCTTTTAAAAACATTTTTGTAAAAAAATGCTTTTAAAAGGTTCTGGCGATCAGGCAACTCAGCTGGGATCACCAGAGGAGCCTTTTAAAAGCTTTTTTTTTTACAACCTCTTTAGCTGAAGCTTTTAAATGGTTCGCATGATCCCAGCTGAGCCGTGCGATCATCAGAGGCTTTTTTTTTTACTTTTAAAAGCATTTTTTTGGCTGAAGAAAAAATGCTTTTAAAAGTAAAAAAAAAAAACTTCTGATGATCACGCAGCTTAGCTCAGGTGGGGGGTGGAGGGGCAGGGATTTTTGCTACCAGTTCTCCAAACCACCTGCTGCCATCACTACCAGATTGGGTGATCCGGTCCGAACCTGGAGCATTTCACCCCTGGTTTAGGGACCAATTTCTTTTTCTCTCTATTAATTTTGATGTAACATGGAAAACAATGTTCACTTCATATAGTACCTCCTCAGTCTAGTAGTCATGCAAACGAGGGTTTACCACTCCATGCAGTGGTGGGCTGGAACCAGTTTAACAAAGCATGCATGTGTGCCTAACACGGTAGCTTGCAGCGTTCAAAATACAGCAATTTGAAGCTCAGCTGCTTACCTTCTAAGGCAGCCCCGGTAAGTAGAACAGCGGAGGTGTGGAAATCAGCTGTGCTGTGTGACTCAGCTGAGCCAGAAAGAAGGAAATATAGGACAGGATAGGGCGGGGCCTGGTGAGTGGGGCCAGCTGATCGTCGGAACTACCGGTTTGCCTGAACCGGTCCGAACCGGCAGCAGCCCACCACTGTCCAAGCCTTCCTTCATTGGTCGAATTTCCCAGTATCTTTCAAATCATGCTTACCATTAAATAACTGGCTAGCTATAATGTAATCTGATTTAAACTAGGATACGAAACCAAGGTCAGATTCTCCCATGGGAAAGATGGCATAGAATTCTACCACCTTATCTCTTTTTGCCTACATATATTTTGAAGCATTTTCTTCCCTTCAGCATAGCAGAGAGATCACCTTGCAGACAAAGGTCCACATAATCAAAACGATGGTTTTTCCCAATGGTGATGTAGGGCTGTGAGAGTTGGACACTGCAACTCTCTTGAGCACTGAAGAATTAATGCTTTCACATTGCAGTGTTGGAAAAGACTCTTAACAACGTCGTGCACTGTAAAGAGATCCAATCAGTCGATCCTGAAGGAAATCAACCCTGATTGTCCTTTGGAAGGACAGATCCTGAAGCTGAAGCTCAAATGCTTTGGCCACCAAATGAGAAGAAGACGACTCCTTGGAAAAGACCCTGATGTTGGGAAAATAGAAGGTGAAAGGAGAAGGGGACGGCAGATGATGAACATGGAACATAGTATAATAGAATTGGAAGGGACTGTGGACGTCTTCTAATTCAACCGTCTGCTCAACCAGGAGACTCTAGAGTAGTGGCCAAAACTGTGGAAACCTTTTGGGAAAAGTGTATTTTTGAGGTTTGAAGACTAATAACACCACTTTGCTTTTGGAGTTTCAAGATAATCCTATTCCACTGCTGGAATGGCCTGGGAATAGCCGAGACCTTCACCCAATTGAAAATCTATGGAGCCGACTAAAGAAACTTGTTAGTCAGAAGCGACCCAGCAATAAAACCCAGTTAACAGAAGCAAACCTTCAATCTTGGTTTCACATTAAAACAGCTGCAGAACTAAAAGACTTGATTCGCTCCATGGGAAGACATTGTAAGGCCATAATTCATGCTACAGGTTACCCAACTAAGTATTAACTGACATGGTGATAATTTTTGTATATCTCGTTTTTTCTACGTGTTTCACTTTTCTTCTTTATACTGTAACTGCTATTCTAATAGCAAATCCTTCATAATAGTTATTGCATTACATTCTTGATTCAATTATTTTTCCCTTGATATATAATTTTATGGTACTACTCCCAAAAAAAGTGGTGCTCTTATCTAGTTTTAGGAAATACATTTTTCCCAAAAGGTTCCCACAATTTTGGCCACTATTGTATACCATTTTAGACAAAACGCGATGCAGTCTCTTCTTGAAAGTTTCAAGTTGATGGGGCACCCATAACTTCTGAAGGCAAGCTGTTCCCTTGGTTGATTGCTCTCACCATTAGAAAATTTCTCCTTAGTTCTAGACAGTTAACTAGTGTCATCAATGCAATTAACATGAATTTGGGCAAACCCCAGGAGTCAGTAGAGGAGAGAGGGCCCTGGCATGCTCTGGTCCATTGGGTCATGACAGGTCAGATACAACTTAGTGACTGAACAATAACAAACCCTGAACATCTGTTAAAAAAACAACCCTAAAACCAGCAAGACAAACCCAAAACTATGTCTGTGTATTACTTAGTTTATGATGTAGTTGAAATGTGAAGAGACTAGAGCCACATTTATTTAAAAGAACAACATGTTTCCTCCATTAAAAATAAAAACAAATTAGAATATCCACAGGAGTTCGTTTATAAGTTATTAAAAAGGTGCCGCCAAGCAACTGCATTAAATAACTCAATTTGCGCTGAAGAAAACCGAAATGTGAGTAACATAAGCTCTTCTTTTAAGTTCAGGTGATGAATAACTAAGAAACATTTAAAAGAACTATGCTTAGAAAAACATCCTTTGAGGGAAATGAAGAAGCTTTTGATAACATTCCCCAAGTGGTGTTGTTGCTGTTTGATAGAACCAAGTGCATGAAGATGCTTTTCAAAATTAGTATGCAGGAGTAAACAACTCTTTAATGGAGATAAGAATTATCTAACAATAAAAACCAGGACTGCAAAGAGCAAACATGCAATTTACATTTAGAGAGATTTAAAAAAGAACAACAACAACAACAAAAAACCCAACACATAAACAAGAAAAATAGTTCTATCTCTGAAATGTCTGGAAACAAAGGAAAGAACAGCAAGTGTGCAAATTACACAGCAAGTGTGCAAATTACGCAGCCAGTGGTCACCTTGGAATGGATTTGGAGCTGTCCCTGGTACTGAAATCAGAATTACAGTAAGAGAAGATAACCTAGTTTAAAAAAAACAAAGAGAAATTTCGAGACAGAGAAAAACTTGGGTATAAATAGGGGTGGGATTCAGCCAGTTCATAGCAGTTTGGGTGAACCACCTGCCCACCCTATCTATCCCGCCCACCCTATCTATCCCGTCCTATTTATCTGTGTTTTTTTAAGTTGCGTGCATGTGTGCAGCGCGCGCAGGAGGAAAGTGCACACACAGAAGGCCTCGTGCGCTCACATTTTCAGTGCTGGGTTGAACTGTTTGTCAAATTATGTGAAGCTCACCACTGGGTATAAATAACATGGATTACAAGCCTTGTTCTCTGAAAATCAAAGTGATTTTTAAAAAAATGAGATAGTTACTTACAGAATAGAGTTGCAAGGGACCTTGGATGTCTTCTAGTCTAACCCCCTGCTCAAGCAGGAGACCCTATGCCATTCCAGACAAGTCTTTTCTTAAATTATTAAGCACCCATAACTTTTGAACGCAAGCCATTCCACTGGTTAATTGTCCTCACTGTTAGTAACATGGAGATATTACAAGATGCTAAACTGAAATGTCATGAAGAACTAAAGAGTGTCTTCCAAATCAATTTATCTCTTGGACTAGTCTACTTGAAATAAATAATCTAGACCTGGGGTTCCCTTATTTGTTGTATGGAACCATAATGAAGCTTTTATGAGAATTTTGTCTATGTCTCTGACATCCAATCAAAAGAAAGGCAGGCAAAACCAGAAGGAAATACTACAGAATGGAATGGAATGGAATGGAATCGGGTGAAATGCTACCGGATCAGACCGGATCGTGCAATCCGGTAGCGATCGTGACCAGTAGTTCGGCAATCCGGTAGCGATGGCGGAGCAAGCTCTGGCCACCTGCCCATGTGTGTTTTTTACTTTCTGTGCATGCGCACGTTTTGCGCATGCGTAGAAGGTCTGAGCATGCATGTGACACGGTGCATGCAGTTCTGAGCCAGTAAGGAACGTGAGCAGATTTCACCCTTGAATAGAATAGAATAGAATAGAATAGAATAGAATAGAATAGAATAGAATAGAATAGAATAGAATAGAATAGAATTCTTTATTGGCCAAGTGCGATTGGACACACAAGGAATTTGTCTTTGGTGCATATACTCTCAGTGTACATAAAGAAAAATAAAATACATTCATCAAGACTCATAAGATACAACACCTAGTGATAGTCATAGGTTACTAATAAGCAATGAAATCGTACTAGGAAACAAATAAAAAATATAAATTGTAAAGATACAAGCAACATGGTTGTAGTCATACTGTAAGTGGGAGGAGATAGGTACTAGGAAGGATGAGCAGAATAATAGTAATACAGTCTTTGTAAATAGTTTGATAGTGTTGTGGGAATTAGTTGTTTAGTAGAGTGATGGCATTCAGGAAAAAACTGTCCTTGTGTCTAGTTGTTCCAGTGTGCAGTGCCCTATAACGTCATTTTGAGGATAGAAGTTGAAACAACTGATGTCTAGGATGTGAGGGGTCTCTAGATATTTTCAATCTTCTTTTTGACTTGTTCAGTATACAGGTCCTCAATGGAAGGCAGGTTGGTGGCAATAGTTTTTTCTGCAGTTCCAATTATCCTCTGAAGTCTGTGTCTGTCTTGTTGGGTTGCAGAACCAAACCAGACAGTTATAGAGGTGCAGATGACAGACTCAATAATTTCTCTGTTTGGAACTATTAGAATCAAGCACCAACTTAATCCAATCTTGAATTTAGGACAAAGGATTAAAAACAATGTTTTTATCGGAAGTTAAAAAGGGAAAGATCTACAAAACCCGGAACTTATAAAGGCAATAAATCAGATAAATTGCCTGCCTACCAATTACATAAGGAATGGGATAAAAGAACCATTACTTCTTTCCTGAGATGTTTTTTAACGATAAAAGAGATGATGCAGCAATTTGTTATTCCTGATTATATCCTGAACAGACAATTAATCTGAAAGGGACAGAAGAATATTTGAGCGATAAATTACTTCTAAAAGTCATACATCAAGAGATGGAAAGTGTGCCATGTATGGAAAAGATGTGGAAAAGACAGAAGACATTTTGTGTAGGCCTCTTCAGCTTAATCTAGCCAATCTTAGAAATCTCCAATAAATACTGCATATAATACATATAGTATAATTTTATATTTTATGCATATATCTATGGGCAGTGGTGGGATTCAGTCGGTTCGCACCCATTTGGGAGAACCGGTGGTTAACTTTCTAAGCAGTTCAGAGAACTGGTTGTTGGAAGAAATCTCATTTTGTTTTTTCCCACTTTACAGGACTAATCCTGAAAGGAACTGAAACATTCTGGTGTTATTCCTAGCCTAATCTTTATCACCCTGCTAACAGAAATTGCCTCTCTAGTTAACCCTTATTACATTGTAACAGCTAAGGTGAAGCACCCATCGACATGAGTGATGTTGCGTTGGCCATGCCCACATGACCACCAAGCCACGCCTACCCAGCTGGTCATTAGGGCAGAGAACCGGTTGTTAAATTATTTGAATCCCACCACTGTCTATGGATGTATGCAAGAATGTAAGCACATACAAATCTATTTCACAAATGAATGTGGTGTCCTAATTATAGTCCAGGTCAGGGGTGTCAAACTCAAGGCCCAGGGTCTGAATCCGGCCCATGGGGTGCTTAGGTCTGGCCTGTGGAGTTGCCCTGGAAACAGTGAAGGAACACCCCATGATGCCTCTTGCCAACAAAAACAGGGCTTGGGGAGGGCTGCATGCGGCCTTCCCAAGCTCTGTTTTTACTGGCAGAGGGTTGCAGGAGGCCATTGCAGCCGAAAACGGAGCTCAGGAGCCCATTTTCACTGGCAGAGCGCTCGGGCTGCTACAGGGACCCCCGACATGAGTGACGTTGAGCTGGCCACGCCCACCCTGGCCACACCAAATAAACCCCTCAAGTTCAACCACAACCTTGATGCAGCCCTCAGTGAAATTGAGTTTGACCTCCCTGGTCTAGGTGGTTTGCAAGCATGGAAATAATACTGTAAAACCTTGAAAACATACAAAACTAGGACAAAATTCTCTCCCCCCCTCCCCTCCCCTCTCTTTTGGATAGATGTATGGATGAATAGATGAATGGATAGATGCCAGGGGGAAAATGTAAAATTTGTTACTACCGGTTCTGTGGGCATGGCTTGGTGGTGGTGGTGGGTAATGTGACTTTTTTTTTTTACTTTTAAAAGCATTTTTCTACAACCTCTTCAGCCGAAGAGGTTGTAGAAAAAATTCTTTTAAAAGGCTCCTCTGACGATCCCAGCTGAGTTGCCTGATTGTCAGAGGCTTTTCTTTTCTTTTAAAAGCATTTTTTTTTGCCTTTAAAAGAAAAATAAAATACATTCATCAAGACTCATAAGATACAACACCTAGTGATAGTCATAGGTTACTAATAAGCAATGAAATCGTACTAGGAAACAAATAAAAAATATAAATTGTAAAGATACAAGCAACGTGGTTGTAGTCATACTGTAAGTGGGAGGAGATAGGTACTAGGAAGGATGAGCAGAATAATAGTAATACAGTCTTTGTAAATAGTTTGATAGTGTTGTGGGAATTAGTTGTTTAGTAGAGTGATAGCATTCAGGAAAAAGCTGTCCTTGTGTCTAGTTGTTCCAGTGTGCAGTGCCCTATAACGTCATTTTGAGGATAGAAGTTGAAACAACTGATGTCTAGGATGTGAGGGGTCTGTAGATATTTTCAATCTTCTTTTTGACTTGTTCAGTATACAGGTCCTCAATGCAAGGCAGGTTGGTGGCAATAGTTTTTTCTGCAGTTCCAATTATCCTCTGAAGTCTGTGTCTGTCTTGTTGGGTTGCAGAACCAAACCAGACAGTTATAGAGGTGCAGATGACAGACTCAATAATTTCTCTGTTTGGAACTATTAGAATCAAGCACCAACTTAATCCAATCTTGAATTTAGGACAAAGGATTAAAAACAATGTGGAACTGCTAGATTTATCGGAAGTTAAAAAGGGAAAGATCTACAAAACCCGAAACTTATAAAGGCAATAAATCAGATAAATTGCCTGCCTACCAATTACATAAGGAATGGGATAAAAGAACCATTACTTCTTTCCTGAGATGTTTTTTAACGATAAAAGAGATGATGCAGCAATTTGTTATTCCTGATTATATCCTGAACAGACAATTAATCTGAAAGGGACAGAAGAATATTTGAGCGATAAATTACTTCTAAAAGTCATACCTCAAGAGATGGAAAGTGTGCCATGTATGGAAAAGATGTGGAAAAGACAGAAGACATTTTGTGTAGGCCTCTTCAGCTTAATCTAGCCAATCTTAGAAATCTCCAATATTGGACAATAAATACTGCATATAATACATATAGTATAATTTTATATTTTATGCATATATCTATGGGCAGTGGTGAGATTCAGTCGGTTCGCACCCATTCGGGAGAACCGGTGGTTAACTTTCTAAGCAGTTCAGAGAACTGGTTGTTGGAAGAAATCTCATTTTGTTTTTTCCCACTTTACAGGACTAATCCTGAAAGGAACGGAAACATTCTGGTGTTGTTCCTAGCCTAATCTTTATCACCCTGCTAACAGAAATTGCCTCTCTAGTTAACCCTTATTACATTGTAACAGCTAAGGTGAAGCACCCATCGACATGAGTGATGTTGTGTTGGCCATGCCCACATGACCACCAAGCCACGCCTATCCAGCTGGTCATTAGGGCAGAGAACCGGTTGTTAAATTATTTGAATCCCACCACTGTCTATGGGTGTATGCAAGAATGTAAGCACATACACATCTTTTTCACAAATGAATGTGGTGTCCTAATTATAGTCCAGGTCAGGGGTGTCAAACTCAAGGCCCAGGGGCCGAATCCGGCCCATGGGGTGCTTAGATCTGGCCTGTGGAGTTGCCCTGGAAACAGCAAAGGAACACCCCATGATGCCTCTTGCCAACAAAAACAGGGCTTGGGGAGGGCTGCATGCGGCCTTCCCAAGCTCTGTTTTTACTGGCAGAGGGTTGCAGGAGGCCATTGCAGCCGAAAACGGAGCTCAGGAGCCCATTTTCACTGGCAGAGCGCTCGGGCTGCTACAGGGACCCCCGACATGAGTGACGTTGAGCTGGCCATGCCCACCCTGGCCACACCACACAAACCCCTCAAGGTCAACCACAACCTTGATGCAGCCCTCAGTGAAATTGAGTTTGACCTCCCTGGTCTAGGTAGTTTGCAAGCATGGAAATAATACTGTAACACCTTGAAAACATACAAAACTAGATCAAAATTCTCTTTCCCCCCCTCCCCTCCCCTCTCTTTTGGATAGATGTATGGATGAATAGATGAATGGATAGATAGCCGGGGGGGGGGGGAATGTAAAATTTGTTACTACCGGTTCTGTGGGCATGGCTTGGTGGTGGTGGTGGGTAATGTGACTTTTTTTTTTTTTACTTTTAAAAGCATTTTTCTACAACCTCTTCAGCTGAAGAGGTTGTAGAAAAAATTCTTTTAAAAGGCTCCTCTGACGATCCCAGCTGAGTTGCCTGATCGTCAGAGGCTTTTCTTTTCTTTTAAAAGCATTTTTTTTTGCCTTTAAAAGAAAAATAAAGCCTCTGATGATAAGGCAACTCAGCTGGGATCATCAGAGGAACCTTTAAAAAAAAAATTTCTACAACCTCTTTGGCTGAAGAGGTTTTAAAAGCCTCTGAGGATCCTAGCTGAGCCGCGCGATCATCAGAGGTTTTTTTTTTTACTTTTAAAAAAGCATTTTTTCAGCTGAAGAAAAAATGCTTTTAAAAGTAAAAAAAAAAACCTCTGATGATCGCGCGGCTCAGCAGGGCTTGCGGGGGGGGCAGGGATTTTTGCTACTGGTTCTCTGAACCACCTGCTGCCATCGCTACTGGATCAGGCGATCCGGTCCGAACGAGGAGCATTTCACCCCGATAGATGCCCTGACTGTATCTCAAACTAAGGGATTACAGCTTCATAAAAAGGGCACTGAAAAAAGTGACTTATGACCATTTTTCCCACTTGTGACCATTGAACATCCCCAGGGTCATGTGATGAAAATTTGGATGCTTAGTAATTGACTCATATTTATGACAGTGTCTGTGTCCCAGTGATCACCTGATCCCCTTTTGTGACCTTCTGGCAAGCACAGTCAATGGGGAAGCTGGATTCACTTATCAACCATGTTACTAATTTAACAACTGCGGTGATTCACATAATAAATATATCAAGAGATGTCATAAAATGGGGCAAAGCTCACTTAACGAATGTCTCACACAGCAGGAAAAAGTTTTGGGCTCGATTATGGTCGATTATAATAATAATAATAATATCAGAGTTGGAAGGGATCTTAGAGGTCTTCTAGTCCAACCCCCTGCCCAGGCAGGAAACCCTACACCATTTCAGACAAATGGCTATCCAACATTTTCTTAAAAATTTCCAGTATTGGAGCATTTACAACTTCTGCAGGCAAGTTGTTCCACTGATTAATTGTTCTAATTGTCAGGAAATTTCTCCTTAGTTCTAGGTTGCTTCTTTCCTTGATTAGTTTCCACCCATTGCTTCTTGTTCTACCCTCAGGTGCTTTGGAGAATAGTTTGACCCCCCTCCCACTCTTCTGTGTGGCAGCCCCTGAGATATTGGAACACTGCTATCATGTCTCCCCTAGTCCTTCTTTTCATTAAACTAGGCATACCCAGTTCCTGCAACCATTCTTCATATGTTTTAGCCTCCAGTCCCCTAATCATCTTTGTTGCTCTTCTCTGCACTCTTTCTAGAGCCTCAACATCCTTTTTACATCGTGGCGACCAAAACTGAATGCAATATTCCAAGTGCGGCCTTACCAAGGCATTATAATGTGGTATTAACACTTCACGTGATCTTGATTTTATCCCTCTGTTTATGCAGCCCAGAACTGTGTTGGCTTTTTTGGCAGCTGCTGCACACTGCTGGCTCATATCTAAATGGTGGTCCACTAGGGCTCCAAGATCCCGCTCACAGTTGCTACTATTGAGCAAGGTACCACATATCCAGTACCTGTGCATTTTGCTTTTTTGGCCTAAATGTAGAACCTTACTTTTTTCACTGTTGAATTTCATTTTGTTAGATAGTGCCCAATGTTCAAGTCTGTCAAGATCTTTCTGTATCTTGAGTCTATCTTCTGGAGTGTTGGCTATTCCTGCCAGAATAGTTGAGGGCTTAATTTTTCAGAACTAACACTCTGCATTTCAAACTTTAAATATGTCTGGACTTCAATGCCTAGAATTTCCAGAACATTTGGGTGGGAAATTCTGGGAGTTCAGAGGTTCAGATGTTCAGACATTTGAAAATTGCCAAAGTTGAAAAACATTGTTCTAGACTGGGCAGTGGGGGATAATTAAGAGAGAGAGAGAGGGAGAGGGAGGGAGGGAGGGAGGGAGAGGGAGGGGGGAGAGAGAGAGAGAGAATATCACAGGGATGGAAGGGACCTTGGAGGTCTTCTAGTACAACCATCTGCCCAAGGTAGATCTTACTGCATCCCAGACAAATGGCCAACCAATTTTTTTTCTGGAAGACCTCCAGTGATGGAGCACCCACCCATCCAGGAGGCAGGCTGTTCCACGGATTTTTTGTCAGGAAATTTCTACTTAGTTCCAGGTTGGATCTTCTTCTGACAAGCTTCCATCCATTGCTTCTTGCCCTGCCCTCAAGGCCCATGGAGAATCAATCTATGCTTCTTCCCCATGGCAGCCCGTCAAGGAGTGGTGGGATTCAGCCAGTTTGCACCACTTCGGGAGAACCGGTTGTTAACTTTCTGAGCAGTTTGGCAAACTGGTTGTTGTAAGAAATCATTAGGGCAGAGAACCGGTTGTTAAATTACTTGTATCCCGCCACTACCTTCAAGTATTGGAAGATGCTATCGTGTCTCCCGTTAGTTCTAGGTTAGATCTCCCTCTGACGAGTTCCACCCAGTGGTGAAATCTGAACCGGTTTACTACCAGTTCGCTGGCTGTGCATGCGTGGCATGCGCATCATGCACCAAATGCAAGGTGTGAACAGGCGCAAGCAGTGCACACCAAAAGGAGGCATGGGGTAAGTAGAATAGCACGTGAGGTGGGTGGGGTGATCAGCTGTGGCGCACAATCTTTTTTTTTTACTTTTAAAAGCATTTTTTTTACAACCTATAATAGGTTGTTTAAAAAAATGCTTTTAAAAGTAAAAAAAAAAGGCTCTGATGATCAGGCAGCTCAGCTGTGATTGTCAGAACTCCTTTTTTAACCTATTTTTTAAAAGAAGCGGCAAGCGGGGAAGTGGGCGACTGTGCATTGGGTGGGCATGGGCAGGGGAGCAGGGATTTTTGCTACCGGTTCTCTGAACCTCCCGCTGCCATTGCTACCGGATCAGCCGATCTGGTCCGAACTGGGAGCATTTCACCCCTGGTTCTACCCATTGCTTCTTGTCCTGCCCTCAGGTGCTTTGGAGAATAAGTCAATCCCCTCTTCTCTGTGACAGCCCCTCAAGTACTAGAAGACAGCTATCATGTCTTTGATAGCATACCTACTAGCTAGGCATACCTACTAGCTGAATTAACCATTCATCATATGGTTTAACCGCCAAACCCATTATCGTCTTGGTTGCTCTTCTCGTCACTTTTTCTAGAGAGTTATATCTACAGTTAGTGGCCAAAATTGTGGAAACCTTTTTGAGGTTTGATGGCTGATAACACCACTTTGTTTTTGGAGTTTCAAGATAATCCTATTCCACTGCTGGAATGGCCTGGGAATAGCCCAGACCTTCACCCAATTGAAAATCTGTGGAGCCAACTAAAGAAACCTGTTAGTCAGAAGTGATAGTCAGCAATAAAACTCAGTTAATAGAACCAATCATTCAATCTTGGTTTCACATTATAACAGCTGCAGAACTAAAAGACTTGGTTCACTCCATGGGAAGACCTTGTAAGGCCGTAATTCATGCTAAAGGTTACCCAACTAAGTATTAACTGAGGTGATAATTTTTGCATATCTCACTTTTTTCTATGTGTTTCACTTTTCTTCTTTATACTGTACCTGCTATTCTAATAGCAAATCCTTCATAAAAGTTATTGCACTACATTCTTGATTCAATTATCTTCCCATTGATATATAATTTTACGGTACTGCTCCACGCAAAAAAGGGGTGTTCTTAGCTAGTTTTAGAAAATACACTTTTCCCAAAAGGTTTCCACCATTATAGCCACTACTGTAAATATCTCCTCCCAGAAATGGTAGGGACAGGAAACTCCTCCCCCTTCCTCCCCACGTGACTTGAACTAATATAATTATATTCAGAGGTGGGTTTCAGCAGGTTCTGACAAGTTCTGGAGAACCGGTTGAGGAAATTTTGAGTAGTTTGGAGAACCGGTAGTAAAAATTCTGACTGCCCACCCGCCATCTATTCTCTGCCTCCTGAGTCCCAGCTGATTGGGAGGAAATAGGGATTTTGCAGTAACTTTCCCCTGAATTGAGGAGGGAATGGAGATTTTACAGGATCCTTCCCCTGCCATGCCCACCGAGCCATGCCACGCCCACCAAGCCACACCCACAGAATTGGTAGTAAAAAAAAATTGAAACCCACCTTTGTTTATATTGCCAGCAAAATCAGATGGGGAAGAATAAAGTGTCAAAGGGAAGGCAAGAAAGAGAGAGAAAACCCTTTTAGATGAACAAAAAAACAACCTCACCTGGCAATCTTCCCTCCTAAGGAAAGATTAATTTTCAATCTTTACAGCAGCTGATCTATTGATCATTGTTGGAGTGAGGTTAGGATGGGGAGGGGAGGGGGTAGGTAGACTGTCCTATCCTGTATCCTGCAAGAGTGAAGGCTAAGTAGAAATTTAATCCAGTGTAAATCAGTTTCAAATAATGGACTTAATTAGAATTCAGAGGCATGTGCTATCGATGGCAATAAGAAGCTATTTATAACACCTTCTCAACACGGCATTGCACTGGGAACTGCAGACTAAAATATTGACTGGGAATGAGACACGGTTAATGAGACTTGTGTGTGTGCGTGCGTGCGTGAGTGTAGGTTGTATACAAGGTGTCACAACAAGCAATTAGCCTGGAAGATTGTTTAAGAACAATAGCTTTTCCAAACCACGGTGTGGTTTTTGTGCCAATGATTTTGTGATCAGAGTTTCTGTTCAAAGCTTCCCATTCGGGATGTTGGATCAGGGCTGATGAGTTTAATTGAACCCCAAAGGTTCCTCTCCAATCACAGGAACCCCGAAAAGCTCTTTTATACATGTAGGTCAGATCACTAAACTATCTACTTCGTTTTCCTTGACACTATGTCAGTCCCGGAGGCCATCTTTTTCTTTGGGCCTTCAGGGTAGCCATGCTTAGTGCTGTGGGAAAGTGGGAGGGGGATTGTGTGGAGTTGGTGGAGATATCTAGCCATAACAGCATTCTTTTCCCTGGGAGTCAAGGACGTTCAGCCTGCACATGGAGAGGCGTGACTGGGAGGCAACTCCGGTTGGGATGGTGGATTGATTGGACCATGTGATGGACATGTGGGTACAGGGGAAGGGACTTGGACTTTCTTTTTTTTATTTATAACACAACACAACATAACAAACACAAAACACATAACATATATTCCCTTATTACAACTGTTTCGTAGCGGTAATCTTCTAATATTTACATTTTCTCCCATTTCCCCTTATAATATTTATATCCTTATTGTCCCTTATTACTCTCTAATTTCTATCATAATATTAAATTTATACATTTTATACACTATCTTACTGACATTTTAGACTTATAATTTCACCCCTTTCCTTTATTTTTCACTATTTCTAATCTCCAGCCAGTTGTACCATTTATCCCATATTGCATAATATTCTGTATCTTCTTTTTCTTTAATTTCCTTTGTTAATCTTAGACTGAGGGATGCAGTGGCTTAGTGGGTAAGACACTGAACTTGTCAATAGAAAGGTCGGCAGTTCAGCGGTTCAAATCCCTAGTGCCGCATAACAGGGTGAGCTGCCATTAGTTGTCCCAGCTTCTGCCAACCTAGCAGTTCGAAAGCACTTAAAAAATGCAAGTAGAAAAAATAGGGACCATCTTTGGTGGGAAGGTAACAGCGTTCTGTGCGCCTTTGGTGTTGAGTCATGCCGGCCACATGACCACGGAGATGTCGTCTGACAGTGCTGGCTCTTTGGCTTTGAAACAGAGATGGGCACCGCCCCCTAGAGTCGGGAATGACTAGCACATATGTACGAGGGGAACCTTTACCTTTTTAATCTTAGATTGTGCCAAGATGGACAAATTAACAAAGAACTTGGACTTTCTTTTGGGTGGGGAAAACCTGGGAGCTTTCAGATTCGGGTTTTCCCAGATGTGCCAATATGGCATCTCTAATAAAATGGAACTTTGAGGAATCACATGCCTCATAGTCTTATTCGGTTGGGGGTGTTACTTGGAACCCTTACATTAACTCTAATCGCCTTTAAAACTTCAACTGGCTCCCCATTTAGCCGGATGCTGTCCGGGGTCCTGAACCTCGCACGCTGACCCGATCACCGGGCTGCGTGAAGATTCAGGGAAGATGACACACTAACTGAAAACCAACTCAGGGGGTGTCCAGGTACCATTTTCATGGAAAATGTATCTTCTGCCTTGCAGTTAAAACTTGACTTTGTGTGCAGTTGTTGCAAAAAGACAGATTTCGGTCCAGGGATCATTAGGAAAAGCACTAAGAATAAGAATTATAAGAATATAACTGACAACACTACAGTGCATCTACAGCTCATCAGCACATAAAATGCAATGCTTAGTTCTGGTTGCCATATGTAGCATGGAGGCTAGCATGGGGCAGGAAAAGCCAAAAGGAGCCAATCAGTAAACGGATCAGAAGTTTCAAACAAGGTTCTGATAAGAAACAGTTGGAACGTTTAGGATTATTTACTTAGAAAAATGGTGATTAAGATGGAGCAAACATGGCTGAGAGATATGCACTCGTATATGACCTACAGATTGTAGACAGGGAGAAATTTTACCCCTTCTCTTCGAGTATTAAAACCAGGAGCTGTTCCATGAAAATGAGGAAAAGATTTAGAAGAGATAGAAGGAATGACCCAAACTAGGTAACATCATTAGGACTAAGACTGATGATGTTACCTATTTGGGTAATGAAATGTCTGCAGGAAAACAAACTCATAGAACACCAAGAATTCACAGTTCTCCTTCTCCTTCTCCTTCTCCTTCTCCTTCTCCTTCTCCTTCTCCTTCTCCTTTCCTCCTCCTCCTCCTCCTTCTTTTCTTTTATGTACACTGAGAGCATATGCACCAAGACAAATTCCTTGTGTGTCCAATCACACTTGGCCAATAAAATTCTAAAATTCTATTCTATTCTATTCTCCTCCTCCTCCTCCTCCTCTCCGCTTGCCACACTCCCTTCTAGCATTGATGTATTACCTAGTTATATTTATATTGATATTGATATATTGACCATTATTTGTGTTGTAAATGTTGTACCTTGATGAAAGTATCTTTTCTTTTATGTACACTGAGAGCATATGCACCAAGACAAATTCCTTGTGTGTCCAATCACACTTGGCCAATAAAAAATTATATTCTATTCCTATTCTATTCTATTCTATTCTATTCTATTCTATTCTATTCTATTCTATTCTATTCTATTCTATTCTATTCTATTCTATTTGGGTAATGAAAGGTCTCCAAGAAAACAACCGAGCTCAGAGAGGACCAAGGACCCCTCATTTCAACCCTGAGCTTCGAATATTCTCCTTGATAGATAGAAGGAAGCTCTGCTATTGCTATTGCCTCAACCTTCCATCCTTCCAAGGTGGGTAAAATGAGGACCCAGATTGTTGGGGGCGACACGCTGACTCTATAAACCACTTAGAGAGGGCTGTAAAAGCCCTGTGAAGTAGTATATAAGTCTAAGGGCTATTGCTATTGCTGTTGACTCAGCCTTTCATCATTCTGAGGTCAGTAAAATGAGGAGCCAGATTGTTCGGGGCAATAGGTTGACTCTGTAAACTGCTTAGAGAGGGTACATAAGTCTGAGTGCTATTGCTAATAATATGAATTAAATGTCCATGATCTTATATGTCACACCGGTAGCAGCTGCAAAAAAAAATAAAAAAATGCAATCTATAAAAGAATTCCAGTGAAGCGCCTTCCTTAAAGGTGCTTCAGTTTAAATTCTTAAATATAGTTATTATTGAGTAGGAATTTCCAACCAGAACTCTAAAGAATTCCAAAGAAATACGATGCATATGTGAAGGTTAACGGCCCTTGCAGGGAGTCTCGCTGATTGTGGAGGCTCTGAATTCAAAGAGGATTATTCCAACTTTTAAATGAGTTTTGCAGTAGGTAAAATTAGGTGACGTCGCTACAATTTTTCTGATTCAAGAGCACCCTGAGAAAGACTCGGCTCTAGCGGTCAACTCGTTTTTGGTAAGCATTAGATTGACAAAGCACTTGGCGTAAATGAATGTTGGTGTTAACAATCACATCAAAAAAGCAATCATTGGGCATTGTGTTTGTGCAGTGAACCAACTGCTTCTTTGTGGTGAGTTCTTTTGTGATGTAGTTGGGGAGTGATAATTGTGTTCTCTAGACAGCACATTCCAGCCATTACCGCCTCCTCTCCTCCCATCCCCAAACCATGTTTTCAGATTAAAAACAAGATAAGCAAAGGAGGCCCATCTCTATCTACTGTTTTTCTCACCTACATGATCTTGCATGGAGGGTTGGGCCTGCTCTGATTCTAGAGCAGTGATGGCTAATCTTTTTGCCATCGCGTGCCAGGAGGGAGGGAGTGTGTGTGTGTGTGCGCGTGCCCACACCCATAATTCTATGAGCCCGCCCCTGCGCATGTGCGTGTGACCCCACCCCACCCCACCCCACTCCTGGCACATGATGGCCTGGTAGGCCTGTTTTTCTCTCTCACCTGGCTCCAGAGCCTCTCTATGAGTCTGGGGAGAGTGAAAACAGCCTTCTCTACCCTCTGGAGGTCTTCGGAGGCCAGGAATGGCCCATTTCTCAACTTCTGGTTGGACAGGAAGTGACTTTTTTGCTGTCCCCAGCCTTCAGAGACTCCTAGAAAGGCTAGGAACTTTAAGAACATAGGCCTAGGAGAACTATACCAGGCCTATATTTCAGGAAGAAAGGGAAAAAGGCCACTCCAGAAGTAGGGAAAGACAAAGTCAACAGTTCTTGCCAAGAAAACTATATATCCATGTCCATGAAATTACCACATGTCAGCTGTGATTTAAAAGATAATTTGCCAACTTCCTTTCCTTTCCCTTTCCCTTCCCCTTCCCCTTCCTCTTCCCCTTTCCTCCTCCTCTCCTCTCCTCTCCTCTCCTTTCCTCCTATTTTCCACTCCTCTCTCTTTCTTCCTTTTCCTTCCCTTCCCCTTCCCCTCCTCTCCCCTCCTCTCCTTGCTTTCCTCTTCTCCCTTCCCCTCCCCTTCCTCCTCCCCTCCCCTCCCTTCCCCTTAGTTTTTTTGTTGGTTTTTGTATGTGTGCTAATAGAAGGATTGTAAACCATTTTGCAAGTGATTCAGTCTCTAACAATGGGTAGAGAACAATGACTTTGGTACATCAGCATAGAGTAAACCTATCTGCTAGCTGTTATTTGTTTGATATATTTCTTTATGGCCCTTCAACTTAACAAGGCTAAACATAAACAATAAAATAAAATGTTACCCAGAAGGAATTGGAAGATTTTAATTTGTTGAAATTAAAATTGTTTGTGGGGGGGAAACATCCACAGCTTCAGCTATAATACCTTTTGATGACTGGAAGCCTGGGAGGCTTAAACAATTTACCGAAAAGAATGCAAATACTGTTGCTGCGCATGTTTATTTTTTTAAGTCAAGGATAGTCTATGAATTGGGTTCCTTTGAGGACATTTTGCTTCTCATCCAAGAAGCTTCTTCAGTTCTGATTGAAAAATCTTTTGCTTCTTTTCCAGGAAGCTGTTGTGACCTAAGCTCACTTAGGCATAAAAGACACACTTAGTCTTAAACAAACCTATTTTTTTTTATTATAACAGCTGGGAATTACTTCATTCCCAGCTTAGTCCAAATTAATTCCAAAACAAATCCTTCAGAAAAAGTCCTTTGGCCTTATCACAAACTTTTATCTGCTAAGGCACCCTGCCAAAGGCTTTTCTTGGCAAGAACTGCACAGAGTTAAGAAACAGGAGACAAGAAACAATTGTAGCAACGTTGCTTTCCTACAAAGAGCCCAAGAGCCGTTGTTGCTCTTTTAAGCCTTATGGGAGGGGACAATCATCTCCTGGCCTTACTCCCGAGTCATCATTTTTGCTTCAGCTGCTCTTGCCTTCTGGCAGCTCTTCACATGCGTGCACTAGGAACAGGCTCCTCCTTTTCCTCTACCTCTCTGCTGTCCATCTCTGGAGGCTCCGGAGTTCATGCATTGCTCCCAGATGGCCCTGGCCCTACCTCTGCCTCTGACGCAGAGCCCTCATCCGGGCCTTCTCCTGACTCCAGGACGGGCCCATTGTCCTCCCCAGCCTCTTCACTGTCCAACTCTGCTGCCAGGTCCGCAGGCTGCTGGCGGACCACAACAGAAGCTTCTTCAGTTCTAATTGAAGAACGTTTTGCTTCTTTTCCAGGAAGCCTCTTCTGTTCTCACATTTTCAAGGAAACCAAGATAGTCCAGTTGCCTTTTGGAAAAGCACCTTTGGGGCATGAGTTTTTATAGGAATTCAAAAAAGCAGTTTCTGGCAGGGAATCCTGGTGGAAGTATTGCATCCCATTTCAAAGCCTAAACAACCAACATTTGGTAGGAAAAATACCAGCATTAGAACAAATGAAACGAGAGGACTCCTTGGAAAAGACCCTGATGTTGGGAAAGATGGAAGGCAAAAGGAGAAGGGATCTGCAGAGGATGGGATGGTTAGATGGTGTCATCATTGACGCCATGAATGTAAATTTGGGCAAAGTCTGGAAAACAGTGGAGGACAGGAGGACCCAGCATACTAGAGTCCATGAGGTCTACAAACAACAACAGTAGAAGTACAATAGAGTTGGAGGTCTTCTAGTCCAGCGATGTTCTTTATATAGACCAGGGGTCAGCAACCCGTGGCTCTGGAGCCACATGTGTCTCTTTCATCCTGCTGCTGCGGTTCTCTGTTGCTGGTCGGCTACACAATTGGTAGGGCTTTCTGTTAGGACAGGTAGAGGAAAAAGGATGCTGCGCTAGGAGGACACTCTATAGTGAGGGAACTGACTTCCTGTTCTGTCCTCCCTTGCCTCCGTCCGAATGATGGCTTAATTAGCTGTCACTATCAGCTCTGGCAGCAGAATAGCCAACGTCTGCCAAGAGCCTCCGTTATCTTCCACGACGCTGGTGAGTCACCTAGAAACAAACTTCAGCTCTTAATCAGTGGATTTGCCTGTTACAAAGAGACACAGTAGCTCTGGCTACCTTTTATATCCTGTGGGGTGTGGCTCCATGACTTAGCACTTCCTAGGCCTGCCCCACCCTTGCTTCTGTTGTTCCCTCCTCTCCTGCCTACGAAACCAAGCCTGATTGCTGTCAGCTGGGTCTGCAGGCATGGCCGGGGTGGTGGTGGGGAAGAGTCAGGGGATGGAGGCCTCATTATCTCTTCCACCTGGCCTGTTTCTGGCTCCTGGAGCTGAGCCAGGCAAGCCAGTGCTCCTGAGGTAAGTCCTGACAGCCCTTCCCCCTCACTGTCCAAGTCACTTTCTGGCAGCAGGCCCGGCTCTGGGGGCGCAGACACAACACTTCCAGTTGGCAGAGGAAAAAGGATGCTGTGCTAGAAAGAGACTCTATGGTGCGGGAATTGGACTTCAGCTCCAGAATTGAATTGAGGCTTCTGGTTAGGACCAGTGTGGCTCTTTGAGTGTTTAAGGTTGCTGATCCCTGATATAGACCCTATATAAGAGCTGTGGTGGTGCAGTGGTTAGAGTGCAGTACTGCAGGCTACTTCTGCTGACTGCCGGCTGCCTACAATTTGGCAGTTCGAATCTCACCAGGCTCAAGGCTGACTCAGCTTTCCATCCTTCCAAGATCAGTAAAATGAGAACCCAGATTGTTGGGGGTGATATGCTGACTTTGTAAACTGCTTAGAGAGGTCTGTAAAAGCACTGTGAAGCAGTATATAAGTCTAAGTGCAATTGCTAGTGATATATATATATCCATATATATATATATGGATATATATATATTACATTTATATCCCGCCCTTCTCCGAAGACTCAGGGCGGCTTACAGTGTATAAGGCAATAGTCTCATTCTATTTGTATATTTTACAAAGTCAACTTATTGCCCCCCCAACAATCTGGGTCCTCATTTTACCTACCTTATAAAGGATGGAAGGCTGAGTCAACCTTGGGCCGGGCTTGAACCTGCAGTAATTGCAGGCTACTGTGTTCTAATAACAGGCTCCTTACAGCCTGAGCTATTCCGGCCCTGTTGGAAATATTCTCAATATTTTTTTTTAAAAAAAAATCCAAATGCTTCTTCAAATCCCTACCAGTTTTGGAGAAAAGAAGGCTATTTTGATTTCCAAAAGAACACCATGCCCTTATCATCAAATCTGTGGCAGATGTGACGTAGGCACATGACTGAAGTGAAAGGCATCTTAGAGACAAGTGTAGGATGCAAATATTGGACAACCTGAAGAAAAGACCAGCAGTTCTATTCCCCATCGGGCCTCTGTGGAAAATACGACCATGTAAAGAAAAGCTGCCCTCAAGGTAGCTTTTTCTGGGCAACCTACCAGCCTCAGCACAGCAGGGTGGGCAGAACACTTGACAAAGCCAACGGAAGTAGTTTTGAAGTGTTGCTTCGATTCAAGGTCGACGCCTTGCCGAAACACAGCTTCATGGATTAGGAAAGCTGCCCATCTCTCGCAATGGCCTAGATAACCTGCCATCAAAATATGCCTTTGAGAAACCCATTAGGGCGAAACGGTGAAACCAGAATATCACAGCGAGATGCTTCCAAGCCAATGAACAGAATAAATGGTCAGGTTTCTATTTTTGAGGGAAGAGTCCAATCATGCAAACTGAATGACGTCCTTGCCGTTAAGATCTAGGTGCGTCATTCGACAAGAGCGATGGAGGTCAGCGTAAACCTAACACTCCTTGAATTTTAAGTCTCATTTTCATACAGGGAGTCTTCGACTTACAACCACAATTGAGCCCACAATTTCTCTTGCGAGAAAATTTCTCACAAGCGAGACAGTTGTGCAGTGAACTTTGCCCCATTTTATGACCTTTCTTGCCGCCGTTGTCGAGTGAAACACTGCAGTTGTTTGGTTTGTAACATGGTTGTGAAGTGAATTCGGCTTCCCCATGGACGTTGCTCATCAGAAGGTCTCACAAGGCGATCCCACGCAGTAGTGGGTTTCATATATTCTTACCACCAGTTCGCCACGGATGTGGAACCTCGCTTCACATATGCCTTCTGCACATGCGCCTGGCCTCAGAAACATGGCTAAACAGGATGGCATTACACTGGAGCAGGTGGGCAGGCCCATTTGCAGTAGCACCTGAAGTCACACCTGCAGTGGCCGCTACCGGTTCGCCCAAACTGGTCTGAACCGGCTGAATACCACCTCTGATCCCACAACCCCGGGGCACTGCAACCATCACAAATATAAACCAGTTGCCAAGTGTCTGATCATGATCATGTGTCCATGGGGATGCTGCAATAGTCATGAGAAAAACAATCACAAGTCACTTTTTTCAGTGCTCTTGTAAAGGCGAAGGGGATGGCAGAGGATGAGATGGTTAGATGGGGTCACTGACATGATGGATGTGGGTTTGGGTGGACTCTGGGAGACAGTGGAAGACAGAAGGGCCCGGCATGCTGTGGTCCATGGGGCACAAAGTGTTGAATGAAGTGACTAAACAACAACAACAACAAAACCCCATGCACAGAGTCCTTCCCAATGGAAGCCCCCAACTATCTGTACCAGGGGTGAAATGCTACCGGTTTGTACCGGTTCGGGCTAACTGGTAGTGACAGTGGCGGATGGTTCAGCGAACTGGTAGTGGCGGCAGCACAAGACTCTGCCCACCTGCCCAGATGTGGCTACTTCCTGGTTTTAACCAGGAAGTAACCTGCTTTTGACCCTCTGCGCACGCGCAGAAGGCTTTGCGCATGCACAGAGGGTCTAAAATCGCACATGACACATGCATGCACTTCTGAACCAGTAGGGAAGGTAAGTAAATTTCACCCCTGATCTGTACTCACTATATACTCTGAGAACCGTTAGGGAGGAGTCTTCTTCATCCTCTTTCTCTCACACAAAGTGTCTGAGCTGAGCTGCCTCTTACTCCTCTGCAATGCACACCCTTCCTCTTGGGAATCCAGGCTACGTTCCATCTCACACCTACATAGGCCTTTTCTGTTTATTGGTTCACCCACTAGTCTACCTCTCTTTCATTTTCTGCCTGGTTAAAAGAAAAGTCTTCCCTATTGTGGCTTTGTGTGCAATGTCAGGAAAACATCACAAATGGATCCTCGCTGCTTGCTGGGCTGGCACATTCTTTGGGCTGCACCATTCCACATTGCAAGGAGTAGGATTTATCTACCTCCTTCTCTTACTCGTTGTTTGAACTGCTTGCCAGAGAACAGAGTCCCAGCTTTCTCTGGAATATCTATGCATTGGGTTAGTATGAGGGTTCCTGGATGCTTGGTTTTCTTGTAGACATTTCACTAACCAAACTAGGTATCATCACTAGCACTGATGATGTTACCTGGTTTGGGTAATGAAATGTCTGCAAGAAAACCAAGCTAGTTCAGAGAACACCAAGGACTCCTCCTCATGTCAACCCTGAGCTACAAATATTCTTCTTTAATGGGTTAATAGGGCCTCTGGTGGCTCAGCAGACTAAGTCTGTCTGTTATTAACACAGCTGCTTGCAATTACTGCAAGTTCAAGTCCCACCAGGCCCAAGGTTGACTCAGCCTTCCATCCTTTATAAGGTAGGTAAAATGAAGACCCAGATTGTTGGGGGCAATAAAAGTTGACTTTGTATATAATATACAAATGGATGAGACTATTGCTTAACACAGTGTAAGCCGCCCCGAGTCTTCAGAGAAGGGCGGGATATAAATTCAAAAAAAAAAAAAGTACATTAGTATGCATAGGGAGGTATTTTCTATATAGAGCCGAAGTGATGCAGTAGTTAGAGTGCAGTACTGCAGGCTACTTCAGCTGACTGCTAGCTGCAGTTCAGCAGATCAAATCTCACCGGCTCAAGGTTGACTCAGCCTTCCATCCTTCCGAGGTGGGTAAAATGAGGACCCAGATTGTTGGGGGCAAGAGTCTGACTCTGTAATCATCGCAGGGAGGGCTTTAGAGCACTGTGAAGCGATATATAAGTCTAAGTGCAGTGTTCCAATATCTCAGGGGTTTATTTATTTATTATTTATTTATTAATCAAACTTATATACCGCACCATCTCCCGTAGGACTCAGGGCGGTTCACAGGCATATTAAAACAGTATAATAAATAAACATTAAAACCCAATTAAAACTAAATATTATCATGGCCTGATCACTAAAACAGTAAAACCTATAAAAACCCCATTAAAATATGCTAAAACCTTCTATCTTAGGCTAGTCCTGCACGCTGAAACAATAGAGTCTTCAGTTCACGTCTGAAGGTCCGGAGGTCGGGTAGTTGTCGTAATCCTGGAGGAAGCTCGTTCCACAGAGCTGGTGCCGCCACAGAGAAGGCCCTCCCCCTGGGGGCCGCCAACCTACATTGTTTGGTCGACGGCACCCTGAGGAGGCCCACTCTGTGGGAGCGCACAGGTCGTTGGGAGGCAATCGGCGGCAGAAGGCAGTCTCGAAGGTATCCCGGTCCTAAGCCATGGAGCGCTTTAAAGGTGGTAACCAAGACCTTGAATTGCACCCGAAAGACTACCGGTAGCCAGTTGCCACAAAGAAGAGGGAGTCGGGCTGTTCTCCAAAGCACCTGAGGGTAGAACAAGAAGCAATAGGTGGAAATTGATCAAGGAAAGAAGCAGGAAAAATTTCCTGACAGTTAGAACAATTAATAAGTGGAACAACTTGCCTGCAGAAGTTGTAAATGCTCCAACACTGGAAATTTTTAAGAAAATGTTGGATAACCATCTGTCTGAGATGGTGTAGGGTTTCCTGCCTGGGCAGGGGGTTGGACTAGAAGGCCTCCAAGATCCCTTCCAACTCTGTTGTTGTTAAATGCTATTGCCTCAGCCTTCCATCCTTCCAGTAAAATGAGGACCCAGATTGTTGGGGGCAATAGGCTGGCTCTGTAAACAACTTAGAGAGGGCTCTAAAAGCGCTATAAAGCGGTCTATAAGTCTAAGTGCTATTGCTATTACTGTTGCTATATATAGGAGAGTGTAGGATACAATTTAATTTTCTGAAAAGGTTTAGCCTGGCTTCTCATTTGATTGCTGAACCCGAATTTTCAGTTCACTTTTCAGTCTTGAAATGCAAGAAAATATCAAACTGCAACGGTTGTTTAATGAAAGCTATTCAAGCAGAAGGGTTAAATTACAAGCCATGGCATATTTCTACCTGATGACCATTTCCCTGGTTGAGGAATGTACCCTTCTACGTTCAATGTGGCCTCAGAGTGGGAGAAGGTGACTGAGGAAGAACGATGACAACGAAAAAGGCTCCCGGAAAGGAAGAGTCAAATGATGGAAACCATCATGGCAATTTCGCGTCCTTTATGATTTACGTACGGCAGTTGTCCAAAACTATTTGCCTGGACGGCTGAAATTGGGACTGGTAATTTGAAGCTGAAAACCATTTGTAGCATGTCACTTCTAATTTCTCTAAGTGGAGGTGTATTTCCAGTGGCGAAACATTAACAATTCTTTTCACAGTAGAAAAAGAATGAAGGGCGCAAGCTAATAAGTGGCCAATTTGCATTGGTGAACACTATCACCAACCAGCCTTCCTCTGATAGATTGTCTCTTAGGACCTATCCTCGGGTGGCTGGACACTTAATTTTCTTCTTAAAGATCTCCTATCTTTAGCAATAGCACTTAGACTTATATACTGCTTTACGGTGCTTTCCAACTGTTGTGTCCTCCTCGCCTCCGTCCAAACGATGGCTTAATTAGCCGGCTCTTATCAGCTCTGGCAGCAAAAGAATCAGCATCTGCCAAGAGCCCTCGATAGCTGCCAAGACACTGGTGAGTCACAACCTTCAGCTCTAGTCAATCCGTGGATTTGCCTGATACAAAGAGACACACCAGCTCTTGCTGCCTTTTATATCCTGTGGGGTGTGGCTCCATGACTCAGCCCTTCCTAGGCCTGCCCCTCCCCTGCTTCTGTAGTTCTCTTCTCTCCTGCCTACGAAACCTGGGATTGAGCCAAGCCTGATTGTTGTCAGCTGGGTCTGCAGGCGTGGCCTGGGGGGGGGGAAGAGTCAGGAGAAGGAGGCCTCGTTATCTCTTTCACTTGGCCTGCCTCTGGTTCCTGGAGCTGAGCCAGGAAAGTTGGTGCTCCCGAGGTAAGTCCTGACAGCCCTTCCCTCTCACTTTCCAAGTCACTTTCTGGCAGGAGGCCTGGCTCCAAGTCACTTTCTGGCAGGAGGCCCAGCTCTGAGTCACTTTCTGGCAGCAGGCCTGGCTCCAAGGCTCTTTCGGGCATGGGGCCAGGTTTGGGGGCGGGAGCCACAACACCAACCCTCTCTAAGAGGTTTACAGAGTCAGCCTCTTGCCCACCAACAATCTGGGTCCTCATTTTACCCACCTCAGAAGGATGGAAGGTTGTGCCAACCTTGAACCTGGTGGGACTTGAACTGCCAAATTGCAGGCAGCCGGAAGTCAGCAGAAATAGCCTGCAGTACTACACTCTAACCACTGTACCACCGAGGCTCTTTAACAAGATAACCATTTAACCATCTTTAACAAAGATAACCATTTGCCTGAAATGATATAGGGCAGGCCAGCAGAGGTCCCCAACCTCTGGGCCATTGGTCTTCACCTGGCTGTGGCCTGTTGGGAAACCGGGCCACACAAAGAGCGCACACATGTGCAAAACCATACCTTCCCCACCCACCACTGCTGGTCTGCAGAGCTGGAAAGGTTGGGGACCACTGATACAGGATTTCCTGCTTGAGCAGGGAATTGGACTAGAAGACCTGCAAGGTCCCTTCCAACTCTTGTTATTCTGTTGCAGCTATTTTGCAACTTAATCCACCCTTTTTCAATTATGTTCTTTTTCTGTCTTTCCAAAACTGAAGCAAACTTATCAGAGCATTTTGTGCCCAGCAGAAATTAACCTTCAGCTAGAACTCAGCATGCATCTAACCTGCAATAATTTTCTCCCAGATCCGTCAAAAGTGTCTCCAAGTCAACATGTGGCCCTCTTTGCTTCCACTTCCTCATAACAATGAAGCCATGGGTCAATCAATGCTCACTCCCAGCTAAGCAATCACAATATGCAAACATTAGCATGATGGCCAAACAGAGGTGGGATCCACATACTGCAGCAACTGGTTCATCCAGCACCGGAAATGTGAGCGTGCGCATCCACACATGCGTCCACGCATACATGCGGCATCACAAAACACGACAATTCACTTGTGCACTTCATTTGCACATGTGTGCAATGTCAAACAACATGGCAATTCGCTTGTGCGCGCCATCTGCGCATGCATGTGGTGTCAAAAACACAGCAATATAGGACAGGAATGCAGGCCCACCCACAGGTCGCCACTACTGGTTCGCCCAAACTGGTCCGAACCAGCTAAATACCACCTCTGCAGCCAAACATTTCAAATTAAATCCAAATAAGAGGTTAAAAACAAATCAGTTCACATCAAAATACACTAAAAGAAATGGAACTCCTCAAACATCCTAACACGGCATAAGAAAAGATCCCCAAACTTCCATGTTAAATATCTTCTCAACCCAGGAGGCTAAATACAGTAATTTCCAAGATACATTATCAACAATCATAGCTGCCCTGGTCCACAGGATTTTGCTCAAGCATTCAACTTCTCTCAAAGACTTTCTTGGCCATGTTCTTACAAAGAGCAGGGGATATTATGTGCACAATGATTTCTCTGCTATGCTGAGGAAATGTTTCTCTGACAAGTTCTGGGCCCTTGAATATGTCACCCATATCGAGAAATTTCTTCAGAAGCGATGGCCCTTGCATTTTCCAAGGTTGGAAAACACAGCAGAGTTTTCTCTGTGCTGAAATGCAAAATCCAGATATGGTTTTCTCCTAGGAAATCCATCTCATCTATAATCTCCATCCTGTGTTTCATGACTGAAACATTTGGCCAAATAGAATAGAATAGAATAGAATAGAATAGAATAGAATAGAATAGAATAGAATAGAATTTTTTATTGGCCAAGTGTGATTGGACACACAGGGTATTTGTCTTGGTGCATACGCTCTCAATGTACATAAAAGAAAAGATACTTTCATCAAGAATTCTAAGGTACAACACCTAATGATAGTCAATAGGCTACAAATAAGCAATCAGGAAACAATCAATATCAATCATAAGGATACAAGCAACCAAGTTACAGTCATACAGTCATAAGTGGAAGGAGATGGGTGATGGGAACGATGAGAAGATTAATAGTAGTGCAGACTTAGTAATAGTTAGACTGTGTTGATGGAATTATTTGTTTAGCAGAGTGATGGCATTCAGGAAGAAACTGTTCTTGTGTCTGGTTGTTCTGATGTGCAGTGCTTTATGGCATCGTTTTGAGGGTAGGTGTTGAAACAGTTTATGTCCAGGATGTGAAAGGTCTCTAAATATTTTCACGGCCCTCTTCTTGATTCGTGCAGTATACAGGTCCTCGATGGAAGGCAGGTTGGTAGCCACTGTTTTTTCTGTAGTTTTTCTGTAGTGATTCCCCGGAGCCAGCCTCGTGTCACTTCCTGAGTAGCCAGCACCAGCCAGGAAGGACACGGGTCCAGTAAACATGTAGTTGCATGTAACATCCCCAGTAACCTGTCCATGTCCTCGAGAGCCACAGAATCAAACTCATCCCAAACAACAACAAGTTGAAGTCACCTCCAACTGCAAGCTGTGACTGTGGAGAATTTTAACATTTTGGTCAATCCCTCCCTGCTCTTCATGCTTTCAGCACTTTCCCAAAACCACTCAAGGAGCTATTATTAAAAGCTACATGCACCAAGAGATTATATTTGGTCTGTCAGCGCTACAGCGTTCAAAACGATGGAGTTTGCTGCTTTCTCCATCAAGAGCTTTAATGCTTAAAAGTTATTCAGCGGGAGTTGTTAACAATAGGCGCTGATCTATGAGGCTGTAATCTGTTGGTCCACATTGGAGATTTGTCAAAACCCAGCCTTAGTTATACATAACTGCTTTCTAGCAATAGTTGAACTTTATGCTGGCCTCGAAAGCTTGAATTCAGAATTCAGTAGGTAAATGTTTGGAGGGTAGGGAGGATTCTATGACAATTAGCCATGGCCAACTTGCTGCAGGACAAGAGTTACACTAATATCAAAGAGATAGTAGAATAGAGAGGATGCAAAAGGAGGGACAGAATGAAATGTGAATGGCACAAAATAAACTAATGTTTAAATAGAATTGTTAAATTGTCCTGCATGGACCAATCACCACTGACTGTGAGTTTCAATCTGACCTGGGTCATTTTGGGTCAATCACCAGGAGACAGTGAGTTCTAGTCTCGCCTTAGGCATGACTTTGGGTGACTTTGGACCAATCACCAGGTTACAGTGAGCTCTAGTTCCACCTGAGGCATGAAAACTAACTGGGTGATTTTGGACCAATCACCAGTGACAGTGAGTTTGAATCCCACCTTAGCCATGAATGCTGACTGGGTCATTTGAGGCCAATCACCAGGAGATGGTGAGTTCTAGTCCCACTTCAGGCAGGAAAACCAGCTAAGTGACTTTGGATCTGTTACTTTTAGCCAGCGGTGGGTTTCCAATATTCTTACTACCGGTTTGCTGCACACACGCATGCTTGTTTCACATGCGCACGCGCCTTCTGTGCCTGTGCCCGGCCTTCTATTCATGTGCTTTGTTCACTTGCGTGCCTTCCGCACATGTGCCCGGCCTTGAAAATATGCCTAAATAGATGTCATAAGCCAAGGCAGGTCAGTTGGCCCATTTGTGATCTCCACTACTGGTTCGCCTTACAGAAAAATGCCCACACAGCATGAACAAACGAGATGATACCTCCCGCCTACCAGACATTTGGAAGCCCGCCCTTATTGACAAACGAGTCCCTAACACGAGGAATGACACCAGACCCACACTCACGAGGTCCACACAGGATGTCACCACCACACATCCACCCAGAAAGCAGACCCAAACCCACACTGATCATGAAGAACGACCAAGGACCAGAAGCCAGACTGCAGCTGCAACATTAGCCATTTCAAACCCCTCCAATCCATACATGCAGCAGACTGACACCCACTATGAAGATGTAGCACAACCACGACCACGAAGCCAAACAACAGCAATGCAGCTCACCAGCTCAAATCCCCCTGCAACTCAGACTAATCTGAGCACAACCAAGCCCCCACCCAAACAGGACACACCCCCAGCCAATCAGAGCACAAAAAAACCCATCCAATCAGAGCACAGCCAAGTTCCCACCCAATCAGTTCAAACCCCCACTAGCAGTTAAAAAGGAAGAAACAGCTGCAATCACACATTGCTCCCAGAAGCACAAAGCTGAAGCCTGAAGATGACGAATGAGACTTCGTCAAAACATCGCCAAGACACTTCCAATTTTACGTGGGAGAAAACCCAATAACCAAAGACCTACATACAAACACCCGCGAAAACCTCAGAAAACAAATAGATATATAGATATATAGATATATAGATATATAGATATATAGAATAAAATTTTATTGGCCAAGTGTGATTGGACAAACAAGGAATTTGTCTTGGTGCATATGCTCTCAGTGTACATAAAAGAAAAGATACGTTCATCAAGGTATATATATATATATATATATATATATATATATATATATATATATATATATATATATATATAGATATAGATATAGATAGATATATATAGATATATATAGATATATATATATATATAGATATATAGATATATAGATATATAGATATATAGATATATAGATATATAGATATATAGATATATAGATATATAGATCAGGATCTTTTTCAACATAACTTCTGTTGAAGTGCAAATTATGTAACTCTTCTTAATTCTAGTTTGGGGGCTTCTTAGTTCATTCACCCAAAAGGTACCAGTAATTGAAAGCACATTTTAACCTATTTGTCCGAGTCTGACAGTTGCATAAGAAAAAGATACAGTGCTGCAAAACAAAACAAAAAGTAAAAATCCTTTCTCTGGAGAGGCTGCATAAAGTGGTACATGTAAAAGTCTAATGGTTTTTTAATTACTGAGTGGAGGAGCCTGCTTAATTTCCCTAAGCTACCATTTAATGATAGTCAGCAGTATGAATGTGTGTTAATAAGACACAATCGGGGAAAGAGACTGACCCCTCCGAAATGCTCCTGCTGCATTATGTATTCCATCCGGTCTCGTGGGCATTCTTACCCTACAGACGCAATTCGTTTTATTATTCCAAATTGCGCACAAACTTGCTTGCTTTTATTTTTTTAACCCTGCACGGGAAGAGCTGTAACGGGGTTGCCAATATGTGTTGGTGGGGGGAAAGGAATTGAACTGATTTTAACTCTTTTCTGCTGTAAATCTAAGAAGCCGATGCAATCCTAGACAGAGGGACAGTATCAAGATCATGTAATGCTTTATACTGCCCTGGTAAGACCATACTTGAAAGTTGGACCATAAGAAAGGCTGAGCGCCAAAGAATTGAGGGCTTTGAACTCTGGTGCTGGAGAAGACTCCTGCGAGTCCCTTGGACTGCAAAATGATCCAACCGGTCAGTCCTAGAGGAGATCAACCCTGACTGCTCTTTAGAAGGCCAGATCCTGAAGATGAAACTCAAATACTTTGGCCACCTAATGAGAAGGAAGGACTCACTGGAGAAGAGCCTAATGCTGGGAAAGATTGAGGGCAAAAGAAGAATGGGACGACAGAGAACGAGGTGGTTGGATGGAATCACTGAAGCAATCGGCGTGAGCTTAAATGGACTCCAGGGGATGGTAGAGGACAGGAAGGCCTGAAGGAACGTTGTCCATGGGGTCGCAATGGGTCGGACATGACTTCGCAACTAACAACAACAACAAGACCATATTTGGCAGTTGTTTTATCATTAATTACTGATTGGATTAATTTAACTGAGGAAAGAGTTTTGAATATAGAAGGTTATGGTTTGTTATATGGGTGGCATGCCTATTTATTATATGATAAGAAAGTAGATAAAATATTTAAAAATAATATAATTAGAAATGCATTATTGAGGGTTTGGAGGAAATATCAATATAATTAGATGGAAAGATTCCAATATGGGCAATCCCGAGACACATGATAGAAAATGATAGAAAATATAAATATATATCAAAAGATGGAGGTAGTTACCTATAAAGAACTTCTTTGTATGGAAAAGGGGGAATTACAATTAAAATCCAGAGAAAAGATGGGGGAAGAAGGGAAAAATTATACATGGTTCCAATATGGACAATTACAAGCTAGATGGAAATTAGATCAAAAAATAGGTGTTAAGCAAACTGAGGATAATTTGTTAAAACAAATGAGAGATCAAGGCCAACAGCATATTAAGAGGTTGTATAATGTATTAGTAGAAATAGACTCAGAGGCTGAATTAAGGATTGTATGATTAAGTGGGCACAAAATTTTCAGCAACCAATAATGTTGGAAACTTGGGAAAGAATTTGGGTGAGGAATGTTAAATTTACACAAGCGCAAAATATGAGAGAAAATTTTTATAAGATGTTTTATAGATGGCATTTAGACCCCAAAAAGTTGTCATGTATGTATCCTAATGTACAGGCTAAATGTTGGAGATGCGATTGTGAAGATGCCACTTATTACCATATATGGTGGACTTGTAAAAAAGTTAAAGCATTTTGGATTAAAGTATGGTGGATCATGCAGAATATTTTGAAAAAGAAGATTAAGTTTACTCCGCAGTTCTTTCTACTAGGAATAATTATGGATTGTACAGCTATAGAGACTAAATTGATTTTGAACTTAATAACAGCGCAAGACTTTTGATTGCTCAATATTGGAAGAAAGAAGAATTACCTACAATTGAAGAATGGACACTCAAAGTATCAAATCTGACAGAAATGGCAAAATCTCTCCTTACTTGAAAGACTATACACAAGAAAAATATATTTTAGAATGGAAAATGTGGATTGATTATATTCAAAATAAGTATCAGATAAAAAAATATCGAATAGCATATGAGTAAATTTAGGAAATATTTTGTATTAGATATATTTCTGAAGGAGAGGGGAATTGAGAGTGTGACTAAGTGTGGAGTGACTAGAGATTATAATTTAGGAATTATTTTTGGATTATGATTGTTAGTTTTGATACCCTGCATTTTGTTCTGGGAAGTCGGGTGGGGGTGGGGGGGAAGGGGAGGGAATTGGAGTGATGGTTAATGTACAGGGATTATTGAAGATGTATAAATATAATTAATGTAGGGTCGGGTCTGCCTAGTTACCATTTTAGAACGGTGGGGAGGGAGAAAAGAGAGAGTAGGAGGTAGGAAAGAGGAGAAGAGGAAGGAAGAGGGATAGAAGAGGGAGAAGGAAGGTGTAGGGTGGAGGGAGGAGCGGATGTAGATAAGAGAAGGAGAGGAAGGTTTGGAAAGTAAAAGAAGGTAGAAGAGGGAAGAGTGTTAAAAAGGGTGGTGGTGACTGGGCAAGCCCGACTAATTGTATATAACTGTACATTGGATGAATTATTTGATATGATTGTAAAAATAAAACTTTTTATAAAAAAACAAAAAAAACAAAAACAAGACCATATTTGGAATGTAGGTGTTCCTCGGCTTACACAAATTCATTTAAGTTACAACGTGGCTGGAAAAAGTGACTTATGACCGTTTTTCACATTTACAACCCTTGCAGCGTCCCCACGGTTACACGATCAAACTTCAAACACATGGCAACTGACTCATATTTATGACGGTTGCAATCACCCGGAGTCATGTGATCCCCTTTTGTGACCTTCTGACAAGCAAAGTCAACGGGGAAGCCAGATTCACTTAACAACCCTGTTACTAATTTAACAACGGCAGTGATTCGCTTAACAACGGTGGCAAGAAGGGTTGCAGAATGGGGGAAAACTCTCTTAACAACTGTCTCGTTTAGTAACAGAAGTGTTGGGCTCAATTAAGTAGAGGTCTACCTGTACTGCATCCAGTTTTGTTCACCATGATACAAAAAAGATGCTGGGACTCTAGAAAGAGTGTAGAGAAGAGCAATAAAGATGATTAGGGGACTGGAGGCTAAAACATATGAAGAACGGTTGCAGGAACTGGGTATGTCTAGTTTAATGAAAAGAAGGACTAGGGGAGACATGATAGCAGTCTTCCAATATCTCAGGGGCTGCCACAAAGAAGAGGGAGTCAAACTATTCTCCAAAGCACCTGAGGGTAGAACAAGAAGCAATGGGCAGAAACTAATCAAGGAGAGAAGCAACTTAGAACTAAGGAGAAATTTTCTGACAGTTAGAGCAATTAATCAGTGGAACGACTTGCCTCCAGAGGTTATGAATGCTCCAACGCTGGAAGTTTTAAAGAAGATGTTGGATAACCATTTATCTGAAATGCCACAGGGTTTCCTGTCTGAGCAGGGGGTTGGACTAGAAGACCTCCAAGTTCCCTTCCAACTCTGTTATTCTGTATTCTGATGCACTTTTCTTAGAAAAGAAAGAAAAATATGGAAGGAACCCTACCCGTGTTCTCGCTCTACGTAGCTGAATTTGCCTGCATTCTTCCTTCTCTCTTCTTTCTCCTCCATCAACAGTCAACATTTTGCCTGGGAATCCTGCAGAGATCCTAAAAGAATGTCGTGTGCATTCAAGGTGCTACGTACATAACCATCATTTAAGTATAATTAATCGGCAAAAATTCATTTGTCCCTGTCAGCTCGTTTGATAGGAGGCTGTCTGAGAAAGATAAATAAGTATGCCTGAGCTCTTTGTGCTAAAAACAGCATGTGTGACAAAAGTCAGTGATTTATTATACGGCTGAAATTTTCAACCCAGCTTTTCTCTCTGATGCCCCAGGCAACTCACAGTGATAAAATACAAATAAACTAACCATAAAGTTCCAATTAAAACATTAACTCAGATATGAACACACCCAAGGAAACAGAACAAGTACAGATGTAGAGAAAAAATTAAGGGCATCAATAAAAAAAGAAATGACAGCACCCAGTGGATTAAAACATGCTTCCCCAGCAAGTAAGCTTGGATGCCAATCGTCTGTCTACATAAAAATGACTTGTTCTGACAATTAACCAGGTTCTTTCCATAATGTTCCTTTCCAATAGATGCCTAACAATGCTGGGGGTGATATTTTAAAATTCAGCCTGTTGCATTCCTTCTTTTTGTTTCCCAGGTCACAACTCTCAGTTTAGACAGCACTCCTAAATCTTTCCGTCAAATAGTTTCCCTTGCTTGCAGACTTCCATACACCAAGTTTTGTTGTGGCTTAGCGCGGCCACACCTGGAATATTGGATCCAGTTTTGGTTCAAAATCAGTGGCAGGATGCTGCCGGTTTAACAACTGGTTTGGTGAGCGTGCACTTTGGGCGCACATGCACTTAAAGTGCTTGTGCGTAGCGCTGAAAATGGAGCAATAGTAAGTAGAACAGAGTAGAATCAGCAACGGTAAGTAGAACTGAGGGGGGGGGGAATCAGCTGTGCCATGCAATTGAGATGAGCTATAAAGCAGGAAATAAAGGACAGGACAGAGCAGGGCCGGGGGGCAGGGTCAACTGATTATCGGAACTACCGGTTCGCCTGAACTGGTCCAAACCGGCTGAATGCCACCTCTGTAATATTTGCAGATCCCACCTCTGTAATATTTGCAGATCCCTCGCATCCTGGACATAAATTGTTTCAACTCCTACCCTCAAAACGATGCTATAGAGCACTGCACACCAGAACAACTAGACACAAGAACAGTTTTTCCCCGAACGCCATCACTCTGCTAAACAAATAATTCCATCAACACTGTCAGACTGTTTACTGAATCTGCACTACTATTAATCGTCTCATAGTTCCCATCACCAATCTCTTTCCACTTATGACTGTATGACTATAACTTGTTGCTGGCAATCCTTATGATTTATATTGATATATTGACCATCAATTGTGTTGTAAATGTTGTACCTTGATGAATGTATCTTTTCTTTTATGTACACTGAGAGCATATGCACCAAGACAAATTCCTTGTGTGTCCAATCACACTTGGCCAATAAAATTCTATTCTATTATATTCTATTCTAATATAAAAAAGATGTTGAGATTCTGGAAAGAGTGCAGAGAAGAGCAACAAGAGTGTTGTGACCCAGGCACAAGTAGGAAGTAGGAAACTCAGTCAATGTAAAAACAAACAAACTTTATTCCTAATGGTGAGAGCAATTAGCCAATGGGATAACTTACTTCAGAAGTTGTGAATGCTCTATTTATTTTTTTATTTTTTATTTAATTCAATTTTTATACCGCCCTTCTCCCGAAGGACTCAGGGCGGTGTACAGCCAAGTAAAAAATCACAATATCAATATTAAAAGAAATTAAAACAAGCATATTATAAAATGGCCAGATTTAAAACGAATTAAAATATTAAAATATAAATAACCCAATAAAATTTTAACCCAATAAAATTTTAGGCCAGTCCCGCTTGAATAAATAAGTGCGTTTTCAGCTCACGGCGAAAGGTCCGAAGATCAGGTACTTGACGTAAACCAGGGGGAAGCTCATTCCAGAGTGAGCTCCCACAGAGAAGGCCCTGCTGGGGCCGCCAGCCGACATTGTTTGGCGGACGGCACCCTGAGAAGGCCCTCTGTGAGAGCGCACGGTCGGTGGGAGGCGAACGGTAACAGCAGACGGTCCCGTAAGTACCCGGGTCCTAAGCCATGGAGCGCTTTAAAGGTGGTGACCAAAATCTTAAAGCGCACCCGGAAGACCACAGGAAGCCAGTGCAGACTGCGCAGGAGTGGTGTCACTGGAGGCTTTCAAAAAGAGACTGGAGAACCATTTGTCTGGAATGGTATAGGGTCTCCTGTCTGAGCAGGGGTTGGACTAGAAGACCTCCAAGTTCCTTCCAACTCTGTTATTCTGTATTCTGATGCACTTTTCTTAGAAAAGAAAGAAAAATATGGAAGGAACCCTACCCGTGTTCTCGCCTCAGAATTTGCCTGCATTCTTCCTTCTCTTTTCTTTCTCCTCCATCAACAGTCTACATTTTGCCTGGGAATCCTGCAGAGATCCTAAAAGAATGTCGTGTGCATTCAAGGTGCTACGTACATAACCATCATTTAAGTATAATTAATCGGCAAAAATTCATTTGTCCCTGTCAGCTCGTTTGATAGGAGGCTGTCTGAGAAAGATAAATAAGTATGCCTGAGCTCTTTGTGCTAAAAACAGCATGTGTGACAAAAGTCAGTGATTTATTATACGGCTGAAATTTTCAACCCAGCTTTTCTCTCTGATGCCCCAGGCAACTCACAGTGATAAAATACAAATAAACTAACCATAAAGTTCCAATTAAAACATTAACTCAGATATGAACACACCCAAGGAAACACAACAAATACAGATGTAGAGAAAAAATTAAGGGCATCAATAAAAAAAGAAATGACAGCACCCAGTGGATTAAAACATGCTTCCCCAGCAAGTAAGCTTGGATGCCAATCGTCTGTCTACATAAAAATGACTTGTTCTGACAATTAACCACGTTCTTTCCATAATGTTCCTTTCCAATAGATGCCTAACAATGCTGGGGGTGATATTTTAAAATTCAGCCTGTTGCATTCCTTCTTTTTGTTTCCCAGGTCACAACTCTCAGTTTAGACAGCACTCCTAAATCCTTCCGTCAAATAGTTTCCCTTGCTTGCAGACTTCCATACACCAAGTTTTGTTGTGGCTTAGCGTGGCCACACCTGGAATATTGGATCCAGTTTTGGTTCAAAATCAGTGGCAGGATGCTGCCGGTTTAACAACTGGTTTGGTGAGCGTGCACTTTGGGCGCACATGCACTTAAAGTGCTTGTGCGTAGTGCTGAAAATGGAGCAATGGTAAGTAGAACAGAGTAGAATCAGCAACGGTAAGTAGAACTGAGGGGGGGGGGGAATCAGCTGTGCCATGCAATTGAGATGAGCTATAAAGCAGGAAATAAAGGACAGGACAGAGCAGGGCCGGGGGGCAGGGTCAACTGATTATCGGAACTACCGGTTCGCCTGAACTGGTCCAAACCGGCTGAATGCCACCTCTGTAATATTTGCAGATCCCACCTCTGTAATATTTGCAGATCCCTCGCATCCTGGACATAAATTGTTTCAACTCCTACCCTCAAAACGATGCTATAGAGCACTGCACACCAGAACAACTAGACACAAGAACAGTTTTTCCCTGAACGCCATCACTCTGCTAAACAAATAATTCCATCAACACTGTCAGACTGTTTACTGAATCTGCACTACTATTAATCGTCTCATAGTTCCCATCACCAATCTCTTTCCACTTATGACTGTATGATTATAACTTGTTGCTGGCAATCCTTATGATTTATATTGATATATTGACCATCAATTGTGTTGTAAATGTTGTACCTTGATGAATGTATCTTTTCTTTTATGTACACTGAGAGCATATGCACCAAGACAAATTCCTTGTGTGTCCAATCACACTTGGCCAATAAAATTCTATTCTATTCTATTCTAATATAAAAAAGATGTTGAGATTCTGGAAAGAGTGCAGAGAAGAGCAACAAGAGTGTTGTGACCCAGGCACAAGTAGGAAGTAGGAAACTCAGTCAATGTAAAAACAAACAAACTTTATTCCTAATGGTGAGAGCAATTAGCCAATGGAATAACTTACTTCAGAAGTTGTGAATGCTCTATTTATTTTATTTATTTATTTATTTTATTCAATTTTTATACCGCCCTTCTCCCGAAGGACTCAGGGCGGTGTACAGCCAAGTAAAAAATCACAATATCAATATTAAAAGAAATTAAAACAAGCATATTATAAAATGGCCAGATTTAAAACGAATTAAAATATTAAAATATAAATAACCCAATAAAATTTTAACCCAATAAAATTTTAGGCCAGTCCCGCTTGAATAAATAAGTGCTTTCAGCTCACGGCGAAAGGTCCAAGATCAGGTACTTGACGTAAACCAGGGGAAGCTCATTCAGTGGGAGCTCCCACAGAGAAGGCCCTGCCCCTGGGGCCGCCAGCCGACATTGTTTGGCGGGCGGCACCCTGAGAAGGCCCTCTGTGAGAGCGTCTGGTCGGTGGGAGGCGAACGGCACAGCAGACGGTCCCGTAAGTACCGGTCCTAAGCCATGGAGCGCTTTAAAGGTGGTGACCAAAATCTTAAAGCGCACCCGAAGGCCACAGGAAGCCAGTGCAGACTGCGCAGGAGTGGTGTCACTGGAGGCTTTCAAAAAGAGACTGGAGAACCATTTGTCTGGAATGGTATAGGGTCTCCTGCTTGAGGAGGAGATTGGCCTAGAAGACCTCCAAAGTCCCTTCCAACTTTATTATTTTATGTTCTCTATTTCTTTGTCATCACACTATGCATAAAGCGTGCTCCACTTTGAATTCCTTAAGGAAACCGTTGTTGTTTTTCTATCCATATGTATCTCCAGTGTAGATGGCTAAAAAGTCTCCTTTGATAAGAGGATGACTCTATAGACACATAGACTTTATAGACATGGCGGTTTCCTTCGCAAAACATGGTTTTCTTGACAAAAACACAGAAGTGGCTTGCCAACAGTTTCATCTGGAATGGTTTTTCAATGTCCCAAGCTAGGGGACAGTCCTGACATAATCTTGATGGTCTCCTACTCAAGCATTAATTTATTTATTTATTAATCATTTATTTTATTTATTAATCAAATTTCTAGACCGCCCTTCTCCCGGAGGACTCAGGGCGGTGTACAGCCAAGTAAAAATCACAATATCAATATTAAAGAAATTAAAACAAGCATATTATAAAATGGCCAGATTTAAAACGAATTAAAATATTAAAATATAAATAACCCAATAAATTTTAACCCAATAAATTTTAGGCCAGTCCCGCTTGAATAAATAAGTGCTTTCAGCTCACGCGAAAGGTCCAAGATCAGGTACTTGGCGTAAACCAGGGGAAGCTCATTCCAGAGCGTGAGCTCACAGAGAAGGCCCTTCCTGGGTGTCGCCAGACGACACTGCCTAGCTGACGGCACCCTGAGAAGGCCCTCTGTGAGAGCGCAGGTCGGTGAGAGGTATTCGGTAGCAGACGGTCCCGTAAGTACCCGGGTCCTAAGCCATGGAGCGCTTTAAAGGTGGTGACCAAAATCTTAAAGCGCACCCGGAAGACCACAGGAAGCCAGTGCAGACTGCGCAGGAGTGGTGTCACTGGAGGCTTTCAAAAAGAGACTGGAGAACCATTTGTCTGGAATGGTATAGGGTCTCCTGCTTGAGGAGGAGATTGGCCTAGAAGACCTCCAAAGTCCCTTCCAACTTTATTATTTTATGTTCTCTGTTTCTTTGTCATCACACTATGCATAAAGCGTGCTCCACTTTGAATTCCTTAAGGAAACCGTTGTTGTTTTTCTATCCATATGTATCTCCAGTGTAGATGGCTAAAAAGTCTCCTTTGATAAGAGGATGACTCTATAGACACATAGACTTTATAGACATGGCGGTTTCCTTCGCAAAACATGGTTTTCTTGACAAAAACACAGAAGTGGCTTGCCAACAGTTTCATCTGGAATGGTTTTTCAATGTCCCAAGCTAGGGGACAGTCCTGACATAATCTTGATGGTCTCCTACTCAAGCATTAATTTATTTATTTATTAATCATTTATTTTATTTATTAATCAAATTTCTAGACCGCCCTTCTCCCGGAGGACTCAGGGCGGTGTACAGCCATATTAAAATACATAGATAGACAATGAATTTAAAATAAATTTTAAAATGAAATATTTAGCCGGCCAATTGAACTAAAAATAATAAAACCAATTAAAATCAGTATAAAATTTAAAATTTAAAATTTAAAGCTAAAAAATCTAATCCAGTCCTGCGCACCTAAATAAGTGTGTTTTAAGTTCACGGCGGAAGGTTCTAAGGTCCGAGAGTTGGCAAAGTCCTGGGGGGAGCTCGTTCCAGAGGGCGGGAGCCCCCGCAGAGAAGGCCCTTCCCCTGGGTGTCGCCAGACGACACTGCCTAGCTGACGGCACCCTGAGGAGTCCCTCTCTGTGAGAGCGCACGGGTCGGTGAGAGGTATTCGGTAGCAGAAGGCGGTCCCGTAAATAGCCCGGCCCTATGCCATGGAGCGCTTTAAAGGTGATCACCAACACCTTGAAGCGCACCCGGAAGGCCACAGGTAGCCAGTGCAGTCTGCGCAGGATAGGTGTCACCCGGGAGCCACGAGGGGCTCCTTCTATCACCCGCGCAGCTGCATTCTGGACTAACTGCAGTCTCGGATGCCCTTCAAGGGAGCCCCATGTAGAGAGCATTGCAATAATCTAGGCGAGATGTCACGAGGCGTGAGTGACCGTGCATAGGCATCCCGGTCTAGAAAGGCGCAACTGGCGCACCAGGCGAACCTGGTAAAAGCTCTCCTGGAGACGGCCGCCAAATGATCTTCAAAGGACAGCCGTTCATCCAGGAGGACGCCCAAGTTGCGCACCCTCTCCATTGGGGCCAATGACTCGCTTCAACAGTCAGCCGCGGCTGCAGCTGACTGTACCGGGATGCCGCATCCACAGCCACTCTGTCTTGGAGGATTGAGCCTGAGCCTGTTTCTCCCCATCCAGACCCGTCGGCTTCCAGACACCGGGACAGCACTTGATAGCTTCATTGGGGTGGCCGGTGTGGAAAAGTACAGCTGGGTGTCATCAGCGTACAGCTGGTACCTCACACCGAAGCCACTGATGATCTCACCCAGCGGCTTCATATAGATGTTGAACAAGAGGGGTGAGAGAATCGACCCCTGCGGCACCCCACAAGTGAGGTGCCTCGGAGCCGACCTCTGCCCCCCTGTCAACACCGTCTGCGACCGATCGGAGAGATAGGAGAACCACCGATAAACGGTGCCTCCCCCTCCCAATCCCTCTAACCGGCGCAGCAGGATACCATGGTCGATGGTATCGAAAGCCGCTGAGAGGTCTAATAGGACCAGGGCAGAGGAACAACCCCTATCCCTGGCCCTCCAGAGATCATCCACCAATGCGACCAAAGCCGTCTCAGTGCTGTAACCGGCCGGAAACCGGACTGGAACGGCTCTAGACTCTCTCTAATCACAACCGCCACCCCACCACCCCTACCCTGGCCCCTCGGCTGATGAAATGCTCGGAAACCCGGTGGGCACACCTGAACAAGGGGCACGCCCCCTTCTGGGCCCAGCCAGGTCTCCGTAACGCCCATAAGGTCCGCGGCACCCCCCTGAATAAGATCGTGAATTAGGGGGGCCTTATTGGCCACGGACCGTGCGTTGCATAACATCAGCCGAAGGCCAGGGCCCTGAGGATCCTGACCATCCGGGGAACGGGAGAAGTTTGGGGGCTCGGGGCGCGCAACCGCCTGCAAACATCGAGCGCGCACCCCCCTAACACGATATGAGCCCCCACTTCCGCCATATCATATTAATCAGATCTGACCTGGTTTAACTTTCTGAGATTACCCAAGTGGCTGTTATCTGCTGGAGGTATGAGCTATCCTAGGATGGCTTGAATATACCAATGTATTAATATTCCCTAATATGGCATTATAACCCTGTGCGAGCTTAGAGGCATGCTTCATTAAAGGTTTCATTTAAATACTCCAATTTGTTCATGTTTTTCACCTCAGTGTGAGTCAGTGAACCAAAGGATCAGTGATGGGATTCTACCAGTTCAGACCAGTTCGAGCGAACCTTTAGCTCTGACTTTCAGCTGTGAGCAAACCAGTTCTCTCTTTCTTTGAAGTAGTCCCACCCATCCGCCCCTGCGTTATACTCACCTATATTTCTGCTTCTGAAGCCCAGCTGATCAGGGCGGCAGAGTGGATTGCCACTCCTCAGCTCTCTTCCTTGCTTTCAGCAATGCGGAAGTTCAATTTTCTGCAAACTGCGCACAGATGCACAGAGCGCATCTGGTGCCCACGCTCAGCAAACCGGTTGTTAAACTAGTAGGATCCCACACCTGCAAAGGATCTACGAACAGTGAAAAAAACTGGTGTATTTCAACCCAGGAAATAATTTTTGAGATGTCCCTGGGTTCAGTTGGAATCTAACAAGAATGCCACAAAGCCCTAAAATCAGAGAATCCAGTGCTGGTTGCAGTCTACAATCCTGTAGTTGTGGACGCTGCTCCCATTAGGAGTCTCATTAGGGAAGGAAATACATAGAACCTACTCAGCCTAAAGGAGAAGGAGGAGAGCTAATTCCACCAAGATTTCTTTGCTGAGAAAAAAAAATACCCTTTCTAAATTTATCACACTACAGCAGATGGTGCCAACAAGATGATGCATCAAATTGTCATGGCTGTGGGAGCCTGCTGTCTATCATAGAAGATCTCGCAACTGTCACCCTCTTATCTGAAATACACTGGAAGTTAAGAAGGATGCTCAGATTTAGCATCCACGTTTTAGCATCCAATCAAAAGTAATCATTTGGTGTCTCTTGACAGCGAACATTCTTAGATACGATCGTTAATTCCACGATGAATCTGGATGCATTTCTAAGACAACAATAGATGTCAATAGTCCCTATGTACTAAGAACAGTGTCAGTTTTCTAGCACATATTCTGGACTGATTTCGGCCTGTATTTTGCTTTTCTTTTGGAGAAACTCTGGAGTTTCCGCAAATTGGCAGGGTACGTCAAAGAAGATTTGCATTCTATCAGTGATGATCCCCACCGAGTTGGACTCAACCAATATTCTGGCATTTAGTAATTTCTGATAGTTAGAAAGAAAAAGATCCAGAAGAACAAATCAAGTTCCCTACTTAAGACCACACCTGGAATACTGCTTCCGGTTTTGGTCATCACATTACAAAAAAGATGTTGAAACTTTGGGTGGAAAAGTACAAAGAAGAGGAACTAAGATGATTAAAGGTTTGAGACTTCATACTAAAACGTATGAAGAACAGTTGCAGGATTTAAGTTTGGCTAGTCTAGAGAAAGGAAGGACTAGAGCAGAGGTGGGTTTCAGTAGGTTCTGACCAGTACTGGAGAACTGGTAGCGGAAATTTTGAGTAGTTTGAAAACCGATAGTAAACGTTTGACTGGGCCCCATCTATTCTCTGCCTCCTGAGCCCAGTTGATTGGGAGGAAATGGGGATTTTGCAGTATTCTTCCCCTGGAGTGGGGAGGGAATGGAGATTTTACAGTATCCTTCCCATGCCACACCCACTAAGCATTGCCCACCAAGCCATGCCATACTCACCAAGCCACACCCACACAACCGGTAGTAAAAAAATTTGAAACCACCACTGGACTAGAGGATTCGCACCCGGCAATCTGAGGTACAGTGGTCTCCCTCGGCTCTAGACTCTCTCTAATCACAACCGCCACCCCACCACCCCTACCCTGGCCCCTCGGCTGATGAAATGCTCGGAAACCCGGTGGGCACACCTGAACAAGGGGCACACCCCCTTCTGGGCCCAGCCAGGTCTCCGTAACGCCCATAAGGTCCGCGGCACCCCCCTGAATAAGATCGTGAATTAGGGGGGCCTTATTGGCCACGGACCGTAGTATAACATCAGCCAAGGCCAGGGCCCTGAGGATCCTGACCATCCGGGAACGGGAGAAGTTTGGGGCTCGCAACGCCTGCAACCATCGAGCGCGCACCCCCCTAACACGATATGAGCCCCCACTTCCGCCATATCATATTAATCAGATCTGACCTGGTTTAACTTTCTGAGATCACCCAAGTGGCTGTTATCTGCTGGAGGTATGAGCTATCCTAGGATGGCTTGAATATACCAATGTATTAATATTCCCTAATATGGCATTATAACCCTGTGCGAGCTTAGAGGCATGCTTCATTAAAGGTTTCATTTAAATACTCCAATTTGTTCATGTTTTTCACCTCAGTGTGAGTCAGTGAACCAAAGGATCAGTGATGGGATTCTACCAGTTCAGACCAGTTCGGGCGAACCTTTAGCTCTGACTTTCAGCCGTGAGCAAACCAGTTCTCTCTTTCTTTGAAGTAGTCCCACCCATCCGCCCCTGCGTTATACTCACCTATATTTCTGCTTCTGAAGCCCAGCTGATCAGGGCGGCAGAGTGGATTGCCACTCCTCAGCTCTCTTCCTTGCTTTCAGCAATGCGGAAGTTCAATTTTCTGCAAACTGCGCACAGATGCACAGAGCGCATCTGGTGCCCACGCTCAGCAAACCGGTTGTTAAACTAGTAGGATCCCACACCTGCAAAGGATCTACGAACAGTGAAAAAAACTGGTGTATTTCAACCCAGGAAATAATTTTTGAGATGTCCCTGGGTTCAGTTGGAATCTAACAAGAATGCCACAAAGCCCTAAAATCAGAGAATCCAGTGCTGGTTGCAGTCTACAATCCTGTAGTTGTGGACGCTGCTCCCATTAGGAGTCTCATTAGGGAAGGAAATACATAGAACCTACTCAGCCTAAAGGAGAAGGAGGAGAGCTAATTCCACCAAGATTTCTTTGCTGAGAAAAAAAAAATACCCTTTCTAAATTTATCACACTACAGCAGATGGTGCCAACAAGATGATGCATCAAATTGTCATGGCTGTGGGAGCCTGCTGTCTATCATAGAAGATCTCGCAACTGTCACCCTCTTATCTGAAATACACTGGAAGTTAAGAAGGATGCTCAGATTTAGCATCCACGTTTTAGCATCCAATCAAAAGTAATCATTTGGTGTCTCTTGACAGCGAACATTCTTAGATACGATCGTTAATTCCACGATGAATCTGGATGCATTTCTAAGACAACAATAGATGTCAATAGTCCCTATGTACTAAGAACAGTGTCAGTTTTCTAGCACATATTCTGGACTGATTTCGGCCTGTATTTTGCTTTTCTTTTGGAGAAACTCTGGAGTTTCCGCAAATTGGCAGGGTACGTCAAAGAAGATTTGCATTCTATCAGTGATGATCCCCACCGAGTTGGACTCAACCAATATTCTGGCATTTAGTAATTTCTGATAGTTAGAAAGAAAAAGATCCAGAAGAACAAATCAAGTTCCCTACTTAAGACCACACCTGGAATACTGCTTCCGGTTTTGGTCATCACATTACAAAAAAGATGTTGAAACTTTGGGTGGGAAAAGTACAAAGAAGAGGAACTAAGATGATTAAAGGCCTGGAGACTTCATACTAAAACGTATGAAGAACAGTTGCAGGATTTAAGTTTGGCTAGTCTAGAGAAAGGAAGGACTAGAGCAGAGGTGGGTTTCAGCAGGTTCTGACCAGTTCTGGAGAACCGGTAGTGGAAATTTTGAGTAGTTTGAAAAACCGATAGTAAACGTTCTGACTGGCCCCGCCCCCATCTATTCTCTGCCTCCTGAGTCCCAGCTGATCGGGAGGAAATGGGGATTTTGCAGTATCCTTCCCCTGGAGTGGGGTGGGAATGGAGATTTTACAGTATCCTTCCCCTGCCACGCCCACTAAGCCATGCCCACCAAGCCATGCCACGCCCACCAAGCCACACCCACAGAACCGGTAGTAAAAAAATTTGAAACCACCACTGGACTAGAGGTGATACGATAGCAGTGTTCCAATATTTGAGGGGCTACCATAAAACCTAGGGGATAAATCTCTTCTCCAAAGCACCTGAAGGCAGGACAAGAAGCAATGGATGGAAACTAATCAAGGAGAGAAGCAACCTAGAACTAAGGAGAAATTTCCTGACAGTGAGAACAATTAACCAGTGGAATGGTTTGCCTTCAGAATTATGGGTGCTTAATATTAGAATGTGTAAAAATGGCTAGATTAACACTTAAAATTAAGGAGAAAGAAGAAACTGAATATTTTCTAACATGGGATTCGTTTTATCAATGGCTAATCATTAGAAACAGAAGTTAGAAACCTGAAAGTATAAGAGAAGGATCAATTACAATGAAGATTTACTAAAATGAATAAGTAAATATTACTGTTATTATGTGATCGTTACTGATATTAAGAATATTATTTTTACTATTACCAATACTATATCTCAAACTCAGTTGTACCCAGACAGCACACTGCTTATATAGATACTGAATTTCTATGTTTTACATTGTAAAAAAAATAAAAAAATACAAAAGAAGAATAATTATGGGTGCTTCATCACTGGAGGTCTTTATGAAGAGCCTGGATAACCACATGTCTGAAATGGAATGGGGTCTCCAGCTTGAGCAGGGGGTTGGACTAGAAGACCTCCAAGATCCCTTCCAGCTCTATTCTGGTTGTTCAATTGACTTAGAAACCTTGTTAATTAAGTCCCCAGGAATTACATTTGACTCAGAGATTGTATTCCTATTAAAGTAACTTAACCATTAACAGCCTGGCGTTGGGAGAGTGGGATTTCACTTATTATTATTTTTAACGTCAAGAAACATGTACCACAGTTTAGGGAGAAGAAGAGAGTTGTAGGAAGAGGCCCTCTTCAAAAGCTGTCCTTCTTGCAGCTCTCAGGGTTTGGCTAATTAAAGCTCTAATCTGCAACCTTTTGAGGTCAATGCCAAGATCCTTAAATTGCACCCAGGAAGTAATTAGCATCCAGGGTCTTGTACTACCATGCAAAGACAGGCCGGACTCTTTAGGAAGTAATGCCACGGTCAGGCACCCAGAGTGACACACCATCACAAGAGCATCTCTTGGGTAGCAGAGAATAGAGAGAGCTTATTTTCGCTTCTCTGGACATCGCTGTCCCCCTGGGAACAATCACCACAAAAGGCAATGATTGCCAAGACTTTATTGAATCAAAGCTTGAATAGAGTTTTCCCTTAAATATATTTCTCATTCCTAGCGTAACCAATTAGAAGGAGATGTTGCTGAACAATAAAAATTTTCCAAACTAATGAGAGCAGAGAATTGATCTACATAAATTAGTAATCAGTTAGTTACCCGGAGCTGCCCTGTAGTGCTGTCGTTCTAGAGAGATCTTCCAGTGTGGGAAGGAGGCAGGTGAGAAATGACAAATGCAACACAAAACTACAACATGGAGAAGTTCTTACATACCAGATCAGTGGTGGTATTCAGCCAGTTCTATCCGGTTCGAGTGAACCGGTAGCAGCGGCTGCGGGAGGCTCCGCCCACCCGCCCAGACGTAATCATGTCCCATTTATCCATGTTTTTGATGCTCTGCACATGTGTGGAAGGCCCTGCGCATGCACGGACACATTTGCGAATTGCTGACTCTGCTCACTGCCAGGAGTTTGATCCTGACCAGCTCAAGGTTGACTCAGTCTTCCGTCCTTCCAAGGTTGGTAAAATGAGGACCCAGATTGTTGGAGGCAATAAGCTGACTCCAGTGGTGAAATCCATTTTTTTTACTACCAGTTCTGTGGGCGTGGCTTGGTAGGTATGGCAGGGGAAGGATACTGCAAAATCCCCATTCCCACACCACTCCTGGGGGAAGGATACTGCAAAATCTCCACTCACACCCCGCTCTGGGGCCAGTCAAAGGTGGTATTTGTCGGTTCTCCAAACTACTCAAAATTTCTGCTACCAGTTCTCCGAACTGTTCAAAATTTCCACTACTGGTTCTCCAGAACCTGTCAGAACCTGCTGGATTTCACCCCTGGCTGACTCTGTAAACTACTTAGAGAGTTCTGTAAAAGTACTATAAAGCTGTATATATAAGTCTAAGCACTATTGCTATTAAGTGTTGGACTCCGACCAGCTGGATTTCATTAATCATGTTGTGGAATATTCTTACAATTCAAAAAACAAATTGGAAAGGGACTTACTGTGTTTTTCGGAGTATAAGACACACTCCCCCCCAAAAAAAGTGGGGGCAAGTGTCTGTGCGTCTTATACAGCGAATGTTGTTGAAGCTCCACCCACCCACCAGCCCCCACCCTTCAGCCATTTTCAGCCTCTGTGCATCACATTTTAGGCCTCTGCATACTCCATTTGAGATCCATTCCAGGCTGCACATCGCCGTCGATCACTGCCTCCGCACGTCGTGTTTTCGGCCTCCACACGCCCCATTTTTGGCCTCCTCATGTCACATTTTTGGCTAGTTTCAGAGTGCAGGGATCCCAATCCCCTGGAACCAGCCGAAAACGTGACACGCGGAGGCCAAAAACAGGGTATGCGGAGGCCAAGAATGCGACTTGCAGAGGCCAAAAATGTGACACACAGAGACAGCAATGGGCTATGGTAATCCCTGCAGCCTGAAACAGCTGATCAGCAGTATTTCAGGAGACCAATCCAACTGTCAGTCAGCTGCACAAGCTGAATCAGGCTGCAATAATGTGCTGAGGCTGATCAGGCTATTTGCTGTTTGCTGCAGGGACACTAGCCAAATGAATACTGATGGATGATGATAGGCAGAGGCAGAATTTTTTTTCTTGTTTTCCACCCCAAAAACGAATGTGCATCTTATACTCTGAAAAATACGGTATCTGTTCATAGACCGTTCATAGAATCATGGTGAAATTCTATCTATGGTGCAAGCAAATGAAGAACTGGATTTCACTGCGACGTCTTTGACTCGAGCCTGACAAAGTGGAAATAGTTGTATCTTTCCTTACGACATTTTCATTACTCATTTTGCCTGAGTTAGAAAGCAAAATGAGTTATCGTCCCATGATTAGAAGGACCTCCAAAATGTCCTTCTAACTCGTGGGAAGGAACTTGGAGGGAATACCTGGAGGAACTTAACCCTCAATGATATTCATCAAGGACTTCCTCTAAAGCCACTTTTAGCTTATCCCACATTTTCTAATCTGGGTGTGTAGCTGTCCCTTTTCAGAAGGAGCTAGGTTTCTTGTTACCAGGTCTTGGACAATACGCCAAGGCCAACTCACCGTGGGACAATTCAATACTGTATTAATTGTTTTATTCAGTTATTTTTTTTATTATCGGGGGACCTGTTTTTGTCAAAATAATTGTAACTCTTGTATTTCTGGATTGACTTTCTCTATTTTATTATTACCCTGCTTCCCTGAAAATAAGACCCAACTGGAAAATAAGTCCTAGAATGATTTTTCAGGATGCTCGTAATATAAGCCCTACCCCCCAAAATAACCCCAGTTAAGGTTGTCAGCAAATGGATGCATTTAGTACCGTATTTCTCCAAAAATAAGACCTAACCATAAAATAAGCCCTAATGCATCTTTTGGAGCAAAAAATAATATAAGACGCAGTCTTATTTTCGGGGAAACACGGTATTGATCATTGTTCCATTGAAATTAATTTAACTTTTGTATTTATTAAATTGTCCCATGGCGAGCTGGCTACCGTGAGTTGACCACAGTGAGTTGGTCCATTCTTCCTGTTGCCACCCTTTTGTCGAAAATAGAAACCAGTTTAATTCAAGCAAGAACACCTTTCTCCTGTTTGAAGGTGGGCATTGTTCTTTATTGTAGTTAAAAGGTAAAGGTTCTCCTTGCACATACACACTCTAGGGGACGGTGCTTATCTCCGTTTCAAAGCCGAAGAGCCAGCACTGTCCAAAGATGTCTCCATGGCCATGTGGCTGGCATGTCTCGATGCTGTTACCTTCCCACCAAAGGTGGTCCCTATTTTTTCTACTTGCATTTTTTACGTGCTTTTGAACTGCTAGGTTGGCAGAAGCTGGGACAAGTCATGGGAGCTCACCCCATTACACGGCAGCACTAGGGATTTGAATCGCTGAACTGCCGACCTTTTGATCAACAAGCTCAGTGTCTTAGCCCCTGAGCTACCACATCCCTTATTGTAGTTACAAATGTGCTAATTTGCAAGCCACCTGGGGAATGCCAGGAAAGGGAAGGATAAAGTGAGAAAGCTAATAACAGACAGACAAAGGTAGCCCTTTTCCACTAACTCAGCTCCTGGAAATCCTTCACTTTTTGCAAGCAAAGCATTTGCTCAGCTATAAATTAAGTCCCTTCTCCTCACCAGGGAGATCTTATTCAGTCCAACGCCCACACCCTCAAGCACCCAAAGAGGCAAAAAACTGCATCTCTGCATATATATATTTTAACCTTTTCAGCTATAAGTGTGCAAAAGAGAGGCTTTTCTGTGCCATCAAATCAATAAAATAAAACAAAGCTTTCGAGGGGAAAAAAAGAGCACCCCAGCTTTGGAAAGACCTACCAATCTTTTTTTATCAGTTATTAAGCCCAGAAGCTCCTCTGAATGACGATTTTTCACTTTTAAAACAAAAGATGTTCCCAAGAATTTGAGCCATTGTTCTCTTTCGCTATGGCAACTAAGCAGATATCTTGGCGTTTCTGATGAAGACAATGCCTTGCAGTTTATAAAATAATGTGCAGACTCCCCGTTTCCTCTGCTTTTCTCCCCTCTTGTAAATAGAATGAAGCATTTATGAATCTGATTGGCAAAAAATGGGAAACGAGAAGGAGAGAGAATCAAATTCTGTGCAGAAATTATTCACGCAAACCAGGGGTGAAATGCTCCCGGTTCGGACCGGATCGACTGATCTGGTAGCTATGGCGGTGGGTGGTTCAGAGAACCGATAACAAAAATCTCTGGTCCCCCTGCCTATGTCCACCCAATCACCCGGTCGCCCACTTGCCACTTCTCTTAAAAAATGCTTTTAAAAGTTAAAAAAAGGCTCGGACGATCACAGCTGAGCCATGCGATTGCCAAAGCCTTTTCTTTTACTTTTAAAGCATTTGTTTACAACCTAGGTTGTAAAAATATGCTTTTAAAAGTAAAAAAAAAAGGCTCTGACGATCACAGCTGAGCCATGCGATCATCAGAGCCTTTTTTTTTTACTTTTAAAGCAATTTTTTAAAAATAGGTTATTAAAAAAATGCTTTTAAAAGTAAAAAAAAAAGATTGCGCACCACAGCTGATCACCCCCCCCACACACACACGTGCTATTCTACTTACCCCATGCCTCCTTTTGGCGTGCAATGCGCATGCACGCGCCTTGCATTTGGTGCCTGGTGCACACTGCACAGGTGCGTGCACGGAGTGCAAGCGCAGCCAGCGAACCAGTAGTAAACTGGTTCAGATTTCACCACTGATGCAAAGGGCTTCTGGTGGCTCAGCAGACTAAGTCTGTCTGTTATTAACACAGCTGCTTGCAATTACTGCAAGTTCAAGTCCCACCAGGCCCAAGGTTGACTCAGCATTCCAGGTTGAATCTCTCCTTGGTCAGTTTCGATCCATTATTCCTTGTCTGGCCTTTAGGTGATTTAACGGCCGTAATAGCTCAGGCTGTTAGAAGCCTGTTATTAGAACACAGCAGCCTGCAATTACTGCAGGTTCAAGCCCGGCCCGAGGTTGACTCATCCTTCCATCCTTTATAAGGTAGGTAAAATGAGGACCCAGATTGTTGGGGGGGCAATAAGTTGACTTTGTAAAAAATATACAAATAGAATGAGACTATTGCCTTATACACTGTAAGCCGCCCTGAGTCTTCGGAGAAGGGCGGGATATAAATGTAAATTAAAAAAAAAATTGACCCCCACTTCTCTGGGGCAGCCCCTCAAATACTGTATTGGAAGACTGCTATGTCATGTCTCCCCTGGTCCTTCTCTTCACTAGACTAACCATGCTGAGTACTTGCAACCGTTCATTGTATGTTTTAGCCTCCAGCCCCCTAATCATCTTTGTTGCTCTTCTCTGCACTTTTTCGAGAGTCCCAACCTCTTTTTTTATAGTGTGGTTTTTAAAGAAGAGACTGTTGGGCCTCTGGTAGCTCAACAGACTAATGCAGTCTGTTATTAACAGCAGCTGCTTGCAATTACTGCAGGTTCAAGTCCCACCAGGCCCAAGGTTGACTCAGCCTTCCATCCTTTATATGGTAGGTAAAATGAGGACCCAGATTGTTGGGCGCAATTAAGTTGACTTTGTATATAATATACAAATGGATGAAGACTATTGCTTGACATAGTGTAAGCCGTCCTGAGTCTTCAGAGAAGGGTGGAATATAAAATTAAAAAAAAAAACCTGCTGAAGAAGCAGAATGAGGCCTCAACCCTCCTTGTTTCATCAGCAGGCATCTATAACCCTAGGCAGATTCACTTTTTTAAAAAACAAAAAAGAAAGGTAAAGATAAGCTTAAAAAAAAAAAAGATGGACTGTGAAGGCAGTGAGGTTGGTATTATTTCTCATTCTCCAAAAGGCTGGTCTGCTTTGCTTCTGGTGAACATGTCAGATCTTCCAGAGTCTTCCAGATTCTCTTAAACCTTCCTAGCGTTGGAAGAAATATCCATCTGGTTCAGTTCCAAGCTGGGAGAAAGACACTGTAAACATGGAGGCTGTCTGGCCTAGATTCAAACCTAGAAATTTGAAGGTCTCTACTGTTGATACTAGACAACGCAGTATCAACAGTAGAGACCTTCAAATTTCTAGGTTCTACCCTATTGCAAGATCTAAAGTGGACAGCTACCATCAAAAACGTAATAAAAAAAACACAACAAAGAATCTTCTTTCTGTGCCAACTCAGAAAGCTCAAACTGCCCAAGGAGCTGTTGATACAGTTCTACAGAGGAATTATTGAGTCTGTCATCTGCACCTCTAAAACTGTCTGGTTTGGTTCTGCAACCCAACAAGACAGACACAGACTTCAGAGGATAATTAGAACTGCAGAAAAAACAATGGCTACCAACCTGCCTTCCATTGAGGATCTGTATACTGCAAGAGTCAAAAAGAGGGCTGTGAAAATATTTACAGACCCCTCACATCCTGGACATAAACTGTTTCAACTCCTCAAAACGATGCTATAGAGCACTGCACATCAGAACAACTAGACGCAAGGAGTTTTTTCCCGAAGGCCATCACTCTGCTAAACAAATAATTCCCTCAACACTGTCAAACTATTTACTAAATCTGCACTACTATTAATCGTCTCAGCGTTCCCATCACCCATCTTCTTCCACTTATGACTGTATGACTGTATGATTGTAACTTTGTTTCTTGTATCCTTGATTTATAGTAATATTGTTTGTTTCCTGATTGCTTATTTGTACCCTATGACTATCATTAAGTGTTGTACCTTAGAATTCTTGATGAATATATCTTTTCTTTTATGTACACTGAGAGCATATGGACCAAGACAAATTCCTTGTGTGTCCAATCACACTTGGCCAATAAAAAAATTCTATTCTATTCTATTCTATTCTATTCTATTCTATTCTATTCTATTGGAAAGATGATTTATTGAGGAAGCAGAACCACATGTGATTTTGGGCAGCTGACCAAAATGGAGTTCAGAGTGGATGGGTTTTTATACCTTTTTTTGGGCTTTGTATTTGAGCTTCCTGTTCCTGTGCAAGAACATGTCCTTTAATATTCTATTGGCTGTTGTCAGATTCCTATGGGGGTCATGTAGAGGTCATAGCTGGCTCTATAGGCAAAAGAGGAAATGCAAATCCTAGATGCTTGTCTGAGCTAATCTGTCCAAGCTTTGGCTTATAGTTTATGAGCTCCCAGGTTTCTGTGACTTTGAAGTTTGGACTGCTCTGGGATAGTGTAATGAAGGAGCTTGTGTTCTGAAAGAATGTTGGGTAATTCCTATTGTGGCTAATGGCTTTCATCTTTGTTGGATCTTGGGTGAGGGGCTGCTTGTTCTAATCCTATGCTTTTGTTAGCTGTCAAACTTTGCTGCAAGAGGTTTTGAAATATCCTGTCCTGAACGGATTTCTGCCTGCAGTATTTGCTCTGCTGATGAATAGAGCCATCTAGAGAGTTGGCTTCTTTTTTCAATAAGCTCTTTCACTCGTTAAGTGCTGGCATCTGCTGTGGGCTATTAAGAAAAAGTGGGGGCTGCTTCCTGCCTCTAAAAACATGTTTCTCCATTTCTCCCTTTGGAGAAATATAATATTCTGTCTTTTTAATATTCCTCAAAATATTTCATTCACCTCAGGGGTTTTTTTCCCCCCACATTAGGCAATTCTGAAAACTGTCATTTCAACACATCTGTGTGCGTGGCAGGTTGTGAGCCCCCAGCAGTGAGATTCTAGGGCTTGAATTGCTTCTCGGATCTAGATGTATCAATAAAGAAATGGCCAAAACCGTTGCTTTGGTATATACATGGTTTCCCTGTCTTGATTCTAAAGCAGAGCTACGCAACACTCCGTCCTAACCATTTGCTGTTAGCACACATAGAGCACAGCAGTTCCTGGCTATTTATTATCGCTAATAGAGTGCATAGCCAATTTGTTTAAACAGTTGCTTTTGGCAGAGTAAATTGGTTTCCTGACATACAGTATCTCCTTCTGTTTGAATTTTCCTGTGCCTCGGTGTACAAAGTTATAATACCGTTGATATATAAACTGCGCCACAATTTCTGCTCCTCTTTTTTTAAAAAAAAAAATGCAAACAGAACGAAAGCAAACATAAGTCATCATGACAGCTTTGTTAATATTTCTTCTGTCTCTTAAAACGAATTACTAGCATTGCTTTTGTTCATTCCTGGGGCCATGTCTTCATTTTTGCCGAGCAATAAAGGAATTAGTGAGACAATAGATAAGAGCTCCCAAACAAAACATTTTTTTAAAAAAAGAAGAAGATAAAAACAAGCAGTTGTAGAGAGATTTCCCTTTCTCTTCTCCATCCAGATTACAAATCATATATAGATTACAGATTTCAATACTCCTGAAGCAGGGGGTGCTATTTAGCAGGTTCTAACAGGTTCTGGAGAACCGGCAGTGGAAATTTTGTGTAGTTAGGAGATCCGGCAAATACCAACTCTGGCTGGCCCCAGAGTGGGGTGGGAATGGAGATTTTGCAGTATCCTTCCCCTGGAATGGGGAGGGAATGGAGATTTTGCAATATCTTTCCCTTGGAGTGGGGAGGGAATGGTTTTTTTTTAATATCTTTCCCCTGGAGAAGGGAGGGAATGGGGATTTTGCAATATCCTTCCCCTGGAGTGGGAAGGGAATGGGGATTTTGCAATATACTTCCCCCAGGAGTGGGGAGGGAATGGGGATTTTGCAGTACCCTTCCCCTGCCACGGCCACTAAGCCACACCACGCCCACCAAGCCACGCCCATAGAACCGGTAGTAAAAAAAATTGAATTCCACCACTGCCCCAAAGTGATAGTGGTTTAGCAGTTAGCAGTTTAAAACTGAGCTCTCCAATGCTAGAGGAGGGTAACCAAACCAAAGGTCTCTCATTCCATTCATTAGGCTAATTAGATCCCAGATAGTGACAGGTGAGGATGGCAAATGGGACTCTGTTGCCAGAGATGAAACAAATCTAGGCAAAGAAAGAAATATAGAAAGAGTGAATTGCATCAAACTGGCCCACAGGAATCAGGAGGTTCTCGCGATTAGGTATTGTGTCTGCACCCCCTGAGCCGGGCCCCCTGCCAGAAAGTGACTTGGAAAGTGAGGGGGAAGGGCCATCAGGACTTACCTCAGGAGCACCGGCTTCCCTGGCTCAGCTCCAGGAGCCAGAGGCAGTGCAGGTGGAGGAGATAACGAGGCCTCCGTCCCTTTACTCTTTCTCCCCCCAGGCCACGCCTCCAGACCCAGCTGATGGCAATCAGACCTGGCTGGACCCTAGGTTTCGTAGGCAGGAGAAGCGGGAACAACAGAAGCAGGGGTGGGGCAGGCCTAGGAAGTGCTGAGTCATGGAGCCACACCCCACAGGATATAAAACCAGCGAGGGCTGCTATGCCTCTTCGTAGCAGGCAAATCAACTGCTTAACTAGAGCTGAAGTACTGTTTGTTCCTGAGTGACTCATCGGTATCAAGGGAGATAACAGAATCACTTGGCAGACGCTCGCTAGTTTGCTGCCACAGCTGATAGTGCCAGCTAATTAAGCCATCGCTCGGACAGAGGCGAGGGGGGACAGAACAGTAGGATATAAAACCGGAAGGAAGGGAATAAGGTAGAGAACAATCACCACAAGAGAGGTAAAACAGGCTGAAGTTCAGCTCAGGGAAAATCAAAATGATTTGTCCGCAAAGTTAAAGAAGCAAAATGCCTGGAGAATTTGCAAGAGGTTGGAGGGGGGAAAACTGGAATGACGTCTAAATCAATTGTTGCTACCACACTAGTTTATATACAATATCTAAACTGACTCAGTATTCATCTCCTTCTCCTTCTCTCGCCTTCCCCTTCCTCTCCCTCCAGTGGTGAAATCCAAATTTTTTTACTCCCCACTCTGTGGGCATGGCTTGGAGGGTGTGGTGTGGCTTGGTGGGCGTGGCTTGGTGGGCGTGGCAGGGGAAGAATACTTCAAAATCTCCATTTCTACCACTCTTCAGGGGGAAGGAATATTGCAAAATCCCCATTCCCTCCCCACTCCTGGAGCCAGCCAGAGGTGGTATTTGCCAGTTCTCCAAACTACTCAAAATTTCCACTACCGGTTCTCCAGAACCCGTCAGAACCTGCTGGATTTCACCCCTGCCTCCCTCCTCCCCCTTCCCCTCCCCCTCCTCCTCCCCCTCCTCCTCCTCCTCCTCTTCTTTTTCTTCTTCTCCTCCTCCTTCTCCTTCTCCTTCTCCTCCTCTTCCTCCTCCTCCTCCTTCTTTGCATGTTCCCACAAGTGCAGGGTCCATTTTTCAGATCATTGAACACCACTTTGCACAGTCAGCTGCGTCTCCAGGGCCTAGGTCCACTGCTTGCATATCTTTGTTGATGGCATCTTGCCATCTCTAGTTTGGGTGCCCATGCGGTTGCTGGCCATTGACTTCTAGTTGGTAGGCAGTCTTGGCAATGATGGAAGGTGCTGCTCTCTGGACATGTCCATACCAGCAGAGCCGGCCTTCTCTCATCTTCTCTATAATTGGTGCCAAACCAAAATGTTGTTGAATGGTGTCATTTGTGATGTGATCAGGAAGGGAAAAGCCCGATATCCAATGGAGCATTCACATTTCCATGGTATGGAGATAGTTTTTGGTTCCTGTTGTTGCTGCCTAGCATTCAGTGCCATATAATGCAACAGGCAGATGGTTGTGTTATAAATAGCAATAGCACTTAGACTTATATACCACTTCACGGTGCTTTACAGTCCTCTCTAAGCAGTTTACAGAGTCAGCCTCTTGCCCCCATCTGGGTCCTCATTTTACCCACCTCGGAAGGATGAAAGGCTGAATCAACCTTGAGCCTGGTGAGATTCGATCTGCCAAATTGCAGGCGGCCAGCAGTTAGCAGAAGTAGCCTGCAATACTATACTCTAACCACTGCACCACCGCAGCTCTAATCTTAGATTGAAGATAGGTTGGCATTCATCTGTCACATAAAATACCAGTGAGTTCTTGCCAACACATCCAGGCTGCATGTATATAATTCTGAAATCAGTTTGGGTATTCAACCCTGCTTTTTATTTTTTTATTTTTTATTTATCTGAATTTATATCCCGCCCTTCTCCGAAGACTCAGGGCAGCTTACATTGTGTTAAGCAATAGTCTCATCCATTTGTATATTATATACAACTTTTATTGCCCCCAACAATCTGGGTCCTCATTTTACCTCCCTTATAAAGGATGGAAGGCTGAGTCAACCTTGGGCCTGGTGGGACTTGAACTTGCAGTAATTGCAAGCAGCTGTGTTAATAACAGACTGCATTAGTCTGTAGAGCCACCAGAGGCCCTATTATCACTGCATTGGCTCAGAAATGATTGCAATTAGACCAAAGTACTACAACTACCTACTACCTGAAGACCTAAGGATAAACTCAGCACAGAATGGGTCAACTCTCCTTAGCCAACTAGCCATGGTCAACTCAATTGGCCATGGGACAACTCACTGTGGGAAAATTCAACAATTCAATTTCATTACTTCAAATGATTTTAAAAATTATTGTAATTTTTGTCATTCACATTTTATTTTGTCCCTCTTTTGGCATCCTTCTTTCTTTAATGATTCTGTTTGACTATTTCTTCCAGTTTAGTATAACTTGTCCCGTGATGAGTTGGCCATGGAGAGTTGGCCATAGTAAGTTGGCCGTGGTGAGATGGTCATGGCAACTAGGCCATGGTGAATCAGCTGTGGTGATTTGGCTGTAGTGAGTTGCCATAGACCCAAATTTTGGAAGAAAGGGCACTTCCCAATCCAGTCTATTTAGCCAAACTGGACAATATGATGTAATGCAGCATTCCCCTGTTAATTCTGAATGTTGGGCTATCTTTGATTCTAAGAGAAGAGCTAAGATATGTGTAAGAATAAGCTATGTGTGTGGAATGGGGAAATTAACTTTTAATAATTTAAAACATCAGTAAACCTGTTGGGTACAAAAGAGTAGCAGCATTAAGAGCATTAATCTTTAAAGATGGTACCATAAATCCATTGTGCCACCCCAAATATCTATGGAATGAGTTGGTGGAAAATTTGCGGTCAAGAGGGGAAAACTGAAGGCTGAACAGCTGGATGGAGCATCAGAGGAGAATGAGAGAAAGAGGTCACCATTGCTAGACTTCCACCTGACCATTTTGATGTAATGAGATGTTCAAATAAGGTTATAAGGGGCAAATAATCCTGAGAACATCTTTTCAGCAAGTCCCTGAGTGGCTGGCTTTCATTTTAATGGAGCTGTGTTGGCAAAAGCAGGGATTTGAAGATGCTCATTCAACCCGTACAGAGGAACATTTGTCGGCTTTAATATTTGCCCTCAAAGGACGTGCAAATCAAACCTGGTAGAAGAAAAAAAAACCTGTGTTGTAATGTGAGCTCCATGTCATGAAGCTCACATTACACATTACACATCACACATCACGGTGGCTCAAGGCAAAGAGAAACATTGGAATTCTGTGCACAGAAAACCACTGTGACATGTTGCCCCATCTGCAAGGCGGCAAATCCTCATTCTGTTTGCGTTTCTGAATAACAGAGTCGGGAGGGACCTTGGAGGTCTTCTGGTTCAAGCAGGAGACCCTACAACGTTTCAGACAAATGGCTGTCCGCTCTCTTCTTAAAAACCTCCAGGGTTGGAGCACCCACAACTTCTGGAGGCAAGTCGTTCCACTGATTACTTAATTGTAATCGTTCTCTCCGGAAATTCCTCCTTAGTTCTAGGTTGCGTCTCTCCTTGATTAGTTTCCACTCGTTGCTTCTTGTCCTGCCCTCAGGTGCTTTGGAGAATAGCTTGACTCCCTCTTTTTTGTGGCAGCCCCTGAGATATTGGAAGACTGCTATCATGTCATCCCTGGTCCTTCTTCTCATTAAACTTTATTTATTTTATTTTATTTATTTTATTTTGTCGCACAGTATATATAAGCATAAGCATGAAATAACTATACAATATATAAGCATATATATAAGCATAAGTATGTAATAACTATATTAATTGGATATAATGAAAGGAAACAGTAGGACAGGAACGGTAGGCACGCTTGTGCTCTTATGCACGCCCCTTACGGACCTTTTAGGAATGGGGTGAGGTCAATAGTAGACAGTTTTTGGTTAAAGCTTTGGGGATTTTGGGAAGAGACCACAGAGTCAGGTAATGTATTCCAAGTATTAACAACTCTGTTACTGAAGTCATATTTTCTGCAATCAAGATTGGAGCGGTTAACATTAAGCTTAAATCTATTGTGTGCTCGTGTATTGCTGCAATTGAAGCTGAATTAGTCTTTGACAGGAAAGACATTGTAATAGATGATTCTATGAGTTAAACTCAGGTCGTGCTGAAGGCATATCCAATTCCTGCAACCATTCCTGCTCCAGAAATGCCATTAGTTTTCTTCTTTTTCCTTCCTTCCTTCCTTCCTTCCTTCCTTCCTTCCTTCCTTCCTTCCTTCCTTCCTTCCTTCCTTTCCTTTCCTTTCCTTTCTTTCTCTTTTCTCTTTTTTTTGGGCAAGTGTCACTTTAAATCATTTCCTTTATTTCATCTAAGGTTGAAGATTTCTTCCCTGCCATGAATCAAGATCAGTTCCAGATTTATATCCTCTTAGAATAATATGAAATGATTATAATCCCGGGATACAAGTGCACCTAATTACAGATTTCATCTGCTAGGGCACTCACATTGTTTTAGCAAATTCTAGTACAAAGTAAATCCACATTATAACTTTGATGTGGAAGTTAGAAGCATCAAAGAGAAAGAAGCAAGATTAAGAGGAAAGACTAGAAATTCCCAAGTCTTCTTACCATGATTCTCACCAATAAGAAAATATTGTATGGGATTTGAATACCAGCCTTATTTTTGGGGGGAGTGATAATGCGAATTCGAATACAAAGGATGTGGGGGAGAGACTCAAACCAGCGATCTCTTCTCTGAAATTTATTTTTAAAACTTTAAAACCGATTTCCACAAAATATATTAAACGTGTACAAATGGTCCCCGACGTCAGACCACAACGGAGCCCCAAATTTATGTTGCTAAGTGAGACACTGGTTAAGTGAGTTCTACCCCGTTTTACGACTTTTTTAAGTGAATCCCTGCAGTTCTTAAATTAGTAACCGGGTTGTGAAGTTAGTCCGGTTCCCCCCTGGACTTTGCTTGTCAGAAGATCCCAAAATGGGGATCACATGACCCCAGGACAACCATCATAAATGTGAGTCAGTTGTCAAGCATCTGAATGTAAATCACATGACCATTTGCAGCGGTGAAATCTGAACCGGTTTACTACCAGTTCGCTGGCTGCGCATGCGCAGTGCGTACCACACACCAAATGCAAGGTGTGCACGTGTGCAGTGCAAGCCAAAAGGAAGCTTGGGGTAAATAGAACAGCGTGGGGGAGGTTGTCAGCTCTGGCGCATAATCTTTTTTTTTTACTTTTAAAAGCATTTTTTTACAACCTATTAGGTTGTTAAAAAAATGCTTTTAAAAGTAAAAAAAGGGCTCTGACGATTGCGCGGCTCAGCTGTGATCGTCAGAACCTTTTTTTAACCTTTTAAAAGCATTTTTTTTAAAAGAAGCAGCAAGCAAGGAAGCAGACGACCAGGCATCGGGTGGGGGTGGGCTGGAGGGGGGGCAGGGATTTTTGCTACCGGTTCTCCAAACCACCCACCGCCATTGCTACCGGATCGGCCAATCCGGTCCGAACCAGGAGCATTTCACCCCTGACCATGTGGATGGAGCAACGATCATAAGTGTGAAAGAGTTCCTTTTTTTTTTCCAGTGCTGCTGTAACTTTGGTCACTAAGGTTGTAAGCCGAGGACTACCACTCGTACTTCAATTTATTTAAAAGAGGATGGGGGTATGGTTTCAAGAGAAATTTTGTCTCCCTGTCCCATGGGGGCCATGTTTCGCAAACCTAATACTACGGATGCAAATCTATCATTTTGGCTTCCCGCTGCTTAGCTGAGTTCTCAACAGCTGCCTAAACCCTCCTGTGTAAATAAATCAACATTAAATCAGAAGGCTCCCTTCCCTCCTCTACACACACACACACACACACACACACACACACACACACAGAGAGAGAGACACACAAAGGGACTTTATTGTAGCAATCATGCTTCATTTCATGTTTCTTGTTTGCCGCACCAAGTAATTCACATCATGAAAGCAAAGGCTTTGCTCGATACGATTGAGAAAGGTTATTAATCCGGAAAGGTTATTAGTCCAGAATGCAGCCGACACTGTCTGCAAACGTCAAGCCAAGAGTAGGGAAGGTAATCAAGAAAAGCATTCAAATCCATTAATGGTGGTAATCATTGTTACCCTGGGGAAAGTCTGATTTACATTCGGTTTAAGTGAGAACAAATATCGATACACAATCATCAGCAAGGACGGTTATAAAGGAGAAGTGTTGCTTCGGTTTGTTGATGTCGGAGTACCACAATTCTGATCAAAACCCAGTGAGAAATAACAGTGGCAGGCGTTGTCTTGGTATAGCAATATTGGAACGGTGGAATGATGGGTTCGCTTTCAATAGCAATGACAGCCCTTCCTGGATCCATTTTTTTTTTTTGAACAAAAAAATATATTCTAAATTCCAATCTTTGTGGTTCGGATGAAACATTCCGTATTTTTTGGAGTATAAGACGCACCTTAGTTTTTGGGGAGGAAAATAAGAAAAAAGCTGATTGGCAAGTGGATTGGCCTCCCGGAATACCCCCAATCAGCTGTTTCCAGAGGTGAATTTTAGCAACAGGTTCCTTGGTTGTGAGCTCTGTGCCTTGCTTTTTTTTCTGCCTCTGAAAGCCTCCGAAACAGAGCTTCAGAAAAAAAGCCTCTGAAGCTCTGTTTGGAAGCTTCTTTTCTGAAGCTCTGTTTGGGGGCTTTTTTTCTGAAGCTCCATTTGGAGGCTTTTTTTTTCTGGAGCTCTGTTTGGAGGCTTTTTTTCTGAAGCTCTGTTTGGGGACTTCTTTTCTGAAGCTCCGTTTGGGGGCTTCATTTCTGAAGCTTTGTTTCTGATGCTTTTTTCAGTCTCTGAAACCTCCATTTGAGAAGCTGGACGGGGCTACATTCGGAGTATAAGACGCATCCAGATTTTCACCCTCTTTCTGGGGGGTAAATGGTGGTTCTTATACTCTGAAAAATATGGTAGTTGAAGTGCGCTTGTACTTTTTTTTTTTAACCTACTCAGAACATAACTCTGCTTTGGCATTTTGAATCTGGATTATCGGAATGCTCAAGAAATAAGAGCGGATAAAACATTTTAATTGCCTGTTATCCAGCCTATTCTCAGCTTCTGCAGGTAGTCCTCGAGTTACAACAGTTCATTTAGTGACTGTTCAAAGTTGCCATAAGAATAACTTATGATTGTTTTTCACACTTATGACTGTTGCGGCATCCCCATGGTCCCATGGTCAAAATTCAGATGCCTGGCAACTGGTTCATATTTATGATGGTTGATGTATCCCAGGGATCATGTGATCAGCACTGAATACCACTCTATAAAGCCTTAGTCAGGCCACACCTAGAATATGGCATCCTGCCAGCCAGATGGTCTTCGGAGCACTGCTCCTGGGTTCGTTGGCCTCTGGATGTCAGATTCCCACCACCCAGCACCAGTTCAGGGTTTCCTACTCCCCCCCCCCCCGGGGACACACAGAGAGACAGAGACAGAAAAAGAGAGACAGAGACAGAGAGAGGGAGGGAAAGAGAGAAAGAGAAAGACACAGAGAGAGAGATCCAGAGAGGGGGAGAGAGGGGGGGAGAGAGGGAAAGATCCAGAGAGAGAGAGACAAAGAGGAAGGAGAGAGGGAGAGAGAGACATAGAGAGACAAAGAGAGAGAGAAATATAGAGAGGGGGGAAAGAGAGAGAGAGACAAAGAGGGAGGAGAGAGGGAGAGAGAGACATAGAGAGACACACACAGAGAAAAATATAGAGAGGGGAGAGAGAGAGAGAGAGACAAAGAGGGAAGAGAGAGGGAGAGAGAGACATAGAGAAACACACAGAGAGAGAAATATAGAGGGAGAGCGAGAGACAAAAAGGGAAGAGAGAGGGAGAGAGACAGAGAGGCACACAGAGAGAAATATAGAGAGGGGAGAGAGAGAGAGACAAAGAGGGGGGAGAGAGGGAGAGAGAGACATAGAGAGACACACAGAGAGAGAAATATAGAGAGGGGAGAGAGAGAGAGAGACAAAGAGGGAGGAGAGAGGGAGAGAGAGACATAGAGAGACACTCACAGAGAGAAATATAGAGAAGGGGGAGAGAGAGACACACACAGAGAGAGAAGGAGAGGGGAGAGATAAAGGGAGAGGGAGAGAGAGAGAGACAGAGACAAAGAGATACAAAGATATATATATAGAGAAAGAGAGAAAGGTGGTGGAGAGAGAGACATAGAGAGAGAGAGCTACGGGGTGGTGGTGGTAAAAGGTTTTTGTGGTTCCCGGTGTTTTTTAACAACCATTCCTTGCCCTAATGACCGGCTGGGTAGGGGTGGCTAGGGGGTCATGTGATTTGGTGGGAGTGAGTGATGTCGAGTTGGCCACGCCCACCCAGTTTTTGTGGCTCCCAGTGTTTTCTGTGGAAAATGGGTCCAAACGGCTCTTTGAGTGTTTAAGGTTGCAGACCCCTGGACTAGAAGATTTCCAAGGTCCCTTCCAACTCTATTATTCTGTATTCGGAGCGGCACCCTGCTCATTCTCAAGGCCCAGCGGTGCCTCTGAATTCTTCCGCCTCCTGAAACAGGGTAATGAGCCAACAGAAGACAACCAAGATCCTGATTTTGCTGCAACCCCTTTCCAGTTCTGCGACAGAGGCATTTAAGTGAATTAGCACATGGTTAACCTTTCCCGGAACCTCCTTCAAATTAGTATCAGTTACTGGTGGATTCTCCTTTAACTGAAGTTCTCCCCCTCTTTAAAAAAAACAACAACAACCAACAGCTATTATGCTTGCACTATTGATATTAATATGCAGCCTTTCAGTTTCCTCCTCTTTTTGGTTCAACAAAGACACGTTTCAGTTTACTCAGGGTTCAGCTAATCAATCTGGGAAAGTTTGAAAACAAAGAAGGGACAATCCTGTTTAAGGAAGAAGGAAGATATTTTTTTTCAACAGAAGCTGAAGTTGAGAGGGAAAATAAAAGCCAGTTCGAACAACAACGACAACAGCACTCTTAAATACTGTTTTATTTTTGGTGCGATAAGCTTAGCAGGATAACCGAGTTGGAAGGGACCTTGGAGATCTTCTAGTCCAACCCTCCGCTCAAGCAGGAGACCCTATAACATTCCGGAACAAATCCAATCTCTTCTTTAAAAGCCTCCAGTGATAGAGTACCCACAACTTCTTACTACAAAGAAAATCTAATAATTATGGATTAAATAGAGGAACTTTCTGATCAAATAGCCTTAATGAATTATCATTACAAGAAGATGCTAACCTGAAATATCATCAAGAACTTCATCTAATGATGAAACCCGGACAGCTTTGGAAGATAAGCCGTTCCACTGATTACTTGGTCTCATTGTCAGGAAATGTCTCCTTATTTCTAGGTTGGTTTTTATCCTTGATTAGTTTCCATCCATCACTTCTTGTTCTGCCTTCAGGTGCTTTGGAGAATAGGTTGACAACCCCCCCTCTTCTTTTAGCAGCCCCTCAAATACTGGAAGTCTGCTATCATGTCATCTTTTAGTCTTTCTTTGCATTAGTGATTGATTGGTGATTATATAGTCATTGATTAGTGATTGATTGATTGGGAAGATCATGCCATTTATGTGATCTTGCCATATCACATCAATGACATGCTCTTCCTTGCAGGCATGGTAAAATGGCTGTTTCAACCAAAGACTGATTGGAAGGGGATTTCCGACCTGGTACTGAAAACCATCTACAGCAGAGCTGTATTTAATAATAATAATAACAACAGAGTTGGAAGGGATCTTGAAGGCCTTCTAGTCCAACCCCCTGCCCAGGCAGGAAACCCTACACCATCTCAGGGATTCGTAGATTTCATGAAAAGGAATAAAAGGAGCCAACCATTTGGAAGTTTTTAAGGAGAGACTGGACAACCACTTGTCTGAAATGATATAGGGTCTTCTGCTTGAGCAGGGGGTTGGACTAGAAGACCTCCAAGGTCCTTTCCAACTATTCTATTCTATTCTATTCTATTCTATTCTATTCTATTCTATTCTATTCTATTCTATTCTATTCTATTCTATTCTATTCTATTCTATTCTATTCTATTCTCTCCTGTCCCGTCCTGTCCTGTCCTGTCCTGTCCTGTCCTGTCCTACCCTACCCTACCCTACCCTACCCTATCCTATCCTATCCTATTCCATCCCATCTCATCCCATTCATCCGAAATTTGATAATGTTCATGACAACAAAGTAATTTATAGTCTTTAAACTTCAAACATGGTAAGTTTGTGGCATTATAGATGAGACCCTAAGTAAGGATACCCTGGAAGTTCTGAACCACCGATTTCTTTCGATCGTAGATGTTCATAATATATATGGCATGAGGAGTTAGAAAGTTGAAATCCTCTTTGCACAATCTTGTAACTTCCCCGTAACCTTGTTCTAGTTCAACTTTCATTACATTGTCATTGTCATGATGGGCACGAAAGCTTGAGTGTCACTGTATTGAGAGTGAACTTTGGATTGGATATTTTGCAATATGTGTGTGCACCCAAGTAACTCTGAGCAGGAAGCATTAGGAACTAGAGATCTTGTTTTATACAATTCAAGATAACAACCTTTGATTAATAACTGCAGAAGCAACTGAGTATCTTTAAATGCTGAAACAAATATCTCCGTCAACACAACTCATTGTAATTAAATTAGATCTTGTAGCCGACGAAATTGTGTCTTTCAGCAATGTAATCACACCATTACAGGCCCATTAAAACACAGATACACAGCAAAAGCAATTTGTAAATAATTTAGCCAGCCCAATGTAATTGATGTGGTGATCGTCAACTCATGAGGAATATCATCACGATAGGCAGATGAAATATTTCATGTTTGCTTTTTTTTTTCAGGGAGTGAGAGATTTTTCAATGCAAAACTGAATGGCAGGACAATTTATTAACTGAGCATTTATTGACTGAAAAATATCTAATTCCTTACTGTCCAGGAAAGGGGTCATTCTGACTGACTATCACTTCTCTGCAAGCATTATAGACTCATAGTACAGAGGCCCAGGGGTGAAATGCTACCAGTTCACACTGGTCCAGGTGAACTGGTAGTGATAAAAACTACCGGTTCAGAAGACTTCCGGTTTGGCACCGTAGGTGATGGCGGTGATCTTTACGATCACCAACCTCTGGATTTTGTGGAATCGCTAGGACAGCTTAAATCTGCTGTCCAGCGGTTCGAAAAACCCTCTCTTCGGGAGAAGAGGAGGGGGTGAGCTGAGGGCAGAGGTTGAATTTCCCTAAAGCCCCTGAGAAAAAAGGGGTTTGAAGGGTTAAGTTCCCTCCAGCAACCCGAAGAGCTCCAGATCCGAGGATTCTTCTGCTTGGGCGGAACCAATCACCACGACCAAACGCCGAGATTTATTTTAGACAATAAAGGATTATACCGGACAGAACGAAAGTGGGAGAACTTTATGCAAGTAGCCAAGCCGATTCCCCGATACTTTGTAACAAGTTTGAAAACAGCAAGAAAATGGAGGCGAATTGTTAACAAGTTAACGAGTGGAAAGCGAAAGTGATACTTTCAGCGCTTGCCGTCTGATCTTGGTAAATTGCATGTTATTTGCTACTTCAACTCTTTAACTCTTTGCTGCCTAGAATCTAGGAGAGATTTTCTTTTTAAATATTGCTTTAAAAAAGCTTTAAAGGACTGTGTTTCTCAGAGGTTAAGAAGATTAAAACTGAATATTAAGTTGGAAATAAATAAATAATTTTATAGAAGATGGCAGCCAAACAATTAAAGTCTACTGTAACAAAGGGTTCTGGAATCTCCTCAGCTGGTGCCTCTCCAGCTCATACAGCGGAGACTAGAACATTGAACTTAGAGGCGGTACTAGAGAATTTAAAAGACTTTATGCAAGAAAAATTTAAAGTAATAACTGAGGAGATGTTGGAAATGAAAGAGCAGATATCAGAAATTCAAGTGGGAAATAAAGAAGTTAAGGAAGGATTTGTAACTGCAGTACAAAGTTTGGCAAATAATGTGATTTTATTGGAAGAGGAGGTTGAAGGAATTAAGCAACATAATTCAAAATTAGATAATAAAATGGCTGAATTTCAAAGTAAAATGGAAAAAACAGATGATGAAATAGTTTTGATACAATACAGAAATATGGAATTTGCTCTAAGAATTCGTGGTCTGAAAGAGAATAAAGAAGAGGATTTAAGGGAAATTTTTTCTGAAGTATTTGCTGAGATATTAGCAGCTCGTCCAGCAGATGTGGCTTATCAAATTGATAAAATATATCGTGTGAATTCTTGGATAGCAAGGCAAAAAAAGTTGCCAAGGGATGTTGTTATTTATTTTACAAATAGAACAGTGAGAAATCAGATTTTGCAAGCCTCATATAAGGGGGAGAAGATTCAGATTGCTGGTCAGGATATTTTAATATTAAAGGAAATTCCACCAAAATGTTAAGGGCTAGAAAGGAATTTGCCTTCCTGGTGAATGAACTTAAAAAACGTCAGATTGAATATAGATGGGATATTCCAACTGGTATAATAGTATATTATGCAGGGAAAGTACATCGTCTCAATACAGTTGGAAAAGCGAGAGAATTTTATGTTGAGGTATTAAAAGTTGAAGTCTTTCTCCACTGGATGCTAGAAGAAAGGAGACTGAAGTGAAGGAAAGAGAAGTGAAGCAGGTTCAAGAACAGATTGCGATGGAAGAAGATTTATTACAAGTGTTGGAAATACCTATGACGGGTCCAGATTCAAAAGAACAAAGGCTGACAAGAGCTGCTGCTAAACGCAAGGAACAAGAGATGAAGGCACAACAACAACTGGCAACTACTACAACGGAAACAGTGGGAGGAGCAAGGCCTAAAGCAAAATGTGATTTGCGGCTAGTGTTCCAAAAGTTTCCTTTGGCCGATAATGGCAATTAAACTATTATCTTGGAATGTTAATGGTTTGAATTCACCGAGAAGAGAAGGAAAGTATTTCATTATTTGAAACAATTTAAAATGACATTACTTGTTTACAAGAAACACATATTAGATCTTTAGACCAGAAATATTTGATAAATTCAAAACTGGGAGTACATTTTGTTGCCTCCTCTTTGGAGAAAAAAAATGGTTTAGTTATATATATAAAGAAGGATATATCAGCAAAATTAATTGAGGTGGATAAGCAAGGAAGATACATTGCTATTGAACTCTTGTTGGAGGGAAAGAAGACATTATTAATAGGAGTTTATGCTCCGAATCAACAACAAGAAATTTTTTTCAAGTTTTTACATAAAAGAATAGTATTTTGGGATTATAAATCATATATATTAATGGGTGATTGGAATGGTGTGTTGGATACTCAAAAAGACAAAAAAAGCTTAAGGAAGATATCAAGCCGGGCGAAATTACCAAAGGCTTTTTTTGAAATGATGGAGGACTTGGAATTAAGAGATATTTGGAGAGAACATAATACAGAAGAGAGGGATTTTACCTTCTTTTCTGATAGGCACCAATCATTTTCGAGGATTGATTTTATTTTGATTACTAATGACTTGTATTCTAGAGTGAAGAAGACGAAGATTTGTTCAAGAACTTTATCTGATCATAGTCCAGTTTGGATTGAATTTGATCGGGAAAAGGAGGCTAGGAGATCATGGAGGTTGAATGAGAATTTGTTTAAATATGAACAAAATGTAAATGAATGTAAAAAACAAATGAAAGAATTTTTATTATGAATATGAAAAAGAGACATCTATAGAGATGATTTGGGACTCAGTAAGGCTTATATGAGAGGAAATCTTATACAAATGAATATTAAATACAAAATAAATTGCAGAAAAGAAAAAGGAACTGGAAGAGGAAATTAAAAAGAAAGAACATTTATTGATAAATAGCCCAGGAAATAGTAAAATAAAAGAATCAATAAATATATTGAGAGGTCAGTTTAATATGTTGATGGCAGATCAAGTAGCAATTAATTTACAATATGTAAAACATAATACGTTTAATAATGCCAATAAGCCAGGAAGATGGCTTGCCTATTTAATAAGGAAAAAACAGAAATCACGAACGATTGATAAAATAGAATATAGGGGTAAGGAAGTTTATCAAAAGAACTTGATTAAAAAAGCATTTTAGAGTATTATAGTAAGTTATATTCTAGGGATATGGTTGATGATACAGAGATAGAAAGATATTTACAACAACAAAATATTTGTGAGCTTACAGAAAATCAAAGAGAAGAATTGAATCAATTAATTACTTCAGAGGAAATTTTCTTAGCAATTAAACAACTTAAAATCGGTAAAGCACCAGGAACAGATGGTTTAACAGCTGTTTATTATAAAATTTACAAAATGAGATGGTTGAACCACTTAAAGAGTTATTTAATAAAATTCAAATGGGAGGAGATGTTCCCCCTTCATGGAGGACAGCCTTTATTTCGTTAATACCGAAGGAAGATCGAGATGGTATTAAAGCAGAGAATTATAGGCCTATATCACTTTTAAATACTGATTACAAGATATTTACCAAGATATTGGCTAATAGATTAATGCCAGTGATGAATCAAATAATTCATAATGATCAGTCAGGATTTATTAAGGGTAGGCAGATGAGATATAATGTGAGGCAAATCGTAAATTTACTTGAATATTTGGAACGAAACAACCAAGTATCAGCGGCATTCCTTTTTGGATGCTGAAAAAGCTTTTGATAGATTGGATTGGCAGTTTTGTTTAAAGTAATAGAAAAATGCAATTTGGGGATTATTTTATTCGTGCAATTAAAGCAATATATCAGAAGCAAACAGCACAAATAATAGTAAATGGTGGGTTAACAGAAACTTTTAAAATTGAGAAAGGGACGAGACAGGGATGTCCCTTGTCCCCATTACTTTTATTTTAACTTTAGAAATTCTTCTGAATAACATCGTGGTTCCGATCGAATAAAGGGAATTAGAGTTAAACATCAAGATTATAGATTAAGAGCTTTTGCAGATGACCTGGTTGTTACTGTATCTCAACCAATATACTCAGTAACTGGTTTAAAAGATATAATTGGTCAGTATGGTAAAGTATCTGGATTTAAGGTGAATCAGCAAAAGACAAAGATGATAACTAAAAATATGAATATACAACAAAAGAAGAGTTAGAAAGAACTTCAGGTTTTGAAATCGTTAAAAGGTTAAATATTTAGGAATATATATTACAGCTTCAAATGTTAAATTATACAAAAATAATTATGAGGTATTGTGGCAGAAGGTATGGAAAGAAATGGAGAGTTGGAAGAAGTTACAACTATCTTTGCTGGGAAGAATAGCGGCTATAAAATGAATGTTTTGCCCAGGTTTTGTTTTTGTTTCAAATGATACCGGTGTTTAAGAATGATATTAAATTACAGGAATGGCAAAAGGGATTAGTAAATTTGTATGGATGGGCAAAAACCAAGAATAAAATTAAAAGTAATGCAGGATATAAGGGAAAGGGGGTCTTAAAATGCCTAATTTAAAATTGTATTATGAAGCAGTTGTTTTATCATTAATTACTGATTGGATTAATTTAACTGAGGAAAGAGTTCTGAATATAGAAGGTTATGGTTTGTTATATGGGTGGCATGCCTATTTATTATATGATAAGAAAGTTGATAAAATATTTAAAAATAATATAATTAGAAATGCATTATTGAGGGTTTGGAGGAAATATCAATACAAATTAGATGGAAAGATTCCAATATGGGCAAACCCGAGACACATGATAGAAAATATAAATATATATCAAAAGATGGAGGTAGTTACTTATAAAGAACTTCTTTGTATGGAAAAGGGGGAGTTACAATTAAAATCTAGAGAAAAGATGGGGGAAGAAGGGAAAAATTATACATGGTTCCAATATGGACAACTACAAGCTAGATGGAAATTAGATCAAAAAATAGGTGTTAAGCAAATTGAGGATAATTTGTTAAAACAAATGAGAGATCAAGGTCAACAGCATATTAAGAGGTTGTATAATGTATTAGTAGAAATAGATTCAGAGACTGATTTGGTTAAGGATTGTATGATTAAGTGGGCACAAAATTTTCAGCAACCAATAATGTTGGAAACTTGGGAAAGAATTTGGGTGAGGAATGTTAAATTTACACAAGCGCAAAATATGAGAGAAAATTTTATAAGATGTTTTATAGATGGCATTTAGACCCCCAAAAATTGTCATGTATGTATCCTAATGTACAGGCTAAATGCTGGAGATGTGATTGTGAAGATGCTACTTATTATCATATATGGTGGACTTGCAAAAAAGTTAAAGCATTTTGGATTAAAGTATGGTGGATCATGCAGAATATTTTGAAAAGAAGATTAAGTTTACCCCGCAGTTCTTTTTACTAGGAATAATTATGGATTGTACAGCTATAGAGACTAAATTGATTCTGAACTTAATAACAGCCGCAAGACTTTTGATTGCTCAATATTGGAAGAAAGAAGAATTACCTACAATTGAAGAATGGACTCTTAAAGTATCAAATCTGGCAGAAATGGCAAAAATCTCTGCTTACTTGAAAGACTATACACAAGAAAAATATATTTTAGAATGGAAAATGTGGATTGATTATATTCAAAATAAGTATCAGATAAAAAAATATCAAATAGCATATGAGTAAATTTAGGAAATAATTTGTATTAGATATATTTTTGAAGGAGAGGGGAATTGAGAGTGTGAATAAGCGTGGAGAGACTAGAGATTATAATTTAGGAATTATTTTAGATTATGATTGTTAGTTTTGATACCCTGCATTTTGTTCTGGGAAGTCGGGGTGGGGGTGGGGGTAAAGGGAAGGAATTGGGGGTTGAGGTTAGTGAGGGAGTGATGGTTAATGTACAGGGATTATAGAAGATGTATAAATATAATTAATGTAGGGCCGGGTCTGACCAGTTGCCATTTTAGAACGGTGGGGAGGGAAAAAGAGAGAGTAGGAGGTAGGAAAGAGGAGAAGAGGAAGGAAGGGGGGTAGAAGAGGAAGGAAGAGGGGTAGAAGAGGAAGGAAGAGGGGTAGAAGAGGAGAAGAGTGGAGGTGGAGGAGGAGAGGAGGTAGATAAGAGAAGGAGAGGAAGGTTTGGAAAGTAAAAGAAGGTAGAAGAGGAAGAAGGTTAAAAGGGGTGGTGACTGGGCAGGCCCGACTAATTGTATATAACTGTACATTGGATGAATTATTTGATAAGATTGTAAAAATAAAACTTTTATGTTTGCTTTTTTTCAGGGAGTGAGAGATTTTTCAATGCAAAACTGAATGGCAGGACAATTTATTAACTGAGCATTTATTGACTGAAAAATATCTAATTCCTTACTGTCCAGGAAAGGGGTCATTCTGACTATCACTTCTCTGCAAGCATTATAGACTCATAGTACAGAGGCCCAGGGGTGAAATGCTACCAGTTCACACTGGTCCAGGTGAACTGGTAGTGATAAAAACTACCGGTTCAGGCGAACCGGTAGTTAAAAAAAGCTACTGGTTCGTCTGAACCGGTATTTCCAACGATCATCTGTGCCGCACAGTTTATATTCACTAGAAAGCAGGAAATCCTGCTTTCTAGCGAAGCTAAATAGCGCAGCACAGCTGTTCCCCCCTCGCTGTTCTACTTACTTTCCCAAGCCTCCTTTTTCTGTGCAAAGTGCTTAATTTTCTTAATTTTCTTCTTAAAGATCTCCTATCTTTAGCAATAGCACTTAGACTTATGTACCACTTTACAGTGCTTTTGTCATGTCCCCCTCCCCCTCCGATGACTGGGTCTAGGAAGTCCGTATCAAGTGTGGCCACGAAGCCTCTGCAGCTTTGCCAAATTCCTTTCAGATTTCTCAGGGCAGGCAGGAATCCAAGTTGTGACTTCAGCAAACTAAATGAGACTTTGCTTGACTCAAAGTTGCTTGACTCAAGCTGGTCCTTTATATAGGCTGTGGGGTGTGGCTCCATGACTCAGCACTTATCCAGGCCTGCCCCTCCCTTCCTTCTGCTGATGTCGCCTCTCAGATCTCCGGAAGCGGGGATCCTCCTACTGTAGATTCTCTTCCTCTGGATCTGCTGCCGGAATTCCAGCACACAGCTGGCTCCCTGCTCACACGCTGTAGGAGTGAGGTTTGTTTGTTCATTCCTGACATTCTGTCTGGGCATGGGGCCAGGGCTGGGGGCTGGAGGCATGCCAGGCCATTCCTCTTCATTATCAGACTCTGAATCTGATAGCAGGCCCGGGAGGAGATGGGAGGGGCCCGGCTGAGGAGAGGAGGGAGGACGAGGCACAACACCTTTCCAACCCTCTCTAAGCAGTTTACAGAGTCAGCATATTGCCCCCCCCCCAAAAAAATTTGGGTCCTCATTTTACCCACCTCAAAAGGATGGAAGGTGGGATTTGAACTGCCCAATTGCAGGCAGCAGGCAGGCAGCAGAAGTAGCCTACAGTACTGCACTCTAACCACTAGGCCACCATGGATAGGTCATGTGGCACTCTCAAGAGGTTATGGACTACAATTCTGTAATCTCTGATCATTAGCTATTGGTCATAAGAGTTGTCTCTGCCACATAAATGATTTCCTGCTAATGGTAATGATGAGATACTGCCCAGCTGAAACACACATTAGTCATGCCTCAGCTGTATTTTTATTAAATGCACTTCCGCAAAGCGCAAGCTTATTTATTTATTTATTTATTTATTATTCGTACTTTTATACCACCCTATCTCCCTAGGGACTCAGGGCGGTTTACAGCCATATAAAAAAACATATATATATATACAGGGTAAAACATTAACTTAAAAAACTTATTACATAGGCCGAATATTTAAAATAGAGATATAAATAATAAAACCCATTTAAAACCAAATTTAAAATTTAAACATTTAAAAATTTAAAATTCTAGTCCAGTCCTGCGCAGATAAATAGATGTGTCTTAAGCTCGCGGCGGAAGGTTCGAAGGTCAGGAAGTTGGCGAAGACCTGGGGGAAGCTCGTTCCAGAGAGTGGGGGCCCCCACAGAAAAGGCCCTTCCCCTGGGTGTCGCCAGTCGGCACTGCCTGGCCGACAACACCCTGAGGAGTCCCTCTCTGTGAGAGCGCACGGGTCGGTGAGAGGCATTCGGTGGCAGCAGACGGTCCCGTAAATAGCCCGGCCCTATGCCATGGAGCGCTTTGAAGATCATTACCAAAACCTTGAAGCGCACCCGGAAGGCCACAGGCAGCCAGTGCAGTCTGCGCAGGAGAGGTGTTACGTGGGAGCCACAAGGGGCTCCCTATATCACCTGCGCAGCCGCATTCTGAACTACCTGGAGTCTCCGGGTGCTCCTCAAGGGGAGCCCCTTGTAGAGAGCATTGCAGTAATCCAGACGAGATGTCACAAGAGCATGAGTGACCGTGCATAGGGCATCCCGGTCTAGAAAGGGGCGCAACTGGCGAACCAGGCGAACCTGGTGAAAAGCTTGGTGTGCGTGCGAGCGTAGCAAGCAGATGCGTGGCAATCGCGTGCAAAGCGCGTGCACAAAGCAAACCAGTGGTAAAACCGGTTAGAACCCACCACTGACCTGTACCCAGCCACCCAATGGAAGGCTAGTCCCATTAAAGTAGGGAAAAAAGACCCATAATTATTTGTACCCTATGACTATCATTAAGTGTTGTCCCTTATAATTCTTGATGAAGGTATCTTTTCTTTTATGTACACTGAGACCCTATGCACCAAGACAAATTCCTTGTGTGTCCAATCACACTTGGCCAATAAAATATTCTATTCTATTCTATTCTATTCTATTCTATTCTATTCTTAGAATTGTACCTTAGAATTCTTGATGAACGAATCTTCTCTTTTATATACACTGAGAGCATATGCACCAAAGACAAATTCCTTGTGTGTCCAATCACACTTGGCCAATAAAATATTCAATTCTATTCTATTCTATTCTCTCTTAGAATTGTACCTTAGCATTCTTGATGAAGGTATCTTTTCTTTTATATGCACCAAGACAAATTATTTTTGTGTCCAATCACACTGGGCCAATAAAATATTCTATTCTATTCTATTCTATTCTATTCTATTCTATTCTATTCTATTCTATTCTATTCTATTCTGTTCTGTTCTGTTCTATTCTATTCTATTCTATTCTTAGAATTGTACCTTAGAATTCTTGATGAATGAATCTTCTCTTTTATATACACTGAGAGCATATGCACCAAAGACAAATTCCTTGTGTGTCCAATTCTATTCTATTCTAAACGACTCACATCATTTCGTGAAGTGATGTATAAGCAGCGGGTGCCAAATGTGCAAAATCTCGCCCCCAAGAATGTGTGGTTCTGGCAAATCAGCTTGCCACTGCATTTCTGCAAATGTCACATGAGAAAGTCAGCATACGGAGAGAAGATAACTTCGTAAAGCACTTCCCATGGTTACAGTTACTAGGGAAACCACTTTCTCGAGATGTAAATATTCGCTGGCTGACTCACTCGGTCTGCATTTCAGCACCCAAGGTAAGAGAGCGGGAATAAGTATATAACGGAAGCAAAGTGGCATTGCTGTTCTGCCATTTGAATTTTGTACAGAAAAATGTGATTCGAAGGAGACATGGACACATACGTAACAGCTGTCCCAAACACTCTAAAACTGAGCTCGTGTGTATCTGATTTCTGCTGCAATCTGTGATACCAGGCAAAGCTGCATTTAATTTAAGGTTTAAGGGGGCCTCTGGTGGCTCAGCAGACTAAGTCTGTCTGTTATTAACACAGCTGCTTGCAATTACTGCAAGTTAAAGTCCCACCAGGCCCAAGGTTGACTCAGCCTTCCATCCTTTATAAGGTAGGTAAAATGAGGACCCAGATTGTTGGGAGCAATAAGTTGACTTTGTATATAATATACAAATGGATGAAGACTATTGCTTAACACAATGTAAGCCGCCCTGAGTCTTCGGAGAAGGGCGGGATATAAATTAAAATTTTTTAAAAAAGGTGTCTTTGGGAGGTGCTAAAATGCACACATCTCACAAACCTTGACTCAAATTTTGCCCTTTCTAGATCCAGACTTTTTCAACCTACTAGATACTGGCTAACATCCCAAAGAAGATATCTCTTCTTTATTTCACCACCTAAAAAGCAATGCATCTACCAGTTCTTCAAGTTTATCTGTACTAAGGATATATTAAGGGAAATGTTCACATTGCCTAAGCCATGTGCGTTGTCAATTTTCCATCTGTAACATCGCCAAACAACCTTCCTTGAGGCTCTGGATGGATGGATGGATGGATGGATGGATGGATGGATGGATGGGAGGATGGAAAGTAGGAAAGAAGGAAAGAAGGAAGGAAAGAAGGAAGGAAAAAAAGAAGGAAAGAAAGAAGGAAGGAAGGAAAGAAGGAGAAGGAAGAAAGAAAAGAAAGGAAAGAAAGAAAGAAAGAAAGAAAGAAAGAAAGAAAGAAAGAAAGAAAGGGAAAGAAGGAAGAGAGGGAGGGAGGGATGGGAAGGAAGGAAGGGGAAGGAAAGAAAGGAGGAGAAGGAAAGAAAGAAAGAAAGAAAGAAAGAAAGAAAGAAAGAAAAAGAAAGAAAGAGAAAGAAGGGAAAAGATGGATGGAAGGGAGGGAGGGAGGAAAGAAGGAAGGAAGGAAGGAAGGAAGGAAGGAAGGAAGGAAGGAAGGAAGGAAGGAAGGAAGGAAGGAAAGAAGCCCAATCGATGATGACTTCATAACAACCACAAAGTAGCTCTTTCTATAAATTGCTTTTGGTTTGTAGGCCAAATATCAAGGCAAAACCAAAGGAGAGAAATCTGCTGGACTCCCAGAAAAAGGAAAATGAGGGTTTAGCCCAAAGCAATACAGTACTAAGTCAGGTGGCCCAGAAAGAACAGAAGCTGGAATGTCCCAGATGGCCTGTCCAGATCTTGGAGGACATGCTTTATTTTATTTATTTATTTATATTTTTATTTATTTATTTTTGTCAAACACAACAGTATATATAAGTATAAGCATGAAATAACCATACAAATTGGATACAATCAAAGGGAACATTAGGACAGGAACGGTAGGCACGCTGGTGCTCTTATGCACGCCCCTTACAGACCTCTTAGAAATGGGGTGAGGTCGACAGTAGACAGTCTTAGGTTAAAGTTTTAGGGATTTTGGGATGAAACCACAGAGCCAGGTAGTTACTTCAACAAGGTTCCAAGCAAAGCAAACCGATGAAGGGGGTTTTTTGTGTGTATTTTTGGTGGTTTTTGTTTGAAATGCAAACCTGCCATCCCACTTCTGTGAGCGAAGTTAAGTTCCTGCATCCCTTGGCCTCCCTCTGCAGCCAGTTCCTCTCTTTTCTTCAAGTACTGGAGGGGGCCAAGAGGAAGTGGTGAGCCACGTCATCATGTCCCTTTCTTTATCTCAGCTTTGCCTTTCTGCTTCATGGAAGCCCATCGTTGATGACTGCTGTGTGAAAAGTGTGAACTCAACAACTCTGTTGAGGGACTCCTGCTTGAAGCTGAGCAGAGGATTAGGTTGTGCAGGGAGCTTCTCTAAAGCTGCATTACTTTTATTCCCTCAACTGAACTGAACGCTGTTCAACAGGTTTGACACCTGAAGCCCCAAAGCTCCTGTGGCTGCCTTGAGCTTGGCTCTAATCACAACTGACACTGCAATCCATGAGCAGTCTCTGGCAACTGGAGGAAATGCTTTATTAGCCTTACCCTCTAGACTGGTGGGATCCCACCATGTAATCTTGTTGGCATGTTTGAAAAGGGGGAGGGAAAAAAAGGAACATTGTTTTGCCAAGTATCATGGTGGTGATCAAGTGCCCCGGCAATTGGTTCTGTTAGTTCCAGAGACAATAAACACCCAGTAAATGAAGGGATTTTAATGGAATAGAATGGAGGGGAGGGGAGGAAAGGGGAAGGGAGGGGAAGGGAAAGGAAAGGAAAGGAAAGGAAAGGAAAGGGAAAAGGAAAAGAGGAAGGGAAGGAAGGAAGGAAGGAAGGGAAGGAAGGAAGGAAGGGAAGGAAGGGAAGGAAGGAAAGGAAAGGAAGGAAGGAAAGGAAGGGAAGGAAAGGAAAAGAAAAGGAAGGAAAGGAAGGAGGAAGGAGAAGGAAGGGGAAGGGAAGAGAAGGGGAAGGGGAAGGGGAAGGGGAAGGGGAAGGGGAAGGGGAAGGAAAGGAAAGGAAAGGAAAAGAAAGGAAAAGGAAAGGAAAGGGAAAGGGAAGGGGAAGGAAGGGGAAGGGAAGAAAAGTGGAAGGGAAGGGAAAGGGAAAGGGAAAGGAAAAGGAAGAGAAGGAAAGGAAAGGGAAAGGAGGGGAAGGGGGAAGGGGAAGGGGAAGGGGGAGGGATTTTCTTTCGTTTCCAAAAACAAAATTCTAACCATTAGTGCAAAAATCCCTGAGAGTCCCATGAAACCCTGGGAAATCCCATAAAAGAATTCTCACACCATCTTGATTTTATTTTTTTAAGAGCCTTTCTATTTTTAGGCTGGTTTAAAAAATACCCAATCTTACCGCTGTAGCCATTAACAAACAGAAACCAAATCATGCAAATGAACCGACAGACTCCAATGCAGCCAGAGAGCCAAGCAATCTCTTTCAAGAAACAAGAGCTGCTTTCGTGATTAAGAAAATGAAACAAAACTTCATCATTTCCTCATTTGAATAATTAAGTAGCAACAGTTTCATATATTGGCCTAAAGAAGGGTATCACTTTTTCAGATTCAGATCCTTGCATTACAGGTAGTCCCCAACTTACAACAGTTCATTTAGTGACCATTTGAAGTACTTGGTTCAATGGACATGGTATATGCAGGACAATTGGGGAAACAAAACAACCACTTCATAAGCAAATGGCACAACATAGGAAGACAAACACATCAGGACTAGATTCAGCAGTCCATCTGCATTTAAAAAACAAAGGCCATTCTTTTGAAGACAGCAAAGTTCACAAACTAGAGGACTGCTGGTTTGAAAGAGGGGCCAAAGAGGCCATTATATCAAAATTGAACAGCCCTCTCTCAACAGAAGGGGAGGGATACAACATCACCTATCTCCAGTCCTTTCAACAGTTCCAAGAAGGCTCCAAGAAGGGTCACTCAGGTGACCCTGATGACATAAATAAACCTCCAGGTGACCCCAACGACTCGGTAAAAGAATGCAAATGACCAGCTGTCTGCAAGGAGTATAAACCTTTCCATTCCCCACCATCCAGTCAGAGCTGAAGAAGCTTCTTGGATGAGAAGCGAAATGTCTTCAAAGAAAAACCAGAAAGTCCAGTTGCCTCTTGAAAAAGCACCTTTGGGACAACCGTGTTACTAAATTTAACAACTGCAGTGATTCACTTAACAAACGTGGCAAGAAAAGTGGCAAAATGGGGCAAAACTCACTTAAATTTCTCGCTTAACAACATAAATTTTGGGCTCATTTGTGGTCGTAAATTGGGGATTACCTATATTTTGTGTTGCAACAGCTACAAAATCATTCAGCCAGTAGGTGATAGTGTTTCATTTGCATCTATGGTTCTGTTTGTTCTGAGCAGTAAAGCACATGGTGACTGTACATTTTATTTGTTCTGTGATGCTGTATATACAGTAAATAGAATTCCTAACACAAATGCAATGGGGAAGCCAGATTCACTTAACAACCATGTTGCTAACTTAACAACCGCAATGATTCAGTTAACGCCTGTGGCAAGAAAAATCACAAAACAGGGCAAAACTCATTTAATACTGTCTCACTTGTTTTGCGATGGGCAGAAGTATTTTATGGACAGTAAACAAACAGCTGTCGGTTGAGGACTACCCATAAGTAATACGAGAATACCGATAAGAATCCATTAAAAAAAAATCAGCCACTGATGGCAACTGAAGGTTCATGATTAAAAGGAGAGTATTCCTACAATTTGGAAAGTCCTGACTTATAACAAATAACAAAAGGGGGATTTTATATCTATCTATCTATCTATCTATCTATCTATCTATCTATCTATCTATCTATCTATCTATCTATCTATCTATCTACCTATCTATTTTTATTTTTTTAAAGAAAAGTATCAGACCGATCTGCTTCATCAGCAACTTCCCATTTATTTAAAATTAGCACTCTTTCATTTAAATAGCCGTGACTTTTTTTTTTTCCGTTTCCTAAAACGCAACTCTGGGTCTCTCCGTGCCGGAAACCACAAGCAGACTGATTCTGTCATTTGCTCTGTTGGGAAAGATCAGACCAGTGAAAAGGACAAACTATGTTCTCCCATGTCGGTCTTGTTCTCCTGTTAGGTTACCCCTTTTATTTGTTTTGCTGTCATATTTACATCAGGGCAGAGGTGGGTATTCAGCAGGTTCTGATCAGTTCTGGAGAACCGGTAGCAGAAATTTTGAGTAGTTCGGCCCCGCCCCCATCTATTCTCTGCCTCCCAAGTCCCAGCTGATTGGGAGGAAATGGGTTTTTTTTGTTTTTTGTTTTTTGAATTTATATCCCACCCTTCTCCGAAGACTCAGGGCGGCTTACACTGTGTTAAGCAATAGTCTTCAACCATTTGTATATTGTATACAAAGTTAACTTTTATTGCCCCCAACAATCTGGGTCCTCATTTTATCTACTTTATAAAGGATGGAAGGCTGAGTCAACCTTCGGCCTGGTGGGACTTGAACTTGCAGTAATTGCAAGCAGCTGCTGTTAATAACAGACTGTCTTACCAGCCTGAGCCACAGAGGCCCTGCAGTAACCTTCTCCTGGGTTGGGGAGGGAATGGAGATTTTACAGTATCCTTTCCCTGCCACGCCCACCAAGCCATGCCACACCCACCAAGCCACACCCACAGAACCGATAGTAAAAAAAATTGAAACCCACCGCTGCATCGGGGTAGTTGAGTAGTTGAATAGAATAGAGCTGGAAGGGACCTTGGAGGTCTTCTAGTCCATCCCCCTGCTCAAGCAGGAGAACTTATACCATTTCAGATAAGTGACTGTCTGGTCTCTTCTTAAAAACTCCAGTGATGGAGCATCCATGATTTCTGAAGGCAAACTGTTCCACTGATTAATTGTCCTCGCTATTAGGAAGTTTCTCCTTAATTCCAGATTGCTTCTCTCTTTGATTAATTTCCAACCATTGTTTCTTGTCCTGCCCTCTGGTGCTTTGGAGAATAAATTGATCCTCTTTTCTTCTTGGCAGCCCCTCAAATGTTGGAATACTGCTATCATGTCACCCCTAATTCTTCTTTTCTTTAGACAAGAAGGGTAGGACAATTAGGGCAGGGCAAGAAGCAACGGGTGGAAACTAATCAAGGAGAGAAGAAACTAATCAAGGAGAGAAGAAATTTCCTGACAGTTAGAACCATTAATCAGTGGAACAACTTGCTTCCAGAAGTTGTGAATGCTCCAACACTGGAAGTTTTTAAGAAGAGATTAGATAACCATTTATCTGAAGTGGTGTAGGGTTTCCTGCCTAAGCAGTGGGTTGGACTAGAAGACCTCCAAGATCCCTTCCAACTCTGTTATTCTATTCTATTCTATTCTATTCTATTCTATTCTATTCTATTCTATTCTATTCTATTCTATTCTATTCTATTCTATTCTAGCCAGACCCAAAATCCGCAGCCGTTCTTCCTATGGTTTAGTTTCCAGCCCTTTGATGCTCTTCTATGCACTTGTTCCAAAGTTTCAACAACCTTTTTGTAGTATGGTGACCAAAATTGGTTGCAGTATTCCAGGTGTGGTCTTACTAGGGTTTTATAAAGCGGTACTGAAACTTCACATGATCTTGATTCCATGCCTCTGTTTATATAAGCCAGGATTGTACTGGCCTTTTGGGCGGCGGCTGCACACTCCTGGCTCTTATTCGAATGATCATCCACAAGGACTCCAAGGTCCCTCTGACAGTTACTGTTTCTGAGCCAGATCTCATCTGATCTGTACTTGTACCTTGGGTTTTTCCTGCCTAAATGTAAAACGTGGCTCATTCGCTACACCCTTTGTTTTAAAGGAGACGGTGACCAAATTGATGTCGAAAAGAACAGAGTGAAATAGCTCCAATTCCACCTGCTGGAAAGGTCTGGATGGCAGAACCATTGTATGATGCTACTCTAAAGAAATGTAAAGTAAGTTGTCTATTATTCCTCTTTTGGGTGTGAGGGGTTTTCAGGGATTTTGATTTGATATTGTGACGGGTGTCAATTCCACTTCCAGCATGCGTATCACACGTGCATCTAAAGTAAATAAGTAGATAAATAAAATTGCAATGATGATGGCAATGATGATGATGATATCTCACAAAGCTTCAGGTTTCAAACAGTTATTTTCTCATTTTGAAATTCAGCAATATTGTGAGGGATATCCAGGGCCAGGTTTCTAAGGTGAACTCCAGCACAAAAAAAGAGACCTGACAAGGGATTTAAATTCAAGTCAAGAAAGTTTGTGGTTGTAGTCATCTGACCTTATTCAAAAGTTATAAAACCACTAGGAGATTTTTATATAGGGACACAGTGGCTCAGTGGCTAAGATGCTGAGCTTCTCGATCGAAAGGTTGGCAGTTCAGCGATTCGAATCCGTAGTGCTGGGTAATGGGGTGAGCTCCCATTACTTGTCCCAGCTTCTGCCAACCTAGCAGTTCGAAGGCACGTAAAAAATGCAGGTAGAAAAACAGGGACCATCTTTGGTGGGAAGGTAACAGAGCATATGTACAAAGGGAACCTTTACCATGTATGTAGGTAGGTAGGTAGGTAGGTTTTGGCATATTTGGGTCTTTTCCCGTGTAAGGTTGAAAGTATCTAGGTGACGTTTCGATGAGGTCTCACTCGTCATCTTCAGACTGGAGTTTCTGGCTTCATGCTTATGCGAACAAAGCGTGGTTATAACTGCCGTTTTTCTATAAATACTGGTGGGGGGGGTGTTGTGGAATGCTGGCTTAGTTGCTGTTAGCTGATTGGTTGGCTGTGTTGTTACAACTTGATTGGTTAATGGAGTTGATGTTTGCAGCTGTGTTGTTACATCTTGATTGGTTGATCGAGTTATGAATATATATATTCATAAGTCCTCACTCCTATCATCAACCACAGTCTGTTCTAATGGTTTTCTTCAAAATGGCCTTTCACACCAAAATTGCAGTCTTGCTAGTGATATGCAGGTTTCATTGCTGTAGGAAGTTGGACAGAGAAGTATGTGGGAGGGAGATACCTTGATTATGAAGGATTTAAGGGTGACCTTTCCTGTTGTGACTACTCATGCATGACTGAATTAATAGGTTTCCCTGCAATAAATATTTACGTAATAGCATTTACATCTGGAGATGCTAGATCAAGTCTACAACCTTGGCCACAATTCCTTCCAATAACACTGCAGTATTATTTGAACACACTGGAGACTGAGTTAACAGAATAGCAGAATTGGAAGGGACCAGGGGAGGGCTCAGGGGTGAAAACTAAAAATTTTCCCTACCGGTTCTGTGGGCGTGGCATAATTGGTGGGCGTGGCTTGGTGATCAGGTGACCCGGTGGGCATGACTTGGTGGTCAGGTGACTGAATGGGTATGGCCAATAATAATAAATAATAAAAATAATAAAGTATATCAAACTTGGGAGTGCACCCGCCTACCTTCTTTAAAAATAGAGGCACTGGTCTACTAATTGCCTTTTTTGGTGAGCGCACCGGTCTACTAGCCGCTTACAGTGCTGATCAGCTGTAGTGCAGCCCTTTGAAGCGCCACGGCAGTCATTTAAGGCCGTTTGCAGCTACATCACCACTAAAAGCTTCAGGGACAGAGAAGAGGAACAGCAAGGCGTGGGCAGTGGGGAGGGGGCAGGGATTTTTGCTACCAGTTCTCCAAACTACCTGCTCCCATTGCTACCGGATCGCACGATCTGGTCTGAACCGGGAGCATTTCACCCCTGGGTGGGCTGCTGGGGGCTTCACAGGGGTTTGGGAGAACCTCTAGCTAAGATTCTTTGCAGTTCAGAGAACCCCCAAATCCCACTCCTGGCTGATCCTTCCCACACCTCCCCTCCCCCCCCCAGGAGTCCCTAAGCGGCCTGTTTTGGATGCAGGTAAGTGCAAGGCACGCATAGAGGCTCAGGGAGGACAAAAAACAGGTCTGCTTCCGGCCTCCAGAGGGCCTCCTGAGCCTGGGGAGGTTATTTTTGCCTTCCCGGAGGCTCCAGGAAAGCCTCCGGAGCTCTGGAAGGGCAAAAGCCCCCCCCCATGGTGCAGGAGGCTGACTTGGCCACACCCACCATGGCCACGCCCATCCAAAAACTGGGCAGAGAACCCCTTGCTAAAATGGTTCAGTGATTGTGTGATTTGTGTGTGTAAGTGCGCTTCGTGCAAGTAAGTGTGTGTGCACGGTTTGAAGAAATCTTCACTTCCTAGTTTCTTTGGAGGAGTCACACAGTTGATTTGTGTGGCAAACTGCTCTGCCATGCGAATTAGCTCAGAAGATAAAGGTAGGAAAATAGTGTGGGTGGGCGGGCGAGTGGGCCCATCTGATCATCGGGACAAACCGGTTCGCTCCCAGCTGATCATCGGAGCTACCAGTTCACCCAAACTGGTCCAAACCTGTAGAATACCACCCTTGGATTCAGCCAATTTATCCCTCTCTAAATACACTACATAGTTGTTGTCGTTTTTCAAATCGTCTTAGATTTTTTCCCCCAAAAAACACTTGAAACAGAACTTGTATATATGTTTTTCTCACTGCAAGAGCATCCTTGAGCAAAAAAACAAAACAAAAAAACAGAGCCTTTGGTGAGTAAAAAAAAAAAAAAAAAGTCCGGCTTCTTTTCCAGGTAATTAAACTTTACCATTGCTAATTTAAACAGCCTTCTAATCAACTAAAATTGGTAGTAAATCAGCAAAAGCAATTAAAACATATCCAGTAGCTATAATTGCAAATGTTTGCTGAATTGTCAGCCTGCGATGCACCCAGATGAAGGAGAAGCTACAAAAATAAAACAAGATAAAGTTGTAATGGGACAAAAAACCTTGGAGTACTCATCCCAAACGATCTAAGCGCCAGAGCCCCCTGTAACAACATTGCCAAAAAGGCATTAAAAGTTGTTAACCTAATCTTGCGAAGCTTCTTCTCCGGCAATATTGTACTGCAAACTACAGCATACAAAACCTTTGCTGGACCAGTTCTTGAATACAGCTCATCTGTCTGGAACCCACACTGCATATCAGACATTAATACAATTGAGAGAGTCCAGAGATATTTCACGAGAAGAGTCCTCCACTCCTCTACTTGCAGCAGAATACCTTATGCCACCAGACTTGAAACTTTGGGCTTAGACAACTTAGAACTATGCCGCCTTCAGTCTGACCTAAGCGTAGTACTTAAAATCATCGTCTACACTGTCCTACCTGTCAATGACTACTTCAGCTTCAACCACAACAATACATGAGCAAACAATAGATACAAACTCAAGGTAAACCACTCCAAACTCGATTGCAGAAAATACAACTTCAGCAACAGAGTGGTCAATGCCTGGAATGCACTACCTGACTCGATAGTTTCTTCCCCAAACCCGCAAAACTTGAACCTTAGACTGTCTACTGTGGACCTCACCCCATTTCTAAGAGATCTCTAAGGGGCATGCATAAGCATACCAATGTGCCTGCCATCCCTGTCCTAATGTCCCCTTTCATTCGTATCCATTTCATGTATTCATAATCATGTTTATACTTATATCTGTTATCTAATACATGCTTGACAAAATAAATAAATAAACCAATATTATTAAATGAGATGTATTGTAGGGACTGATACAGTTGAGATAGCAGAAGCTATTTTAAGTCTGAAGAATCCCACCAAAATGCTTCAAAACGCACCAAAATGGAAGTTCTCAGTCATCTAGGTCATGGTGCTTTTTCAAGAGGCAACTGGCCATTCTTGGGTTGTTGTTTTTTTTGAAGACGTTCCTTTTCTCATCCAAGAACTGAAGAAGCTTCTTGGATGAGAAGAGAAACATCTTCAAGGAAAAGCAAAGTCCAGTTGCCTTTTGAAAAAGCACCTTTGGGGTATCTCACCAATAGTTGCATCAATTTTAAGCAAGGTTAAATTTACTACACACTTCCAAAAGATATTTTTATACACACACAGCATTTTTTTTCTTCCAAAGGGGCATTTAAAAACTTTGGAAAACTGCTGCTAAAAACTCCCTATAAATTTCCTTTCTTCCAAATGATGTACACCAACCACCTGTATCTTCCAAGCCTTTAATCAAACTTCTTGCTTTTCTATGATAGAATAGAATAGAATTTTTTTATTGGCCAAGTGTGATTGGACACACAAGGAATTTGTCTTGGTGCATATGCTCTCAGTGTACATAAAAGAAAAGATACCTTCATCAAGGTACAACATTTACAACACAATTGATGGTCAATATATCAGTATAAATCATAAGGATTGCCAGCAACAAAGTTACAGTCATACAGTCATAAGTGGAAAGAGATGGGTGATGGGAACGATGAGAAGATTAATAGTAGTGCAGATTTAGTAAATAGTTTGACAGTGTTGAAGGAATTATTTGTTTAGCAGAGTAATGGCCTTCAGGAAAAAACTGTTCTTGTGTCTAGTTGTTCTGTTGTGCAGTGCTCTATAGCGTCGTTTTGAGGGTAGGAGTTGAAACAGTTTATGTCCTGGATGTGAGGGATCTGTAAATATTTTCACGGCCCTCTTCTTGATTCTTGCAGTATACAGGTCCTCAATGGAAGGCAGGTTGGTAGCAATTATTTTTTCTTCTAGGAGAAAGCACGAAGCTGTAAACACCCAGCCTGAAGATGACAAATGAGACTTCGTCGAAACGTCGCCAAGACACTTCCAATTTTACATGGGAGAAAACCCGAATAACCAAAGACCTACACACACACACACACACACACACACACACACACACGTGTGTGTGTGTGTGTGTGTGTGTGTGTATATATATATATATATATATATATATATATATATATATATATATATATATATATATATATATATATATGTATGTATCTGAAACTCCTGCAGAAAAGTTATCCATAGATGGATTCACAATTGGCTGACCAACCAAACTCTGTGTAGTCCTCAGTGGAACTACATCTAAATGGAGGGGAGTATGCATTGGGATATCTCAGTTCAATCTTGTGCCCAGTACTCATTAGCCTCTTCATAAATGATCTAGACAAGAAGATAGAAGGGGAGCTCATCAAATTTGCAGAAGTCAAATTTGCAAATTTACTTTGGAAAATAAGCTCAAGATCCAGAAGGATCTTGATAGATTTGACCATTGGACCCTTTCCAACAAGATGCAATTCAGTGGTGAGAAAAATTAAGATCCTGCATTTGGTAAAAAACAACAACACCAACCCAGAGTATAGCACAAGTATAGAATTTGACAATAGTGGCCACTGTGAGAGGGATCTCGGAGTCATAGTGGACAACCACTTAAGTATGAGCCAGCATTATCCTACAGCTACCAAAAAAGCCAATGTAGTTCTAGACTGCATTAACAGATGGATAGCATCAAGGCAGCAAGAAGTGATAATACCTCTTTACACCACGTTAGTGAGATCACACTTGGAATCAATTTCTGGTCACATGAGATTAAAGAAACATGTTGAGAGCCTGGAAAGCGTGCAGAGAAGATCAACCAAGATGATATAAAGTTCTGGAGGCTAAATTGTATGACAAATGGTGAAAGACCTAAGAAGGTCTAATCTATTCAAGAGAAGGTTCAGAAGGAAGAACTGCCTTCCAGTACCTGAGGGACTGTCACAGAAATGAGGAGATTGACTTACTGTATTCTCTAAGGCATCAGCGGCAGGACAAGAATGAATGGGTGGAAACTTGTCAAAGAGATATCCAACCTAGAAGTAAGGAGACATTTGTTGACCGTGAGAACAATTAATCAGTGGAATGACTTGCCTCCTGGAATTATGGGGAGGGTCTATGACAACTCCCCACAGCCAACTCGCCATGGCTAACTTGCCATGGCCAACTCATCATGGGACAACTCACCGTGGGGCAAGAGTTACGCTAACATCGAAGAAATAGTGGAACAGAATTATTAAAGAAAGGATGCCAAAGGAGGGGCAAGATGAAATGTGAATGACAAAAATTTAAATAATCTTTTAACTTTTTAAAAATAATTAAATTGAACTGTTGAATTGTCCCACAGCGAGTTGTCCTGTGGCGAATGGGCCACGACGAATTGGCCCATCGCAAGTTGGCCATGGTGAGTTGTCTATGGTAAATTGTCTGGGGCGAGTTGGCTGCGGCGAGTTGTCCCATTCCAAGTTATAGGTGCTTCTCCATCAAGAAGAGATTGGACAACCAATCTCTTGGCTTGGCTGATGTAACGTCTCCTGACTTGAGCAGCGGATTGGACTTAGAAGACATCCGTGGTCTCTTCCAGCTCTATGATTCTATGATTCTACTTAGCCAGAAGAAGAAAAAAAAGAAAGAACTAACAGGCAAATGTTGAGTCATCTCAGAACCCAGAAAGTGTGAAGTCCAAAAATCCTTCTAGCCACAAATTGCATCACATGACCTCTACGTAGTGGAAATCTGTCAGCGTCGTGGTTTCCTGACTCCCAGGGAAAGCCCATGTGACAACCTAAGTATACACAAAAACATCATTGTGATTCCTACATAGAACAGTAGTCTAATCGCAGCTGAAAACTAATAGAGATGATTTGAAAAACCAGGAATGCTTTAGTGGGATTGCTGAAGGCTTAAATCCCAGGTAAGGATTAGTTATAAATTATAAATCTCATCTTTTTTTTTTTTTTTTACTCCTGAGCACGGAACATGAAAAGCAACAGCACAATGAGGATTTTAAATGTAAAACCATTTCAGCCATCAGGACCAGCAAGGGAGTCAGAAAAGTAGTTTAGGAGGTTGCAAAGGAGATGAGTTTGCAAAGAGAAAGTTAGTTTCAGCACTAACTCTAGCTAAGATCTTCAAGGTACACCTGAGCAGTTTAAAAAAACAAGTTACATTTATAATGTAAGCTATAAATGTATCAAAATAATATAGACGGTGGCAAATGGACAGAAAAAATACTGTTTGCATTTTCAGAATTATCTTTATGTATGTTCATTGTTAGTCATATTACATGTGATTCATTATTATTTTTATCATTATTTTTCAACTGTGTGCTTGATTCTGAAATCCTGAGATGTAGGCCAAATACAGGGAAGATAAATTGAGGGCCAGATGACCACAGAAACCCAGAATTCAATTTGGTTTGTAAAAAAAAAAAACATCAGTAACACTTACATGATCTTTTACTGAATATAAAAGCAACTTTTCTAAATTGGTAAAAAAAAAAAAACCAGTTTTGATTTGGCAATGTGGGAACAGAGTCTAATAAGTTAAAACTACAAATGAAGAAATCCGCTTTAAACAATTTTTAACTCTGTAGATTAAAATTGACTGCCAATTTATCAGAATTGCCTCTTATTTAGTGGTTAATATTAAAAGTAACACAATATTTTTGCTGATTTACCAATAGCTTTCTCAAACAGATACTAATTCTTTCTATAGTTATTTCTTCTTCTTGATAGTAGGTTGTGTATTTCTTTACAGATTCTCTTATATATTACTTATTCATCACTTACATTCTATAGCAACTTTTTAATTTTCTAGACAATTATTTGCAAGGAAATATTTGGGGCAAAGTAAATGTATTCGAATTTTAAAAAACCCAAGCTAACGTATTCAAGTAGTCCTACCTTCTTAGAAAAGTGTGAACTTTGGTTGATTGTAAACTTCCTTGCTGATGTTTGTAGCTACATTTGCACTAGTGACACAATTCAGCCAGTTGGAACAGCGGATTAATTTCTTAATACAGAATATAAATGGATGTTTAGCAGTGGGTGACTCCAGCATTGTAGCTTGTGCAATGGATTTCCGTCTGTCTGTAGGCACTGTCCTTTGTGATAGAAGACAAAGAACAAAAACACACTTTGTGATAGGCCGCATAGGGCAAGATGTTGTGCTATCCTTGCGTTTGGTTCTACGAGAGATAGAGAATGAAAAAAAGAAGCAGTGGTTGGTGTCAGGGATCTAAGTAACATCCCCAACAAAAGAAGTCTCCGAGGCTAGAAGTTCCTCCAAGTTCCATTTTATTAGAACTAAATTTATTAGAACTGATAGCGGAAATCACAGTTCCATCCTTCTGAGGACCATGAAATGAGGACTTAGATTGTTGGGGCGATACGCTGACTCTATAAACTGCTTAGAGAGGGCTGTGAAAGCACTGTGAAGTGGTATATAAGTCTAAGGGCTATTGCTATTGACTCAGCCTTCCATCCTTCCAAGATTGGTAAAATGAGGACTTAGCGGTGGTGAAATGTAAAATTTGTTACTACCGGTTCTGTGGGTGTGGCTTGGGGGTGGTAATGTGACTAGGTGGGTGTGGCCAACTTTTTTTTTTTACTTTTAAAAGCATTTTTTCTATAACCTCTTCAGCCGAAGAGGTTGTAAAAAAATGCTTTTAAAAGGCTCTGATGATCCCAGCTGAGTTGCCTGATCGTTCAAAGGCTCTTGTTTTCTTTTAAAAGCATGTTTTTGCCTTTTTGAAAAAAAAGCCTCTGATGATCAGGCAACTCAGCTGGGATCAGGAGAGCCTTTAAAAGTATTTTTTTTACAACCCCTTCTAGAGGTTATAGAAAAAATGCATTTAAAAGGCTCTGACGATCCCAGCTGTGCCGCATAATCAACAGAGGTTTTTTTTTATTTTTAAAAGCATTTTTAAGCCGAAGAAAAAATGCTTTTAAAGGTAAAAAAAAAAAAACCCTCTGATGATCATGTGTCTCAGCTAGGCATGGGGGGCGGGGACAGGGATTTTTGCTACCAGTTCTCCAAACCACCCGCCGCCATTGCTATCGGATTGGGCGATCCAGTCCGAACCGGGAGCATTTCACCCCAGGACTTAGGTTGTTGGGGGCAATAGGCTGACTCTGTAAACCCCTCAGAGTGTGGTAAAGCACTATGAAGTGGTATATAAGTCTATGTGCTATTGCTATTGAGCCTTCCATCCTTCCGCTCAAGGTTGACTCAGCCTTCCATCCTTCCGCGGTGGGTAAAATGAGGACCCAGATTGTTGGGGGCAATAGGCTGGCTCTGTAAACCACTTAGAGAGGGCTGTAGAGCACTGTGAAGTAGTATATAAGTCTAAGGCTTTTGCTTTTGCTTTGGTGCATAAAGGGTTAAACTGGGATCAACCAAGCACTTATGCTTCCCTTGCGGTCATTTCAAATAGAATCTATTCAGGGGATCCACGTTGCCAAGTACTGCAAACATACTGCCTTCCATTGAAGACCTGTATACTTCTCGAATCAAGAAGAGGGCTGTGAAAATATTTACAGATCCCTCACATCCTGGACATAAACTGTTTCAACTCCTACCATCAAAACGACGCTATAGAGCACTACACACCAGAACAATTAGACACAAGAACAGTTTTTTCCCGAAGGCCATCACTTTGCTAAACAAATAATTCCCTCAACAATGTCAAACTATTTACTAAATCTACACTACTATTAATCTTCTCATCATTTCCATCACCAATCTCTTTCATACTTATGACTGTATGACTGTAACTTTTTGTTGCTATCACTAAGGGTTAAATTGCAACCTATGACCATCATTTGTATTGTAAATGTTGTACCTTTGATGAAGGTATTTTTTTTCTTTTCTTTTATGTACACTGAGAGCATATGCACCAAAACAAATTCCTTGTGTGTCCAATCACACTTGGCCAATAAATTCTATTCTATTCTATTCTATTCTATTCTATTCTATTCTATTCTATTCTATTCTATTCTATTCTATTCAGTTTGCTTTAGGCAGATTTTAGCTGCCACTACATAGTTTCTTCTTGTTGGGGGTGGGATGGGGGAAATATTCTGCATTTTATTACAAAAAAAAAAAAAGAGGAGGGAAGTGACATAGAGGAACAAAATAAACATCAGCTTCTCGTGATGCCACATCAAGTAGGCGTTGTTAGATATGACTGAGTGGGTGTGGGAGGCTTGACTAAGTCTGATGGGTTACTCTGTCTGTGTCAAGTCATGCATCCCATAACAAAGCTGAGCCAACTGATTGAGGAGGGAGAGGAGTAAATAAAAAGGGACTTGCAAGATGTCTGCAGTTACAGATTAGGACCGCTTGTGCTTGGAGGCACCCTGCCCATGTTAGCTCAGCTGCTGCCTGTCCTGTGAGTTTGGATCTCAGACTGCCGCTTCTTTTCAAGAATTGTAAGTATGCCCTCATAAGGGACATGGTGGCTCCATGGCTAAGGTGCTGAGCTTGTCGATTGAAAGGTCGGCAGTTCAGCAGTTCGAATCCCTAGTGCGGGGATGGGGTGAGCTTCCGTTACTTGTCCCAGCTTCTGCCAACCTAGCAGTTCGAAAGCACGTAAAAAATGCAAGTAGAAAAATAGGGACCACCTTTGGTGGGAAGGTAAGAGCGTTCCGTGCGCCTTTGGCGTTGAGTCATACCAGCCACATGACCATGGAGACATATTCGGACAGCGCTGGCTCTTCAGCTTTGAAACAGAGATGAGGACCGCCCCCTAGAGTCGGGAACGACTAGCACATCTGTGCAAGGGGAACCTTTACCTTTTACCTTTAAGTATGCTCTCAATTTAAAGAAAATTTTGGCATGCAATTGATCCTGGCAGTGTTTTGGAAGGCATAGCTGCAAATCGGCTGTACTGATCATATTACGAAAGAAGAATTAGCTAGCTCTTTTTCAACAGAAATTCTGGATGTTTCCCCATTGGGGATTTCTGCTGTGATTTTTCTCGAGGCTGTGGACCATGATAAAGAGGAAGTTCTGGAAATAGGTGTGCAGGAAGAGTTTATACCAGGAACCTAGAGTCTTTTCTTTCTTTGCTTTAAGGCCTGGAGAAATTGTGTTAAGTGCTGCTTGAGTTGCGCCTAAACAAATGTCTTTCATCTCATTTGGGTGACGTGATATTCACCCGAAAGTATTGTTTTACCTTACAAAGGTGGAGACCAAATTTCTTCCTGGAATGTAGAATGGGTAGCTAAAACACATCAAAAAGTTGAGTAGAAGATGGCAGGTGGATGGGTAGGTAGGTGATGTCCCTGTCAGGAGCCGGAGCGAAAGACAGGAGCTCATCCCACCCCATGACAGCACTCAGGTCTCAAACGTGAGTTTTCTGCTTATTAATCCAATGTCCTAAACATGCGAGCCACTCTGCTCCATTAGATAGATAGATAGATAGATAGATAGATAGATAGATAGATAGATAGATGGATGGATGGATGGATGGATGGATGGATGGATGGATGGATGGATGGATGGATGGATGGATGGATGGATGGATGGATAGATAGATAGATAGATAGATAGATAGATAGATAGATAGATAGATAGATAGATAGATAGATGGATGGATGGATGGATGGGTGGGTGGGTGGGTGGGTGGGTAGGTGGGTAGGTAGGAAGGTAGATAGGTAGATAGATAGATAGATAGATAGATAGATAGATAGATAGATAGATAGATAGATAGATAGATAGATAGATGGATGGATGGATGGATGGATGGATGGATGGATGGATGGATGGATGGATGGATGGATGGATGGATGGATGGATGGATGGATGGATGGATGGATGGATGGATGGATGGATGGATGGATGGATGGATGGATGGATGATGGATGGATGGGTGGGTGGGTGGGTGGGTGGGTGGTGGGTGGGTAGATAGATAGATAGGTAGGTAGGTAGGTAGGTAGGTAGGTAGGTAGATAGATAGATAGATAGATAGATAGATAGATAGATAGATAGATAGATAGATAGATAGATAGATAGATAGATAGATGGATGGATGGATGTAGACAGGCAGGCAGGCGGGTGGGCAGACCGGAGTCTCTTCACTGATATATTGGTAGAGCAATATAAGTCTTTTGATTTACAAATGAATGGATGGATGAATAGATGGATGGACAGACAGATTGATAGAAAGAAGTAGACAGGCAGACAAGCAGGAAGACAGAAAGACAGACAGGAGTTTCTTCACTGATTTATTGATAGAGTGATATAAAGTGTCTTGATGGCTAGATGGCTAGATTAATGGATCAGAGGTGGGTTTCAGCAGGTTCTGACCAGTTCTGGAGAACTGGCAGCGGAAATTTTGAATAGTATGGAGAACCAGTAGTAAAAATTCTGACTGGCCCCGCCCCCATCTATTCTCTGCCTCCCAGGTCCTAGCTGATCGGGAGGAAATGGGGATTTTGCAGTAACCTTCCCCTGGAGTGGGGTGGGAATGGAGATTTTACAGTATCCTTCCCCTGCCATGCCCACCAAGCCATGTCACGCCCACTAAACCACACCCACAGAACCAGTAGTAAAATTTTTTGAAACCCACCATTGTAATGGATGGCTAATAGATGGATAGATGGATGGATGGATAGATGGATAGATAGATAGATAGATAGATAGATAGATAGATAGATAGATAGATAGATAGATAGATAGATAGATAGATAGATATAGATATAGATATAGATATAGATATAGATATAGATATAGATATAGATATAGATATAGATATAGATATAGATATAGATATAGAGAGACAGAATTCTCATGAATGAAGGTGAATATATGTGTCCCAGGATAATGATGTGATATTGGATTTGGGTCGGTCACTGGGAGTCTCTTCACTGATTTATTGATAGAGAGATATAAAGTCTCTGGAGAGAGAGATAAATAGATAGATAGATAGATAGACAGACAGATTTTTTATTTTGTTCCTGAAATCTTGACCTGAACTTCCTCAAAGGCTACCAGCATCCTACCCTCTTCAAGTACTTTCCCAGGGAGTTTAGTCAGGTCAGTCAGAGGTCAATGACAACTGCAGCCCCTACTCTATTCAGCAAAGCAATTAAACCAGCTCAGCCACCTCGGAAGTCCAACATATAACTTTATTTGCTTACTAAGCAACTCGCCAAACCATAGTTCCTCTTGAAAGAGCCGAGCAAGTTGGGTGATCCTCAGGAAAAGCCAGACAAAGCCTTGTAACCAAGGAAACAACATAGCTGTGCCCTTGTAGTCAGGAGGAGTTAAGCTTGACACAAAACAGACCTTATCTCTATTTATTTGTTTTTTAAAAAACAACAACAAAAAAACCCAACATACCATTCCTATAGTCACGGGCTACTGAGTGCTGTGTTAGAATGTTTAAAGCGATTGAACATTTTTTTTTATTTTTAAAGCATTCATAATGGGCACAACGTCTTTCAGTAGGCTTCTTTGAGCGATGCCATTTCATTGGGGCAAGCTATTCCTTCCAAAGACCTCTCCTTCTTCCCTGTTCCCATGACAGCAAGCTTATATTTTAGGCATATTTGGTATCTTTCTTCTGCATTGCGCTCACTGATAAACACTTTGCCTCTTGACCAGTACTGGGTTTTACTTACCTTTGCTACCGGTTCGTAAACGTGAGCGTGCACATCTGCAGAGCGTCCGTAATGACGTCTGGGTGGGTGGGCGGAGCTATTCATGACCGCCGCTACCGATTTGCCCGAACTGGGTAGAACCGGTAGAAACCCATCACTGCTATTGACCAGTCGAACTTCAGAATAGCAAATCTTCAGCACTGTCACCAATTAGCTTTTGTTGATTGGTTAAAAAAAATTGGTTTAATTTTGTTGAAAACCCACAATTTGTTCAAGTGAATATAGGTTTATTGCATGCTAACACTCTCTACAAGAATCGGAACTACTAACAGTCAACGCAAATAAGCGGTAGATAAGAATCAGTGGAACTCAAGGATGAAATCAGGAGCCCAAGCAGTTCAAAGGAATGTTGGTTTATTGCATGCTAATGCTCTTTGCAAGAATCTGAACTACTAACAGTCAACGCAAATAAGCGGTAGATAAGAATCAGTGGAACTCAAGGATGAAATCAGGAGCCCAAGCAGTTCAAAGGAATGTTGGTTTATTGCATGCTAATGCTCTTTGCAAGAATCTGAACTAGTAACAGTCAAAGCAAATTGGCGATAGATAAGAATTCAAGGTGGGCTTGACTTGCATCCGTTGCGGGCATGCAGGGACTCGAGGAGCGGTGAAATCCACTTAACTTTGCTACCGGTTCAGGAATGGGAGCATGCGGGAGGGCACGCACCTATGCGCGCATCTCTTCTGCATATGCACAGATGGTAAAAAAATGGGACGTAATGATGCCTTGGCAGGTGGGCGGAGCCCCCCACCACTGGCGCTACCGGTTCGGCGAGCCAGATAGAACAGGGAGGATTTCACCGCTGGACTCGAGACTGATATGTTTGACCTCCTCCCTCGGGTTCAGCCTGGTCATCTCCTACTGAGCCACTTAAGATTCTTCTGGGTGTCTTATTTGTAGAGGTCACCAACAAGAAAGAAGCCCAAAAGTGATTAATCATTATGCTTTGAAGAGGGTACTTGCAAAAAAGGATGCATATGTTAATACAAGTCTATGGAAGCTGGTGCATCCCTCATGCAAACGGATTCATTCACACAACGGAGCAACTCACACATAGGCTTAATCTCTTGCTCAGTGCGTAATATGAAACAAGCTTTGGAGATTGCTTTCACTCAGAGGGATGTTCATCCCTCTTATGGCTCCAGCACAGTGCGTGAAGCCGTTTCCAGACATCCTTTTCGGTGAGCACAAATTCCTAAAGAGGAAGAATCCAAAGGCAGGGATTGTTAGTAACTTTAAATGCGGATAGTTGAAAGATCGTAGGACTTCCCCGGTGCCCAGATGCCAGGAGGGAGATCATGAACAGAAGGAGGCAGCAGATTGCAGGCTATATTTCTGACGGGAACCGATTCTTCTTCCTTTGACAGGCAGATTCTGCTCTGTCATTGTCCCCTTTCTGGAGCCAAGAAGCAAAACACAAATGATTGAAAAATGTTGGGTGACTCTTACTTCAGAGTAAACATAAGCAAGGGGACCCAGCTATATTCCCAGCTATATATTATAATGAATCAACTTCAATCTGAGTTACTGCTTATTTCTTAGATGGAATAGAAGGGAAAATATTGCATTAAAATTATATATAAGTAGTCCTTGACTTATGTCCATGATTACATTCGCTACTAAGCAAAGACAGTTGTTAAGTGAATTGCACGATTGTTATGCAAGTCTGGCTTTCCCCCATTGACTTTGCTTGTGGGAAGCCGGGAGGGAAAGACACAAATGGTGATCCCATTAGCAGAGGACTCTGCAAACATTGCAAATACATGCCAGTTGCCAAGCATGTTGATAACGTGACCATGGGGATGCTGTAAAAGTATAAACGTGGTACAAACTTTGTACAGCTGAGTACCAAGGCTGATCATAGGTCATTTTTTCAATGCTATTGCACTTTTGAACAATGGCTTAATGAATGGCTATAAGTTGAGGACTAGACAGATACAGACAAAGAGAGGTACAGAATCAGAGAGAGGGGGTGTTGTTGTGTGTAGAGGTATATTGTTGTTAGTCGCAAAGTTATGTCTGACCCATCGCGACCCCATGGACAACATTCCTCCAGGCTTTCCTGTCCTCTACCATCTCCCAGAGTCCATTTAAGCTCCCGCCGGCTGCTTCAGTGACTCCATCCAGCCACCTCGTTCTCTGTCGTCCCTTTCTTCTTTTGCCCTCAATCGTTCCCAGAATTAAGCTCTTCTCCAGTCAGTCCTTCCTTCTTATTAGGTAGTCAAAGTATCTCAGTTTCATCTTCAGGATCTGGCCTTCTAAAGAGCAGTCAAGGTTGATCTCCTCTAGGACTGACCTAGAGCCTGAGGAGCTGACAACGGAGTCAGACAGCAATGAGGCTGAGGAAGAACATGGGCTAGTCCTGGAGACTGGGGAAGGCACGGATGAGGGCTCTGCATCGGAGGCAGAACGTGGGGTCAGGGCCATCAGGGAGTGAGGTGGGGACTCCAGAGCCCCCAGAGGCTGACAGTAGTGAGGCAGAGGAACAGGAAGAGCCTGTTCCTAATGCACACATGAGAAGAGCTGCCAGAAGGCAAGAGCAGCTAAAGCAAAGAGGACAACTCGGGAGTAGGGCCAAGAGATGATTGGCCCCTCCCATAAGGCTTAAAAGATCAGCAATGGCATTTGGGCTTTGCCGGAAAACAACGTTGGTAGCTTCGTCTTCTTCATCATCTATGTCTTGCATTTATTTTTGTTTTGGTGACCTCTGAACGTTTGCCAAGAAAGGCCTTTTGCAGTTTGCCTAATTGGACCAAGGTTGGTGATAGGACTGAGGAATTGTGTTGGGAAGAATTTGCTTTAGTTTAGTTGAACTACACTGAGAATGAGTTAATTCTCAGCTGTTATAATAAAAGTTATTTGTTTTTACGCTGACCGAGTTTCCTACTACCTACTTGGGCCTGGCTCACAACACTTTTGCCCTCAATTGTTCCCAGCATTAGGCTCTTCTGCAGTGAGTCCTTCCTTCTCATTAGGTAGCTAAAGTATTTGAGTTTCATCTTCAGGATCTGGCCTTCTAAAGAGCAGTCAGGGTTGATCTCCTCTAGGACTGACCGGTTTGATCGCCTTGCAGTCCAAGGGACTCACAGGAGTCTTCTCCAGCACCAGAGTTCAAAGGCCTCAATTCTTTGATGCTCAGCCTTCCTTATGGTCCAACTTTCACAGCCATACATTGCAACTGGGAAAACCATAGCATTGACTGTAGAGGTATATACATAGACAAAGAACAAAATATCAATAAAAGAAAACATTTGTAGCTCAGAGTTTGAAATGAGGGATCCTTGGTGCACTCTGAGTTTGCTTGTGGGTTTGTTTGTTTTTTGTATGTTTGTTTTGCAGATGTTTCATGACCCAACTAGGTAACGTCATCAGTGCTAGTAAGGAGTGTGGCTTGTGCCAGTTTATATTCTGGTGGCTTGGCCTGTCAGTGCTGGTGGGTTTGGTCTTAGAGATTCTTTGGTTGGGCTGCTTGCTGTTGGCTTCTTTGGCAGTTTCTTGATTGGGGTGTTGTTTACTTGATTATTGTTCTGAGGTTAACCTTGGAGTTCATTTATGCTGATCTGGGTGCTGATGGCTGGTGGAGAGGTGCTGGGCTCTTTTTGTTCCCTTTTGGGCTTGTTGATTGTCTCTTTTGCATAGTCTGTAGATGCTGTTCATGTCTATGTGTCTATCGATGGCTGCTTTATCAGAGTGCCAGGCTTGGCCTGATCTAGGATGGTCACATTTTCCCAATTAAAACTATGGTTAAATCAGTCTATGTGTTGTGAAATTCAGCCAGTCTTCTGCCTATTTGTCTGTTGTGGTCCACTAGCAGCCTGCGGAGCTGGCAACGGAGTCAGACAGTGATGAGGCTGAGGAAGAGCATGGGCCAGTCCTGGAATCTGGGGAAGGCCCAGATGAGGGTTCTGTGTCGGAGGCTGAGGTGGGGCCAGGGCCATCGAGGAGTGAGGCACGAACTCCAGAGCTTCCAGAGCCTGACAGTAGTGAGGTAGAGGAATAGGAGAAGCCTGTTCCTAATGCACGCATGAGAAGAGCTGCCAGAAGGCAAGAGCAGCTCAAGCAAAGAGGACAACTCGGGAGTAGGGCCTATTACCTACTTGGGCCAGGGTCACAACACTGCCCTACATAGTGGTTGTTGCAGTCCTTACACTGTATGTTGTAGATGACTCCTGTTTTGTCTTCTGGAGTTGCTGGGTCATCTGGTTTGCTAAGGATGCTTTGAAGGGCTTTATGAACACGTATCTATTGATGTCCTTTCTGCGATTAGAGTTGACAAAAAGGAGATTTTATCCTCTCTCAAAAAGTAGAAACACAAGTAGGGTTCTTTAAATTCTGTTTTCCCCACCAAACCACTTGTGGCATGGAATTGTTCAAGCCTGCAACCAGAATTCAGAGACATCACTTTCTCGATGTGGAAACCCCCCTCATCCTCAAGGGCTTTTCTTAGGTCTGTTCAGGTGTTGTGTTACCTAGCTGGAAAAAAAATGTGAGAGTTAAAAAAACAAAAAATAAAATGACAGATTTCCAAAAACAAAGTCTTCTCCAGGGAAAATAACCAGTGTTGTGCCTCGTCCTCCTCAGCCGGGCCCCTCCCGTCTCCTCCCGGGCCTGTTATCAGACTCTGAGTCTGATAATAAAGATGAACGGCCTGTCATGCCTCCAGCCCCCGGCCCTGGCCCCATGTCCGGAGAGGAATCAAGGAGTGAAAAGAGAAATCCAATACAGCTCACTCATACTGTGTGTGTTCCTTCGACGCAGCCGTCAGAGCAGGAAGTCAGCCAAGTGGTGCAATTACTCGGACCTGCTCCCTCTGACCCCTCCCTTTCCCAGATGCCGACAGTAGAGACAGCTGAAGACAATTCAGAGTAGGTGGACCCTCACTTCCGGAGATCTGAGAGGCGATGCCAGCAGAAGGAAGGGTGGGGCAGGCCTGGATAAATGCTGAGTCATGGAGCCACACCCCACAGTCTATATAAAGGACCTGCTTTTGGCATTCCAACCTTGAGTCAAGCAAAGTCTCATCTAGTTTGCTGAAGTCACAACTTGGACTCCTGCCTGCCCTGAGAAACCTCGAAGGAATTTGGCAAAGCTGCAGAGGCTTCGTTGCCACGTTTGATACGGACTTCCTTGAGCCGGTCATCAGAGGGGGAGTGGAACACGACAACCAGATTTGGTATTCGTCCAAATGAGATGTGTAGCTGGAAGAAGATTCAGATAGGGCATCTTTGCATTTAACTTGCGAAATATCAAATCTGCAAAACATTCAGCTGAATCTATCACAGATCAGGACAATTAAAATCTTCTTCCAGTCTTTTTAACCTCTTGGATTTCACCTGAATTTAAGAAAGTAAGGGACCCTTCGGAGATCTTCCATTCTACAGTGGAGGGAGCCACATAAGTATTCTAATCCAGCGGTTACCAACTGGTGGTCTGTGGACCATTGGTGGTCCGTGAGAAAATTTTGTGGTCCACAGAAAAAATATTTGCATTTTTTTTATATTGCACTAAATCAGGGGTCCTCAAATATGGCCCCTGGGCCAGATATGTGCAACGAACATTTGTGTTGCTGCAAAGAGTCTCCCCCTTTGGGGTCTTTTTTTCTGGGTCAGAGCGGGGCAGAAATTCCAACTTGGGGTCTTCTTTTAGCCTCCTAGTGCGGGGCTTTGGGCAAAGGCTGGAGGGAAGTGCTGCTGTTGGCGGAGAGCCGGAGAGCCTTGTTCCAGTGGGACTGCATCATGGCCTGGAACTGGCTGACCATATCAGCCCGCTGAGCCTCCAGGCACCAATACCTGGCCTTGCACTCCCGCAGGTCTTTCCTCTGCTTGTAAAGCCTATGCTCGTAGTCCTCAGTGAGGTGCTTCTGCTGAGCTTCCTTCTCGGCCAGATCCAATTTGAACTGAGCCAGCTGTTTTGCCAACTCTTTCTCATGGTGGCTCCAACATACTTAGCTCCAACAACTGCTTCCTGTTGGGGTCCTAAGGAACCCGGGTGGGCAGGCAAGGAGTGACTGGGAGGGGAGGGGAGGGGCGTGTAGAAGCTGGTGAGGTGCCCCTTGACATGAGTGACATCGAGTTGGCTACACCCACCCAGTCACATGACCACCTAGCCACGCCCACACAGCCAGTCATTAGGCAGATCATATTAGTGGTCCATGGGATTTAAAATTATGAATTTAGTGGTCCCTGAGGTCCGAAAGGTTGGTGACCCTTGTTCTAATCTATCAAAGAGAACAGTTAGGAAGGACATGATAAATATCTTCCAATACTTGAAGGACAGTCACGGACAAGAGGGACTTGACTTATTCTCCAAAGCAGAGGTCTTCAACCTTGGCAACTTTAAGACTTGTGGACTTCAACTCCCAGAATCCACAAGTCCACAAGTCTTAAAGTTGACAAGTTTGGAGAGCCCTGCTCCAAAGCACCACAGGACAGGACAAGAAGTCATGGGTGGAAGCTTGCTAAAGGAAGCTTTCTTTAATCTAGAAGTAGAGAGAAATTTTCTGACACTGAGAACAATTCATCAGTGGAACATCTTGTCTCCTGGAGTTGTGGGTGCACTATCACTAAAAGTTTTCAGAATTAGATTGGACAATTATTGGATCTGGATGGTATAAACTCTCCTGCTTTGGGCATGGGGTTGGACTGGAAGACCTCTGTTGTGCCTCGTCCTCCCTCCTCTCCTCAGCCGAGCCCCTCCCGTCTCCCACCTGGGCCTGTTATCAGACTCCGAGTCTGATAATGAAGATGAACGGCCTGTCATGCCTCCAGCCCCCGGCCCTGGCCCCATGCCTGGAGAGGATGTCAGGAGTGAACAGACAAGCCCGATAAACTTTACTCCTACAGCGTGTGAGCAGGAAGCCAGCCATGTGCTGGAATTACTGACAGCAGATCCAGCTGAAGAGAATTCAAAGTGGGAAGATCCTCGCTTCCGGAGATCTGAGAGACGATGCCAGCAGAAGGAAGGGAGGGGCAGGCCTGGATAAATGCTGAGTCATGGAGTCACACCCCACAGCCTATGTAAAGGACCTGCTTTTGGCATTCCAACCTTGAGTCAAGCAAAGTCTCATCTAGTTTGCTGATATCGGACTCTATCGCTGAAGTCACAACTTGGACTCCTGCCTGCCCTGATAAACCTCGAAGGAATTTGGCAAGCTGCAGAGGCTTCGTTGCCACGTTTGATACGGACTTCCTTGACCCGGTCGTCGGAGGGGGAGGGGGACACGACAACCTCCATCCGAGTCCCTTCCAGTCCTATGATTCTCTGTTCTCTGGCTTCCCAACATATAGTATGGAACACAAAGGAAGAAAATAGTTGGATACCCCTCCAATGGTTGTTTTTTTTTTCTGGCTTAACGCTGCGCTTGAAACATGAAGAAGCTATGCCCCATGCCTTATGTGTGATTTGTGACTACACCTGAGTCCGGTTTAGGGTTTATTTTCAAACAAACCTAGCCAGGTTTCTCCAAAACAGGTTCCAGGGAATGAATACTAACCTGGCAGTTCTCAAAAGCTCCAGGAACTTACCTTTTTTTGCCATTGGCAACCCGATGCGGCATTGTTAATATCACTAGGCAGCCCCAGTATCACCATGGAAACTAAAAACAACAAGGAATATGAAGCATCGAGACACATCCTTTTCCTGAATCATCACTGATTCTCTATTCCCCCCCCTCCTTTTTTTATATACCATATTTTTCAAAGTATAAGATGCACCTTTCCCCCCCTGTAAAAGTGGGTGAAAATTTAGGTGCATCTTATAGACCGAATACGGGTGTTTTTGGCCTCTCGAACCCTCTGCGTGTCACGTTTTCGCCCTCCCAGGCCCCCAGAAGCACTCTGAAAATGGGCCATGCGGAGCACTGCAGAATGCTTCTGGGGACCTAGGAGGGCAAAAATCTGACCCGCGGAGGCCAAAAACTATTTTTTTCTTGTTTTCCTCCTGTAAATTTAGGTGTGTCTTACAGTCCGGTGCACCTTACAGTCTGAAAAATATGGTATATATAATTTTGGAAAGGAAACATTTCCACTGCAGGTTCCTTCCAAAGAATTCAGGGCCCCATCCAATGAAGGCCCTCTGGTGGCTCAACAGACTAAGCAGTCTGTTATTAACACAGCTGCTTGCAATTACTGCAAGTTCAAGTCCCACCAGGCCCAACGTTGACTCAGCCTTCCATCCTTTATAAGGTAGGTAAAATGAGGACCCAGATTGTTGGGGGCAATAAAAGTTGACTTTGTATACAATATACAAATGGATGAAGACTATTGCTTAACACAATGTAAACCGCCCTGAGTCTTCGGAGAAGAGCGGGATATAAATTCAAATTAAAAAAAAAAAAACTACCTCACTTAGCTTCTTGTTACAACATCCTTGTAACAAGGTAGGTTAGCCAGGCAACTAAGCATACTTTCCAAGGTTTTGTAGCAAAAGGAATGCTTGTCCAGTCTCCTTTTGAAAGCCTCCAGTGATGGAGCAACCCACACTCAGGTCGGCATGACCTCAGTATAACTCATAAAATCATCTGCTACAATGTCCTTCCTGTCGAAGACTACTTCAGCTTCAATCGCAACAATACATGATCACACAATAGATTTAAGCTTAATGTGAACCGCTCCAGTCTTGATTGCAGAAAATATGACTTCAGTAACAGAGTTGTTAATGCCTGGAATGCACTACCTGACTCTGTGGTCTCTTCCCAAAATCCCCAAAGCTTTAACCAAAGACTGTCTACTATTGACCTCACCCCCTTCCTAAGAGGTCTGTAAGGAGCGTGCATAAGAGCACCAGCGTGCCTACCGTTCCTGTTCTAATGTTCCCTTTGGTTGTATCCAATTCATATGGTTATTTCATGCTTATACTTATATATACTGTTGTGTTTGACAAATAAATAAAATAAAATAAATAAAACCTCTGAAGACAATTTGTTCCACCGGTTAATCGTTTTCACTATTAGGAAATTTCTCCTTGGTTCTAGGTTGTTTCTCTCCTTGGTTAGTTTCCAACCATTGTTTCTTGTCTTGCCTTTTGGTGCTTTGGAAAACAGTTCGACCTCCACTCGTCTTTGTAGGAGCCCTTCAAATATTTCTACTATATGCATTAACATCCAAGAATGGGTGCAATTCTAATGTATCTTCAGCAGGTGGCCCCATCTAACTGACCACTGCTGATCTCAGAGAAGCTTGATAGAAAATCTCAGATCTGGCTTGAATGAGAGACCACTAAGTAGCTTGAGAATTGCAAGTTAGATCAGGTAATTTGGGGGGGGGAAATCTGGAAGGAGACAATCACATACCTCCTCCATTCTGCTGCCAAGCAAACAATAAGGATAAAGTTAGCTTGATTTTACAAGATGTTAGAAAAGTCCTTAATTTATAACTATTTGTTACATCACCATTCAAAGTTACAACAGCACGGAAAAAATGACTTATGACCATTTTTCATGCTTATGGTCATTGCAGCACACACACACACACTGGTTACGTGATTTACCGTATTTTTCGGACTATAAGATGCACTGGAGTATAAAACGCACCTTAGTTTTTGGGAGGAAAATAAGAAAAAAGCTGATTGGCGGGTGGATCAGCCTGCCAGAATACCCTCAATCACCTGTTCTCAGAGGTGAATTTTAGCAAAAGGTTCGTTGGTTGTGAGCTCTGTGCCTTGCTTTTTTTTCAGCCTCTGAAACCTCCCTTTAAGAGGCTTCTTTCAGCTTCTGAAACTTTCATTTCAGAGGCAGTTTTTTCAGCTTCCGAAACCTCCATTTCAGAGGCTTTTTTTCAGCCTCTGAAACCTCCCTTTAAGAGGCTTTTTTTCAGCCTCTGAAACCTCCATTACAGAGGCTGGGTGGGGCTACATTCCAGTAGTGGGTTTTTGTTTTTTTTACATTTATATCCCGCCCTTCTCAGAAGACTCAGGGAGGCTTACATTTTGTAAGGCAATAGTCTCATTCTATTTGTATATTTATATACAAAGTCAACTTATTGCCCCCAACAATCTGGGTCCTCATTTTACCTACCTTATAAAGGATGGAAGGCTGAGTCAACCTTGGGCCTGGTGGGACTAGAACCTGCAGTAATTGCAGGCAGCTGTGTTTAATAACAGGCTATCTGACAGCCTGAGCCACACCGCGGCCCTTGCTCTTGGTTCGGTCCGGTTCTATAGAACTGGTAGTAAAACTGGTGGGAGGCTCCACCCACCCACCACGATGTCATCAACAGGAGCGTGCACGCTCCCATTGCGAACCGGTAGTAAAGGTAAGTAGAACCCACCTCTGCTACATTCGGTGTATAAGACACACCCAAATTTTCACCTTCTTTTAGGGGGGAAAAGGTGTGACTTATACTCCGAAAAATACAGTACACTCGGACGGTTGGCAACTGACTCACATTTATGATGGTCCCGAGGTCACACGACCCCCTTTTGAGACCTTCTGACAGGCCAAATCAATGGGGAAGCCAGATTCACTTAACAACTGTGGTACTAACTTAACAACTGCACCGAATCACTTAACGGCCGTGGCAGGAAAGGTCAGAAAGTGGGTCAAAACCCGCTTAACAGCTGCCTTGCTTAGCCAATAGAAGTGTCAGGCTCAATTGTGGTCGTAAGTCAAGGACTACCTGTACTTTTCTAACTGAGACCTAGAGATCTGAGTCCATGTATCAAGGACGTTCTTCTTAGCTGTGCCTTCAACCAAAAGCCATTTCAATGTAGGCTATTTCATGTTTAAAAGAGGGAGTGAGGAACATCTAAACGTCTATTTAATCTGGTGCACTTAGGGCGAGACGAAGTCTTGGCACAGTTTGAAATCCTGGAATAAAATCAGACCAGCTACAAATCACTTCTTGCTATCCAGATGTTTCGCCGTTCTTCTGCTATCTGAGAAAATAAAGCCACCAGAGATGTTGTGAAGTGTGATGGGCTTCGAAGAGATGTTTCCAACTGTAGAAGCAATTCCAGTTCAAAGAATTGCAACTAGAAGAACACTCGGAGTTAAGTGGGTATAAGTGCTACTTCATGGCTCTTTGCCCCTTCCAATGTCCATTAACACCACGGAAAGCACAACATGAACTATCCAGAGAAGTCACAACATTCCCATTTTCTTTTTAAAGGTAAAAGTAAAGTTTCCCCCGCATATGCGTGCTAGTCCTTCCCGATTCTAGGGGGTGGTGCTCATCTCCGTTTCAAAGCCGAAGAGCCAGTGCTGTCCAAAGGTGTCTCCGTGGTCATGTGGCCGGCATGACTCAATGCCGAAGGTGTATGGAGCGCTGTTACCTTCCCACCAAAGGTGGTCCCTATTTTTCTACCTCCATTTTTTATGTGCTTTCGAACTGCTAGGTTGGCAGAAGCTGGGACAAGTAATGGGAGCTCATCCCGTTAACGCGGCACTAGGGATTCGAACCACTGAACTGCCAACCTTCTGATCGACAAGCTCATCGTCTTAGCCACTGAGCCACCGCATCCCTATTTTCTTCTTACATTGGTGGAACTCTCGGCTAAAGGTCAGCAATGAAAAATAGATTGTCGCTTTCCTTTGTGGGTCCCAGAAAATAAATCTGACATGGACAGAGTGTGTTGTGCAGACTCTGAGACAAGACAGATTTAGGGGATGTATTGTTTTTCACACTCGCACCTGTGTGCCTTTTCCAACCAGGTTGAACTGGCTTAGCGTCTAACCTCGCCGCACACCTGTTGGTCATTTTTCTTTTTTGGGGGGCCGAAACTGGTTTGAAGATGTAGTTTTGGCCATATCAAAAATTGAACACAATAGCAGTAGTATATGTGTATAGTGCAATTAGAGAGTTTGAACAATTTCCAGCCGATAGATGCTTTTGAAGAAGAATCACAGATAGCGGAAAGCACACACGGAGAAGAGATTCCTACCCACCCACCCCCGCCTTCTCTAAATAGTACGTTCAATGTTCAACAATACAGCAATAATATCATCTACAGAGGGCCATACCTCAAGATAGTGCCTGAAAGATAAGCATGAAATGATTGCGAGTATCCTGTATTTGGACCAGTGGAACAGCGCATGTGATGTGGAAAGGCTTGGGATTGAGAATAGGAAGATGGTCGAGATTGATTGTAGCTGTAGAAAGGATGCAGCTGGATAAGATTTCCTTCGGCTTTTTTATCTCGGCTCTGCCCCAAGAGTCATCTTCGCTCATTACCCACCTTCCATTTCCATGGCTCTTTATCGCTGTGGGCCATTCAATAGTGGTTTCCTGCAGATGCTAGCAATGAGTAATGGGGAATTATTTGATCATCATTGCTGCATTGGTAATTATGGATCTGGATATTTTTCTCTGTCTGTCTGTCTATCTCTAACTATTTAGCAATCTATCATCTAGCTAGCTATCATCCATCTCTCATCTTTCATTAGCTAGCCATTTAGCTAGTTATCATATCTATCTATCTATCTATCTATCTATCTATCTATCTATCTATCTATCTATCTATCTATCTATCTATCTATCTATCTATCTATCTTTATTTACATATTTTATTTTATCTCTCTCTCTCTCTCTTTATCTATCTATTTATCTATCTATTTATCTATCTATCTATCTATCTATCTATCTATCTATCTATCTATCTATCTATCTATCTATCTATCTATCTATCTATCTATCTATCTTTATTTACATATTTACATACATATCATATACAGATCCCTCACATCCAGGACATAAACTATTTCAACTCCTACCCTCAAAACGACGCTATAGAGCACTGCACGCCAGAACAACTAGACACAAGAACAGTTTTTTCCCGAAGGCCATTACTCTGCTAAACAAATAATTCCCTCAACACTGTCAAACTATTTACTAAATCTGCACTACTATTAATCTTCTCATAGTTCCCATCACCAATCTCTTTCCACTTATGACTGTATGACTATAACGGTGTTGCTGGCAATCCTTATGATTTATATTGATATATTGACCATCAATTGTGTTGTAAATGTTGTACCTTGATGAACGTATCTTTTCTTTTATGTACACTGAGAGCATATGCACCAAGACAAATTCCTTGGGTGTCCAATCACACTTGGCCAATAAAAATTCTATTCTATTCTATTCTATTCTATTCTATTCTATTCTATTCTATTCATCTATCTATCTATCTATCTATCTATCTATCTATCTATCTATCTATCTATCTATCTATCCCTTTCTCTATCTCTGTCTCTTTCTGTCTCTGCCTCCCTGTCTCTGTTTCTCTCTGTGTGTTCTCTCTGTTCTCTCTCCCTCTGTGTCTCTCTGTGTCTCTCTCTGTGTGTGTGTGTGTGTGTGTGTCTGGACCAGAATTGTGGCGATTCGGACGGGCGTCTGAGGCGGTCTTGGTGATATTGTCTGGGATGAGTTTGACCCTGTGGCTCCGAGGACATGGACAGGTTGCTGGGTAGATTGAATGCCACCACGTGTTTACTGGACCCGTGCCCCTCCTGGCTGGTGCTGGCCACTCAGGAGGTGACACGAGGCTGGCTCCAGGATTACGAGCGCTTCCTTGTTGGAGGAGTCTTTCCGGCCGCCTTGAAAGAGGCGGTGGTGAGGCCCTCCTCAAGAAGCCTTCCTGGACCCGGCTGTTTTAGGTAATTATCGTCCGGTCTCCAACCTTGGCGCGAAGGTTGTAGAAATATGGTGGCATATCAGTTTCCCCTGCACCTGGAGGAAACTGTCTATCTAGACCCGTTCAGTCCGGCTTCCGGCCGGTTACAGCACTGAGGCGGCTTTGGTCGCGTTGGTGGATGATCTCTGGAGGGCCAGGGATAGGGGTTGTTCCTCTGCCCTGGTCCTATTAGACCTCTCAGCGGCTTTCGATACCATCGACCATGGTATCCTGCTGCGCGGTTGGAGGATTGGGAGTGGAGGCACCGCTTATCGGTGGTTCTCCTCCTATCTCTCCGACCGTCGCAGACGGTGTTGGCATGGGCAGAGGTCACCTCGGCGCCTCACTTGTGGGGTGCCGCGGGGTGATTCTCTCGCCTTCTGTTCAACATCTATATGAAGCCGCTGGGTGAGATCATCAGTGGCTTCGTGTGAGGTACCAGCTGTACGCTGATGACACCCAGCTGTACTTTTCCACACGGGCCACCCCAATGAAGCTATCAAGTGCTGTCCCGGTGCTTGGAAGCCGTGCGGGTCTGGATGGGGAGAAACAGGCTCAAGCTCAATCCTCCAAGACGGAGTGGCTGTGGATGCGGCATCCCGGTACAGTCAGCTGAGTCCACGGCTGACTGTTGGGAGCGAGTCATTGGCCCCGATGGAGAGGGTGCGCAACTTGGGCGTTCTCCTGGATGTCGGCTGTCTTTTGAGGACCACCTGACGGCCGCTCCAGGAGAGCTTTCCACCAGGTTCGCCTGGTGCGCCAGTTGCGCCTTTCTAGACCGGGATGCTTTGTGCACAGTCACTCACGCCCTTGTGACGCCTCGCCTGGATTACTGCAATGCTCTCTACATGGGGCTCCCCTTGAGGGGCATCCGGAGGCTTCAGTTAGTCCAGAATGCAGCTGCTGGTGATAGAGGAGCCCTCGTGGCTCCCGTGTGACACCTATCCTGCGCAGGCTGCACTGGCTACCTGTGGCCTTCCGGTGCGCTTCAAGGTGTTGGTGAACGCCTTCAAAGCGCCCATGGCATAGGGCCGGGCTATTTACGGGACCGCCTGCTGCTACCGGATACCTCTCACCGACCCGTGCGCTCTCACAGAGGGACTCCTCAGGGTGCCGTCGGCGCGACAGTGTCGTCTGGCGGCGCCCAGGGAAGGGCCTTCTCTGTGGGGCTCCCGCCTCTGGAACGAACTCCCCAGGACTCCGTCAACTTCCGGACCTCCGAACCTTTCGTCGCGAGCTTAAAACTCACTTATTTATCTGCGCTGGACTGGGTTAGTTTTAAATTTATGGGTTTTTTAATGGGTTTTTATTCTAAATTTTAATCTTGGCCAATTCAATAAGTTTTTTAACTGTATTTTAATTGTATTTATTGTATCATTGTGTATTTTAATTGGCTGTGAACCGCCCTGAGTCCTTCGGGAGAAGGGCGGTATAAAAATTTAAATAATAATAATAATAATAATAATTAGGAACAGGCTCCTCCTGTTCCTCTGCCTCACTACTGTCAGCCTCTGGAGGCTCTGGAGTCCACACCTCACTCCCCAATGGCCCTGGCCCCACCTCAGCCTCCGACGCAGAGCCCTCATCCAGGCCTTCCCCAGCCTCCAGGACTGGCCCATGTTCTTCCTCAGCCTCATCGCTGTCTGACTCAGTTGCCAGCTCTGCAGGCTGCTGGCGGACTACAACATTCTGTGTGTGTGGTGGTGGGGTTTATGAGGGCAGGAACATAACCAAAGCAGTTATTATAAACTTTGAATAACACTAGTAATATTCAAACTAATAAGTTTGAATAACACTAGAATTTATCCACACAAAAAAAACACATTATAGGGATAGGCAAAGTTGAGCATCTAACTAACTATATCCTACCAGAAAGAGAGTTCAAGAACATATTCTGTGCATCTGTAGCAAGGATAAAAGGACTTCAGATCATCAACCTCCAAGACAAAACACTACCAAGAAATAGCTAAAGAAAGATGGTAAAGTAAACCTTTAACTTTCTATTTACACCTTATGGCTCTCTTGTGATCCATAAATCATGAGGTACTGAAGGTGCGAGGCCCATGAACCCACACCTTCAACAGATCACTGCTAACCAAATCATGAACAATTGTGATGCACAATTTTTGTTCATCAGGTCAAAGAATGGGAATAGAATAGAATAGAATAGAATAGAATAGAATAGAATAGAATAGAATTAGTTGAAAGGGACCATGAAGGTCTTCTACTCCAGCCCACTGCTCAAGAAGGAGACCCTATACCATTTCTGTCAAGTAGCTGTCTAATCTCTCCAGTGATGGAGCAAACTGTTTTTTGGTTGATTGTTCTCACTGTCAGAAAATTTCTCCTTATTTCTAGGTTGAATCTCTCCTTGATCAGTTTCCATCCATTATTCCTTTTCTGGCCTTCAGGTGCCTTGGAAAAGAGCTTGACCGCTTCTTCTCTGTGGCAGCCTCTCAAATCTTCTTCTTCTTCTTCTTCTTCTTCTTCTTCTTCTTCTTCTTCTTCTTCTTCTTCTTCTTCTTCTTCTTCTTCTTCTTCTTCTTCTTCTTCCTCTTCCTCTTCCTCTTCTTCTTCTCCTTCTCCTTCTCCTTCTCCTTCTTCTTTTCCTCCTCCTCCTCCTCTTCTTCCTCCTCCTCCTCCTCCATATCCGTCATCAGATGTTGATCATGTTGGCAATCAGATATTGGAAGACTGCTATCATGTCTCCCCTGGTCCTTCTCTTCATTAGACTAGTCCAGTTCCTTTAACCGTTCTTCACATATTTTAGCCTCCAGTCCCTTAACCATCTTTGTTGCTCTTCTCTGCACTCTTTCTTGAGTCTCAATACCCTGTTTTTTTTTTATAATGTGGTAACCAAAACTGGATGCAGGATTTTAGGTATGGCCTTACTAAGGCTTTATAGAGCAGTACTAGTACCTCACGTGATTTTCATTCAACCCCTTAGTCAATGCAATTTAGGATCACACTGGCTTTTTTTGACTGCAATAAAGTAGCTAGTTTGAGCTCTACGTGTGTGGGTCTGGTTGTTCACCCCTGATAGGCGAGTTCTCTTAAGCACAAGCTTACAAGCTAGTATAATTGTTTCTGAAGTTTTCCCATTTGCTTGCAAGACTGCTGGATTCCCAGAGTCTGCTGGATTCCTAGCTCATAAATTCAGATTTCTGGCTCATAGCCTGGAAATAATGTATGGATAAAAAGAACAGGAGAGCACGGTTAGAAACTTCCTCTTAGTCCAAGGATGCCAAGACTCATTTGAAGCAGGAATACATCTACGTCTGTTCCTGAAAAATTATGAGTTGGGCCGATGAAATAAGAGGTCTGATGAAAAGCTTGACTTTACAGAGGCCGTCCAAAATGTATCCGCTTTATTAAAAATGACAAAAACATGCAAAGAAGGAGGCAGAGCAGCTTCTTGTCTCCGCATGATTTTACGTATAATCAAAATATGTTTTGACCTGGCTCACAAAATGTTCCGGAGATCTTTTTCGGCACTGAAGGTACCCGAGTAGACCCTTGGAACTCCCCCCCCACAATGGTTTGCTTCTGTCTTTTGAAGTGGAGCCAAGGAGTGCTTCAGTCAGCACACTGCCAAAGAACAAGGCTGCTTCAAAGCCATAGTAAACACTATGCAGAAAACACACAGTTTAACAGCTCCTTTCCATCCCAGGAAAGTTATAGAAACCCCGAGAAAGGTCTGGAGACCGTTATGCAGTGAATGAGGGGGAACAATCTGAGACTTGATGCAGATGAGATAAAAATATTGTGAGGAGGAAAATCAAGTAGTTTCATTATAAAATTGTAACTGACTATGGAGAAGACTGTATGAAGGAGGAGGAGGAGGAGGAGGAGGAGGAGGAGGAGGAGGAGGAGGAGGAGGAGGAGGAGGAGGAGGAGGAGGAGGAGGAGGAAAAAGTGGTAGACAAGAAGGGGAAGGCGGCAGAGAAGGAGGCGGAGAAGGAGAAGTGGTGTACAAGAAAGGGAAGGAGAAGGAGAACAACTAGGTTACTAATTTATCAGCTGTGGTGATAACTGTGGTGAGAAAGGTCATAAAATGAGGCAAAACTCACTTAACAACCATCTCACTTAACACTCAACTTAGCACTCACTTCAGAGATGGGTTTCAGCAGGTTCTGACTAGTTCTGGAGAACTGGTAGTGGAAATTTTGAGTAGTTCGGAGAACCAGTAGTAAAAATTCTGACTGGCCCTGCCCCCATCTATTCTCTGCCTTCCGAGTCCCAGCTGATCCCCTGAAATGGGGATTTTGCAGTTAGCTTCCCCTGGATTGGGGATGGAATGGAGATTTTACAGTATCCTTCCCCTGCCACCAAGCCACATCCACAGAACCGGTACTAAAAAATTTTGAAAGCCACCACTGACTCACTTAATTTGGGGCTCAATTGTGGTCGTAAGTTGAAGAATGTGTGTATACTGTGAATGGCTTTCAAATTCAAATACCTCTTGAGTACTGCTCTGGTTGCAAGGAATGGCAGACAAGCTTTCTTGAAGGCTAACTGGGTTTCCTCTATCAATCTTGGATGGCTTTCCTCCATCCACAAGAGAACATCCATAGGTACTTCAGAGTGAGTCAGAATCCAGGTTGATCACGGGGTTTCCTTGGAAGACCGAAGTGGGAAGGTCCTCAGAGATAACAAACTTTTAACCTGATGACTCTGCATTTGGCTGTACAACAATTTGTGGACTTTAGCCTGTCTGGGGCTCTGCACGGTCACACTTGCAAACACCTGGTGCTGTAGGTTAGATGAGACCAACTGGATGTGTTGAAATTAGCTGAAGTGTTTCTACTTTGCGCTGCTGTACCACACCCAAGGAACCAGACTGGAGGTGATACTTACTGTAACAACCCAACTCATAAAAGCATGCCCATTAAAGCATTTCAGGAATGTTCTTTTTATGGACATTGTTTTTGCTGTTACGTAAGCGAGACATTCAATACATAACAACACCTTTAACTGATTGAACTAGGGTTCAACTCCAATCTGAAATAGAGCACTGTAGTGGATGGCATGAAAAGGTGATGTAACTGATGACGTTCCCCATTTTTAAAATTTAAATGGGAATGCAAAAAATTTTTAAAGAAGAAATCTTACCTAATGCTAACCCCACTCTCCGAAAATAGTTTAGTATAATCAAGCTTCATCACTACTTCTCCACAGCGTTCTATTTTCCAGCGTGGCCAAGCTTTAGAGATGGATACATTATCTACCTACCTACCTACCTACAGTATCTATTATCCACCTACCTACCTACTGTATCTATCATCTATCTATCTACCTATCTACCTACCTATTTACCTACCTATCATCTATCCATCCATTCATCCACATACCGTACCTACCTACTGTATCTATCATCTATCTATCTACCTATTTACCTACCTACCTATCATCTATCCATCAATCCATTCATCCACCTACCTATCTATCATCCATCTATCCATCCATCCATCCATCCATCTACCTCCCTACCTCCCTACTGTATCTATCATCTATCTACCTATCTATCTACCTATACCTACCTACCTACCTAACATCTATCCATCCATCCATCCATCCATCCATTCATCCACCTACCTATCATCCATCTATCCATCCATCCATTCATCTATCTACCTACCTATCATCTGTCTACCCATCCATCCATTCATCCATCCATCCATCCAACCATCCACCTCCCTACCTCCCTACTGTATCTATCATCTATCTACCTATCTATCTACCTATTTACCTACCTACTTACCTACCTATCATCTATCCATCAATCCATTCATCCACCTACCTATCTATCATCCATCCATCTATCTATCTATCCATCCATCCATCCATCCATCCATCCATCCATCCATCCATCTACCTACCTACCTACCTATCATCTGTCTACCCATCCATCCATCCATCCATCCATCCAACCATCCACCTCCCTACCTCCCTACTGTATCTATCATCTATCTACCTACCTATCTACCTATTTACCTACCTACCTACCTACCTATCATCCATCTATCCATCTATCTGTCCGTCCATCCATCCATCTATCTATCATCCATCTATCCATCAATCCATTCATCCACCTACCTATCTATCATCCATCTATCCATCCATCCATCCATCCATCTACCTCCCTACCTCCCTACTGTATCTATCATCTATCTACCTATCTATCTACCTATACCTACCTACCTACCTAACATCTATCCATCCATCCATCCATCCATCCATCCATTCATCCACCTACCTATCATCCCTCTATCCATCCATCCATTCATCTATCTACCTACCTATCATCTGTCTACCCATCCATCCATTCATCCATCCATCCATCCATCCAACCATCCACCTCCCTACCTCCCTACTGTATCTATCATCTATCTACCTATCTATCTACCTATTTACCTACCTACTTACCTACCTATCATCTATCCATCAATCCATTCATCCACCTACCTATCTATCATCCATCCATCTATCTATCTATCCATCCATCCATCCATCCATCCATCCATCCATCCATCCATCTACCTACCTACCTACCTATCATCTGTCTACCCATCCATCCATCCATCCATCCATCCATCCATCCAACCATCCACCTCCCTACCTCCCTACTGTATCTATCATCTATCTACCTACCTATCTACCTATTTACCTACCTACCTACCTACCTATCATCCATCTATCCATCTATCTGTCCGTCCATCCATCCATCTATCTATCATCTATCTATCTATCTATCTATCTATCTATCTATCTATCTATCTATCTATCTGATGGAAAAGGCAGAGATTAACTGGAGGGCTGGATGCAGGGACAGTCGCTCTTGCAAAGCTGTCACTTTATCATATCCTAGAAGCCTTTGTAGGAACGTCCATTTTGGGGGGCATCAGCCAGAGAAGAGCAGCAAAGATGACTAGGGGACTTGGGGGTGAAAACATACAAAGGACTGTTGCAGTGATCGGGGATGTCTAAGCTTCATGAAGAGAAGGACTAGGGGAGACATGATAGCATCTTCCAATATTTGGGGGTCTGCCCCAAAGAAGAAGGGGTCCAGCTATTCTCCAAAACAACTGAAGGCAGGAGAAGAAACAACAGATGGAACTTAATCAAGGAGAGAAGCAACCTAGAACTGACAGTGGAATGGCTTGCCTTTAGACTTTGTGGTTGCTCCAATACTGGAGGTTTTTAAGAAGAAATTGGACAAGCATTTGTCAGAAATGCTATAGGATCTACTGCTTGAGCAGGGGATAGGACTAGAAGACCCCCTCACATGTCCCTTATTCTATCTATATCATCTGTCTGTCTGTTTGTCTGTCTGTCTGTCTGTCTCTGTCTATCTATCTATCTATCTATCTATCTATCTATCTATCTATCTATCTATCTATCTATCTATCTATCTATCTATCTATCTATCTATCTATCTATCTATCTATCTATCTATCTATCTATCTACAGTATATAGTCCATGGACACCCAAGAGAAGACATGAGATGACCCATGAATCATGGATGTCATGATGCAAATGATCTAGCTTACATACATCAAAAGTTATGATGCTACTATGAAGACGTGTTCTTAGCGTGAGGCTGTCACAAAACACGAGCCATCATTTCAGTGTCACTGCACTTTGTTACAGGTGCTGCTTTCTCTTTTATGTAATGGGGAGGTGAGAATGACCTTAGGGGATGAGGGAAGAGTCACAGCCAAAGGAAGGATCAGTTAAGAGGCAGCTTAGCTGTAGAAGGAATTGGGGGCATGGTGCAGGGGTGGGTTTTACTTACCTTTACTACCGGTTCTCATTGTGCCCCCATGCAATTTGTGTCAGTTGCCAAGTGCCTGAAATTTGATCGCATTTAATGACCATGGGGACACTGCAACAGTCATAAGCATGAAAACGGTCATAAGTCACTTTTTTTCAGTGCCATTGTAACTTCAAATGGTCACTAAACAAACAGCTGTTTACCTGCATATGTTTGTGTCTGTGTGAGCAAGTGCATGAATATATGTACCTTGTTTCCCCGAAAATAAGACCCTGTCTTATATTTGTTTGAACCCTGAAATAAGCACTTAGCCTTATTACCATGCACTCAAAAGCCTGATTGGGCTTATTATCAAGGGATGTCTTATTTTGGGGGAAACAGGATAGATAGATAGATAGATAGATAGATAGATAGATAGATAGATAGATAGATAGATAGATAGATAGATAGATGATACCGTGTTTTCCCAAAAATAAGACCCTGTCTTATATTTGTTTGAACCCTGAAATAAGCGCTTGGCCTTATTGCCATACGCTCAAAAGCCCGATTGGGCTTATTATCAGGGGATGTCTTATTTTGGGGAAAAGAGGATAGCTAGCTAGCTAGCTAGCTAGCTAGATAGATGATAGATAGATAGATAGATAGATAGATAGATAGATAGATAGATAGATAGATAGATAGATAGATAGATAGATGATACCGTGTTTTCCCAAAAATAAGACCCTGTATATATATATTTTGAACCCTGAAATAAGCGCTTGGCCTTATTGCCATGTGCTCAAAAGCCCGATTGGGCTTATTATCAGGGATGTCTTATTTGGGGGGAAACAGGGTATGTATATATTCAAAATTATATATATTTGTTAGTTGGTTTATTTCTTTATTGAATAAAGTCGCCCATGGCAACTCAAGGCAGCTTACAGAATATAAAACCACATTTAAAATAATAAAAACTAACAAAAAGAATCAAATAAATTAATAGAGTACAATATAACAAAATCACCCCCCACCTCCCACACCCCGCCTTGCTCCGGCGACGGCAGATCACACGGGCTCCATCCTGCTCTGGGTTCCCCAGGCTATTGGCATTATTTATCGTGTGTGTGTGTGTGTGTGTGTGTGTGTGTGTGTGTGTGTGTGTAAGCTTAAAAAGACAGATATTTAAATGTATCTCCCCAAAATGCACCTTTGAAGGTGAATTTCCAGCCCCCAATTTAATTCCTGTTTTGTTTTGTTGCTAAAAATGTCAACATCCGAGAAACAGCAAAACTTTCTGTCTATCCAAGGATTAGCTTGAGCATCCTTTCCAGGCAGACATCACATCCTGTAAAAGCCAGGGGTTACAAAACAAGTCTAAAAATCATCCTGTGGATGTAATAAAAGGAGGTAAATGGCATATGCCAGAGTTATTTTCCTTTGTAATTAAGAAAGCAGTCTAGGTTGGAAGAATGTAAATTGAGGCTGTTGTAATTACTTGTTACTCTTTGATAGGAAATCAGGCAGGCAATTCAGCCAAGTACCTTTAAGTAAATTGCATGCAGTACACTGTAATTCAACCTCCAATTTATATTTGACTTCCAGCAATTATCTTAGTTCATCTTCTCCTACTTGACTTAAAGAGAAAATCATTATGGAGCAGAAATAAGAACACTGACAAAATGTGCATACTATTTGTTTTTTTGTTAGTTAGCCACCATTAGTTGCATGGGGTCTATATCAGAGGTGGGTTTCAGCAGGTTCTGACCAGTTCTGGAGAACCAGTAGCGGAAATTTTGGGTCGTTCAGAGAACCGGTAGAAAAAATTCCGACTGGCCCCGCCCCCATCTATTCTCTGCCTCCTGAGTCCCAGCTGATTGGGAGGAAATGGGGATTTTGCAGTATCCTTCCCCTGGATTGGGCAGGGAATGGAGATTTTAAAGTATCATTCCCCTGGAGTGGGCTGGGAATGGAGATTTTACAGTATCCTTCCCCTGCCACGCCCACCAAGCCACCCCCACAGAACTGGTAGTAAAAAATGTTGAAACCCACCACTGGTCTATGTCTATATAACCTACATTCTATATATAGGATTGGGTTGGGTACGTATTTGTGTGCAGCTAGGTACACATTTGTGGATGGATGAAATCTACTTAATGTAAATCTGTACCACTCTTTCCCTGGCTATGGAGATTCTCAATCCTACGGGGCCAAAAGTGCCTTTCAAAAGGCAACTGGACTTTCTTGGATTTTTCCTTGAAATAACAGAACAACAGAGTTGGAAGGGACCTTGGAGGTCTTCTAGTCCAACCCGCTCCTCAAGCAGGAGATCCTATCCCATTTCAGACAAGTAGCTGTCCCATCTCTTCTTAAACATCTCCAGTGTTGGAGCATCCACAACTTCTGGAGGCAAATCTGTCCACGAGTTAATTGTTTTCACTGTTTCTCTTTAGTTCTAGGTTGCTTCTCTCCTTGATTAGTTTCCATCCATTGCTTCATGTTCTGCCTTCAGGTGCTCTGGAAAATAGTTTGAGCCCCTCTTCTATGTGGCAGCCCCTTAGACACTGTTGTCATGTCATCCCTGCTCCTTCTTTTCATTAAACTAGACATAACCCAGTTCCTGCAGCCGTTCTTCATATGTTTTAACCTCTAGTCCCCTAATCATCTTTGTTGCTCTTTCTAGAGTCTCAGCATCTTTTTTATATCATGACAGCCAAAACTGGATGCAATCATTTCACTTCTCATCCAAGAAGCTTCTTTAGTTCAGTTCTTCTTCAGTTCTGAACTGAAGAAGCTTCTTGGATGAGAAGCAAAACGTTTCCAAGGAGAAACCGAGGAAATCCCATTTGCCATTTGAAAAGCACTTTGGGATAATTTCTATGCCTGCTTATTTCTAAAATGTTCCCCTGTTCACTCAATGGAACTAACTTACTTGTCAGAAAGTGCACATAGAACTGTGCAAATTGCATATTACAAATAAATGGACTTGGTGTTGAAAAAAAACAACAAGCACAAAATCTTTTGCAACGCAGAGAACAATCTCGAATTAAATTCAGACTTGGTGCTAGGCGCTAATTTACCAGTTCCTAGCTTTGCATCCTCTTCATAACCAAGAAACCTGTTTACCAACTCCAAAGTCCACAAAGCTGAAACAAAGCGCTACTGACATCTCCTTTGCTGCAATTGTTGTTGTTAGTTGCGAAGTCGTGTCCGACCCATCGCGACCCCATGGACAACATTCCTCCAGGCCTTCCTGTCCTCTACCATCCTCTGGAGTCCATTTAAACTCATGCCTACTGCTTCAGTGACTCCATCGAGCCACCTTGTTCTCTGCCGTCCTTTTCTTCTTTTGCCCTCAATCTTTCCCAGCATTAGCTCTTCTCCACTGAGTGCTTCCTTCTCATTAGGTGGCCAAAGTATTTAAGTTTCATCTTCAGGATCTGACCTTCTAAAGAGCAGTCAGGGTTGATCTCCTCTAGAATTGACTTGTTTGTTCACCTTGCAGTCCAAGGGACTCGCAGGAGTCTTCTCCAGCAGCAGAGTTCAAAGGCCTCAGTTCTTTGGCGCTCAGCCTTTCTTATGGTCCAACCTTCACAGTCATACATTGCAACTGGGAAAACCATAGCTTTGACTATACGCACTTTGGTTGGCAGGGTGATGTCTCTGCTTTTTAGTACGCTGTCTAGATTTGCTTAAATAGTAAATAGGCAACTCAAAAAGAAGCCGGACCCCTGCAATGTGCTGTTTACAACTTGGCGCGTGTAATCACAGCCCATCATGGCTTGTCCTGCAAAACTCAGGTCAGCTTGAAACGGGAACCCAGCCGTAACTGCCAAGTACTTTTAGCCGTTGTTAAAATATCATATGATTGGCATTTAACAGCATAAATACTGTGCTAAATGGCTCGAGTATTAGTCATGGATTGTCAAACTAAACAGAGAGTAGCTTGGAAAAGGAATACTAAGCAACTGAAGGTGCATTAAGTAAAAGAAAGGGGGGGTGGAATTGGCACGCAGCCAAGGTCAAACAAAACTGACTCACCAAACCAGTTCTTCCTGCCTACTAGCAACACCCTGTTCTTGCTATGTTCTTGACTGCCTCCCTGTTTGGATAGTTTGGGTCACGCAGCCCATTAAGAGAGCTATCAAATTCTTCTCGAAGGCTTTGCACAAAAACAAAAACAATTGCTCATCTGGTCACAATGTTTATATTAAAAATAGCTTCCTTTGAATCCAGATGGGTTCCTTTGATGCAACTCAGTAAGTTTTCTCGACCACAGTTAGGAAGCAGACCGTAGGGATACCATATTTGTCCCGATTGTTTTCGTTTTGAATTCCCAGTTTGGGATTTCCTAGTGGTGTGCTCTCCAGTATTAGATTTTTTTTTTTTTTAGATCAGCCAAGGCAAGATAGATTTTACTGCACAGTAGTGGGTTTCTACCGGTTCACCCCGGTTCGGCTGAGCCGGTAGCAGCGGTGGCAAGAGGCTCCGCCCACCCACCTGGATGTTATCACAGATGCTCTGCGCATGCAGAGAAGGTTCTGTGCATGCGCAGAAGCGCCACATGCAAGCGCTCACAGTTCCGAACCAGTAGCGAAGATAAGTGGAAACCCACTACTGATCCCAATGACTTAGGAGGAAATCAAAGTATCAGGTCAAGATCATAGAGAACTGGATCATAGTGCAAGTTGAACTCGGCTTAGATATCTGTTGACGCTACAGCTACAGGTGTGCTTCAAATGTATTAATTGACATAGCCAGCCCATAGTTTAATCCTTGGGTCATGTTACATTCTTTTTCTACCTCATTTATTTCAGTATATCACAACCTGTCCTTCTTTAAGTAAGCCTGGAAGACCTGGCACTTCCCCAAGTCCTGAGATGAGGAAACTTATTTTTTTTTGGAGGGGGGAGGTTATTAAATTAATCAATTCATGCAAATCATTATTTTTTTAAAAAAATGGTTGTTTTTATCGTAAGCCATCCAGAATTGAGAGACTTGGGCAGCTCTATCAATTTAATTTAATTTAATAAATCAATAAGTAATTTGTCTGAAATAATAAGGTCCCAATCCACTACTAGAATAGAATAGAATTCTTTATTGGCCAAGTGTGATTGGACACACAAGGAATTTGTTTTGGTGCATATGCATAAAAGAAAAAGAAAAAAGAAAAAAAATACATCAAAGGTACAACATTTACAACACAAATGATGGTCATAGATTGCAATTTAACCCTTAATGATAGCAACAAAAAGTTACAGTCATACAGTCATAAGTGGAAAGAATAGAATAGAATAGAATAGAATTTTATTGGCCAAGTGTGATTGGACACACAAGGAATTTGTCTTGGTGCATATGCATAAAAGAAAAAGAAAAAGAAAAAATACATCAAAGGTACAACATTTACAACACAATTGATGATCAATATATCAATATAAATCATAAGGATTGCCAGCAAAAAGTTACAGTCATACAGTCATAAGTGGAAAGAGATTAGTGATGAAAATGACGAGAAGATTAATAGTAGTGTAGATTTAGTAAATAGTTTGACAGTGTTGAGGGAATTATCTGTTAAACAGAGTGATGGCCTTCGGGAAAAAACTGTTCTTGTATATAGCTGTTCTGACGTGCAATGGTGTGCAATACCACTATTACTACTACTACTACTACTACTTCCTCCTCCCCCTCCTCCTCCTCCCCTCCTCCTCTTCCTTTCCCTTTCACCTCCTTTTTCTGCTTCTCCTCCTCCTTGCCCTCACCCACCCTCCCTCGTCCTCCCTCTCCCTCAGCCATGTAAATCTTTTTCATTCTATTACAGATCTATTTAAGCTGAGCAGTTTGGTTATTAGCTGGATCAGAAATGCTCCAATTTAATCTCTAGCCTTTTCCAGGGACAACCAAGAAAAACATCTAGGGAGCTATGTTACCAAATCAGTATTACCAGTACTAATAATGGGCTCAAATAAGCTTCACGAGTTTCCAAGCAAGGGGTCTATTGCACCTTGAATAAACAGCTTCACAGTAAGGCAGGTGGGTAGAAAAACTACCATTGGGAGAGCCCAAGTGTAGAAAGTACAAATTTTGGCCCATCGATTTCAAGCAGCAAGCCAAGGACATACTGTAAATAATAGCATTTTCATGATAAAAATGCCCTTTGTTCTCCTTCATCATCTCGCTTGAAAATCCTGCTTCTTATCAATCCACAAAGTTAAGTAAAGCCCCTTTTAAAAGTAAAGGTTAAGGTTCCACTCGCACATATGTGCTAGTCGTTCCCAACTCTAGGGGGTGATGCTCATCTCCCTTTCAAAGCCAAAGAGCCAGCGCTGTCCGAAGACGTCTCCGTGGTCATGTGGCCAGCATGATTAAATGCCAAAGGCTCACGGAACACTGTTACCTTCCCACCAAAGGTGATCCCTATTTTCCTACTTGCATTGTTTACATGCTTTCGAACTGCTAGGTTGGCAGAAGCTAGGACAAGTAACGGGAGCTCACTTCATTATGCGGTGCTAGGCCGCCAGGAGAAGGGCCTTCTCTGTTGGAGCACCTACCCTCTGGAACGAACTTCCCCCTGGTTTGCGTCAAATACCTGACCTTCGGACCTTTCACCGTGAATTGAAAACGTACTTGTTCATCCAAGCGGGACTGGCTTAATTCTTAATTCTTAATTTTAATTTTTAATTTTTGAATTTTTGAATTTTAATAATTTTAAATTGGGTATTCTGTTTTATTGGGTCAAATTTGACGGTTTTTAAATTTTTCGGCCATTATAGAATATGTTATTTTAATTTGTTGTTTTAAAATTGTATATTGTATTGTTTAATTTGGCTGTACACCGCCCTGAGTCCTTCGGGAGAAGGGCGGTATAAAAATCTAAATAATAATAAATAAATAAATAATAATAAATAAAACCGCTGAACTGTCAACTTTTCTGATCGACAAGCTTAGCCACTGAGCCACCGCATCCCACTAAATTCCCCTTTTCGGTGGAACCAAAAACCTTGGCCTTTATACAGCCAGAGGAAAGCACAACAGGCAGTTGTGTCCTTTTCCAACCAGGAACGTTCAAGGTGAAAACATTAATCATAAGTGACCCTTTTCCCCCCTCCCCCCAAATTTTCTTTAGAACAAGCAGAAACCGCTTGTGCCTTTACTTTACTCTATGACTTTACTTTCCGAGACATAGTTCTTTATCAGATTAACAGAAAGCACGCCAAGAATTCAAACAGTGGAAGTGTCTAATTACATTCAAACATGCAGGTTTAAAACTTCCCTGACACAGTGAATTTCACCGAGGCACAACAAACAATTGACAATTTTGACTTGAGGTTAAATTAAAATGTGACTAAATAGTGATTACCAAATGCCAATGACTCCAAATATCTTTCAGTGGCATTTCACGCCTGGCCAAATTTCAAATCAACAAGTTTTTGATGTAAGTATTTGGAGAAACCTCCAGCATACCTGAGTCACCCACTCAGTCTTTCTTTCCCTCCTGCGCTACATTTCCCTAGGTGTAAACGCATGGAACCTAGTCCTCGTTTCTAAATGAACACACAGAGCTGGATTTCAGCCGCTTGAATATGAGTGGCACGTGACTTAAAAAGGAATAATTTCAGAGCTTCCAGAGCAGTGGTCACCGACTGGTGGTCCGTGAATCACTGGTGGTCCGCGATAAAATTATTTAAATTTTTATATTGCACTAAATCAGGGGTCCTCAAACTACAGCCCTTGGGACAGATATGTGCAATCAACGTTTGTGTTGCTGCAGAGTCTCCCCCTTTGGGGTGTTTTTGTATGGGTCGGAGTGGGACAGAAATTCCGACTTGGGGTCTGCTTCAGCCTCCTGGTGAAGGACTTTGGGCAAAGGCTGGAAGGAAGTGCCACTGGTGGCGAAGAGCCAGTGGACCTTGGTCCAGTGGGACTGCATCATGGCCTGGACTATCTCAGCCCGCTGAGCCTGGCCTTGCACTCCCACAGATCTTTTCTCTGCTTGGAAAGTCTATGCTTGTAGTCCTCAGTAAGGGCTTCTACTGAGCCTTCTTCTCGGTCAGATCCAATCTGAACTGAGCTGTTTTGCCAACTCTTTCTCATAATGGCTGCTTAGCTGCAACAACTGCTTCCTGTTGGGGCCCTAAGGAGGTGAGAGTGGCTGGGAAAGGAGGGGCGAATAGAAGCTGCTGAGGCATCCCTCAATGTGAGTGACATCAATTTGGCCACACCTACCCAGTCACATGACCACCTAGCCACGCCAATCCAGGCAGTCATTAGGCAGATCATATTAGTGGTCTGCGGGATTTAAAATTATGAATTTAGTGGTCCTTGAGGTCCAAAAGGTTGGTGACCCCTGCCTTAGAAGAGAATTACGGTTTTTAAAACTTTCTCCTTGAGTCAAAAGTTCAACACAGTTGAATGGGATCTTACCAGATAATCCTATGGATGTAATTGCAGGAATTCGGTATGTTTAATCTAGTGAAAAGAAGGACTAAGGGAGGCATGACAGTGTTCCAGTATTTGAGGGGCTGCCATAAAGATGAGAGGGCTCAACCTATTTTCTAAAGCACAGAAGGCAAGACAAGAAGCAACGGATAGAAACTAATCAAGGAGAGAAGCAACCTATATAACTAAGGATACATTTTAGTTAAAACAATTAATCAGTGGAACAACTTGCCTCTAGAAGTTGTGGATGTTCCAACACTGGAGATTTTGAAGAAGAGATTGGACAGCCATCCTTCTGAAATCATCGAGGGCAGGGGTCTGCAAACTTGGCTCTTTTAAATTTTTCGGCCATTATAGAATATGTTATTTTAATTTGTTGTTTTAAAATTGTATATTGTATTGTTTAATTTGGCTGTACACCTCCCTGAGTCCTTCGGGAGAAGGGCGGTATAAAAATCTAAATAATAATAAATAAATAAATAATAATAAATAAAACCGCTGAACTGTCAACTTTTCTGATCCACAAGCTTAGCCACTGAGCCACCGCATCCCACTAAATTCCCCTTTTCGATGGAACCAAAAACCTTGGCCTTTATACAGCCAGAGGAAAGCACAACAGGCAGTTGTGTCCTTTTCCAACCAGGAACGTTCAAGGTGAAAACATTAATCATAAGTGTCCCTTTTCCCCCTCCCCAAATTTTCTTTAGAACAAGCAGAAACTGCTTGTGCCTTTACTTTACTCTATGACTTTACTTTCCGAGACATAGTTCTTTATCAGATTAACAGAAAGCACGCCAAGAATTCAAACAGTGGAAGTGTCTAATTACATTCAAACATGCAGGTTTAAAACTTCCCTGACACAGTGAATTTCACCGAGGCACAACAAACAATTGACAATTTTGACTTGAGGTTAAATTAAAATGTGACTAAATAGTGATTACCAAATGCCAATGACTCCAAATATCTTTCAGTGGCATTTCATGCCTGCCCAAATTTCAAATCAACAAGTTTTTGATGTAAGTATTTGGAGAAACCTCCGGCATACCTGAGTCACCCACTCAGTCTTTCTTTCCCTCCTGCGCTACATTTCCCTAGGTGTAAATGCATGCAACCTAGTCCTCATTTCTAAATGAACACACAGAGCTGGATTTCAGCCGCTTGAATATGAGTGGCACGCGACTTAAAAAGGAATAATTTCAGAGCTTCCAGAGCAGTGGTCACCGACTGGTGGTCCATGAATCACTGGTGGTCCGCGATAACGATAAAATTATTTAAATTTTTATATTGCACTGAATCAGGGGTCCTCAAACTACAGCCCTTGGGACAGATATGTGCAATCAACATTTGTGTTGCTGCAGAGAGTGCCCCACTTTGAGGTCTTTTTGTGTGGGTCGGAGGGGGACAGAAATTCTGACCTGGGGTCTGTTTCGGCCTCCTGGTGAAGGGCTTTGGGCAAAGGCTGGAAGGAAGTGCCACTGGTGGCGAAGAGCCGGTGGGCCTTGGTCCAGTGGGACTGCATCATGGCCTGGACCATCTCAGCCCGCTGAGCGTCCAGGTACCGGTCCCTGGCCTTGCACTCCCACAGGTCTTTTCTCTGCTTGGAAAGTCTATGCTTGTAGTCCTCAGTGAGGGCTTCTACTGAGCCTACTTCTCGGTCAGATCCAATCTGAACTGAGCTGTTTTGCCAACTCTTTCTCATGGTGGTTGCTTAGCTGCAACAACTGCTTCCTGTTGGGGCCCTAAGGAGGTGAGAGTGGCTGAGAAAGGAGGGGCGAATAGAAGCTGCTGAGGCACCCCTCAATGTGAGTGACATCGATTTGGCCACACCTACCCAGTCACATGACCACCTAGCCACGCCCACCCAGGCAGTCATTAGGCAGATCATATTAGTGGTCTGCGGGATTTAAAATTATGAATTTAGTGGTCCTTGAGGTCCGAAAGGTTGGTGACCCCTGCCTTAGAAGAGAATTACGGTTTTTAAAACTTTCTCCTTGAGTCAAAAGTTCAACACAGTTGAATGGGATCTTACCAGATAATCCTATGGATGTAATTGCAGGAATTCGGTATGTTTAATCTAGTGAAAAGAAGGACTAAGGGAGGCATGACAGTGTTCCAGTATTTGAGGGGCTGCCATAAAGATGAGAGGGCTCAACCTATTTTCTAAAGCACAGAAGGCAAGACAAGAAGCAACGGATAGAAAGTAATCAAGGAGAGAAGCAACCTATATAACTAAGGATACATTTTAGTTAAAACAATTAATCAGTGGAACAACTTGCCTCTAGAAGTTGTGGATGTTCCAACACTGGAGATTTTGAAGAAGAGATTGGACAGCCATCCTTCTGAAATCATCTAGGGCAGGGATCTGCAAACTTGGCTCTTTTAAGACTTGTGGACTTCAACTCCCAGAGTTCCTCAGCCAGCTTTGCTGGCTGAGGAACTCTGGGAGTTTCCTGCTTGAGCAAGGGGTTGGACTAGAAGACCTCCAAGGTCCCTTCCAACTCTGTCACAAATAGCCCTCCAGTTAACTTCATTTAGTGGCTGTTCAAAGTTACAGTGGCACTGCTTAAAGAGAAAGAAAGAAGAGATAGATTATTATATGGTTTGGAACAAACGGTATGAATGGCTTGGGACTAGAAATAAAGAATAAAATATAAAGAGGAGAAACTAGAAATGCCAAATACGTATATAATAAATATATAGAAATGTATAAAAGTACCGCTATTAATCTTAGAAAACACAATGGAAATAAAGAAAACGTGACAATGCAGAAAATAAAACAGTAAATGAGATATCGGAGGAAAGGTACAAAAAGGAAAGACGACCACTAATCGTTTAAAAAATAAGATATATTTATATGTTGTATGTTATGTATTTGTCATATTATGTGTCACAATAAAATAAGAAGAAAAAAAACCCAAAGAAAAAAGCCAGGTCAGCTTTTGCGATCTTCTGACAGGCCAAGTCAAGAGGGCAGGCTAAACAATTGCAACAATTCACTTCACAACAATGAAAGACAATACGCAAGAAAGATACTTAAAGGAATGGAAAAAATGGATTGACTATATTCAAAGTAGATATCAGACTAAGAGTTATCAGATTGTTTTTGAATGATTATGATGTATTATTTTTGTTTGTTTTTGGGGGAAGTTAGGAATTGATGATTGTAGGGGTATAATTATGTTGGGACGAAAATTTTTTTAGCATATGTGTTTTATTTTTAACTATACCTTGTGCTCGTTCCGGGAAGTCGGGGGGGGGGTTGTGAAGGGAGGGGGGAGGGGAGGTGGGGGGAAAGGGGGGGAAAAATTTCTGTAAAACTTTTTGAATTAAAAGAGGGCAGGCTAAACAATTGCAACAATTCACTTCACAACGGCGGTCGTAAAATGGGACCAAACTCACTTAACAAATGTTTCACTGAGCAACCGATCCATTTTGGGGCCCGTTGGGGTCATAAAGTCAAGGAATAGCTGTATTTTCTGTCATTTAACTTCCAGGCAACTGGCTTCTTCTTCTTTTTTTTTTTTTTTCCTTGCCACCCCGTCCTGGGCTTTCTGAGCTAGCAAAAACTCAAGGAAAGACACCAAGCAGGTTTGCAGGGAGTCCCGACTCATCTGTTTCCAAAACTGAAAAGGGGCCCTTTTAGTTTTTTTGTTTTTCCAATTTCCAAGGCTGGCACAAAAGACAGATGGGGTCAACCAGCTCTCCTTTTGAATCCGACGTGCCTCCGGCTCAGCCAACAGTGGGTTGAGGCAGCTGCTGACGTCAGAGCCAGTCTGGAAATGGGATGCTTTCAAGCTTTGTTATTTTAGATCTGAGCTGGCGGGAAGAGTTGCTGGACCGAGAGAGCTGCTCTCTGTGTCTCTTTCTTTTTCATTCCCTACTCCTCTCAGGCTGAAACTACAATGCTGGGCTAACAGGGGTTATATACCTGCCAGGAAACCTATATGTACATACTCCAGAAAGCCATGAGGGTAAGAAAGATTTTGTGGTGTTGTTGTTTTTTTCTCCTTCCTATCGTTTTTTCTTCCTTCTTTTTTCACTCCCTTTCCAAAGGCGAGCCGGTAATATTTGAAACTCTCTTAAAAGAAAAGTTGAATGGGGGGAAAAAAAATGTTTTTGATTGATCTCCAGTCTACTCTAGGCAAGTTGTTAAAAGTCAGGCGTGGGAATATCCTTAGCTGTTCTGAAGAACGTAGGAACTCAAATGTTCAACAGAGGTTGAAGTTTTTTCTTTGCTTTTGCCGTCCAAGCGAGTTGTCGCGTTCCTGCTTCAGGCTGCCCTTTCTGGTTTGGCTTAAGCAGCTTGGCTGCCGTTGGGTAAATAAACATAATAACAGGAGCTTTTTCAGTCCTTCGGAGACAGTGCAAATAACACGCTTTTGGAACGGTTCGATTTAGAAACAGGAGAGCTGCAGCCGCTGCATTCTTGGGTCTCTCTTGACAGCAAAGACAGACAGAACAACAAGTGCAAGGGACTTTTAGCCTGCGTACGGGAAGGTGTGCAAACATATATATTTTTTTTTTGACTCAAAAGATTCTTAGCGTGCCAAAAGGTTCTTTCGCGCCAACGCTCGCTAACTTGTAACTTGGAGGCTGTGTTTTGGGTGCATTTTTGCTCTGTTTCCTGAAAACTAGCTCGCCTACCGCTGCAGACGGATGTTGTTCGTTTGGGCACTTTTCCAACATTTCGTTGCTTAGTTTATGGAGCGATCACAAGGCAATATCTGCCCCCCACGCTGTCATGAATCGACCAGTGAAAAGGAGCTAAACAGTCCACCGTTCTCAACTTTTCTCTCTTAAGGTTACCTCTCCCAAAAGTGGAGGAACGATTGGAAAGTCCTGGGTGGGGCAAAGAGGTCTTGGTTCATTAACCCAAGAACATAGAAAATTGAAAGGTGCCGCTCACTTTTCTGGTAACCCATTGAAGCCACCGACTTCATGCCTCGAGTGGCTGAAAAGGGGCGTGCATAAGAGCACCGGCGTGCCTACCGTTCCTGTCCTAATGTTCTCTTTGATTGTATCCAATTTTGTATAGTTATTACATACTTATGCTTATATATATGCTTATTCATTGTATAGTTATTTCATGCTTATGCTTATATATACTGATGTGACAAAATAAATAAATAAAACATAAAAATAAATAAAAGGAATTTAAAAGCTGCCAGCGAATTGAGAATGAATGTTTCAAAGCTGGCAGGAATAGTTAACACTCCAGAAGATAGGCTTAAGATACGAAAGGATCTTGACGGACTTGAATACTGGGCGCTATCTAACTAAATGAAATTCAATGGTGAAAAAAGCAAGGCTCTACATTTAGGCAAGGAAAACCAAATGCACAGGTAGCGTAAACGTGGTACCTTGCTCAATAGTAGTAACTATGAGAGGGATCTTGGAGTCCTAGTGGATAATCATTTAAATATAAGCCAGCAGTGTGCTGCAGCTGCCCAAAAAGCCAACACAGTTCTAGGCTGCATAAACAGAGGGATAGAATCAAGATCACGTGAAATGTTAATACCATTTTATAATGCCTTGGTAAGGCCACACTTGGAATATGGCATCCAGTTTTGGTCGCCACGATGTAAAAAAGATGTTGAGACTCTAGAAAGAGTACAGAGAAGAGCAACAAAGATGATTAGGGGCCTGGAGGCTAAAACATACAAAGAACGGTTGCAGGAATTGGGTATGTCTAGTTTAATGAAAAGAAGGACTAGGGGAGACATGATAGCAGTGTTCCAATATCTCAGGGGCTGCCACAAAGAAGAGGGAGTCAAGTTATTCTCCAAAGCAACTGAGGGTAGGACAAGAAGCAATGGGTGGAAACTAATCAAGGAGAGAAGCAATTTAGAACTAAGGAGAAATTTCCTGACAGTTAGAACAATTAATCAGTTGAACCACTTGCCTCCAGAAGTTGTGAATGCTCCAGCACTGGAAGTTTTGGATAACCATTTGTCTGAAGTGGTTTAGGGTTTCCTGCCTAAGCAGGGGGTTGGACTAGAAGACCTCCAAGGTCCCTTCCAACTCTGTTATTCTATTGTATTGCCGTGTTCAAATAAACAGAAAAACAGAGTGGGAACGGGCCTTGAAGGTCTTCTAGTCCAACCCTCTGCTCAAGCAGAAAACCCTATGCCATTCTGGACAAATGGCTGTCCAGTCTCTTCTTAAAAACCTCCAGCGATGGAGCACCCACAACTTTTGAAGGCAAGCCATTCCGCTGGTTGATTGTTCTTCCCTGTCGGGAAATTTCTCCTTATTTCTAGGTTGCTTCTCTCCTGGCTTAGTTTCCATCCGTTGCTTCTTGTTCTGCCTTCTGGTGCTTTGGAGAATAGGTTGACACCCACTCTTCTTCGTGTGGCAGCCCCTTACCTGTTAGAAGACTGCATGGCCAGACCCATCTCATCAAGAATTGTCCCTGTGGTTTGCCTTACACTGAAAATGGAGAGGGTTGCTAAGCAGTTTAGATTCCTGCCTATGAGATACATGCATATGCTCAGAACAAACCACGGGTGACTGTTTCGTAGTCACAGGGACACGCGTTGGCACATTTGCTGGTAAATGACACTTAGGAGTTGGCACAGGTGCTGAGCAGCGTGTGCCAGTTTCATCCCAGGAGATGTTGTCAAAGAAAGCCTTGGACAGTTGCCAGAGTTTAAACAACGGATGGCAGTTAACAACACTTCTCTCTCTTTTTTTTTTCTTGTGAGATCCTAAGTGGAAGGGAGACCACGAAAATAGAACCTGGGTTGGAAGTGAACTAATCTTGCTTATTCGAAGTTGCTGAGCAGAATCCATCATGTATTTACATGTTTATGTCCCTCATTGTTGTGACGCAGGCCCAAGTAGGTAGTAATAAACTTAGTCCGTGGAAAAACAAACTTTATTCAAACAGCTGGGAAACATAGTTCAACTCAAAGTAAAATAAATGCCTCCCAACACGAATTCCTCAGTTATCTCACAAACCTTAGTCCAATTAGGCAAACTGCCAAAGGCCCTTCCTGGAAAACATCCAGAAGCCACAAAAACAAAACCATATACGAAGCAGAGGACGAAGCAGAAGATGCAGCTACAACGTTGTTTTCCGGCAAAGCTGAAACACCGGTGCTGGTCTGTTTTAAGCCTCATGGGAGGGGCCAATCATCTCTTGGCCCTACTCCCGAGTTGTCCTCTCTGCTTGAGCTGCTCTTGCCTTCTGGCAGCTCTTCTCATGCGTGTATTAGGAACAGGCTCCTCCTGTTCCTCTGCCTCACTACTATCAGTCTCTGGAGGCTCTGGAGTCCACACCTTACTTCCCGATGGCCCTGGCCTCACCTCAGCCTCATCGCTGTCCGACTCCGTTGCCTGCTCTGTAGGCTGCTGACGGACCACAACTCTCATCTCACTGATAACAGCAACTCTGGACAGCTTACAACCTATTAATTTTTTTTTTAAAAAAAACACTGTTTCATAAAAAAAAAATTTAAAAAAAAAGTTAAAAAAAGATCTTACAAAGCAATTAAAATTCAATGTTAACTCAAATGTTAAACATCGGAAGGATCGGTTCTTTCTCCTTCACACATAATATAGAATAGAATAAGAGTTGGAAGGGACCTTGGAGGTCTTTTAGTCCAACCCCCTGCTTAGGCAGGAAACCCTACTCCATTTCAGACAAATGGTTATCTAAAGTCTTCTTAAAAACTTCCAGTGTTGGAGCATTCACAATTTCTGGAGGCAGGTTATTCCACTGACTAATTGTTCTAACTGTCAGGACAATTGATTAATATGGAGAGCTTTAAGAATGATCCTGGGATATTCACAAGATATTTTGTAAAGTTGTCGTTTCAGAAATATTTGGTTTCTGTTACATTTGTAGAAAGCAACAAGGATTAAGATAAAATGCATCAATATCAGGATGAGAATTATGCAAGTATTCTTCTTAATAGTCTAGAGAGGTTTGTATATCTCCATTGTGTGTTTACAGAGTCACAGGTTGGGAGTTTGCCCTTCTCTGGCCCTAAATTTGTTATTTCTATGTTGGCTAAACATATATTAAATATATATATACAGCTCCCCAAAAATATGGCATGGCTGCATCCATGAAGTTATTCAAGTTCCTGGACGGTTTAAGGCATATCTTAAGAGCCGCGGTGGCGCAGTGGTTAGAATGCAGTACTGTTGACTGCCGGCTGCCTGCAGTTCGGCAGTTCGAATCTCACCAGGCTCAAGGTTGATTCAGCCTTCCATCCTTCTGAGGTCATAAAATGAGGATCCAGATTGTTGGAGATAAGAGGATGACTCTGTAAACCGCTTAGAGAGGGCTGTAAAGCAGCGTGAAGTGGTATATAAGTCTAAGGGCCATTGCTATTGCTCTTGACTCAGCCTTCCATTCTCCTGAGGCCATAAAATGAGGACCCAGATTGTTTGGGGCAAGAGGCTAAATCTGTAAACTGTTTAGAGAAGGCGGTAAAGCAGTGGTGGGTTTCAATTTTTGTTACTACCGGTTCTATGGGTGTGGCTTGATGGGCGTGGCTTGGTGGGCATGGCAGGGGAAAGATACTGTAAAATCTCCATTCCCACCCCACTCCAGGGGAAGGATATTGTAAAATCTCCATTCCCACCCCACTTCAGGGGAAGGTTACTGCAAAATCCCCATTTCCTCCTGATCAGCTGGGACTCGAGAGGCAGAGAATAGATGGGGGCAGGGCCAGCCAGAATTTTTACTACTGGTTCTCTGAACTACTCAAAATTTCCGCTACCGGTTCTCCAGAACTGGTCAGAACCTGCTGAAACCCACCTCTGCTGTAAAGCACTGTGAAATGGTATATAAGTCTAAGTGCTATTGCTATTGCTATTGACTCAATATTCCATCCTTCTGAGGTCATAAAATGAGGACCCGGATTGTTGGGGGCAAGAGGCTGACTCTGTAAACCGCTCAGAGAGGGCTGTAAAGCACTGTGAAGTGGTATATAAGTCTAAGGGCCATTGCTATTGACTCAGACTTCCATCCTTTCAAGGTTAGTAAAACAATGGTTGGAGGCAATAGGCTGACTCTGTTTAGAGAGGGGTGTGTGAAGCACTGTGAAGTGATATATAAGTCTAAGGGCTAAGCCTAAGTGCTTATTGCTCTCTGGATAAGTCCCTGCTGGAGCAGAACCAAGCTCCATTTTGCCTTCTGTTTTCAACGATAGCCAGCCAGGTAATTTTGCTTCTGGGAAACTTAAGAACTGTGGAAGGAAAAACTCTTCCTGTGTGGTCTTTCTGACATCAGCCTCTTCTCTAGAAGAGTTGTTGCCCTGAGCTGTCAGAGCTTAGAGCCTCTTAAAGGCTCGTCTTTGTCAAAGATGACTCCACAGGTAGTGAAAACCTTGCAGCTGTCAAACCTGCAAGGGTTTGACACAGGGGTGAAATCAGTGGTGGGATTCAAGTAATTTAACAACTGGTTCTCTGCCCTAATGATTTCTTCCAACAACCAGTTTGCCAGATTGCTTAGAAAGCTAACAACCAGTTCTCCCGAAGTGGTGCGAACTGGCTGAATCCCACCACTGGGTGAAATCTACTTACCTTCCTTACTGATTCAGAAGTTCACGCACCGCGTGCGTGCAACACATGCACATGCAGACTTTCTACACATGCACAAAACCTTTTGCACATGCACAGAAGGTAAAAAACACATTACTTCCTGGTTAAAACCAGGAAGTAATGACACCCGGGCAGGTGGGAGGAGTTTCACTCCGCCATCACTACCAGATCGCCGAACCACTGGCCACAATTGCTACCGGATCACACGATCCGGTCCGAACCGGGAGCATTTCACCCCTGGTTTGACAGGAACGGGAAAACGTCACAACAAGCTCATAGCGACAGGAAAACGTCAACAAGCTCAAAGCAAAATGAAGATTTGTAGGAGAGTCAATATATGGTGGGCGGGAAGGATCAAAATTCTCCGCCCGGTTAAAAACAGCTTCCTTCCAGGGCCCAGGTAGTCAAGAATCAATAAAGGAAAATGGAATGGCGAAATGCATACGAGAGTAGAACGTAGAATCGTAGGGCTGGGAGGGACCTCGGAGGTCTGCTAGTCTGGGCCAACCCCCTGCTCAAGAATTTAGCTTTGAACATTGATGCGGTACACTTATCCTGCAATTCTATCTGTGCCTGCTGAGAAATAATTATGATTGAGATCAGGAAATGCTGTTCTCAACATGGACATATGTCGAGTCCATGGTCAAACAGCTCACCCTGTAGGGGTTTTCCACTCTAGACACTTTCTTCAGATACTTAGTTTGATCAGTATTTCAAATGTTGAACTTGACTTCCTTTTTTCCACTAGCCTAATTGTGTGATTTCAGTTTTACACGCGGCATTCTGCTTTGAATGATATTCAGGTATTGCTACGTTTGGTGAGTGCCATATAGCACGTTTTTGTCGCTTTGGGTGAATGAGAATGAGCCTCTAGTTTTACAAAGCCATATTTCAGAATCAGAATAGAGCTGGAAGGGACCTTGGAGGTCTTCTAGGCAGGAGACCCTAAACTATCCCAGTGAAATGGCTGTCCAGTCTCTTCTTGAAAAAAAATCTCCCGTGATGGAGCTCCCACAACTCCAAGGAAGGAAGCTATTTCACTAATTATTTGTTCTCACTGGCAGAAAATTTCTCCTTAGTTCTAGCTTGGATCTCTCTTTAATGATCTTCCATCCATTACTTCTGGTCCTGCCCTCGGGTCCTTTGGAGAAGAAGTCAGTCACCTCTTCTCTGTGACAGCCCACCCTGTACTGGGAGACTGCTATCATATCGTTGAAGATGGATGACACTTTTGTGAAACTGCGTGGCAAGGTCAGGATTGATCAAAGGGCTCCGTCTTAGAAATAGTGTGAAGGTGGACAATGTAGAAAGTGACATTCTAGACAGAACGCTTTCTGCATTGTCTATCTTCACATGCTCCTAAGTTGAAGGGTCCTTGGTGCTGTCTGAGCTTGGTTTTCTTGAAGACGTTCCATTACCAAACTAGGTAACATCATCAGGTGATAATACTGATGATGTTACCTAGTTGGGTAATGAAATGTCAAGCAAGCTCAGAGAGCATTAAGGACCTCACAGTCCTCCTCCTCCTCCTCCTCCTCCTCCTCCTCCTCCTCCTCCTCCTCATTTCTGCAAACCCCATTTCCTTCTAGCACTGATGATGTTACCTAGTTGGGCCATGAAACTTCTGCAAGAAAAAAACCAAACTCAGAGAGCACCAAGGACCCCTCATTTCCACCCTGAACACAGTTTCGCATGCGTGTCATCCCTACCAGAACAGAGATAGAAAGTTTTCCTCCATTCCAAAATTTATAATATGCATCCAGATCAGAGGTGGTATTCAGCTGGTTCAGACTGGTTCGCCCGAACCAGTAGCGCCACCTGCCCACCTGCCCCAGCTCGATGCCATCCTATTTAGGCACATTTTTGAGGCCATGCACATGTGTGGAAGGTGCGTGTGAGAGCAAAGTGGGAGGCCAGGTGTATTTATTTATTTATTTATTTATTTATTTATTTATTTATTTTTTTATTTTTTTATTTTGTCACAACAGTATACACAAACGTAATATATAAGCAAAAGTATGCAACAACTATATTAATTTGATATAATGAAAGGGAACCATAGGGCAGGAACGGTAGGCACATTTGTGCTCTTATGCACGCCCCTTATAGTCCTCTTAGGAATGGGGTGAGGTCAATAGTAGACAGTTTTTGGTTGAAGATTTTGGGATTTTTGAGAAGAGACCACAGAGTCAGGTAGTGTGTTCCAAGCGTTAACAACTCTGTTACAAAAGTCATATTTTCTGCAATCAAGATTGAAGCCGTTAACATTAAGTTTGAATCTATTGTTTGCTCTTGTATTATTGCGATTGAAGCTGAAGTAGCCTTTAACAGGAAGGACATTGCAATAGATGATTCTGTGTGTTAAACACAGGTCTTGTCGGAGTCGGCGGAGTTCTAAGTTTTCTAATCCCAGGATTTCAAGTCTGGTGGTATAGGTATTTTGTTGTTTTGTTATGTGCAGAAGGCAAGCGAGCGCACAAACCTTGTTCGCATGTGCACACGTGTGGCAAACCAGTAGTAACATAACGTGAAACCCACTGCTGATCTAGATTAACTGCCTGCTAACTACCTTAGCAGCCCACCAGAAATCTCATCCCTATATCTGAAATGGACAAAGTAAACTCCCAAGCAAAATTAAGCCATCTTCCAGCCGACTCCCGCTTCTCAAACTAGCCTGTGTGTTCCCCCAAACAATGCCTTGTGACTAAATTTATGAAATGCCACCAAAAATTACTGCAGAAGCACTTTGGCGTACAATCACCCGGTCTCATTCTTCAATTAGATTTTCTTTAGCGGCTGTACATTCTGTCTTCAAATTCCAATTCTCATGACTCACTCCCAAACATTTGAATGGCAAACTTTGGACTGAACTGCGGGAAGAATGCTTCTGTTTACTATTAGGAACATTTCTTTTCCTAATTTGTAAATAGCCATGCAGAATTTGTTGGACAAGATGTACAAGATCTATTTTTAACCGTTTTGAGGAGAAACAGTTGAAAAACTGTTTAACTGTTTCTTTCCTTTTTTAAAAAAAAATGTCATCTCTTAGCATCAGCACTGAGAGTTGAGTGAACAGATTTGACAAATCCTCAAATCATTAGATAAATATTAACTGTCATTTTGGAAGAAGCTGCCTTAAAAGGAAAGAGAAGCTTGGAATTACCGCTTTACACAGCAAAGTATCTCCAGCACATGTTGTTGGAGCACTCATTCCACATTCTACATGTAGTATTTCTGCTTTCTGTTTGGCATTTTTCCCCCTCCTTCTGCATAAGTGAATACAGACTCCAAAAGGAAAGGAAAGGAAAGGAAAGGAAAGGAAAGGAAAGGAAAGGAAAGGAAAGGAAAGGAAAGGAAAGGAAAGGAAAGGAAAGGAAGTAAATGGATAAAGAAAGAAAGGAAAGGGAAGGAAAGGAAAGGAAAGGAAAGGAAAGGAAAGGAAGTAAATGGATAAAGAAAGAAAGGAAAGGGAAGGAAAGGAAAGGGAAGGAAGTAAATGGAGAAGGAAAGGAAAGGAAAGGAAGTAAATGGATAAAGAAAGGAAAGGAAAGGGAAGGGAAGGGAAGGGAAGGAAGTAAATGGATAAAGAAAGAAAGGAAAGGGAAGGAAAGGAAAGGAAAGGAAAGGAAGTAAATGGATAAAGAAAGAAAGGAAAGGAAAGGAAAGGAAAGGAAGTAAATGGAGAAAGAAAGGAAAGGAAAGGAAAGGAGAGAGAGGGAGAGGGAGGGAGGGAGGGAGAAGTTTTATCTGCTTTGTTTAAAATGGAAGAATTGCAAGAAATTATGGCCGACGCCATGATTGGGTGTCTGCTACCATCCCAGGAGACATTCGCTCAGAGCTAAAATAAATTAAAGCCCTCTCGGAATTGAGTTTAATCCCTGGTGATTTATACGGACATATCCGTTCTGTTTTCTTCAACAGTTTGGCACTATTTTCTTCTGACCTTCCAATTTATCCTCCAGCCTATATTTCCAAGATAGACCCCCCCACACACACACACACTAAAATTCTCACCAGGGTCGGTCTTGTTTAGCGTCCTTGATCAGTGACTCAGAGCTAGATGTTCCCATCTATCTGGGCAGGTGCGAGATAACGGGGCAAAATGTTTCAAAACAGCCTGTAGGAGCTGCAGTTGCAAGAAACATAAATACTTAACTTTTTTTAAAAAAAAAGTCCATAGGAGAATAGAAATTGTTGCTGAGGCTTATCCAAATCAGCTTCATAAAAGGATGTTGTAAAAGTCCTGACTGGCTGAACTGCTAAACTATCAGAAGGAAGGCAGAACATTTTTCTTCTACTACTGGCTCTAAAAGAGAAATGTAATAATAAGGATAGCTACGTAAACGAAGCGGGCTTAGGAGATGGTGGATTCAGGCAGTGAAGCAATTGGGAGGGGAATGAAAAGTTTCTATAGGAGTAGTTCAATAGTAGGTTCCTCTTACCTTCACTACTGGTTCACTTTGCTCGCATGCGGCACTTCCGCGCATGCGCAGAACATCCGTGATGATGTCCAGGCAGATGAGCGGAACCTCCCGCCACCACCACTACCGATTCGCCCAAACCAGGGTGAGCCAGTAGAAACCTACCCCTGGAAAAGTTGTAATAGATAACAGAATGCCTGTTGTGTCTGCGCCCCCCGAGCCAGGCCCCCTACCAGAAAGTGACTTGGAAAGTGAGGGGGAAGGGCCGTCAGGACTTACCTCGGGAGCACCGGCTTCCCTGGCTCAGCTCCAGGAGCCAGAGGCAGGCCAGGTGGAAGAGATAATGAGGCCTCTGTCCCCTGACTCTTTCCCCCCCCCCAGGCCATGCCGACAGACCCAGCTGATGGCAATCAGGCCTGGCTGGACTCTAAGTTTCGTAGGCAGGAGAGGCAGGAACAACAGAAACAGGGGTGGGGCAGGCCTAGGAAGTGCTGAGTCATGGAGCCACACCCCACAGGATATAAAGGCAGCACGAGCTGCTGTGCCTCTTCGTAGCAGGCAAATTAACTGCTTAACTAAGTGCTGAAGTTTGTTCCTGGGTGACTCATTGGCATCGAGGGAGACAACAGAGACACTTGGCAGATGCTCGCTATTTTGCTGCCAGAGCTGATAGTGCCGGCTAATAAAGCCATCGCTCGGACAGAGGCGAAGGGGGACAGAACAATGCCACTAAGAATAACAGAATCGGAAGGGACCTTGGGGGTCTTATAGTCCAACCCCCTGCCCAAGCAAGAGACCCTATACTATTCCAGACAAGTGGATGTCCAGTCTCTTCTTAAACACTTCCAGTGATGGAGCACCCACAACTTCTGAAAGCTGGCCTACGATATTAACTTTCTTGGGCATGGGGGGAGTGAAGTTTTTGTGTCTATCATGGTGAGATACAGTCAATGTTCTTCGGTGGACTTAGGAAATTAAATTCGGCTAGGTAGTGTCCCTTGGCTAAGCTTTAAATGCTCAGCTGGGTCAAACCTGGTTAAGACTTGGACAGGCAAGAATATCTCTGGGCTGTGAGCTAGACGGGGAAATTGAGAAAGTTTTCCAGAAGTGTCAAAACCACTTCTCATCTATGGCTCAGAAGGCTGCATGGGACACATCTGTCAAGTAGAGCTTGATAGAAAAGATTTTACTTACACGGGTAACTCGACGCCAATGAGCTAGAACTGTGATGGAGAACCTATGGCACACAGGTCAGAAGTGGCAGGCAGAATCCTCTCTGTGGGCACACGCGCCATCGCCAGCTGCTCTTCTGGTTTCTGTTGTTTACATGCACACCGGCCAGCTGGTCTTTGTGGGCACCAGAGAGCTGGAAAACAGCCTGAAAATTGCCCAAAACAACAGCCAAAAAACAGGCTATTTTGGGGGGCATTTTCTGGCTGTTTTCCAGAAAGTTTTCAGGCCATTTTACAGGCCATTTCCAGGCCTGAGAAACAGCACAAAAACAGCCAGAAAACAGCCCCAAAATAGCCTAAAAACGGCCCGAAATATGGCCAGAAAACAGCCCAAAAAACAGCCTTAAAATGGCCAAAAAAAAGGCCAAAAAACAGGCATCTGCACTGGCTAGTTGGTTGGCATTCGGGCGCGCGCACATGCAAGCCGAGGCACATGCATTCTGCTTTGGGCACGCGGCAGAGGTGGGTTTCAGCAGGTTCTGACCAGTTCTGAAGAACCGGTAGTAGAAATTTTGAGCAGTTCCGAGAACCGGTAGTAAAAATGTTGACTGGCCCCACCCCCATCTATTCTCTGCCTCCCAAGTCCCAGCTGATTGGGATGAAATGGGGATTTTGCAGTAACCTTCCCCCAGAGTGGGGTGGGAATGGAGACTTTACAATATCCTTCCCTGCCATGCCCACCAAGCCATGCCCACCAAGCCATGCCACACCCATCAAGCCACACCCACAGAACCGGTAGTAAAAAAAAAAAATTCAAACCCACCACTGGCACTCGGTCTCGAAAAGGTTCGCCCTCACTGATCTAGAACACAAACCGGTCTGACTCTAGAAAGGAAATCCAGAGGAAGAGGGAGAGAGACTGAGGCTAGAGTCGGGCCACGCAGGTCTGACTCTTCAACTTATGACAACTGAGCCCAGCGTTTTTTGTTGCTAAGCGAGACAGTTGTTAAGTGAATTTTGCCCTATTTTAACACCTTTCTTGCCACCGTTGTGAGGTGAATCACGGTGGTCATTAAGTTAATAACAAGGTTGTTAAGTGAATTCTCCATCGGCTTTGCTTGTCAGAAGGTCACAAAAGGGAATCGCATGACCCCGGGACCCTGCAACCATCATAAATACGAGTCAGTTGTCAAGCATACGGATTTTGATCACATCCCGTGGGGATGCTGCAACGGTTATAAGGGTGAAAGACGTTCATAAGTCACTTTTTCCAGTTTCTTTGTAACCTCGGTCACTAAATTTATTTATTTTTATTTATTTTATTAAATTTCTATACCGCCCTTCTCCCGAAGGACTCAGGGCGGTGTACAGCCAAAATAAAACACAGAATATATACAATTAAAAGAATTTAAAATGAACTATTACTATGCGGCCGATAATTAAAACATTTAAAAATTTAAAATATTATTAAAACCCCAATTTAAAAACAACTATTTATGCCAGTCCTGCTTGAATGAATAAATATGTTTTAAGCTCACGACGAAAGGTCCGAAGATCAGACACTTGACGTAAGCCAGGGGGGAGTTCGTTCCAGAGTGTTGGTGCTCCCACAGAGAAGGCCCTACTCCTGGGGGCCGCCAGCCGACATTGTTTGGCGGACGGCACCCTGAGAAGGCCCTCTCTGTGAGAGCGTACGGGTGAACTGTTTTAAGTCTGGACTACCTTTATATATCTCTCAATTCCTGGCAGATAGATGGGGAAGAAATGGAGGTAGTAACAGATTTTATTTTCCTGGGCTCCAAGATCACCGTAGATGGGGACTGCAGCCAAGAAATTAAAAGACGCTTGCTCCTGGGGAGGAAAGCTATGGAAAATCTAGACAGCATACTAAAAAGCAGAGACATCACCCTGCCAACAAAAGTGCGTATAGTCAAGGCTATGGTTTTCCCAGTTGCAATGTATGGCTGTGAAAGTTGGACCATAAGGAAGGCTGAGCGCCAAAGAATTGAGGCCTTTGAACTCTGGTGCTGGAGAAGACTCCTGTGAGTCCCTTGGACTGCAAGGTGATCACACCACTCAGTCCTAGAGGAGATCAACCCTGACTGCTCTTTAGAAGGCCAGATCCTGAAGATGAAACTGAAATACTTTGGCCACCTAATGAGAAAGAAGGACTCACTGGAGAAGAGCCTAATGCTGGGAATGATTGAGGGCAAAAGAAGAAGGGGACGACAGAGAAACGAGGTGGCTGGATGGAGTCACTGAAACAGTTGGCATGAGTTTAAATGGACTCCAGAGGATGGTAGAGAATAGGAAGGCCTGGAGGAACATTGTCCATGGGTTTGCGATGGGTCGGACATGACTTCGCAACTAACAACACCACTTGTATAAAGACAAGGAACTGTATAGTAACTGAAAATCAGAATTTACCTCTTTAGTTCCAAGGTTCAACTATTCAAGTTCTGGCAATGATAAACTTGAAAAAAAAAATGATAAAGTCAATCTCAAACAGTAAAGTACAAGTAGTCCTGAACTTATGACGACAAAGGAGCCCAAACTTTCTGTTGCTAAGTAAGACATTGGTTTAATCAGTTTTGCCTCCGTTTTTACGACCTTTCTCACCAGCGTTGTTAAGTGAATCACCGCAGTGAATAAGTTAGTCACCCGACTGTGAAATGAATCTGGTTTCTCCACCGACTTGGCTGGTCAGAAGGTCGTATAAGGGGAATCCCGTGATTTATGACACTGCGACCGTCATAAATACGAGTCAGTTGCCAAGCATCCGAATTTTGATCACATGATCATGGGGGATGCTGCAAAGTTTGTAACGCTGAAAAATGGTCACAAAGTCACTTTTTATTTTCCCGGTCTGATTGTAAATCGGGACGGTCGCTAAATGAACTGTCGTAAGTCGAGAACTACCTGTATTCATGGAGAATGGAAGAATTGTCCTGGAACAAAGGAAGGAAACTGATTTCACCAGAGCAGCTTCTGATATATTCCCTTAGTGTCTCACTAAGGTACAGCTTAGTAACCTTGAAAACTCAAGAATAGTAAACAAGAGCTATTGAGAAACCATGTGGAGGAGGGCTTAATTGCTTTGACATCTGCCAGTAGTAGTAACAATTGGTTTCTCTTAGAAAGCCATGGCAACTCGCTCTTTTCTCGCCTCTGTGCAATTTCCCTTCGGACAATGCCGATATTTATAATTGTTGCACAGTGGAGTAAGAAAAGAATAGGACACAACAGAGCCGGGTTGCAAAAAACTGGGTGACCACCAGATGGAACCAAAGAGTTATTGGGAGCCATATGGAAGGGTGGGAGGAGAACAGATCTCTGCCGTTGGTTCAGCAGTGTGGGTGTGCTGTCGTATATGAACAAGCGGAGACACGCAAGGCAGTCTAAACTAGGTGTTATTATTTCTGGATTATGTCTCGGTTGCATCTTGCTGGCTTCTGATCGGTTTAGAGGAATCGTTACGTGTTCCTGCATATATTTTTTTCCCCTCAATAGTAGGTAGGTAAAGGTAAAGGTTCCCCTTGCACATACGTGCTAGTCGTTGCCGACTCTAGGGGGCGGTGCTCATCTCCGTTTCAAAGCCGAAGAGCCAGCGCTGTCTGAAGACGTCTCCGTGGTCATGTGGCCGGCATGACTCAATGCCAAAGGCACACGGAATGCTGTTACCTTCCCACCAAAGGTGGTCCCCATTTTTTCTACTTGCATTTTTAGGTGCTTTCGAAACTGCTAGGTTGGCAGAAGCTGGGACAAGTAACGGGAGCTCACCCCGTTACAAGCCAGCACCAGGGATTCGAACCACTGAGCTGCCGACCCTTCGATTGACAAGCTCAACGTCCTAGCCCCTGAGCCACCATGTCCCCAATAGTAGCTAGTTTCTGCTAAATTAGCTTTGGCAATGAAGCTGGCACCAATTGGCCCTCAAAATGCTGCTCTTCGGTTAGCAGCGAGCTAGAGGTGGCAGCTAAACTTGGATCCTTTCTAGAGTGGATCATAACTCTTGAGGAAAGATGCTTGCCGGGTCTTAAACCGGTGAAACAAAATTGAGACGAAGCATTGACATACCAAAGAGTCATTCCAAATTGCTTGCCTTTGAACATCCAAACTGCTTGCCTTTGAACAGGGATGGGTGCTTTCATTACTGGAGGCTTTCAAAAAGACACTGGACAACTATTTGTCTGCAATGGTATAGAGTTTCCCACTTGAGCAGGGGGTTGGACTAGAAGATCTCCAAGGTCCCTTCCCGCTCTATTATTCTATGTTCTATCTTTCTAATCAGTTGAGATAGAGCATATCTGGGCAAAAAAGCATCTTCTTCCATGTCAGACTTGGAGAACTTGCTTGCAATGGTATAGGGTCTCCTGCCCGATCAGGGGGCTGGACTGGCTCTCAGGTCCCTTCCAGCTATGTTATTCAGTTATTTCTGTAATTTAACCAAGCATTGAACAAGGCCTAGGAAGTAAAGATCCTTGAAATTATCTCTCAAATTATACTCACTGTTAAAATGTTTTTATGCATATTGCTTTCATGCCGTTCTGTTCTTTCCGGCTCTTAAATTATATTTTATCAGTTTTTAACTCATGTGAGAGCTTTTTAAAAATAGGTTTAGACTTATGAACAATTGCAATTAAGATGCCCTAACCTAATGAAATGAAAAGAATGTAGTGTGCATGAAGAAATGTCTGGAAGATAACAGATTAAATGTACCATGTTAGGGTTGTTGATTTGCAACCACTTTCTTTCTGGTTAAGGTGGTTCCTTTTTTTAACCCTTCCATTGTGAGACAAATCTTATCTTGCCAACCAAATAACAGCATAAGAGTCGTGGTGGCGCAGTGGTTAGTATTGCAGGCTAATTCTGCTGGCCGCCAGTAGTTTGATCCTGACTGGCTCAAGGTTGACTCAGCCTTCCATCCTTCTGAGGTGGGTAAAATGAGGATCCAGATTGTTGAGGGCAATATAACAATAGCAGTTAGATTTATATACCACTTCACAGTGCTTTTACAGCCCTCTCTAAGCAGTTTAAAAAGCCAGCCTATTGCCCCTAACAATCTGGGTCCTCATTTTACTGACCTTGGAATGACAGGGAAGGCTGAGTCAACCTTGAGCCAGTCAGGACTGAACTCCTGGAGTGAGCAGTAAATTAGCCTGCAATACTGCATTCCAACCACTGCACCATCACAACTCTTATCCTGAGTGCTGTAAAGCAGTGATCACCAACCGGTGGTCCATGGACCACTGGTGGTCCGCAAGAAAATTTTGGTGGTCCGCGGTGCACCTGGGCGGAGGAGCTGCTCTGGGATGACCAATGGCCAGTCCTGTGACTAGAGCTCTGGAATATGGGACTGACCAGGTAGCTTATGGTGGGGCTGTACATCTCCACCATAGAGGGAGGTTCATGCAACTTGCAACTTTGCAGTGCAGCCCTCACTGGTCGGAATGAGGTAATGGTGCAAGGGGGATGGCGGTGGCGGTGCAGGCGGGCCGAAGCAATGGTTGGTGGTAACCCCAGGCTGTTTCTTCCCCCTGCTGTAGCTTCCTGTCAGCTGAATCCACCAGTGGCTGTCCCCGCCCTTCGCCCTCCTTTCCCAGTCACTCCTCACCTGGCCTGAGGAGGGAAGGGCAGGGGATGAAGATTTGTTCCATATTCCAGAGCAGGAGCGAAGCTTCGTCTCTTGCTGGATCTTGCGGGTGTTTCTTCCGGCCATTGTTGGTGCTCTGCGCACCTCTCAGCACCAAGACACTGGCTGGCCAATGAGATGAGAGAGAGAGAGAGAGAGAGGGAGAGAGAGAGAGAGAGAGAATAAGAGACAGAGGGAATCAGAGAGAGAATGAGAGAGAATGAGAGAGAGACAGAGAGAGAATGAGAGAATGAGAGAGAGACAGAGAGAGAATGAGAGAGAATCAGAATGAGAGAGGGAATGAGAGAGAGAAAACCAGAGAAAGAATGAGAGAGAAAGGGTGGGATCAGAATGAGAGAGAGAGAGAGAGGGAGAGAGAGAGAGAGAGAGAGAGAATAAGAGACAGAGGGAATCAGAGAGAGAATGAGAGAGAATGAGAGAGAGACAGAGAGAGAATGAGAGAGAATCAGAATGAGAGAGAGGGAATGAGAGAGAGAAAACCAGAGAAAGAATGAGAGAGAAAGGGTGGGATCAGAATGAGAGAGAGAGAGAGAGAGTGGAAGAGAGAGAGAAAGAGAGAGGAGGGAGAATGTCTAAAGGATCGCATCCCGTCACTGGGAGTCCAGGCGCTTCAGCAAGCGGCGCGCTGGATTTGTATTAGTGGTCCATGGGATTTAAAATTATGAACTTGGTGGTCCCTGAGATCCAAAAGGTTGGGGACCCCTGCTGTAAAACACCATAATAATAATAATAATAACAGAGCTGGAAGGGACCTTGGAGGTCTTCTAGTCCAACCCCCTGCCCAGGCAGGAAACCCTACATCATTTCAGACAAATGGTTATCCAACATTTTCTTTAAAATGTACCATGAGATTTGGTATGAGATATACCATGGTATGAGACATACCATGAAGCGGTATATAAGTCTAAGGGCCATTGCTAAGTGCTAGGAGCTTGCCCTTAATCAAATCACAAGCAAAGACTTGTGAGACCCAGCCTTCCAGATGCATCATCTGACAATACTTTCCGTAACGATAACTTGCAGGAAGAGTGCATCATTTGCTTCTATGCCCTTAGTTTACAGTTTAATAATTCTATAGAGGAATTGTTGAGTCTGTCATCTGCACCTCTATAACTTCTGGTTTGGTTCTGCAACCCAACAAGACAGACACAGACTTCAGAGGATAATTAGAACTGCAGAAAAAACAATGGCTACCAACCTGCCTTCCATTGAGGACCTGTATACTACAAGAGTCAAAAAGAGGGCTGTGAAAATATCTACAGACCCCTCACATCCTGGACATAAATTGGTTCAACTCCTACCCTCAAAACGATGTCATAGAAAACCAGAACAACTATATATAAGAACAGTTTTTCCCTGAATGCCATCACTCTGTTAAACAAATAATTCCCTCAACACTGTCAAACTATTCACTAAATCTGCATTACTATTGCTATTAATCTTCTCATCATTCCTATCACCCACATATGACTGTATGACTGTAACTTGTTGCTGTAGCCTTACGATTTATATTGATTGTTTCCTAGTATGATTTGACTGCTTATTTGTATCCTATGATTATCATTAAGTGTTGTACCTTATGATTCTCGACCAATGGATCTTGTCTTTTTATGTACACTGAGAGCATATGCACCAAAGACCAATTCCTTGTGTGTCCAACCACACTTGGCCAATAAAGAATTCTATTCTATTCTATTCTATTCTATTCTATTCTATTCTATTCTATTCTATTCTATTCTATTCTATTCTATTCTATTCTATTCTACTTACTGTACTGTACTGTACTGTACTCTACTCTACTCTACTCTACTCCATTCCATTCCATTCCATTCCATTCTACTTACTCTACTCTATTGTACTCTACTCCAGTCCACTCCACTCCATTCCATTCCATTCCATTCCATTCCATTCCATTCCATTCCATTCCATTCCATTCCATTCCATTCCATTCTATTCTATTCTATTCTTGCATCAGTCCATTGCTTCCAAAGAAATAAGCCCACCTTGATGGTGCATAAGAGCAAGTGGGCATGTCTACCTAACAGAGGCAGGACCCAAAAATTCTGGGACATTCATGGTGCTTCCAAGTCCTTCATGTTGTTTCCTCTCCTTTTTACAGGAAACTATGCCACAGACACCGATATTTTCCAGCATGCTCGGGACAGGATGTAGAGGACAGGTGCAACCAGACTCAGGCGAGAGGAATGGCGATCCTATTTATCAGGATGGGAATCTCATTTCTGGATCCCTGGAGGTCCTCATCCAGCATCTGGTTCCCACCATGGATTATTATCCAGATGTAAGTAGCTGGTTTACCATGGCACTCATCTTTTTGCTGTTGGTTTCCTAGATTCAAGCGTTGACAATACAGGTAAGTCTTCGATTTACGGCTGCAACTGAGCCCAATGTTTCTGTCGCCGAGACGTCTGTTCAGTGAGATTTCTCCCGTTTTACAAACTTTCTTGCCGCAGTCGCTAAGCGAATCAATGCCCTTGCTAAGTTTGGAACACGTGTTGTTAAGTGAATCCGGCTTCCCCAGTGACTTTGCTTTGTCAGAAGGTCGCCAAAGGGGATCGCATGACCCCGGGACACTGCGACCGTCATAAATATGAGTCTGTTGCCAAGCGTCTGAATTTTGATCACACGACGCAGCAACGTTCGTAATTGTAAAAAATGATCGCAAGTCACTTCTTTCAGTGCCATCGTAACTTGGAATGTTCACTAAACGAACTGTTTTAAGTCGAGCTCTACCTGTATTACGAGCTTTTGCAAGTATAGTAAGTAATTTTTTTAAAAAAATTTTTGTCAAGAGCTACAGAAATAATTAAAAACAATTCCTTCCTTAGTCCTGGAGTTGTTTATAGGCAGCAACAACTTCCTGCTTCAGGAGAGGATATGATAGATATAAAGTGGTATTTCCCGAAGAAATCTTGCAAGAACAGAGTTGGCATAAGACAGTCGAACAGCAATCTGGATGAACCCTGGTGGCACAGTGGTCAGAATGCAGTATTTGCAGGCTAATTCTGCTCACTGCCAAGAGTTCATTCCTGACCGGCTCAAAATTGGAGCTGTGGTGGCGCAGTGGTTAGAATGCAGTATTGCAGGAAATCTCTGCCCACTGCCAGTAGTTCGATTCTGACTGGCTCCAAATTGACTCAGCCTTCCATCCTTCCGAGGTCGGTAAAATGAGGACCTAGATTGTTGGGGGCAAGATGCTGACTCTGTAAGCCCCTAAGAGAGGGCTGTAAAAGCACTATGAAGCGGTATATAAGTCCAAGTGCTATTGCTATTAGCTTTATTCCTCTCCTGTAAGTCTTCCTATATAGTAACCCTATTTCCTTTCTTGGAAATGCTGGTCCTTTATTTCAAAAAGTTGCCTTTTAGATTCATTTGTTCGTTCACTCATTCATGTATAAAGAGCTATAGCGGCACAGTGGTTAGAATGCGGTACTGCAGGCAGATTCTGCCCACTGCCAGCAGTTTGATTCTGACTGGCTCAAAGTTGACTCCATCCTTTTGAGGTGGGTAAAATGAGGACCCAGATTGTCGGGGGCCAAGGGGCTGACTCTGTTAAAACCCTCAGAGAGGGCTGTGAAGCGGTATATAAAACTAAGTGCTACTGCTATTCTCAGCTTCTTCTACTGTCATTATTGCATCATGCTAATGAAATAATATAAAACACAGCTGATCTTGGAAAGTAAAGCAGGATCAGATCTAGTTCGTAACTGGATGGGATATGTCAAGAAAATCCAAATGTTGTCTGCTAGACTGGAAAACTAAAAACAATTCTGGAAGATGTCAATCACATGTCACCTCTATCTATATTTTTGCCAAGAAAAATGTGTTGTCATGTTGCAAGCCACAGGAAATGACTTTTAGTTCAAGAAGACCTTCCTTTAACAGACACATACACACACACACACACACACACACACACATTTATTGTACACAAATATACTTGTTCAGTAGATACTATTTTCTCTTTGGAAGTAAGATCTTCATTAGATCTTATTAAAATGTTGGCGATTATAAATTTTTGATGCCTGGGATATTGGGAGGATGGATGGATGGATGGATGGATGGATGGACCAAAGGACAAACAGATAAGGAGATAGATGGATGACAGACAGATAAAATAAAAGCAATTTTTCTTCCGTGCAGTATTTTTAAATGAAACTTAAGATTTTTATTTTCCCATTCAGGCTTAAATCAAAGCTGCACTTGTCTTCATATGTGATACTTACAGTATCAAGCACTGCCTATTTTTATTTATTTGTAGATTGATTTATGTTGTTTGCTGCCTATCTCACTGCAAACGACCCCGGGTAGCTTACAACATTTAATTAAATATCATTTGACTCTTTCGCGTCCGTTGACACCCACAACTCATACATTTTGTGTCACTCTAGTTCCACAACTCACACCCTGCACAATTGAAACACTGGACTCCTTTTTTTTTTTTTTTTTTGGTCCTCCTTGACTTGGCAACTGATGTATTTTGATCCTGGGCTGAGCAAGTGAAAATTCCACCAGAATGCACTTCTGAAATAGATCAGGCAAACACCTGGCTTGGGCATTCTGCTGTTAATTTTGGAACCGCATTAGCACACAGTCCAGGCGGGTTGGGGGGGGGGGAAATCTGCTTGTTCACATTCTCATTATGCTTCTCTAGAGAGGAATTACAGTAATGTCCCAGGCTGGCAGAGAAAGAAAGAAAGAAAGAAAGAAAGAAAGAAAGAAAGAAAGAAAGAAAGAAAGAAAGAAAGAAAGAAAGAAAGAAAGAAAGAAAGAAAGAGGGGAGGGGAAGGAGGAGGGAGGGAGGGAGGGAGGGAGGAAGGAATGAAGGAAGGAAGGAAGGAAGGAAGGAGGGAGGGAGGAAGGAAGGAAGGAGGGAGGGAGAAAGGAAGGGAGGAAGGAAGGAAGGAAGGAAGGAAGGAGGGAGGGAGGGGAGGGAGGGAGGGAGGGAGAAAGGAAGGAGGGAGGGAGAAAGGGAGGGAGGGAGGGAGGGAGGAAGGAAGGAAGGAAGGAAGGAAGGAAGAAAGAAAGAAAGAAAGAAAGAAAGAAAGAAAGAACCAGTAGTTTACTTTAGTGGTTAAAGTAGCAGGCTAGAAACCAGGAGACTGTGAGTTCCAGTCCTTCCTTAGCCATGAAAGCCAGCTAAGTGACTTTGAGCCAGTTCCTCTCTCTCTCAGCCCAAACCACCTCACAGGGTTGTTGTGGTGGGGGGAAGAAATAGGAGGAAGGTGTGTTGGATATATTGGCTGCCTTGAGTTAGAGTTGGCTGCCTTTAGAAAGGAAGGAAGGAAGGAAGGAAGGAAGGAAGGAAGGAAGGAAGGAAGGAAGGAAGGAAGGGGAAATGACTAATTATTCTAGTTAAATCAGAAGAGTGCAAAAACAAAAGAAAGAAAGAGGGAGAGAGAGAAAGAAAGAAAAAAAGAAAGAAAGAAAGAAAGAGAAAGAGAGAGAGAGAGAAAGAAAGAAAGGAAGGAAGGAAGGAAGGAAGGAAGGAAGGAAGGAAGGAAGGAAGGAAGGAAGGAAGGAAGAGAAGGGAAGGGAAAAAAATCACTTGAGAGTACCCTTTTTTTCTCCTGCCATGCTGGAGAGAAAAAAACTAACAAACTGCTGGCTCTCCAGGAAAATCCATTTGCATACAAGAGCTTGTTTGGCACCCAGGGAAATGTGGGTCCTCCCCCCACACCCACCCAGGACAATGAAGCTCCATGTCTGGAATTTAAGAATGGAATGTACTGAACTCCAACTCTTTGGTGCCTGACCATTGCAAGCAACTTTTTCTCCAAACACTCGAACAAATAAACGATTCCAGATCCACCAGTATAAACTGAGGGGCACAATATGCTGGGTTGTTTTGGGGTTCTCCCCCCTTCCTCTTTCCCCAGAAGATATTTCTACATTCTTGCTCTTTAACTAGCAGTTACTATTTTAGTCTCTTCTCCTAGCTCGTTCACCCTCTCGGTCCTCCCTCCTTTAATTTATCACGTCTCTTAGCAACAAGTTTAGGCACTGGAGGAATTCGCCTCATTCTTTCCGATTTGGAGCACCCTGAAGCCTTCTTTTGTTCCGTTTCCAGCTCATTCCGAAGGTTTTTCTTTTGTTTTCGTTTTTGTTGTTTTCCTTTGGCCCCAAATTTGTGTCATCTCCTGACAAACTACTCAGGGCTCAGTCTGGGAGTTCAAGGTTTTCCATTCTCTTTGGCTCATTTTTAAAATCACAACTGATATAAAACACTGCCAGAGTTGGGCCTTAGCTTCCATGGATGGTGTCCCTTCTTTGTGGATGGTAGCCTTTGGTTCAGAGGAAGTCGCTGTTTGAGGCACGTGGGCCTGAAATCAAAAGAATGGAAGATATGGTCAATGTTATTGTGTGAAGTTTCTAAAGCAAATCAACCCTGACTGTCCTTTGAAAGGACGGAGCTGGAAGCTGAAGCTCAAATAGTTTGGCCAACAAATGAGAAGAGAGGACTCCTCAGAGAAGGTCCTGATGTTGGGAAAGTTGGAAGATTAAAGGAGAAGGGGGCAGCAGAAGGATGAGATGATTAGATGGTGTCATTGACATGATGGACATGGGTTTGTGTGGACTCCAGAAGACAGTGGGAGGATAGGGGGGCTGGCATGCTAAGGTTCATTGGGTCATGAAGAGTCAGACATGACTTAGCGACTGAACAACGAAAACAACAAAACATAACAATAGAATGCTTAGTTGTTGTTGTTGTTAGTTGCGAAGTTGTGTCCGACCCATCGTGACCCCATGGACAACGTTTCTCCAGGCCTTCCCGTCCTCTAACATCCCCTGGAGTCCATTTAATCTCACACCGACTGCTTCAGTGACTCCATCCAGCCACCTCATTCTCTGACATCCCCTTCTTCTTTTGCCCTCAATCATTCCCAGCATTAGGCTCTTCTCCAGTGAGTCCTTCCTTCTCATTAGGTGGCCAAAGTATTTGAGTTTCATCTTCAGGATCTGGCCTTCTAAAGAGCAATCAGGGTTGATCTCCTCTAGGGCCGACAGGTTTGATCGCCTTGCAGTCCAAGGGACTCACAGGAGTCTTCTCCAGCACCATCGTTCAGAGGCCTCAATTCTTTGGCGCTCAGACTTCCGTATGGTCCAACTTTCACAGCCATGCATTGCAGCTGGGAAAACCGTAGCCTTGACTATATGCACTTTTGTTGGCAGGGTGATGTCTCTGCTTTTTAGTGAGCTATCTAGATTTTCCATCGCTTTCCTCCCCAGGAGCAAGCGTCTTTTAATTTCTTGGCTACAGAATGCTTAGAAGAATGCTTAGGAGACCATCGGAATACAGAACAAGACAGTTAAGAGAGAAAACAGAAACATTACAGATTGCTGAATTTGGGTTAGAAAGCATGAAAAGTAACATCTCAATCAACCCTGATCATTCTTTGGAAGGACAGATCCTGAAGCAGAAGCTCAAATACTTTGGCCACCTAATGAGAAGACTCCTTGGAAAAGACCCTGATGTTGGAAAAGATGAGAGGCGAAAGGAGAAGGGGATGGCAGAAGGATGAGATGGTTAGATGGTGTCATTGACATGATGGACATGAATTTGGGCAATCTCCAGAAGACAGTGGAGGACAAGGGAGCCTGGCATGGTGTGGTCCATGGGTCATGAAGAGTCAGGCATGATTTAAGAGACTGAACAATAACAGCAACAAAATTCCTATGAAGCAGTTCCTTGCCTAAGTTGTTTGTTATAAGGTTTGACAATTTCGCCCCTATGTTGCAGTGTCTGCCTTCTGTAATAGCACCCCCACCCCCTGCAGGTTTAGGCAACCTTGGTGTTATGGCCTGCCGGCTGCCAGCAGAGCTGGTGGAAGACTCAGACAATGAGGAGGTTGGGGAGGAACGTGGGCCACTGCTGGAGTCTGGGGAAGGCTCTGATGGATGCTCAGCGTCGGACACAGAGATAGAGCCAGGACCATACGGCATTTCCCAGCCACTGGAAAGGCAGTTGCCTTTGGAGGCCGCTATGAGGGAGGAGGAAGAACAGCTGGGGCCTGTTCCAGATGCATGTATCCACAGAGCTGTTAGCAGAGGAGAATAACAGAGGGCAAGGCGTCGACTCGGGAAGCAAAGCACCCGTGGACACTGAATGGCCCCTCCCTGGCTGGGGAATAAACAGAAGGAAAAGGGAGTGGTGGTCGTAGGAGACAACAGCTCATATTTCTGGAGATTTTGCTCATTGTGTTTCGTGCCACAAAGACTGCTTGCCAGAACTTAATTGGCAGCCTTTCAGCTGGGAGCTCACGGCCTTGCAATTATCGCAAGGAACTGATAAGGTCTGTTACTGCAGTTAAACCTTTGAAGGTCTATTGCCTGGATTTTTTGGTGGGTGGATGCCATTAATTTACAAGAGGTAAATAAAGAGGGGGGGTTTTATGACAAGGAGTTTGTTTCTTGCTTCTGCTAAGGCTGGGTCAGAACACTTGGTCTTGCTGTATTTTCAATGAGTCTGGAAATCCTGGCTTTTTCGTTCCTCAGGTGACATGCGCCCACCTGGATTGGATTATGTTTAGTCCATTTATGGCGCTCGCTTATTCTGTCCTCACAATCACCTTTGATTCTTCGGAGGTACAAGTTGCTGTGGTGTTGTTTGTAAGCTGTACGCTGCCAGGAGTTGCTGTTGAACTGGGCAGCCTCAGAAATCTAATAAAGGAATAAGCCTTCCTTACGATGACACAAATCGGCGTCTTGGTGTGCAAAAGCAACAACTTCGGCTGGTGGAACCAGTGCTGTGGTTACAGCGTTGGGCGTTAGAGAAGATCAGAGTCTGACTTTGATCACAGTCCTCCCTGGATGACTTGGGGCTGTTTCTCAGCCTGGGAAGGAAGAGGCACTCCATGGATGGTGTCTTGAATCCCAGAGGAAAAAGTGGGATGTGAATAATAAATAAACTCTATGCATGCAGTTAAGTAAGTCTTGCTTCTTTTGCTCGTTTAATTCAACAGTAAAGTCCTTCAAGTTTCTAGGTTCTATCCTATCTCAAAACTTAAAATGGACACCTAACATCAAAAATGTCATCAGAAAAACACAACAAAGAATGTTCTTTCTGCACCAACTCAAGAAGCTCAAACTGCCCAAGGAGCTGCTGATCTAGTTCTACAGAGGAATGATTGAGTCTGTCGTCTGCACTTCTATAACTGTCTGGTTTGGCTCTGCAACCAAAGAAGACAGACACAGACTTCAATGGATAGTTAGAACTGCAGAAAAAACAATGGCTACTAACTTGCCTTCCATTGAGGACTTGTATACTGCACGAGTCAAAAAGAGGGCTGTGAAAATATCTACAGAGATGCCTCACATTCTGAACATAAATTGGTTCAACTTCTACCCTCAAAACGATGCTATAGAGCACTGCACACCAGAACAACAAGATACAAGGACAGTTTTTCCCTTTAATGCTAACATTCTGCTAAACAAGTAATTCCCACAACACTGTCAAATCAACTACTACGACTGTATTAGTATTCTTCTTCTCATCCTTACTAGTACCTATCTCTTCCCACTTAATGGCTATATCCATGTTGCTTGTATCTTTACAACTTATATTGTTTTTATTGTTTCCTAGTATGATTCGATTGCTTATTAGTATCCTATGACTATCACTGAGTGTTGTACCTTATGATTCTTGACGAATGTATCTTGTCTTTTTATGTACACTGAGAACATATGCACCAAAGACAAATTCCTTATGTGTCCAATCACACTTGGCCAATAAAGAATTCTATTCTATTCTATTCTATTCTATTCTGTTCTGTTCTGTCCTGTCCTGTCCTGTCCTGTCCTGTCCTATTCTATTCTATTCTATTCTATTCTATTCTATTCTATTCTATTCTATTCTATTCTATTCTATTCTATTCCATTCCATTCCATTCCATTCCATTCCATTCCATTCTCAATAAAGATTCTATTCTATTCTATTCTGTTCTATGCTATGCTATGCTATGCTATGCTATGCTATGCTATGCTATGCTATGCTATGCTATGCTATGCTATGCTATGCTATGCTATGCTATGCTATGCTATTCTAAAGCGACTCTTCATCTAGAACCTGATGTACAGGCCAGCAAAGTTGATGCTAATCCCTTTGGTTTAGATTAGTGATCCTCAACCTTTCTGGCTTGGGTAGTGGGGGAGAGGGGATGGTTTCCTGGGAATGGCAGAAGGGCGCCCTCCCCCCCCAAGCACACCCAGCTCCATTTGTTGAGCAAGAGGCGCAGAAAGGAAGCTTCGCACTTGAGTGCAAGCACCCACTGCTCACACAAGGGGAGCTTTGCACATGCATGCAGTCGTCCGTCATTTGCGTGGCCCACTTCCGAATGGGCCTTGCCCCGGTAGTGGGCCATGACCCAGTGGTTGGGGACCTCCGGTTGAGATCCTTGCACTAACCTGAGTTGGACTGTAAAGGCCTCAATAGATGCTTCTGTTTCTAGATTAGGAAAGAGGTAACCACCCAGTAATGGAAGAACTAGCCCATAAGAGCCAGTTGGGTCAGGTGGTTAAAGCACCAGGCTAGAAAACAGGGAGACAGTGAGTTCTAGTCCCACCTTAGGCCTGAAAGCCAGCTGGGTGACTTTGGGACAATGACACTCACTATCTCTCTTTCTCTCTCTCTCTTTCTCTCTCTCAGCCCAACTCACCTCACAGGTTTATTGTTGGAAGGCACACTGGATATAACATAACATAACATAACAACAGAGTTGGAAGGGACCTTGGAGGCCTTCTAGTCCAACCCCCTGCCTAGGCAGGAACCCTACACCATCTCAGTCAGATGGTTATCCAACATTTTCTTAAAAATTTCCAGTGTTGGAGCATTCACAACTTCTGCAGGCAAGTCGTTCCACTTATTAATTGTTCTAACTGTCAGGAAATTTCTCCTTAGTTCTAAGTTACTTCTTTCTTTGATCAGTTTCCACCCATTGCTTCTTGTTCTACCCTCAGGTGCTTTGGAGAACAGCCCGACTCCCTCTTCTTTGTGGCAACCCCTGAGATATTGGAACACAGCTATCATGTCTCCCCTAGTCCTTCTTTTTATTAAACTAGACATACCCAGTTCCTGCAACCGTTCTTCATATGTTTTAGCCTCCAGTCCTCTAATCATCTTTGTTGCTCTTCTCTGCACTCTTTCTAGAGTCTCAACATCTTTTTTACATCGTGGAGACCAAAACTGGATGCAATATTCCAAGTATGGCCTTACCAAGGCACTATAAAGTGGCACTAACACTTCACGTGATCTTGATTTTATCCCTCTGTTTATGCAGCCCAGAACTGTATTGGCTTTTTTAGCAGCTGCCGCACACTGCTGGCTCATATCTAAATGGTTATCCATTAGGACTCCAAGATCCCTCTCACAGGTACTACTATTGAGCAAGGTACCACATATACGGTACCGGTGCATTTTGTTTTTTTTGCCTAAATGTAGAATCTTACTTTTTTCACTGTTGAATTTCATTTTGTTAGATAGCGCCCAATGTTCAAGTCTGTCAAGATCCTTCTGTATCTTGAGCCTATCTTCTGGAGTGTTGGCTATTCCTGCCAGCTTGGTGTCATCTGCAAATTTGATGAGTTCCCCATCTATCCCCTCGTCCAAGTCATTGATGAAGATGTTGAAGAGTACTGGGCCTAAAACAGAGCCTTGGGGTACTCCACTGCATCCTTCCCTCCATGTGGATGTAGTTCCGTTGAGGATTACACGTTGAGTGCGGTTGGTCAGCCAGTTACGAATCCATCTGGTGGTGGTGCTGTCTAACCCACATTTTTCTACTTTATCTAGTAGTAGGTTATGGTCTACTTTATCAAATGCTTTACTGAAGTCCAAGTAAATTATATCGACAGCATTCCTCTGGTCTACTAATTTTGTCATTTTGTCAAAGAATGCGATAAGATTAGTCTGGCATGATCTGTTTTTGACAAACCCATGTTGGCTTTTGGTTATTACTTTGTTTGCTTCTAGGTGTTTGGTGATTTGTTGCTTGATTATCTTTTCTAGAATCTTCCCCGGTATTGAGGTCAGGCTGATAGGTCTGTAGTTTCCTGGGTCTCTTTTTTTTCCTTTTTTGAAGATGGGAACTACATCAGCTCTTTTCCAGTCCTCTGGCAGCTCCCCTGTGCTCCAGGATCTTTGAAAGATATATACCCTGCCTTGAGGTATTTTTAAAAATAATAAGGACAGGGTGCAAATAAATAAATAAAGAGTCAGAGATATTTGGGCTGCCATGTTGAGACAAGTGATGAAAAGATGTTTTGTTTATTTTCTCGTTGCAAGAGGTTTATGGAAATTGTCTGCAGAACTAGAATGGAGGAAAAACTTGTTGATGTGGGACATTTTTTTTCAGGCCACGTGTGTTTGGCATTCAGACCTGCTCACTGTTTTTCTGTTCAGCTTTCCGCCTTGAGCAAGCGCTCTACAGATTTCTCAGACTTCTTAGAGATTAGTCTCTTGAAGTATTTAAAGTGGTTTTGCCGTTAGGGGTGTGTGAGAGATTAGCTATTCAGATTCCACATCCAATCAATTAGAATAGAGCTGGAAGGGACCTTTGGAGGTCTTCTAGTCCAGCCCCCTGCTCAAGCAGGACATCCTACATCATTTCAGACAAGTGACTGTCCATTCTCTTCTTAAAAACCTCCAGTGATGAAGCACCTACAATTTGTTCAAAGGAATATAGGCTTATTGCATGCTAACACTCTCTACAAGAATCTGAACTTCTAACGGTCAAAGCAAATAGGCGATAGATAAGAATCAATGGAACTCAAGTAAGAAATCAGGAGTCCAAGCAGTTCAAAGGAATGTTGGTTTATTGCATGCTAATGCTCTGCAAGAATTTGAATTAGTAACAGTCAGAGCAAATTGGCAGTAGATACGAATTCAAAGTGGGTTGGATTTAGATCTCTTGAGGGCATGCAGGGACTCAAGACTGATGACATGTTTGACCACCTCCCTTGGGCTCAAGCAGGAGAAGACCCTATGTTATATCTGCGCCCCCTGAGCTGGCCCTGCTGCCATAAAATGACTTGGACAGTGAGGGGGAAGGGCCGTCAGGACTTAACTCGGGAGCATCGGCTCCCCTGGCTCAGCTCCAGGAGCCAGAAGCAGGCCAGGTGAAAGAGATAACGAGGCCTCCATCCTCTGACTCTTCCCTCGCCCCCAGGCCACGCCTGCAGACCCAGCTGACAGCAATCAGCCTTGGTTTTGTAGGCAGGAGAGGAGGGAACAACAGAAGCAAGGGTGGGGCAGGCCTAGGAAGTGTTGAGTCATGGAGCCACACCCCACAGAATATAAAAGGCAGCCAGAGCTGCTGTGTCTCTTTGTAACAGGCAAATTCACTGATTGACTAGAGCTGAAGTTTGTGACTCACCAGCGTCGTGGAAGATAACGAGGGCTCTTGGCAGACGCTGGCTCTTTTGTCACCAGAGCTGATAGTGCCGGCTAATTAAGCCATCATTCAGACGGAGGCGGAGGAGGACAGAACACCCTATACCATTTCAGGCAAGTGGCTGTCCAGTCTTTTCTTAAAAACCTCCAGTCCAACCCACAACTTCTGAAGGCAAGCTCATCCATCTTGGCTTCTTGGAGACCCTGGACATGTTCATTTTGTCCACTTAATCTGCAAAACGCTTCTCATCTGCCTCTAAAAAAGGGCTTCTCAAACTTGGCAAATTTCAGTGGTCCGGATTAGGAGGAGTTGATTTTACATCACTGCTCTTTGATTTGTTTTTATCCACCCACTACGTAAGTGGAACAACTTGCCTCCAGAAGTTGTGGATGCCCCAACACTTAAAGTTTTTAAGATGAGATTAGACAATCTCATGGGATAGGGCAGTGATGGTTAACCTTTTTGGTGCTGAGTGCCCAAAGCCCATGTGCGAGTGTCCGAACCCCCAAAATGCAATGCAAGCGCACCCCTGTGCATGTGCCCCACCCACCCCTGAACTGCATTTTAGCTTTCAGGTTGGCGCAGGAGGCTCTCCAGGCCCAAAACAGGGCATGGGGGGCACGTGCACGAATCCGCATAATGCAATGCGAGCACCCCCATGCATGCACACATGTCCCCCACAAAGGTGCCTTGCCCTCCACGCATGCAACCCCCCCCAACGCATGCACCCCGGCCATCCCAGAACTCTGTTTTGGCTTCCAGGTTGGTGCAGGAGGCTTTCCAGGCCCAAAATGGGATGGGGGGCACGCACATGCAAACCCCCAAAATGCAATGCGGGCACCCCCCAGCGCATGTGCTCCGCCCCCCACCGAGCATGCGTCCTGCCCCCCCACACACAGCATGTGCTGCAGAGACCCAAAGACCAGCTGGCTGGCAGGAGGCACACATGCATGCATGGGAGCTGGGCTGGGAGCAACCGCTGGCGTGCCCACAGAGAGGGACATGCGTGCCATAGGTTCGCCATCAAGGGAACCTGAGCAGGGGATTGAATTAGAACAGTGGTTCTCAATCTTTATAGTGCTGTGACTCCTTTAATACAATTCCCCATGATGTGGCGACCCCTTTAATACAATTCCCCACAATGTGGCGACCCCAACCATAAAATTATTTTCATTTTGAATTTATCGCACCTGAAGCCATATTGGCTGGCGATCTGAACTGCTTGCAATTGCCTTGAGGACAGAGGCATTAAAACGGAGACTCCTCCCCTATTAAGTTTATTGCTCCTGAAGCCAGATTAGGCTAGCGATTGGGAGTGATTGCAGCTGGCTTGAGAGGGAAACATCAGAGCAAAGATTTCTCTCTTTTTTAATTCATTACGCCTGAAGCCGAATTCGGCTAGCGATTTGAAGAACCCTGCAGCTGGCTTGTGGAGTCAACCATTGGAGCGCAATTCTTCGACTCGCAAGTATACTTCCCATATTTCTGATGGTCTTAGGCGACCCCTGGCAAATCGTCATTCGACCCCCAATGGGGTCCCGACCCACAGGTTAAGAACCGCTGAATTAGAAGATCTCCAAGGTCCCTTTCCAACTCTGTTATTCCCTTACTCCATTACGTAATATGGACGAGAAGAAATGGGCTTGAACTCAACCCTTAGAAGGGAAGGTTGTGGAAACACCAGCTAACACTTGTTGGGTTGTGTTTACCCGACACGTAGAACTGTTAGCCAGCAAAGGCAGGGAGGAGGAAAAGAAAATGAGGCAATTGTCATTTCTGAACAATTTGTGCTTGATTGTCCTCTCCTTGCGACCTACATCAATAATCTGTCACATCCAGTCAGCTATCTCCATGCAAGCAGACAGATCAGGCAGGGGCTAGGTTTGCCTTCCTGTCTGTGGCCGAAGGTTGGTCCTTATTTTCATTGCATACAACAGCCAGCATTCATTTCAAGACTTCCTCCGTGGAGGTCTGCTTATCTGCTCCTCACTCACCCAACCCATACATGGTGTTTGTGTGTGTGTGTGTGTGTGTGTGTGTGTGTGTGCATCTGTGGGTGTGGGTGTTTAAACAGTCTGTCCTCTTGTAGAGCTGTTTTTGCAGATTAAATTAGGGACATTTGCTTGATCCACTTGGAAACTTTTCAACGGTTATATCGAGGTAGTATTCTTTTACCTTTGCTACCGGTTCACAGATGTGAGTACACGCACGGGCCTTCCGTGCATGCACAGAGTGTCAAAAATGGGGCGTGATGTCGTCTGGGAGGATGGGTGGAGCCTCCTGCAGCCGCCGCTACTGGTTTGCCGGAACCGGATAGAACTGGCTAAATACCACCACTGGGTTATATCCTGCGCCCAGGTTTGCAGTTCCCAATAATTCTAGTTTTTAAGGTAGCCTTCAACTTACAACAGTTTGGTTAGGGAACAAAGTTAGAAGGGCGCTGAAAAAAAAGGGACTTATGACCATTTTTCACACTTACGACCGTTTCGGTATCCCCCAAGGACACATGATCAAAATTCAGAGGCTTGGCAACGGACTCATATTTATGACGGTCGCAGCGTCCCGGGGTCACATGATGATCCCATTTTTGTGATCTTCCAACAAGCAAAGTCAAGGGGGGAAAGCCAGATTCACTTAGCAACCTTCTTTCTAATGTAATAAGTGCAATGATTCGTTTAACAACTGTGACAAGAAAGGTTTACAAAATGAAGCGCAACTCACTTAACAAACGTCTGGCTTAATAGCAAAACCATTAGGTTCAATTGTAGTCATAAGTCGAAGACTACCTGTGTACAAGGGTGAAATGCTTCCGGTTCGGACCGGATCACTTGATCCGATAGCGATGGCGGCGGGTGGTTCAGGGAACCGGTAGCAAAAATTCCTGCCTCCCCCCTCCCCCCCACCCAGCTAAGCCGCGCAATCATCAGAGGGTTTTTTTTTTTTTAAACTTTTAAAGGCATTTTTTCTTCAGCCAAAAAAATGCTTTTAAAAGTAAAAAAAAAAAAGCCTCTGATGATCACATGGCTCAGCTGGGATCGTCAGAACCCTGTCAAAACATTTTTTCCACAACCTCTTCAGCCGAAAAGGTTTTAAAAAAATGCTTTTAAAAGGTTCTGGCAATCAGGCAACTGGGATTGTCAGAACCCGTTAAAAGCATATTTTCTACAACCTCTGTGATCGAAGAGGTTGTAGAAAAAAATTCTTTTAAAAGTAAAAAAAAAAAAACGTTGGCCACGCCCACCCAGTCATATTACTCCCCACCAAGCCACTCCCACAGAACTGGTAGTAACAAATTTTACATTTCACCCCTGCCTGTGTAGCATTTTGAAGCCTACCCACCTTTTCAAAATTTGGCAAACTTGGATACAGGGCTGGGAAGTGGCTCACCAGGCTAATGCAGCCTGTTATTAACACACAGCTGCCTGCAATTACAATTACTGCAGGCTCGAGTCCCACCAGGCCCAAGGTTGACTCAGCCTTCCATCCTTTATAAGGTAGGTAAAATGAGGACCCAGATTGTTGGGGGGGCAATAAGTTGACTCTGTATATAATATACAAATGGATGAGACTATTGCCTTACACACTGTAAGCCGCCCTGAGTCTTCGGAGAAGGGCGGGATATAAATTCAAATTTTTAAAAAAAAGCCATGATAAGATAAAAAGAAGAACAAAAAAAAATAGTATTTGAGAGGTTGCCCCAAAGAGGAGGAGGTCAACCTATTCGCCAAAACTCCTGAAGACAGGAGAAGAAACAATGGATGGAAACTAATCAAGGAGAGAAGCAACCTAGAACTAAGGAGAAATTTCCTGGCAGTGAGGACAATTAACTGGTGGAACGGCTTGCCTCCAGGAGTTGTGAGTGCTCCATCAAGACGTGATGGGTGGAAACTAATCAAGGACAGAAACAACCTAGAAATAAGGAGAAATTTCTTGACAGAACAATTAACCAGTGGAACAGTTTGCCTTGAGAAGTTGTGGGTGCTCCATCACTGGAGGCTTTCAAAAAGAGACTGTTCTGTTTCCCTCCCCCAATACTCCCAACAAAGAGTCAGTCAAAGGCCTCCTTTTCTAATTTATTTACATAGATAAATGTTCTGGCCACGTCTACCCACGGGCCTGCCAAGTCTCTGGAGATAACGAGGAAATTATAGATAAGGCCAGAATTACTCACGAATATATTCTTCCCTCCACTGATACAGTTTGCCCGCGCAAATTCACTGCTTTGGCCAAGACAAAAAACCAGGAAGTTCCGCCTCCTTTTTATAGTCTCTGCAGATGTCACTGCATGACCATCATTCTTTGGCTTTGTCCCAACGCTTCCTCTGCTGCGCGCGCCGGTCACATCTGCGCAGTCTTGCATCACTTGGGGCACTCTTGCATCACTTGGGGCGTTGCCAAATCAGAAGAAGGCCTGGGAGAATCAGGCCTTGCCAGCCCCTCCTCCTTCCTTTGGGTGGGTGCCAGGGAGGGAGAGGGCCCAGGAGAAGCAGGCCTTGCCAGGTCTTCTCCCTCACTTTCTGAATCATCCGAGTCCAGGAGTCCGAGTCCAGGAACCTGGGTCACAACAGAGACTGGACAACCATTTGTCAGAAATAGTATAGGGCAGGGGTGAAATCTACTTAGCTTCCCTACCGGTTTGGAAGCGCACATGCTGTGTGTGCGCATTCGCTCCGTTCGCATGCACAACATCATCATGTCCGATTTTTGACCCTCTGTGCAGGCGCAAAGCCTTCTGCGCATGTGCAGAGGGTCAAAAACAGGCTACTTCCTCATGGGCGCAGCCTCGTGCTGCCGCCGCTACTGGTTCACTGAACTGTGCGCTACAGCCACTGCCGGTTCGTGCAAGCCAGACAGGACCAGCTGCATTTCACCACTGGTATAGGGTCTCCTGCTTGAGCAGGGTGTTGGACTACAAGACCTCCGATGTCCCTTCCAACTCTGTTCTTCTGGTCTGCTTAGTTCGAGCCCTACTATATGCAGTTTGGAGGGTGCACACAACTCCAGCAACGAAATAATCCCACCTGTCTTTCTTTGCAATAACTTCCAAATTAAAATGTAAGCATTAAAGGTAAGCAGTTCGTTCGGATTTGTGCACAAAAAGGTCAGAGAATGTAAATCAGGAATATGGACCTCGGGGGGGGGGGGAGTTTTTTTTCTTTTTTTCTTTCGAGAGCTAATCGGGAGTTCCTAGAAACAGATTGAGCCAAGATCCATTACAACCGGTCGGTGGTGAAGGACGCTAAATGAAAAGGGCTCTCAGACAGATGCAACCGAAGTCTGGCTTTGGTTTGGAAGAGAGGCGCAGAAGCTTCCCCATGACAAAAAAACTTCAAAGAATCAAAGCTAGGGAAAAAAAGCTTGGCGTCCTATTTCGGCTTCTTTCACCACAGCTGCTCAAAGCTGCGCAAAGCGTTCAAAAGGCCTGTTTTGCAAAAAAAAACAAAAAAAAAAAAACCAGATCCCGCACAAACAAAACCCATCAATTTGAAGCGTCAGGCCAGTTCCCGTCTTTTGCAAGATTTGGACAGCTGTCAAAAACTGTCCCCGGCTTTCACACGTGCCTGTGTGTTTGCAGGCACACAATGACACCGCTTCTAAAGGGTCGGCCAGGGAGGCAAATCAGCTGTCCCGTGCTGCCCACATGTGTGTAAATAACACAGCTAACTTTCAAAGCAGCCTCACAAGTCTTTGTTTGATTGTTGAGGGAAGAAAAGTCGATCTGGTTCAGTTCCAAGCCAGGAGAAAGACACTGCAAACGTGGAGGCTGATTGGAAAGATGGTTTATTGATGAAGCAGAACCACATGAGTTTGTGATTCTGGGCAGGTGACCACATGGAGTTGAGAGTGAAGAGTATTTATATCTTCTCTCGGGCTTTGCAGTTGAACTTCCTGTTCCTGTGCGAGAACTTTGCACTTGAACTTCCTGTTCCTGTGCAAGAACGTGTATTCTATTGGCTGTTGTAGGGGTCATAGCTGGCTCTGTAGGTTGTCTGAGCTCCCAGGTTTGGTTGAAGTTTGGACTGCTGATGCAATGAAGGGGCTTGTTGGGCAATTCCTATTGTGGCTGAGGGCTAATCCTACCTTTGTTCAGATCTTGGTGCAGGGAATTTTTGCCTATGAATAGAGCTACCTAGATACTTGGCTTCTTTCAATAAGCTCTTTAACTCTTGAGTGCTGACATCTGCTGAGGGCTATTAAGAAAGACTTGGGGGTGCCTTTCTCCCTCTAAAACAACATGTTTCTCAATTTCTCATCCAGGGAAATATAATATCCTGCCTTTTAAAATATTTCATTCTTCTAGGAGAAGGGTAGGCAGCGGTGGGCTGCTACCGGTTCACATCGGTTTGGGCAAACCGGTAGTTCTGATAATCAGCTGGCCCTGCCCACCTGCCTTCTTGTCCTGCCTTTTGGTGCTTGGGAAAATAGGTTGACCTCCCTCTTCTTTGGGAGGGGGTCTCAACTCTGCCCGCCCTATTTTAAGGTTCTCAACCAAAGCTTGACTTGAGAGCCAAAACCATGGAAGGGCATAGAGAATCAGATTTTGTGTGAATGCATTTCTGGTGTTTTAAGCCTCCTTGTTATGGAGTATGTCAGGGGTCTCCAACCTTGGTCCCTTTAAGACTTGTGGACTTCAACTCCCAGAGTCCCTCAGCCAGCAAAGCTGGCTGAGGAACTCTGGGAGTTGAAGTCCACAAGTCTTAAAGTTGCCAAGGTTGGAGACCTCTGGAATATATAAAATCATCCTGTGGCTAGCTCTGAGACTATGTTTTTGTCAACTCAAAAGAGATTCTTGCCTTTAATGTGTATCTGGGAAGCTCTGCAGAGATCCGCCTTAATGAGCTGCTTCATCTTGATAGAGCATTGATTTGACACTTTCCAGCAGAGCATTGATGTGATATTTTCTGGGGATGCTTTGATCTGTTTTGGAGTTGTGTTGTCTGCATTTCTGTTAGTTGATAGGGGAGAGGGATGTTTGCCGCCTCTGATTGGTGTTAATGCTGTTATTGACAATTTTGTTCCACAAGCTGCCAGGGAAGATTGATAGCTCAAAATAAGGAAAATGTTTTTGAGCCAATGAGGACCCAGATTGTTGGGGGCGATATGCTGACTTTGTAAACTGCTTAGAGAGGCCTGTAAAGCAATATGAAGAAGTATATAAATCTAAGTGCTTTTGCTATTGCTATTGACTCAGCCTTCCATCCTTCCAAGCAGGGGTGCTATTCAGCAGGTTCTGACAGGTTCTGGAGAACCGGTAGCGGAAATTTTGAGTAGTTCAGAGAACCGGCAAATGCCACCTCCGGCTGGCCCCAGAGTGGGGTGGGAATGGAGATTTTGCAATATCCTTCCCCCAGAAATGAGGAGAGAATGGGGATTCTGCAGTAGCCTTCCTCTGGAGTGGGGTGGGAATGGAGATTTTGCAGTATCCTTCCCCTGCCACGCCCACCAAACCAGGCCCACAGAACCGGTAGTAAAAAAATTGAATCCCACCATTGCTTCCAAGGTTGGTAAAATGAGGACTCAAGATTGTTTGGGGGCAATAGGCTGGCTCTGTAAACCGCTTAGAGAGGGCTACAAAAGTACTATGAAGCGGTATATAAGTCTAAGTGCTATTGCTATCTATCTATCTATCTATCTATCTATCTATCTATCTATCTATCTATCTATCTATCCATCCATCCATCCATCCATCCATCCATCCATCCATCCATCCATCCATCCATCCATCCATCTATCTATCTATCTATCTATCTATCTATCTATCTATCTATCTATCTATCTATCTCACCAGGCTCAAGGTTGACTGAGCTTTCAATCCTTCTGAGGTTGGGGAAATGAGGACCTAGATTGTTGGGGGCAATATGCCGACTCTGTAAACTGCTTAGAGAGGGCTGTAAAAGCACTATGAAGCGGTATATAAGTATCACCATTTTTTCAAAAGAGAAGTGTCCAATCCTCCTTCAAGGCAAGCTTGACGCCTTCACAGACCCTTCCATGGGGTTTTCTTGGCCTCTCGTCAACTAATCTTTAGAAGTCTCTCATCAGGGTGTGTGTGTGTGTGTGTGTGTGTGTGTGTGTGTGTCTAAGCTTTGGAAGCCATACTAGGCCGAAGGCTTCCACATGCTGCCACTTTCTCCTGTGTGGGAAAGTAGGAGAAGTGGGGTGGGGTTTGGTACAAGGGGCCATTAGACATAATAACATTCTTCCTGCCGGTCAAGGTCAGGCCAAGACGGCATCTGGAAAAGGAGTGGTCGGAGTGATGCCTCGAGATGGGACGGTTGGTGATTGGAGCACGTGATGCGCAGAGGAGTTAAGGGTGGGGGAGAGGTCTGGGGTTTTCTACTACTGAGGGAAAACCTGGATCTCCAGATTCGGAGTTTATCCAGCTGTGCCAGTTTACCTATGCTAGTAAAAGAACTTTGAAAGATGTTTGCCTCAGAGTCTTTTCTGCAGGAGGGGGTTTTCTGGAACGTTTGACAATGTGTGGGTAGTTTTCAGGGGGAAATCAATCTTAAAGTTCCTTTCTGTTTCCTTCTCCCGTCTTTTTGATGCAGAGGACATACATTTTCACCTTCCTTCTGAGCTCCCGTGTCTTCATTCATCCCCATGAGCTCTTGGCTAAAGTTGGACACCTCTGCTTGAAGCAGAAGCAACAGCTGGAGACTGGAGTCGAAGCAGACAAGGTAAGGGAGCAATCAAGTTGTTCCCCGATCTTAGCTTTGCATGTTCTTTCCTTCTGCAGTGACATCTAACTTTACTAATGGACAAACAGGCCCTTCACTCAATGGCATGAATTAATGAGCACAATGCCGGACGATAGAGGTCTTTTATACCCTATATTTATATTGAATGATTGGAACTTCCTTACCTATTGTAATTTTTTAGGCTAGAGTAATGTTACTTTTCTGTATAAGAGTTGAATAAAACTTGTTGGGAAACCGGAATAAGCTAGTTTCTGGGCTAAGAGCTTGCGTACTGCGGGGTCCTTGATGTTCTCTGAGCTTGGTGGTTTTCTTGCAGATGTTTCATTACCAAACTAGGTAACAACAGGGTTAGGGTTAGCTAGCACTGCTAGCACTGATGATGTTACCTAGTTTGATAATGAAACTGTCGTGTCCCACTCCTCCGCTGACGGCCGGGTCAGGGAAATCCGAATCAGGCTTGCCTCTGCAGCTCTGCCCAAAGTCCTAGCAAAGTCCTCAAAGCAGGCAGGAGACCAGAAAGTGACTTCAGCAAGATAAGTTCGACTTTGCCTGACTCAGAGACTGCCAGAAAGCAGATCCTTTATATAGGCCATGGGGTGTGGCTCCATGACTCAGCACTCATTAAGGCCTGCCCCTCCCTTCCTTCTGTTGCCTCCGCCTATCCAGTCTTCTGATGCGAGGGTCACTCCAATCAGCAGCTGTTGGAAATAAACCTTCCTCAGGCTCACATGCTGTGGAGGAGGGGGAGGGGTCTAGCTGCTCCGTTTGCCTGGGCATGGAGCCAGGGCTGGGGCCGGGGGGTGCTCCCTCCTCTGCAGCCTGCTTGGGCATGGAGCCAGGGCTGGGACTGGGAGGTGCCCCCTCCTCTTCAGCTTGTCTGGGCATGGAGCCAGGACTGGGGCCGGGAGGCATACATTCCTCTGTGTTCGGGAGCAGATAAGAAGGCCCCGGCTGCTGTGAGAGCGGGCAAGACACAACAGAAACGTCTGCAAAGTCATAGAGCAACAAGGAGTTTAACCCTGAGTTACAGATGTTCTCTTCTAGCTTGTTTACTGTTTCAGGTGTCAATTTGCAATACCACAATTCTGCCCAAATTGCTAGACACAGTCTCTCTCTCGGTTTCATTCTGCAGGTCAACACTCAATGAATTTGGACAGATTTTGACGTAAGCATGAATTATTCAAAAACTGAAAGAGGCAAATTTGGCTTCTGAAATACTCCTGAATCCACTTTAATTGGCAAACAAAAACCTAGAATAACTTTTCCAATTTTAATCAATATTACAAGCCATGCACCCAAAATGTTTAAACGGGGGCTGTGCAATTGTTAGATTCTATCTTCAAGGAGGGGCTCCAGATATTCAAAGTAAAATATGCAAAGTGCTTGCGTCTCTTCCTAATTTTGTGCACCCCCTGCTTTCAGACCTTACATACACACTGTTGTTTAATTCATGCTCCAGAAGCACATCCTGAAGGAAAGACTTGTAGAGACAGGATATAGAGCAGCGGTTCGCAACCTGTGGGTCAGGACCCCGTTGGGGGTCGAATGACAATTTGCCAGGGGTCGCCTAAGACCATCGGAAATATGGGAAGTATACTTGCGAGTCGAAGAATCAAGCTCCAATGGTTGACTCCACAAGCTAGCTGCAGGCTCTTCAAATCGCTAGCCAAATTCGGCTTCAGGCGCGATGAATTAAAAAAGAGAGAAATCTTTGCTCTGATGTCTCCCTCTCAAGCCAGCTGAATCACTTCCAATCGCTAGCCTAATCTAGGTTCAGGCGTGATAAACTTAATAGGGGAGGAGTCTCCACTTTAATGCTTCCGTCCTCAAGGCAATCACAAGCAGTTCAGATCGCTAGCCAATACGGCTTCAGGCGCGATAAATTCAAAACGAAAATAATTTTACGGTTGGGGTCGCCACATTGTGGGGAATTGTATTAAAGGGGTCGCAGCATTATAAAGGTTGAGAACCACTGATATAGAGTATCTGGAGAGTCAAATGATCCATTTGGATACATTCATGTTTCTTCTCTGGACCTAAAATTATGCATGTCCATAAGCTCACAATAAATTAAAAACCTTACCATTGTGTAGCCCTTAAACTTTCTCTGATTCTAATCACACCACTATTAAGTATGAAGGATATTAAAGGGAGAAGCAACCTGGAAGTAAGGAGAAATTTCCTGACAGTGAGAACAATTAATCAATGGAACAACTTGCTTCCAGAAGTTGTGGGTGATCCATCATTGGAGGCTTTTCAGAAGAGACTGGACAGCCATTTGTCTGGAATGGTAGAGGGTCTCCTGCTTCAGCAGAGGGTATGACTAGAAGACCTCCAAGATCCCTTCCAACCCTATTGTTCTATGTTCAATGCTCAGTCAACCTGAACTGAGTTATATTGGAGCAATGTTTTTATTTCCGTTTCGATATGCTTCCCAAGAGGGGATTAGAAAAAGAGAAGCTGTGCAAAGACAAAGCCAGAAGAGATTGGGAGGATAAGATTTCATTAACTTGGGAGGTGGTGGGGGGAACCTATTTGCAAAGCTTAACAGAGGCATCCGGTGTCTCTTGCTATTGAGACTCTGAATGTTCCTAACTGAAACATTGAAATGGGATATAGAAACGTGTCTTGCATTTCTTTCAGCTCCTCCAACTAATAAATAGAAAAGTTTAACTTTTAAATGTCTATGGAAATTTTCAGTCATACAGGTCATGGTTGTCCCAAAGGTGCTTTTTCAGGTGACCTCAATGACTCTCTAAAAGAATGCAAATGGTCAGCTGTCTGCAAGGAGTATAAACCCTTCCATTCCCCACCATCCAGTTAGAGCTGAAGAAGCTTCTTGGATGACAAGCAAAACATCTTCAAGGAAAAACAAAGAAAGTCCAGCTGACTCTTGGGAAAAGAAAAATATTGTGGTCCACCACAGCCTGAGGAGCTGGCAATGGAGTCGGACAGTGAGGAGGCTGGGGAGGACAATGGGTCAGTCCTGGAGTCAGGGAAAGGCCCAGACGAGGGCTCTGCATTGGAGGCAGAGATGGGGCCAGGGCCATCTGGAGCGATGCGTGGACTCTGGAGCCTCCAGAGGCGGACAGCAGAGAGGCAGAGGAACAGGAAGAGCCTGTTCCTAGTGCACATGTACAAAGAGCTGCCAGAAGGCAAGAGCAGCTAAAGCAAAAAGGACGACTCGAGAGTAAGGCTAGGAGATGATTGGCCCCTCCCATAAGGCTTACAGCAAAGGCTCTTGGGCTCTTTGTAGGAAAGCAACGTTGCTACATCTGTTTCCATTCGGCATCTCTTGTTTCCAAACTTTGTGGGGCTTTGCCAAGAAAAGCCTTTGGCAGGGTGCCAAAAAAGATAAAGGTTTGTGATAAGGCCGAAGAACTTTTTCTGAAGGATTTGTTTTGGAATTAATTTGGACTAAGCTGGGAATGAAGTGATTTTCAGCTGTTATAATAAAATAGGTTTGTTTAAGTGTGTCTTTTATGCCTAAGTGAGCCTAGGTCACAAGAAAAACACCTTTGGGTTCAACTTTTAAAATATATGTTTTAATCAACAGCACCATGATTTTTTTAAAAACCCAAATGTTGAAAATAATTTAAAAAAAACAGTAAGGTAAGGATATCAATCAAAAGGGACCATGGTGCAAAATAGGGACGGTTTACCCACACACCTTGCGGAGCGATAAAAATATTGGCAGAAACACTGTATGAAAATCAAAGCTGGCCGATGGTTGTGTAAGTAGAAACATTGGCAAGAGAACCCCGTGTTGTTGTTGTTCCGTGCTAAACTACTTGTCATTCCCACGTGAGCGCCACCAGCAACTAGCGAAATCTCAAAGAAGCTGTTCCAAACCGTAAACCGGCAGATTAAAAGCAAACTTGAGCGCTGCTCAGATCAACTTGGGTGGCTTGACGTGACAAGGAGACATCTCAAATCCCCAGCTTTATTACACCTTCAGTGCGTTATGTGAACCTTGCCAAGGATGGTTAAGCAGAAAATAAACAGGAAATCCATCTGAGGGTTCAGGAAACAATCCTAATATAATAGTAAGGTGGAATCGACATGGTTGCTGAAAAAGTACAGTGTGTTGTGACCCAGGCCCAAGTAGGTAGTAATAAACTTAGTCCGTGGAAAAACAACAGCTTATTCGAACAGCTGGGAATTACTTCATTCCCAGCGTCGTTCAACTCAAAGTAAAACAAATGCCTCCCAACACAAATTCCTCAGTTATCTCACAAACCTTAGTCCAATTAGGCAAACTGCCAAAGGCCCTTCCTGGCAAACGTCCAGAAGCCACAAAAACAAAGACATATACGAAGCAGAAGACGAAGCAGAAGACGCTGCTACAACGTTGTTTTCCGGCAAAGCCGAAACACCAATGCTGGTATGTTTTAAGCCTTATGGGAGGGGCCAATCATCTCTTGGCCCTACTCCCGAGTTGTCCTCTCTGCTTGAGCTGCTCTTGCCTTCTGGCAGCTCTTCTCATGCGTGCATTAGGAACAGGCTCCTCCTGTTCCTCTGCCTCACTACTATCAGTCTCTGGAGGCTCTGGAGTCCGCACCTCACTTCCTGATGGCCCTGGCCTCACCTCAGCCTCATAGCTATCCGATTCCGTTGCCAGCTCCATAGGCTGCTGATGGACCACAACACTGTGTTTCCCCGAAAATAAGGCCCTGTCTTATATTTTTTTGAACTCTGAAATAAGCTCTTGGCCTTATTGCCATGCGCTCAGAAGTCTTATTTGGGGGAAACAGGGTAGAACATTAAAACATATATGACTACAGCAAGTCGTGCATATACGACTTACGACAGTTGGTTTGGTGATCATTTGAAGTTACGGCAGCATTGAAAAAAAGGGAGTTACAGCTATTTTTCCTACTGATGACCACTGCAATCACAGGATGGTCATGTGATCAGAAGTTGGACGCAACTGGCATGTATTTATGACGGTTGCAAAGTCCCGGGGGTCACAAGATCCCCTTTGGCAACCTTCTGACAAAAAAAGTCGGTGGGGAAGCAATTATTCAATCAACAACCATGTGACTAGCTTTACAACTGCAGTGATTCTCTTAACAACTCCAAGAAAGGTTGTAACATGTGGCAAAACTCACTTACCCAAGCGCCTTGCTTAGCAATGGAAATTTTGGCCTCATTTGTGCTCATACGTCAAGCACTGCCTAGAGTAGCTAGGTTACCCATATCCCAGACAGTTAACAGGGAACAATTTTCTTAATATCTTCACTTTGTTCTTGTTTGTTGTATATAAACAACATTGCTTCAAAACATGCCCTTGTGCAACACACCAATGTGTTACAAAATCGGGAACAAGCATCTGACTTGTTCTTTAAATGTCAAATCCCAGTTATAAGAGTTTGATCTGTTTCAAGGCATCATGTTTACTCTGGGTCCGAAGCGATTTTACAAATACACAGAGGTAGTTATGACTCTTCATATTCATCTACCGGTATCAAACGCAAGAAGGAGCATGCATTTCAGGCAACAGCTCTTCGAACCAAGCTGGATTCTACAGACGGATATGTAATATTTTCCTGGAAACAATCTCAGTTGCCCTTGTTTTGTTCTAGGGTCCCTTTTTACAGTATTTACTTCCCTGTCTAGCTTTGTGGAGTTCCATCCGATCACTAAACAACTCTGATTCTGCAGAGATTTTTTTTGAGTTCAGCCAGAGGTGGTATTCAGCTGGTTTGGATTGGTTTGGGAAACCGGTCGCTCCAATGATCCATTGGCCCCGTCCACCCGGCCCCGCTCTATCTTGTCCTTTATTTCCTGCTTTTTAGCTCATCTCAATCGCGTGGCACAGCTGATTTTCCCCCCCCTCGCTGTTCTACTTATCGTTGCTGACTTGGACGGTAAGCAGTTGAGTTTGTAAATGCTCCATTTTCATTGCTGTGCGCAAGCACCTTAGGCGCGCGCAAAGCCCATGCTCTTTGAACTGCTGGTTAAACTGGCAGCATCCCACCACTGAGTTCAACCAAAATACTAAATGCTGCCTGTGTTAGTAAGAGTGAAAGAAAGTCAGCAATCTGTTTAAACTTGATCCCTGGAAATTTAGGGGGAAAATGGGGGATTGGACCATGTTCTACCACCTCTCCTTCCTGACCACCTTGTAAGCCTATGAAGTCCTCGGTATCTAGCTTGATGTTCCTTCTCTATGCTCCTTTTACTTCAACAAAGAGACCTAGAGTTTTTGGGGAGCGTTTGAAGAAGTTTCAAGTCCAGTCTTTTGCAAATGATGATGATGATGATGATGGGGATTCAATAAAGTGTTTGAGCAGGGGGTTGGACTAGAAGACGTCCAAGCTCCCTCCCAGCTCTATTCTGATGGATTGATTTATTTTTTATTTATTTATTTAATTTTGTCATAACAATATACACAAGCATAACACAAAAGATTATATAATATATAAACATATATATGAGGAGAAACAAGGTAGTATAAGAATAGAATAGAATAGAATAGAATAGAATTTTATTGGCCAAGTGTGATTGGACACACAAGGAATTTGTCTTTGGTGCATATGTTCTCGGTGTTCATAAAAGAAAAGATACGTTCATCAAGGTACAACATTTACAACACAATTGATGGTCAATATATCAATATAAATCATAAGGATTGCCAGCAACAAGTTATAGTCATACAGTCATAAGTGGAAAGAGATTGGTGATGGGAACTATGAAACGATTAATAGTAGTGCAGATTCAGTAAATAGTCTGACAGTGTTGAGGGAATTATTTGTTTAGCAGAGTGATGGCCTTCGGGAAAAAACTGTTCTTGTGTCTAGTTGTTCTGGTGTGCAGTGCTCTATAGCGTCGTTTTGAGGGTAGGAGTTGAAACAGTTTATGTCCAGGATGCGAGGGATCTGCAAATATTTTCACGGCTCTCTTCTTGATTCGTGCAGTATACAGGTCCTCAATGGAAGGCAAGTATATATATATACAGGGGAAGAAACAATAGGACAGGAACGGTAGGCACGTTTGTGCTCTTATGCACGCCCCTTAGAGTCCTCTTAGGAATGTGGTGAGGTCAACAGTGGATAGATTTTGAATAAAGCTTTTGGGGTTATGAGAAGAGACCACAGAGTCAGGTAATGCATTCCAAGCATAGATAATTCTGTTACAGAAATCGTGTTTTCTGCAATCTAAACTGGAGCAGTTGACATTAAGTTTAAATCTGTTGGTAGCTCTTGTGTTATTGTAGTTGAAACTGAAGTAGTCATTGGCAGGAAGGACATTACAACGGAATGATTCTATGAGCTAAACCAGGTCCTGTCGAAGGCGACGAAGTTCCAAGTTTTCTAGACCCAGGATATCAAGTCTGGTGGGATAAGGTATTTTATTGGTTACGGAGGAGTGGAGAACTCTTCTCATAAAATACCTTTGGACACGCTCAACTGTATTGATATCAGATATATGGTATGGGTTCCAGACAGGCGAGCAGTAATCAAGAATTGGCTTAGCAAATGTTTTATATGCTCTGGTCAGTAGCGTGGTGTTTTTGGAAAAGAAGCTACGTAGAATTAAGTTAACAACTCTTAGAGCCTTTTTTGCTATATAGTTGCAGTGGGCTTTGGCACTTAGATCATTAGATATAAAAACTCCAAGGTCTTTGACAGGGTGGGGGTGTGATTGATGATGGTGTCATCCAAAATCAAAAGTGTTGGATGCCACAAGAAGGGAAGTGGAACAAACTCGTTGAAGCCACCCGCTTAGGACGAAAGGGACGTAAGGTTCACCCTATTACCTGAGAAATCATTTGAAATTTTCCAGAGTTCAAATTTGGACAATTATAAATGAGATCCCCAACTCTCCTGTGACTTAGCAGGAGGCAAGTAACCTAGTTGAGAACACCAAGTTTGGGGTGTCTGAAGAACTTCACAATAGGTAGCAGCAGTTCCTTCCATGTTTTTGCCAGGGAGAACACATGATGGAGGTCTCCACAAAGGACAAAAATCTGAGCTAAATTCAGAGTCTCACTCAGAAAAAAACAAAACCAAAAAACCCCCCCAACTTTTTCATTTGCTAAGACTCAATGAAGAATTTACGGAATTATTATCTCTTTCATTAATTAAATGTGAAACTCAGTCAATTGATCATTTAAAAATGTGTCACAAATACCATTGACTGGTGCTGATGGTTGATACGGGTTGCTGCCAGCATCCTAGGTATCAACTATCTTCTTAAAATAAATGATGTTCCAAGTAGTGCAGTTTTTTGCAGTTCCACTGCCGTTATTGCAGGAAGCTGCAATTTCTTGATGTGTTTTGTAAAATTCTTGGACATGGTACTAAAGGCCCTGATGACAATGGGTATCACTGTTACATGTTTCATCCATAGCCATGTAGAGTTTCGATGGCCAGATTATTATTATCTCTTTTATTCATGAAACATGAAACTCAGTCAACTGAACATTTAAAAATGCATCACAAATGGTTGATAATAAATAAAGCTAATGTTTGATATGGGTTGCTGCCAGCATCCTAGCTTTCAACCAAGTATCATCTTAAGATGTACGATATTCCGAGTAGCGCAGTTTTTTGCAGTTCCACTGGTGTTATTGCAGGAAGCTGCAATTTCTTTTTTTTGTTTGTTTGTTTAAATACTTTTTATTTTTTAAAAAAACAACAAGAAGAAGACATATACTAATATAAAACATATATTCCTTCTTTACATCAGCTTCGTATCGGTATTCCTCTATTATTTACATTTCTACCCTCTCGTTTTCTTTAATTATACTTATCTTTTTGTCCCATTATCCCTTATTTCTGTATATATTCTATCATTCCTATCATTATAACAATACATTTTCTTTCATGAACTACCTTTTGTTTTGTGACCTTTTCCCCTTTTTTGTCATTTACCATTTCTAATGTCTATCCAATTATACAATTTATTCCATACTATATAATATTCCATATCTTCCTTTTCTTTTATCTCCTTTGTTAATTTATCCATCTCAGCACAGTCCAGAATTTTCCTTATCACTTCCTCCTCCGATGGTATGTTCTCATTTTTCCAGTTCTGTGCATAAGATATTCTTGCGGCTGTTATTATGTGTAAAATTAGATAACTTATTTCTTTACTATATTTCCTATTGAGTATTCCCAGCAAAAAGGTCCCTGTTCTAATATATTACATTATAATTATAATTATTATTAAAGCAGAAGCCCAACTTAAACCGAGCATTCTCTTGTAGAGGAAATTCTAAAAAAAATACATCTTCCTTTTTCTCGTAAAGGGAATTGGATTAATTTGGCATCTCTCTCAATTCCCAAGCAAGGGTGCACAGCACAGAAGGAATAACCCGTTTTCCTTCCTCTTTAGAAAGAGGGAGAAACAGTCATGAACTTTTCAGCTGATCTGATTAGAAGGCTGAACAAAGGAAGTCCCTGCTTCTCACCGCTTCGTTCAAAGAAATCTCTCTACTCACCCCCAGAACAAGCATTTAAGCATTTCCCTTCCTTGAGAACTAGCTTTCTGTTAATACCCAGCCATCAATATGAATATAAAGAAACAGGATGAAGTTTATGACAACAATGGGGACCAGGAGCAATGAACAAAATGCCCTGTGACCAAGGGGGGACCAGAAAGTCCACCACTTCAGGACCACACCCTTCAGGAACTGGTTGACTGACTCAATAAGGAAGCATATTTCCAACTCTCTCCAACAATGCCCCATTGAAATCTGATCGTCTTTGAATTCAAGCTATTGTCCAATAAAGCTGGAGGAACTATCTCTCTACAAATTTGATAACTCTAGGAAGAGTTGTGTGTTTTTCTTCTTCTGAAGAAGTTCTTCCATCCCTTGGTCAACCATTGAGTGGTGTGCTAGGGTGGTCCATTCACAGGAATGGCGCTGTCCAGAAAGTCAAGGTGCGGGTCGCCACCATGCAAAGTCACAAGAAGTTTTTGTTGTGTTATCTCCTGGATTAAGCTTTGATTGTACAGCTGTGGCCATCCTGCCTTTTTTATTTTTGACCCTTCCCACCATGGATGCCCCTGTGATGGGGGCCCTATTCCTGACAGTTAGAACAATGGATCAGTGGAACAACTTGCCTCCAGAAGTTGTGAGTGCTCTTAAAAACACTGGAAGCTTTTAAGAAGAGATTGGACAACCATTTGTCTGAAATGATATAGGGACCTCCAAGGTCCCTTCCAACTCTGTTACCCCTATCCCTATTCCTATTCCTACTCTGTTACCCCTATCCCTATCCCTATCCCTACTCCTGTTACCCCTATTCCTACTCTACTCTACTCTACTCTACTCTACTCTACTCTACTCTACTCTACTCTACTCTACTCTACTCTACTCTACTCTACACTCTGTTCTCTCTTCTCTTCTCTTCTCTTCTCTTCTCTTCTATTCTGTTGTATTCTATTCTCTAATGAAATTAAGACAAAAAATAATTTTGATTTGATCTCATTGACGTATCTACTTAATTCATTATTAATTTGCACGATTGACCTCAAGTCATGCATTTAATATTTTTCTCGCCCTTCTCCATATTAAAAACCCGAATCCCACTGCAAATTCTGAAGATGTTCAAGGAACACAGCCCACTTTGTCCAGGGATAATGTGACCAGTGCTTTTTGTTCTCTTGTATAAAAATTGCACAGATATACCCCCATTTGAAAATGCTGAAAACTCTCACTCACTTCAAAACGCAGGCACCAGCCTGATATTTGTACTGGTTTTAGAGGAGTTGAAAAGCTTCAAGCTAAGTGAGCCCGAAGGATCCTTTTTCCAAGGAGTGTAAAATAGCACTTAGATTTGCTAATGTTTTTCACCGGGAGCCTTTTAAATCCTTCCTTGCCGTGTCCAATTCATTTCATGTTTCTTTGTGCTGCAGCCTCTTCTTTTAACTCAGGGTGTTGGCAGTGTGCTGGGATAAGCATTTATGGATACCTATAATCTTTCTCTTTATAAACAAATTTCAAAACCAAGCCGATTTAGAAGACCAGCTTAGGTCTAACATAACGCAGTATACGGAATGTTATTTCAGAATATTCTATAACCAAATGGGAAGGGACCTTGGAGGTCTTCCAGTCCAACCCACTGATCAAGCAGGAGAACTGGACAAATGGCTGTCCAATCTCTTCTTAAAAGCCTCCAGTGGTGGAGCAGCCACAACTTCTGGAAGCAAAGAGTAAACAAATACAGATTTCTCTTTTCCTTTGTTTTATTTCTCCCTTTTTCTAATTGATGGTTCAAAATTTGGTGTCAGGAACCAAATGAGTTTGTTCAAATGAGTACACGTTTATTCCATGCTAGCTCTCTACAAGAATCTGAGCTACTAACGGTCAAAGCCCATTGGCAGTAGATAAGAGTCAACAGAATTTAAGGAAGGCTGGATTTAAATCTCTTGTGGGCATGAAAGGACTCGAGGCTGATGATGCACTTGACCCCTCTCTCACTCTCACACCCTGGTCATCGCCTACATTTGGCACTGAACAGCATCCCAAGGTTGGCCGAATTTCAGTATTAGGAAGATGTTTGGTACCCTGATTAACAAACTCCCTGTTCTCGTTTAGGGGAAGCTCAAGGCCTTTGCAGCGAAGATAATCCAGCTTCTGAAAGAATGGACCGAAACATTTCCGTATGACTTCCAGGATGAGAAATCCATGAAGGAGCTAAAGGAAATTGCTCACCGGATCACCCAGTGTGACGAGGTAAGGAAGAAAAAAGAATGAGTGGTGAGAAAGAAAGAAAAAAAAAGCTCACTGCTACCAACCCATGTATTAACTTGTCAAAGGGAAAAATATTTATTGGTAGCGGTAGATTTATGTCTGAGGCAGCACTGAGACAGACAGACTGCGGACTGTAATTTGCCCTACGCAGTTGGGACTTGGATCCGAAGGATCTTTTGGTGCACATTCATGTTTCGCAACATATTTTGCTCTTTCAAAGCCCAGCAAAGATATAACAAAACTAGAAGGAAAAATTTAACTTTAAAATTTAACAGCGATTAGAAATGCAGTACTGCAGGCTAACTCTGCCCACAGCCTGGAGTTTGATCCTGACCGGTTCAAAGTTGACTCAGCCTTCCATCCTTCTGAAGTCAGTAAAATGAGGACCCAGATTGTTGGGTGTAAGAGGCTGACTCTGTAAACCGCTTAGAGAGGGCTGTAAAAGAGCTATAATGTGGTATATAAGTCTAAGGGCTATTGCTATTGACTCAGCCTTCCTTCCTTCCTTCCTTCCTTCCTTCCTTCCTTCCTTCCTTCCTTCCTTCCCTCCCTCCCTCCCTCCCTCCCTCCCTTCACTGGTTAGAATGCAGTATTGCAGGCTAACTCTGCCCACTGCCAGGAATTTGATTTTGATCAGCATAAGGTCGACTCAGTCTTCCATCCTTCTGAGAGTAATAAAATGTGCACCCATTGCTGGAGGCAAGAGGCTGACTGTGTAAACCACTTAGAGAGACTGTAAAAGCACTGTGAAGTGGTATATAAGTCTAAGTGCTATTGCTATCTTCCTTCCTTCCTTCCTTCCTTCCTTCCTTCCTTCCTTCCTTCCTTCCTTCCTTCCCAGTACCCAGATTCTTGGGGGCAAAAAGATGACTCTGCAAACCGCTTAGAGAGGGCTGTGAAGCACTGTGAAAGCTGTATATAAATCTAAGTGCAATTGCTATTGCTGTTTAAACCCGTCTTTTCAAGAATGCTTTATTGCAGAGCTAAACGGTTTTTTAAAAACAAAAAACAAAAAAACCCCAATGCATTGAATCAGCTGCCAGAATAGTATCATGTGTTGCTCTTGATAGCCACAATTATTTATTGGTTGTGGGAACGCATCCCAGGCTTCTGATTTGATTGCTGCCTTTTCTCCCATTCTTTTCTGGAAAGCAAACAGCCTCCTCCTTTTGCTACCTAACATTGCTGCTGTGGTGTTTGCTCGCTCCCAAGACAGGAGCTTGAATCGATGGTTCTAAACAGCGTAAGGATTTATGGATCCTTAATCTTCCCTTCCTAGAGACATTAAGCAAAGAAGAAGCCAGAAATGGGATAAACACAACAGACAGAATCCAAACTCCCATTAGGAAGGCATTAGTGTAAGATTTTGGCCAGCAGTGTTTCTCTGCACATTATTTGGCAGAAGGGGTTCAGATCAGGGATGGGCTTCAAATATTTTAGCAAGGGGTTCTCTGCCCGGTTGCTGGGTGGGCGTGGCCATGATGGGCGTGGCCTAGTCAGCCTCCTGCACCATGGCAGGGGGGGTCTTTTTGCCACCCCTGGGCTCTGGAGGCTTTCCTTGAGCCTCCGGGAGGCTCTGGAGGCCCTCTGGAGGCCGGAAACAGGCCCGTTTCTGGCCTTCCCGAACTTCCGGTAGGCTCATTTTTCGCCCTCCCCGAGCCTCCGTGCACACCCTGCACTTACCTGCATTGAAAACGGGCCACGTGAGGACTCCTGGGAGGGAAGGGGTGGGGTGAGCGAGGCCAGCCAGGAATGGGATTTGGGGGTTCTCCAAACTGCTCAGAATCTTAGCTAGAGGTTCTCCCAAACCTCCGCGAACTCCCAGGAGCCCACCCCTGGTTCAGATGTCCCAAAGGTTTTTTTTCAAGAGACAACTGAAAACAGTCTTCTTGAAGACATTTCACTTTTCATCCAAGAAGCTTCTTCAGTTCTGAGTTAGAACAGTGCTGACTCAGAACTGAAGAAGCTTTTTAGATGAGAAGTGAAATGTCTTCAAGGAAAAACAAAGGAAGTCCACTTGCCTTTTGAAAAAGGACCTTCGGGACAACCACGACCTGGATGACTGAGAATCTCCGCAGACAAGGGGTTCAGACCTGACGAAGCACCTCTTTGCAACTCATTAAAGCAGCCCAATTTTTTGACGGCTGCTTTGAAAGAACCTAATCTTTGTTTTAGTTCCGACCAAATCTCCTCCAGCAGCTCAGTTTGCGTGGATGAATGTTTGCACTCGCCTTCATATGAGGGCCAAGATGTTTGTACTTCCCCAGGGGAAGAGCGTTCTCTTTTTGGGGCTCCTGCCCTGTGGAATGAACTACCCGTGGGGCTAAGCTTACTCCCTGATCTTCGGACCTTTAAGCGCGAGCTTAAGACTTTTTTCTTTCATCAAGCAGGGCTGGCCTAATGATAAATTTTAATTGAGGGTTTTTTAGTGGGGTTTTTAGCGGGATTATTCTATTTTATAATTTTATCTACGTATTTTAAATATTCAGCTCATGGAATCAGATTTTTAATTATATATTGTATTTTAATTTTTTTATATATGTGTTTTATCTATGCTGTACACTGCCCTGAGTATTCGGAGAAGGGCGGTATAAAAATTTGAACAATAAATAAATAAATAAATAAGTGATTTTTGAAGCACGCGCCACGCGGCTATTAAGTCATGCAAAATGTAAAGATAATATTTTTTTTAAAAAAAAATAAAGAATATGATGTTTTGAGATTGCTCATAAAGCTTTAAGGGTAATTGAGTCTGTGCTTATTAAAAATAACTAATAGCTATAAAGCAGACAGTGCCTTTGATGATTAAAGTTGATGCTTAACTATTAAGAGTCTCGTCAGCCAGACATGTTCCGATTCGTAAGTCCAGCTGTTTACTGGAATGTCACATCTTGAGTGGGGAGAAGCCACCGTGGAGATCATATGGAGGATGATTAAAAACATGCTTGCAAGAACATGCTTTCAAAACTGGTAGACTCCAAGGAAATTCTTGTTTTCTTTGGCAGTCAGGATTCATTCGCTGCTTTTCCCAAAATAGGCCTCCTGTGGGTGAGGCCACATCTGATTAAAGAAAAGGTGGCATAAAAAGGCCCAGAAAGGCGAAGACAGAAAACTGGTTTTGTGGTTTTCATTGCTTTTAATGGTGTAAGTCGTCCAGAGTTGCTTCAAAGCAAGATGGGCGGGCAAACAAAATTAAATTTTAAAAAAGTTTAAAAAGGAAAAGGAAAAAAAAAATAAGCTGGCAATAAAAAACTAAACAGGGTAAGAAGCAGGGGTGAAATGTAAAATTTGTTACTACTGGTTCTGTGGGCGTGGCTTGGTGGGGGGGGGTAATGTAACTGGGTGGGCGTGGCCAACTTTTTTTTTTTACTTTTAAAAGCATTTTTTCGGCTGAAGAGGTTGTAGAAAAAATGCTGGCTCTCCAACTTGGTCCCTTTAAGACTTGTGGACTTCAACTCCCAGATTCCCTCAGCCAGCAAAGCTGGCTGAGGAACTCTGGGAGTTGGAAGTCCACAAGTCTTAAAGGGACCAAGGTTGGAGACCCCTGTTTTAAAAGGGCCTCTGGTGGCTCAACAGACTAAAGCAGTCTGTTATTAACACAGCTGCTTGCAATTACTGCAAGTTCAAGTCCCACCAGGCCCAAGGTTGACTCAACCTTCCATCCTTTATAAGGTAGATTGTTGGGGGCAATAAAAGCTGACTTTGTATATAATATACAAATGAATGAAGACTATTGCTTAACACAATGTAAGCCACCCTGAGTCTTCGGAGAAGGGCGGGATATACATTCAAATAAAAAATAAAAAATAATTTTAAAAAAAGGCTCCTCTGATGATCCCAGGTGAGTTGCCTGATCGTCAGAGGCTTTTCTTTTCTTTTAAAAGCATTTTTTTCCTTTAAAAGAAAAAAAAAGCCTCTGACGATCAGGCAACTCACCTGGGATCATCAGAGGAGCCTTTTAAAAGCATTTTTTTCTACAACCTCTTCAGCCGACGATCCCAGCTGAGCTGCGCGATCATCAGAGGCTTTTAAAATGCTTTTAAAAATAAACAAAAAACAAAAACCTCTAGTGATCGCGTGGCTCAGCTGGGCAAGGGGGGTGGTGGTGGCAAGGATTTTGATACCGGTTCTCCAGACCACCTACCGCCATTACTACTGGATCGGGCAATCCGATCCAAACTGGGAGCATTTCACCCCTGGTCAGAAGTGGCAGTATTGGGACGCAGCACCAATAGGAAATTCTAGGGTTTTCCTGATGGAACAATTAATCAGTGGAATGGCTTGACTCCAGAAATTGTGGATGCTCCACCACTGGAGGTTTCTAAGAAGAGATTGGACAACTGTTTGTCTGAAATGGTATAGGGTCTCCTGATGAAGCAGAAGGTTGGACTAGAAGACCTCCAAGGTCCCTTCCAACTCTGTTATTCTGGTCTAATAGAATCTAACCCGAGTTTCCACTGGAAAGTCAAAAACATCCTAAGCTTAAGAAACCGAAAGTCTAATGTGGCCGGGAATAATGTACAAACCTATCCCCATTTTATTTATTTTTGTTCTAATAAACTCACGGTTCCTAGTCCCGAAATTCACGAAATTCAAATTAAATTGGAAATGGATGCATGTTAGAAATATGCAGTGCTTTCAATTCAAGGCAAGGTGATGCTTTCAAAGCAAGCCAACCAGTGGTGGGATTCAAGTTTTTTTACTATCGGTTCTGTGGGCGTGGCTTGGTGGGCGTGGCATGGCTTGGTGGGCATGGCAGGGGAAGGATTCATTTCCTCCCGATCAGCTGAGACTTGGGAGGCAGAGAATAGATGGGGGCAGGGCCAGTCAGAGGTGGTATTTTCCGGTTCTCCGAACTACTCAAAATTTCCACTACCGGTTCTCCAGAACCGGTCAGAACCTGCTGAATACCACTTCTGAAGCCAATTTCACACCTCAGCATGGCCCAAACCACCTCTTTGCATTCGAATCTAAATCATCACACAGCCCTCATCAGCCTATTCAGGGTCATGTGGTCCCGTGGAAGAGAAACCAACTCTATAAATGTCCCAGGCTTACTTCCAAAGTTAGGGAGATAAACCATTAATCCAGGTCTCTGCACTTTTCAATTTAAAGCCACGACCAATTAAATCCAGTGAGAATGTGCCATTGTTCAGGAACCCTGACAAATGTCAATGGCCCAAAGCTAGACAAGCCAAAAATTAAATATTAGCTCTGGCTAGAATATGTACCCCCTCCCCCCAACAGATGCTCAAGAAATTACAGGAACATAGATGCCAATGCTCACTAGGTGGAGAAGCAGAAATATAAATAATTTAACCTTTCAAAGTTACAAGATGTTCCCATCTGCGTGGCAAGGGGTAAATTAAGACAACAGGGGAAGGTTTAAAGTGGATATATCCTCTTTGAGATGATGGGTTTATTTTTCTAAATGATTATTTGCAGGGATTGTTTTGATTTTACATCAGATGTTTTAGAAATGTTGTCTCTTTTCTTGCTTCATCAAACTGTTTTGTTTCAGCAAGATGGTCTTCTGAACCAAAGTAGCAGGTCAAGCAAGGATGTCCAACCTTGGCAATTTTTAAGACTTGGGGACTTCAACTCCCAGAATTCCCCAGCCAGCAGGTGTGCTAGCTGAAGAATTCTGGGAGTTGAAGTCCACAGGTCTTAAAGGCGCCAAGGTTGGACAACCCTGGTGTAAAACCATGCATGCTATATCTTTACCTATAAGTTAAAGGTAAAGGTTCCCCCACACATGCATGCTAGTCGTTCCCAATTCTAGGAGGCGGTGCTCATCTCTATTATAAAGCCGAAGAGTCAGTGCTGTCCGAAGACGTCTCTGTGGTCATGTGGCCAGCATGACTAAACGCCGAAGGCGCACAGAACGCTGTTACCTTCTCACCAAAGATGGTCCCTATTTTTCTACTTGCATTTTTTACGTGCTTTCGAACTGCTAGGTTGGCAGAAGCTGGGACAAGTAATGGGAGCTCACCCCTGTTACATGGCGCTAGGGATTCGAACCACTGAACTGCCGACCTTTTGATCGACAAGCTTAGCCACTGAGCCACCACGTCCCTTGTGACTCCCTATAGCCATGATGGCGAACCTATGCTATGCGCGTCCAAAGTGGCACACGGAGCCATGTTGCCCGGCACATGCAGGGGCATCTCTTCCTCTTCCGGGTTTCTGGCACGCATGCGCACATGACAAGCAGCTGGCCTTTTTGCATGCGGCGGTGCCGGAAACTAGAAGAGGTGGTCTTGCATTTTCCTGCGTGAACATGCACGCCGGCCAGCTGATCACCATGTGTGCGCGCGCGCCAGAAACCTGGAACAGTAGCTGGTTGAAACCGGAAGTTCAGTAGCTGAAACCGGAAGTTCATTTTCAAACGCGCGCATGCGACCAGGTTGTGGTCCAGGCGTGCAAGCGCATGCACTCCCTTTTCAGCACTCGATGCTGAAAAGATTCACCATCACTGCTGTATAGCGTCTCCTTATAGCCATTTGTTATTCCTTTATTTTTTTTAAAAAAAATATTTTTAAAAAAAATAAATGTGATCATTGTTGTATGGGTTCATCGTCTCTAAGTAGGCAAAAATGCAGACAGGTCTGAAATTTCAGGAACAAGGAAGCACATTATTGGATCTACTTGTTCTTTCAAGTGTCAGGTCTGAACAGATATGTTTAATCTCAGGAGGCATTCACACTTACGCAGGCAGAATGAAGACGTTTAACCGAAGTCCATTAAGCATGTCTTTGAGATCCCAAATAAGTTACACACATACACACACACACACACACACACACACACAAGAGCAGGTTATCATCTGCATCATCAAGGAGAATGCATCTTAATCTTCCAGTTACGATGACGCCGTAACTGGTTAGATCTAATTAGGGAAGCCAGAATCTGTCTGCAAGATGGCAGGTAGAAAATACCTGCAGTGGGACTTAGGCTGGGCTACATATTACACCGATAACCAGATTGACCGGTGAATAATTTTTTTTAAAAAAAAAGTTGAGCACTTCGATTTGCTTAACAGCTGTGGGAAGAGAGGTCATAAAACGGAGCAAAATTTACCAAATATCTCAGTTAGCAACAAAAAATATTGGACTCAACTGTGGTTGTAAGTTGAGGTCTACTTCAGTAGTGGGGTTCAAATTTTTTTAATACTGGTTCTGTGGGTGTGGCTTGGTGAGTGTGGCATGGCTTAGTGGGTGTGGCTTGGTAGGCGTGGCAGGGGAAGAATATTGTAAAATCTCCATTCCCACCCCACTCCAGGGGAAGGATACTATAAAATCTCCATTCCGTCCCCAATCCAGGGGAAGGTTACTGCAAAAATCCCCATTTCCTCCCAATCAGCTGGGAATTGGGAGGCAGGGCCAGTCAGAATTTTTACTACCGTTTCTCCAAATTACTCAAAATTTCTCCAGAACTGGTCAGAACCTGCTGAAACCCACCTCTGGTCTACTTGTATAAAGAAAAGACTGAGGCAGCAGCAATACCCATATACACGGCAGCTATAAATATAATGCAGCACTAGTCCTTAGCTAGGGAAGAATGTAAGCAAAAATTTTGTAGCCTTGGAATATTTCTCAGTGATGAAAACCCAGATGGTGGTGCCCTTAAGCAAATTTGGCAGGAAAAATGAGTTTGCTTGAGATTGAATTCTAAACCCATCAGCCTTTTCAAAATATTTGTACAGAATTTGCACAGGTAGTCCTTGACCAATGATGACAGTTGAGCCCCACATTTCCATTGCTAAGCAAGATGGTTGTTAAGTGAGTTCTGGCCCCATTTTACAACCTCGCCGTTGTTAAGCTACTAACACGGCTGTTCAGTGAATCTGGCTTTCCTTCTCCCAAAAAGGTCCCCAAAAGGAGATCACGTGACCCCCAGGGCATTGCAACCGTCGTAAATACACTCCAGTGGTCAAGCATCCGAATTTGGGTCAGGCGACCATGGGGATGTTGCAAGTCTTAAGTGTGGAAAAATGATCTTTTTTTCCCCCCATGCCATTGCAACTTCAAAAGAACAGTTGTAAGGAGAGGTCTAAGAGACACGGTGGCTTAGTGGGTAAGATGCTGAACTTGTCGATCGAAAGGTCGGCAGTTCAGCGGTTCGAATCCCTAATGCTGCATAAAGGGGTGAGCTCCCGTTACTTGTCCCAGCTTCTGCCAACCTAGCAGTTCGAAAGCACGTAAAAAATGCAAGTAGAAAAATAGGGACCATCTTTGGTGGGAAGGGAACAGCGTTCCATGCGCCTTTGGCATTGAGTCATGCCGGCCACATGACCAAGGAGACATCTTCGGACAGTGCTGGCTCTTTGGCTTTGAAACAGAGATGAGCACTGCCCCCTAGAGTCGGGAACGATTAGCACGTATGTATGAGGGGAACCTTTACCTTTAAGTAAAGATCTACCTGCACAGAATAATAACCAAGTTGGAAGTGTCGTGTCCCACTCCTCCGCTGACGGCCGGGTCAGGGAAATCTGAATCAGGTGTGCCTCTGCAGCTCTGCCAAAGTCCTAGCAAAGTCCTCAGGGCAGGCAGGAGACCAGAAAGTGACTTCAGCAAGATATGTTTAGACTTTGCCTGACTCAGAGAATGCCAGAAAGCAGATCCTTTATATAGGCCATGGGGTGTGGCTCCATGACTCAGCACTTATCCAGGCCTGCCCCTCCCTTCCTTCTGTTGCCTCCGCCTATCAAGTCTTCTGACGCGGGGGTCACTCCAGTCGGCAGCTGTTGGTAATTGACCTCCCTCAGGCTCACATGCTGTGGAGGAGGGGGAGGGGTCTAGTTGCTCCGTTTGCCTGGGCATGGAGCCAGAGCTGGGGGCTGGAGGTATTTCTTCTTCTTCAGCCTGTCTGGGCATGGAGCCAGGGGTGGGGCCGGGAGGCATACTAGAACATTCCTCCGTGTTCGGAAGCAGATAAGAAGACCCCGGCTGAGGTGAGATTGGACGAGACACAACAGGAAGGGAGCCTTGGTGGTCTTCTACTCCAAGGCCCTGCCCAGAATAATTTACCCGTTCTCAATCAACTCTTCTATTTTATGGATTAGGAAAATGGAACGGTCAAGAAGATCATCAGCCAGATGACACAAGATCTTCTGATGGCTCTTGCTGCCCGCAATCAGTACCAAGAGATCCGAGAAAAGTTTCGCCAACCGGTGACCGACAAGGGTGCCATCCTCAAAACTAAGCCACAGGCATCCCAGAAGGACATTCTGAGTGTGTGCTGTGACCCCCTGGTCCTTGCGCAGCAGCTAACACACATCGAACTGGTGAGTGAGCCCTTCCTTGTCCTTGTTCTGACCTAGATCTCCCTTAAAAAGCAGGAAGCAGAGTCTTGGTCATGGCAAAAAACCCTTTTTATTTACACGACTGTGAATTCCTTTCATTCACAGTCAGCAAGGCCTGTCCAAACAGTCTTTCAGAGGAATATTTATCAACACAGACCTTATCTCGCTTGGAAAGCTGCCAGGTAACTAGTTTCCAAATGCAGTGCAAGGCAAAACTTGGCAGACAGATCTTCCCACTCTTGAAATGAACGAACGAATGAACTGTTTCCTGCAAAAACCCACCCCCACCCTCCATTCACTCCTCTTTTGTTTCCTATGGGAAGGTCCAATCACCTCCAAGGTGTGGCTTTATTCCTAAGTTGACCCTGCTTTCTTAGTTGTTCTTGTCTTCTGGCAGCTCTGCGCATGCACACACTGGGAACAGGCTCCAGCTGTTCTTCTGCCTCCCAGCTGTTAAGCTCCTTCTCGGCATCCGACACAGAGCCCTCATCCGAGATTTCCCCAGCCTCCAGGTCTGGCCCATGTTCCTCCCCAACCTCCTCACTGTCCGACTCTGCTGCCATCTCTGCAAATTCTCCGATTCAAGACCAGCTTTTTTTAGAAAGGCTACTCCAAGAGGGGAGGAAGGCGATGGGCAAGTGTAGAGGATGGCTTTGTCAGAACTCAAAAGTTTGTGTAACTTCTCACTTGCTCAAATATGTTTAAGAATGAAAAAAAAGCTAATCTCAGGAAACTAAGAAAAATGTTCATTATTAAAACAGCGCTTTATTCCAAGTGTATAGGCAGTTGTCTACGCTGGGATGAAAAGCACACCTCTTAATGTTACATTGGTGTCTTCTTTACACATCTGTGATATTGATCGTCTTTTTTGGTTTTAGGAGAGGGTAAGCAACATTTATCCAGAAGATCTTATGCAGATAGTCAGTCACGTGGATTCCCTGGATAACCACAAGGTGAGTTTCAAAATTTGAAAGAAGCGGGCATGGGAACTAGAAAGATTAACCAACAATCGCTCGTCATGCCCTAGTCGCCTCTTGTCTTGACTACTGCAATGCACTCATCCTGGGACTGCTCTTGAAAAGTATCAGGAAGCCTCAATTGGTTCAAAATGCAGCAGCTCGTATCATTTTGGGAATATCCAGATGTGAAGAGGTGTCGTCTCTCCTGTGAGAGCCACATTGGCTGCCGACCTGCTTCTGGATACAATTCAAGGTGCCGGTTGCCACCTTCAAAGCCCTTACATGGCTTGGGACCAGATTATCTGAAGGACTATCCTTTCTCAGGGACTGTTCTGTCTCCGTCCTCACTCTGGAGTAACAAGCTGGCCTACAGCCAGTGGGTTCACGGCTCCTATCAGTCCTGGCCGAGAAAACGCAGCTGCCTGCCAAAAAGTTCAAACAGATTAAGACTTCAGCTCACTTCAACACGGTTCAGCTAATTTGCTTCCCATGGAACTGAGAGCAGTCCCAAAGTTCCTTATATATCCTGTGGGGTGGGGCGTCCCTTTGATGACGCCGCCTCTCTAATCTTCTGAAGCGCGGGTCGATCCAGGCTTGATTAGTATGATTATCAGCTGCGTCTGAAGGCGTAGCCTAAGGAAGGGAGGAATCAGGGGATGTCAGCCTCATTACATCCTCTGACTGGTTCTGGTTCTGGCTCCTGGAGCCGGGCCAAAGGAATCGGTGCTTCTGAGGTAATCCTTACCGGCCCTTCCCCCTCACTCTCGGAGTCACTTTCGGGCATGGGGCCAGGTTCGGGGGCTGGAGCCACAACAGCGACTATCTATCCAACCCAACAGAATGGGGGGGAGGCAGGGAATGTTGTGGGTCCCCCTCTTTTAAAATGCTCCATCTGGTGGGACCTAGAAGAAGGGCCTTCTCTGTGGTGGCTCCCTCCCTATGGAACATCATCCTTTCAGAAATTAGACTGGCCCCACTTTGACCATCATCGCAAGGCCCTGAAGACCTGGCATTTTACAAACCACAACTGAGCCCAAAATTTCTGCTGTTAAGCGAGACAGTTGATAAGTGACTTTTATGACCTTGTTTGCCTCAGTTGTTAAGTGAATCATTGCAGTCGCAAAGTCAGTAACAGGGTTGTTAAACGAATCTGGCTTCCTCATTGGTTTTGCTTGTCAGAAGGTCGCAAAAGGGGATCGCATGACCCCGGGACACAGCGACCATCATAAATATGAGTCAGTTGTCAAGTGTCCGAATTTTGATCACGTGATCACGGGGACGCTGCAATGGTCATAAGCGTGAAAACTGGTCATAAGTCACTTTTTTTTCAGTGTAACTTTGAATGGTCACTAAATGAACTATTGTAAGTCAAGGACTACCTATAGACAGGGTACATAATTGGACTGTGAAAATCCTATAGCTGTTTCACACACACACTCAGAATCTCCTAAAAGCAGGTTGCTACTTGGGAGAGGTCCACTTTAAAAAAACAAAACCCCAAAAAAGCCTAAACTACTAAAAATGCTATACTAGGCTTTCAAGAAGAGACTGGACTGCCATCTGTCAGAAATGGTATAAGGCCGTGAGGGCGAACCTATAGCACGTGTGCCACAGGTGGCATGCGGAGCCATATTGGTGGGCACATGAGCGTTGCCCTAGCTCAGTCCCGGTGCGCACCAGCTAATTTTTGGGCCTTCTGGGCCCACCGGAAGTCAGGAAACAGGTCATTTCCAGTCTCTGGAGGGCCTCTGGGGAGCGATGGGGAAGGCCGTTTTCGCCCTCCCCAGGCTCTTAGAAAGCCTCTGCAGCTTGGAGAGAGCAAAAAACGAGCCTTCCGGTCTCACCGGAAGTTGGCAAATGGGCATTTCCTGCCTCCGGAGGGCTTCTGGGGGCAGTGGAGAAGGGCGTTTTCGCCCTCCCCAGGCTCCAAGAAAGCCTCTGGAGCCCGGGAAGGGCGAAAAACGGGCCTACCAGGCCCACCATGCCATCGCGTGCCAAAAGTGGGGGGAGCACGGGGGAATTACGCGTGCATGCGCGGGGGGCAGGCGCATTGAATTATGGGTGTGGGCACGGACGCGCACGACCCCCCTGCACTCCCCCTGCTTTTGGCATGCAACGGCAAAAAGGTTAGCCATCACTGGTATAAGGTCTCTTGCTTGTGCGCAGGGGGGTGGGGAGCTGGACTAGATCAGGGGTCTCCAACCTTAGTAACTTTAAGGCTTGTGGACTTCAACTCTGGGAGTTGAAGTCCACAAACCTTAAAGTTACTAAGGTTGGAGAGCCCTGGACTAGATGACCTACAAGGTCGCTTCCACCTCTGTTAATCTGTTAAACATACATCTAAGCTGGGTTTACTTATGAAGAAGAGACGATGACTTTGCTGGAAGTGGTATCCTCATTTCGACTCAGGTCTAACGGCGGATGTTTGATTTTTCAGTGCCGAAGCGATGTTACGAAGACTTACAATCTTGAAGCCTACGACAATTGGTTTAACTGCCTCAGTATGTTGGTGGCGACAGAGATTTGTAGGGTAAGTATCCACAGGAGAAAGGAACTGGGGATGGATGTACTACTGACCGGTTCAATGTCTCTGTTTTGAGGGTAGCTGATTCACATGCTAGCAGAACACTCCTGTCGACTTTAAATCTGCTTTTCTTTGTTTTGCTGTGGCTTTCATTAAAGTACTTAGACCTGGTTCATGCTGGAGAGTTAAGGCATTATCTGTCCGTTATCCAAGCATCGCTGTTATTATACACCAGGGGTGTCCAAACTTTTTTGAGTGAGGGCCAAATACAGAAAAATAAGCAAAGGCCCGGGCCACCGGGGGGGGGGGGGGGATGGGCGTGGCTTATTTTGGGGTGTGGCTTGGTGGTCATGTGACTGGTGGGCGTGGCTAACTGCTCATGTGACTGAGTGGATGTGGCTATGGGCATAGAAACTACTCAGAGGGCTAAAAAAAGTAATTTTTGACCAGTCCTCACACTTATGACCATCCTCACATTTATGCCCATTGCAGCATTTTTTTTTTTTTTTTTTATAAAAAGTTTTATTTTTACAATCATATCAAATAATTCATCCAATGTACAGTTATATACAATTAGTCGGGCTTGCCCAGTCACCACCACCCTTTTTAACACTCTTCCCTCTTCTACCTTCTTTTACTTTCCAAACCTTCCTCTCCTTCTCTTATCTACATCCACTCCTCCCTCCACCCTACACCTTCCTTCTCCCTCTACTATCCCTCTTCCTTCCTCTTCTCCTCTTTCCTACCTCCTACTCTCTCTTTTCTCCCTCCCCACCGTTCTAAAATGGTAACTATGCAGACCCGACCCTACATTAATTATATTTCTTCAATAATCCCTGTACATTAACCATCACTCCATCTCTACCAAACCCCCCCCCCAATTCCCCTCCCCCTTACCCCCCACCCCCCACCCCGACTTCCCAGAACAAAATGCAGGGTATCAAAACTAACAATCATAATCCAAAATAATTCCTAAATTATAATCTTTAGTCACACCACACTTAGTCACACTCTCAATTCCCCTCTCCTTCAAAAATATATCTAATACAAAATATTTCCTAAATTTACTCATATGCTATTCGATATTTTTTTATCTGATACTTATTTTTAAATATAATCAATCCACATTTTCCATTCTAAAATATATTTTCTAGTATATAGTCTTTCAAGTAAGCGGAGATTTTGTCATCTCTGCCAGATTTGATACTTTGAGTGTCCATTTGTTGTTTTGTTTTGTCCATTCTTGATTGTAGGCATTTTTAACAACCATATCACTCATTTCACAACTGCTTCACAACTGGACAACAAACAGTATATAAGCCTAGTAAATTCATGTGTGGCCGGGCCACACACAAGAAATATATATTGACACATGATTACTGTGTGTATTTCTAACTCGCCTATAATGTGAAGAACATTGCTCTCAGTGGGAGCAGTGATGCTGTCCTTTGGATTGAAGGATGGCTGGGATGTCAGGAGAAAGTTTGGTGGTTGAGACACGAAGGACTTCACAGAGATGGCTATCAGTCATTCTGGATCTCAGTCTGCTTTTGTTCTGATTTAACAGAGAAAATGTTTGTTCACATATGTATGTTGAGCCGAACAGGCTCATCATTCTTTCTGCATGGCGTCTCATCAGAGGAAACTTGGCATGATCCAAATTCTGATAGAAGTCAGGGAGGGAGAGAAGCTGATGTTGACTCTTCAGAGAATCATCACATTGCATTTCAATCAGTTCTAACTGCAGACTCTCCTCCACTTCTTCTGCATCCACCAGGAAGGGGGTCGAGAACAGCTTCATTTGTTTTCAATGACAGAAAAATCTTGAAAACGCTGGTTGAATTCTGTCACGAGAGATGTAATTATAGAAACATATTTCTCCTTTTTGCAGAAAGGTCTGCCTTTGGAAAAGCAGACTTGATTTCAGACAGCGCAGGGAAGTGTACAGCATTAAAGCTTCGTAGTTGTGTCTCAAACAGGCGGAGCTTTACACAGAAGGCTTTCATGTGCGCATACAGGTGTGATACCAGCTGTTCTTTGCCTTGTAGGTTCTTGTTCAGTGTATTCAGATGATGAGTAAGATCAACTAAAAATGCCAGGTCTGCCAGCCACAGAGGGTCACTCAGTTCATGAAGAGGTCGGTCCTTCTCTTTCAAAAAATTGTCGATTTCTGATCTCAGCGAATAAAACCGCTGCAGAACAGAGCCACAGCTGAGCCAGCGCACATCAGAGTGGTAGAGTACATCCCCGTATTCAGCATCCATGTCAGATAAGAAAGCTTGAAATTCCCTGTGGTACAGTCCTCTAGCTCGAATTATGTTGACAGTTTTTACAACAGTGTTCATCACATCGCCCAGCTGCACAGTCTTGGCACACAGTGCTTCTTGGTGGATTATACAGTGCATCCTAACAGCCTCACCTCCGCTCTCTTTTACCTTGGACACACCATGGATGCCATTCCTTTGCGCTCACCCGTCATGGCGGAGCTCCATCCGTTGTTACTCCACAGAGCTTGTCCCATTTAAGCCCCATCTTTTCAATTGCCTCTGACACAGCGTCAAAAATATTTCCACCTGTCGTTGTGCCTTTTAGGCTCATCATATCAAGCAGCTCCTCCGTACAGCAAAATTATCATCGACTCCCGCAAAAAATTAAAAGCTGTGCGGTGTCTGTGGCGTCTGTGCTCTCATCGCATGCTATCGGTAAAAATCAAAAGCACAAGCTTTCTCTCTCAGCTGAAGTTTCAGGTTAGCTGACAAGTCCTCGATTCTCCGCACCACTGTATTTCTGGATAAGGTCACGTTGTTGAAATCCTGCACTTTTCCGGGCACATTACTTCTGTGACTTTGATGAGGCACTGCTTTATGAAATCACCGTCTGAGAACGGTTTGCCATGCTGGGCAATAAGTTTTGCGACTTCATAGCTTGCTGCTGTGGCGTTTTCCTGTATTTTGTTAGCACGAAATAAAACTGTTGTTGAGCTTGCAGGCTAGCTGCCATTTGCTTGAATTTCTGTGCTCGTTTGGCACCTGTATGCGATCGTAGCTCTGATGCTTGGTCTCATAGTGCCGATGGACATTATACTCTTTCATCACGGCAACATCTTCATTGCAAATCAAACAGACACACTTTCCGTTGATTTCTTTAAAGAAATATTCATTTTCCCACCGTGTTTGAAATCTTCTACACTCACTTGCTATCTTGCGTTTCTTGTGCTGCCATTTCTGGTGACTCGTGGTAAATAGACTATATCAGAGGCCTGAAAACCTGGGACATTACAATACAGATGGATACAGTCAGTCTACTAAAAGCAACAATATGTGGATATCATCTTCAATTAAGGGAAAATGTTTCATATTCATTCATCTTGGCCAGGGGTGTCCAAACTTGGTCCCTTAAGACTTGTGGACTTCAACTCCCAGAGTCCCTCAGCCAGCAAAGCTGGCTGAGGAACTCTGAACTGAAAATCACAAGTCTCAAAAGACAGTTTTACACTTCAAACTCTCATCTTTGCTTCTCTCCAAATGTATCTAAATTGGTCTCAATCCATATTTGTGGTACTCAAAATTGGACCCTGTACTGAAAGTAAAGAATGATTAATGCAGAAAAAGACCTATTTCTGATAATGCAAGATAAAATACATTTGCATTATTTATATAATTATTTATTGAATTTATATGCCTTCCATCTCTGTGATAATGCAACTCTGGGCATCATGTTATATGGCTGAGTCACATTCAGTTTGTAGTAACATAACAACATGCAATTCAATTTTCTTGATGAGTACCTTGATAGCTAAATTCTGGATGCTGAGTCCACCTACAAATACCACTCTCACTCTCTCTCAATTCTGATCTTTTCCACCCTATTTGTTTTACAGGTGGATTCTAATTCACTTTTTTCCCCAAAAACTTCATTCTCTCTACCTGGATGTCACACTGTTGCCTTTTCATCCTGTTAAGGGAAAAAATTAAAAATATTTTAGTTTGGACTCGATTATGGACTCATAAATTGAGGACTATCTATAGTCCCTGTACATGTGAGACAGAGAAGCTTTCCAAAAAGAAAAGTTTATCCAAAAATTAGGATTCCCTACCCAGACCTTTTTAATCCTCCTCAAGATAATTGCTTCCTGTTTGGCACCTCGTGATGGTGGTGATCTTTCTCTCCAACCTCTGGATTATGTGGAATCGCTAGGAGAAGCTTAAATCTGCCATCCAGCGGTTCAAACCCCGGAGAAGAAGAGTGAGGTGAGCTGCAGGTAGAGTGGTAGAACTTCCTAAAGCCCTGAGAAAAAGGGGTTTGAAGGTTATGTTCCTCCAGCAAACCAAACCGGATCCAGGATTTTTCTGCTTTACTGGAACCAATCACCCCGACCAAGGAGGGAGGATTTTGGACAATAAAGGATTATACGCCCGGGTCAAGCGGTGGAGAACTGCAGCAAGTAGCCAACAATTCTCCATTACTTTGTAACAAGCTTGAAAATAGCAAGAAGAGGAATGGAGACAAGCTAATGAGTTGAAAGCGAAAGTGATACTTTTATTGCTTGCTGTCTGCTGCTGGTAAATTGCATGTTATTTGCTACTTTAACTCTTTGCTGCCTGCTGATAGACTCTAGGGGCGATTTTTAAATATTGCTTTAAAGAGCCAGAGGAAAGATTTGAAAGTGAATATTAAGTTGAAATAAATAAATAAATAAATAATTTTATGGCAGAAGCCAAGAAAATCTACTCAGGTAAACCCTGGAAAGACTTTCTCTGAATTTCATCAGAGATTTCTTCTCAGCTACAGCCGCTTGTTAATTTAGAAATGGAGCTTTTTCTGTCTATATTTAAAGTAATAACTGATGAGATGTCTGAAATGAAGAGCAGATATTAGAAATTCAAGTGAAATAAAGTTAGTTAAAGAAGGATTTTTTAATTGCAGTACAAAGTTTGGCAACAAATGTGATTTTATTAGAAGAGGAAGTTGAAGAAATCAAGCAACTTAACTCAAAATTAGAAAATAAAATGGATGAATTTCCTGGAAAAACAGATGATGAAATAGTTTTGATACAATATAGAAATATGGAATTTGTTAAGAATCCCACCTTGAAAGAGAATAAAGAAGAGAATTTAAGGACATTTTTCTGAAGTATTTGGTTATTCCCACCAGCAGATGTGGCTTATCAAATTGATAAAATATATCGTGTGTTCTTGGATAGCAAGGCAAAAAAGTGCTGGGATGTTGCCAGCATTTTAAATAGAACAGTGAGAAATCATTGATTCCACCCGAGGGAGACAGAGCTGCTGGGTCACAGAAGCATTTTTTTAATATTATTCCACCAAAATGTTAAGGGCTAGGAAGGAATTTGCCTTCCTGGTTTGAACTTAAAAAGGTGAGGTTGAATATAGATGGATATTCCAACTGGTATAATTATTATGCAGGAAAGTACATCGTCTCAATACAGTTGGAAAAGCAAGAGAATTTTATGTTGAGGCATTAAAAGTTGGAAGTCTTCCTCCATTGGAAGCTAGAAGAAGGAGACTGAAGTGAAGGAAAGAGAGTAGCAGGTACAGAACAGACAAAATTGTGATTGGAGCAGTGAGTCAAAATCACGTGTTGGAAATACCTCATAAAGCCAGTAAGGCCACAAGAATCCTGCAGTTTTGCTAAATGCAAGGAACAAGAGATGAAGGGCAGAAGAACAACTGGCAACTAGGCCTACAAACTAAAACATATGAAGCAAGGCCTGCAAAATTTGATCTGGCTAGTGTTCCAAAAGGGATAATGGTAATTAAACTATTTGAATGCTGAATGGTCAACTTATTTTCCAAAGACCAGAAGGAAAAGACAGAAACTATTTGAAACAATTTAAAATGACATTACCTGTTTACAAAAAACTTCCTAATCTTTAGACCAGAAATATTTGATAAACTCAAAACTGGCATTCATTTGTTGCCTTCTTTGAAAAAAAAACAGTTTAGTTATATATATAAAGAAGGATAATAGCAAAATTGAACAGGTGGATAAGCAAGGAAGATACAAGGCTATTGAACTTTTGTTGGAGGAAAGAAGACATTATTCTGGGTTTATGCTCCATCAACAACAAGAAATTTTTTCAAGTTTTACAGAATAGTATTTTGGGATTATAAATCATATATATTAATGGGTGATTGGAATGGTTGGACTAGAAGACAAAAAGTTTAAGGAAGATATCTGTTACTTCAGCAAAGACCCAGCTAAAGGCTTTTTGAAATGATGGAGGACTTGGAATTAAGAGATATTTGGAGATTACATAACCATCAGAAGAGAGGATTTTACCTTCTTTTCTGACAGGCACCAATCATTTTCGAGGATTGATTTATAATGTTGATTAACTTGATTTGTATTCTAGAGTGAAGAAGACTAAGATTTGTTCAAGAACTCTATCTGATCATAGTTAATTTTGGATTAAACTTCACCCAGAAATATAATATATCATAAATATAATATGAATGTCTTAAAAAAGAAAAAATACATGATGCATGGAAAAATGCTGAAGTGATTCTTATATACAAGAAAGGGCCAAGATGATTTAAAGAACTATTATCCAATAAATTCTTTCAGTTTTCACCAAGGAAAACAGTTTTCACCAAGATAATAGCAAAAAGAATATTGAGAATATTAAATGATGCACAGCCAAAGGAGCAAGAAAGGTTCAGGAACACAACACAATGGATCACATCCAGGTTGTTCAGCAAATCACTGAAAATATATAATAAAAAACACCATGCCTCTGTGCATGGTTCCTAACTATGAAAAGGCATTTGACTCTATTTTGTAAAATATAATATAAGAACATCTTTATGTTTGAAACTGAAACCAAATAAACTGAAGTGATCAACAAAGATGAGTACATAGTTCTGCAGAATCGTTATGCTTTGGATATCATTTAGCTGCTTGAAGGAGAATTTGCTTTGATTCATTCTCATTGTTGTGTTTACATCACTGACTATAGGCCAACATTTCCATACTGTTAACCACATGGAAACTGTGGTTCTCAACCCTATTGATACTCAGCTATGCAGTCCCCTTGGGATTGGCTGTGGTCTTGGCTTCCTGATTTTGGATGGGTAAAGCTTCATCCTACCCATTTTTTTATATTTGCCCTTAGCTGCTGCTGTTACAATGTGTCCCTGGTCTTATCTCTCTGTTCAGGTTTCACCAAAAAGTCTCCTCAGCTTCATCTACTGTATTATGCTTGGGATATGAAAGTGACAATCCCTATGTTGAAGTTTCTGTTAGTGGTCTAATTGAATCTTCAAAAGGAGGAAAATGAGGCATTGGAATAATCCATAAATCCATTGTTCCTCCTTCCTAATATGATACCTGTACTTTTAAAATATCTGCTTTTTCAACTACCTTATATTTTATATCTTATGATTGTCTGCATAACCTCGATATAAAAGAAACTGAATATAGCTGAACAGAACATTACTAAACCTACAAGAGATGGCATAACAGGAAGATATGGGTGGTGTATGATACTTGCTCAATTACCATATTTGGATATTAGGTGCTTTTGCTGTATGAAATGTATTATTAAGACGAAACTGTACTTTCATGTAATTTTCCATAGTTACTTCTGCTTTTGAATTAAGGTCTTTAAAACCACCTGCCTGGGTGTATCCCAGACAGTCCAGACTTTGGTGTTTGAATACACTGGGCTCTGATGCATCAATAAAGTCTGTTTCTCTCACCTTCCTGGTCTATAATCTTTCTTGGCAAAGTGTGGAGTAACTGGACAACTGGACTTTGCTGCCAATAATATTCAATTCAACATCTTTTTTTGAAAAGTCAAAAGAACAGATACATCTTACTGAGCTTTAGTTTCCTAATCATACAGTAATTTAAAATAAAAAGCTTTATGGTGTAAAGCAGAGATCCTCAATAATTTTTAGATATCTATATGTAAGACATTTACCAAGAAATCATCTTTATCACCAGAGTAGCCAATGGCAGATAAAAATGATTATTGATTTTTCATTTTATATCATAAGTTATAATATTTGATAGAAGTATGCCTGTTCAATCTTGTTAATTCTAAAACACCAGTGGGGACTCTGCTAGCCATATATATTTGCAGCCTAAAAAATGGTTCTATTCCACCTGCCAAGTTCTGTGAAAATCTTTTCCATTTGAATTAAATTTGCTTCACTATGTACTAGATTTCAATTGCTCTAATGTTATAAATGCATGCTCTGGCACTTTGTACATTTGTTTGTGTTAGAAGAGCATAACTCTCTTGGTATTGAACTTTGTTATATATTACTGTTATTATATTATATTACTGTAAATATATAGCAAAGTGATGCAATATACTGCTCTAAATTGAGGTTTAGTAAGAAGAAAGCAAAAGGAATTGTTTTATTTCTTGTATATACTATTTTCATTTCTTAAATCAGATAAAACAGCAGGTCTTTCAGATGCATAATATTTTAAACAAATTTACACAGAATAAAATGATTACTTGACTAAAATCTTTGCACAGACACACACACTCACACACAGACATACACACGGTGATAGACAACAATCAAATTGCAATATTTCCTCATCTCTTCCTTTTCAGTTACAGTCAAAATCAGAGAATATACAACATTTTGCATAAGAAAACAACAGAAAACGTTACAAATAAGTTTGTGGTCATACATTATTACTGTTAAGGTTTATTAAAATAGAAAGTTCTTATAAGCAAATCTGAAAAAAATAGTAAATGTATTGGTGGTCGATTTATTTATTTTCACATTTTGCAAATTCTGCATCAGCAGACTTACAGGTTGATGAACTAGAAGAAAACCAGCACAAATTAATAAGCAGAATATTAGACTATTAGTTGCTAATCAAAAGAATTCATATTCATATATTTAAAAGAATTACTGCTTTCCTGTTCTCAAAATTTTAACATAAAAAATAAAAGATGGGATGAATTTTTCATTCTAATTCTGCTGAGAGCTCTAAGCTATCTAAACCAATTATGCTAGTCTGCATTAGGAAGTTGTACAAAACAGGCTGTTTAAATGGTCAACTGCATTTCTGGACCTCTAGTTTCACTATGTGATCAGCAACCAATAAAATGGGGGTTAAATGTTTCCCTGTATTTAAAAGCAAGAAAATCTGTAGCTGTCTAAAAGCTAGATCTGTTTAATTTAAACAGCCAGTAGTAAGCATTTATACAAAAGTTTATCTATAACTATGTAAATATGAAGTTAGTTAACTAAAGTTCCCTCTGATTTTTACTAATTGCTGTTTTAAGAAAACCTTAAAAACTTTTATTTTGACCTAGTTAATTATTGTAGTATTTGACAATTAGCCACAAACTTCATTCTGATAAAAAGAAATGATGGGAAATCTAAAATAATCTGTTTAAGACAAAGAGTCTTTTAGCACAGGAAAGGAAAATGCTCTGAAGTCAGAAAGATTGAAAAAATTACATTTAAATACATTGATGCACCAGTTTTAACTCTTCTTTTTTTTTTTTTTTGTAGGCTTGACTTAACACATTTGGTCAAGAACAATGATCCTTTCAAACTTTCCTCCATGGAAAATATGACATCTATAAAAACAACGTATTTTGCTGTCACAGCACACAATGTGAATTCTAGAATCAACTCAAAAAATGTTTCCATTACCATTTGGCTCAAATTGTTCCTTTCAATCTCTTCTGAATCTTCACAAAAGCTCATTCACTTTCAAAGTGTATTTATTGTTTCAATAAGCACAGATGATCTTACAATTAGAAAAGTTGGGTTTCAGTTAATAAATAATGGTAACATCAAACATAATGTTCAGTTTGGGTTTGTTTGGCCTGCCAATATGATGCTGAATTGTCTAGTAATTAATTTTATCAATATGCATGTTAAAAATCAGCTTTTTCATTCTTTAAACAGAACTGATTTTGTAGCTTGATTGACCAAGCATTAAAGACCAAATGTTTTGAAATTTTCAAACTACTCAAGATGCTGTATCTCAAAATCCTGCCTACACATTAGAATTAAGTTGTCAGTCTTTTTTAATTATTTCTCTGGATGAAAGAGGAAGATAAGAGCGCAGGAATGTTGGTAGACCTCCCCAGAGGCTTTGTTTTAATTAAGCAGAGCCCAAGGGTCGATGGGTCCCATAAATATTTCTCCGACTTCAGTGCGTGTCTGCAAAAGCAGGAAAAGAAGAAAGGTGTCCATCTCTGCTAATTGTCTTATCTTTATGGATCTCTTTAAGCAGACGGAATGAGTGCAAGTGGACAATTATTGGATTGCAAGTATTTTTGATTTCCTGACTTCTATTTTCTAAAAAAGAATTTTTTTTTTTGTTCTAATTGACTCTAAGATGGCGCCTGAACGGGAGGAAATGACGAATTTTAAACAGTCTGTGCAACTAAGAAGATAAGAAATGTGTGTGGATTTTAATGAAGTGAACTGAGCTCTCCTATACTTAAAGGGAAGAGAAGTTTCTAGACTTATATTTTGTGAATTTTAAAACTGAAATGGCTACTAAACCACCTAAGACTGGGGGAAGGGTTCTGAACCAGCTTTAGAAGATCTGATTAAAGAGCAAGGAAAGTGTCTGAAGAAAGGTTTAAGGAGATTATGGATAATAATGAGAAAATAAGAGAAGAAATAAGAGAATAATAAAAAATAAGAGAAGATATCTTAATGGCTTTTCAAGGTTTGGCAAAAGACTGGAGGTGGTGGAGGAGGAGGTGCAAGAAATTGTTCAGTCAAATCAACAAATAGAAAATAGAATGGGGAATGCAAATCAAATTGGATAAAAATGAAGATCAAGTGGTGGTGATGCAGTATAGAATGATGGAAGGAGCTCTGAGAATTAGAGGTTTGAATGAGGAGACAAAGGGAAGATTTAAAAAATTTTATCAGAAGCTCTGGCTGAATTTATTGAACTTGATCCACAAGAGGTTGCTTATCAAATTGACAAAATTTATAGAGTTAATTCTTGGATTGCTAGGCAAAAGAAACTTCCTAGAGACATTGTGGTTTATTTTTGAAAAGAACAGTGAGGAATCAAATTTTGCAAGTTGCTTTTCAGAAAAACTTGAAAATAGGGAACAGGAGTTGAAGGTTTTGAAAGAGATCCTCCCAAGATGTTAAGGATAGAAAAGACTTTACATTTTACACAAGAACTTAAAATACCAGATTCAATTTAGATGGGAGGTTCCAGTTGGCTTGACAGTGTATTATCAGGAAGAAGATATCGTATTGACACAGTGCTTAAGGCCAAAGATTTTCTTTCTACAGTGCTGAAATTTGAAATAGAAATAATAGAAAAAAGAATTCAAGAGACTCAAATGGGTGTGGAAGCTGAGGTGATTCCAGTGATGTTACTATCAGAGGAACAACCACAAGAACAAAGACTGACGAGGAGCCCTTAAGCGTAAAGAAAAGGAGCAACAAACTCAAAGTAAAGTTCAGGACTGCTACAGAAGCGGTGGGAGGAGCACGGCCAAGATACGGAGGACGATCTTCAGTTGATTGCCCAAAGGCTTCAGCAGCCCAGTAATGGCAAATAAAATCTTGACTTGGAATGTCAATGGTTTGAACTCAGCTCAGAAGAGAAGAAAAATATTTCATTATTTGAAACAATTTAAAATGATGTTATTTGCTTACAAGAAACGATATTAAATTATCAGATCAAAAGTACCTAATAAACTCAAAGTTAGGTAAACATTTTGTTGCTTCAGCTTTGGAGAAAAAACATGGCATAGTGGTTTATTTGAGAAAAGATATACCAGCCAAGTTAATAGAGGCAGATATTTATGGAAGATATATTGCTATTGAACTTACAATAGAAACAAAAAGGACTCTCTTGCTTGGTATATATGCACCCAACCAGCAACAAGAAAAATTTTATAGAATGTTATATGATAAGTTGATCCTATGGGATTATAAATCGTGTATTATATTGGGTGATTGGAATGGAGTAATAGATACACGAAGGACAAGAGAACTTCTTCCAAGAAGATACCTGCACATGCAAAGCTGCCTAAATCCTTTTTTGATATGATAGAAGATTTTGAGTTAAGAGATGTATGGAGACTGAGGAATCTGGAGGAAAGAGACTATACTTTTTTCTCTGATAGGCATCAATCCTTCTCACGTATTGATTTTATTTTAATTTCTAATGATTTGCTTTTTAGGGTGAAGAAAACTAAGATATTTCCAAGATGTTTGTCTGATCATAGTCCTGTTTGGATGGAATTGCAATATGGAAAAGAGGGTAGAAGAACTTGGAGATTAAATGAAAATTTGTTTAGATATCAGGATAATGTAAATCAATGTAAAAAGCAGATGAAAGAATTTTTTGATTATAATTTGAATAATGAAACATCGATAGAAATGGTTTGGGACTGCAGTAAAGCTTTTATGAGAGGTGTATTAATATATCTTAATAATAGACAGAGAAATAAGCAACAAAGACAGCGTAGGTATTTAGAAGAGGAAATCTATAAGAAACAACAATTATTAATACATAACCACATGATCAAAAACTTAAAGATGCAATAAAGTTACTACAGAATCAATTTAATATGATAATGGCTGATCAGGTGGCAACAAATATACAATATGCCAAACATAATACTTTTGTGTAATAGACCTGGTAGGTGGTTAGCATACACTTTAAGGAAAAGACAAAACAACGTGTATAGAAAAATAGAATACAAAGGTAGAGAGATATCAACAGGATAAAATTAAAAAGCTTTTTAGAATATTATACAAATTTATATCTTAAAGATAATATATTGAATAGGGATATTGATAATTATTTGAAGGAATATAAGGTTAAAATTTAACTTTAGAACAAACGGATGAATTGAATCGCCTATAACCTCGGAAGAAATTATTTTGGTAATTAAACAATTAAAATGGGGAAAACTCCTGGCGGATGGGCTTACAGTTAGTTATTATAGGAATTTACAGGATGAGATGTTAGGTCCACTTAAGGAATTATTTAATCAGATACAACTAGGAGAATTCCCCTCATGGAGAACCTCTTTTATTTCATTGATACCAAAGAGGAACAGGATTGTTCTAAACCTGGGAATTATAGGCCAATCTCACTTTTAAATAATGATTATAAGATTTTGTTAAAATAATAGCTAATAGATTAATGTTGATTCTGCAGCGAAGAATTCATAATGATCAATCTGGATTTATAAAGGGAGACAGATGAGGAATAATGTTAGGCAGATTGTTAATTTACTGGAGTACTTAGAAAAGAAAAATTTTATTCCAGCAGCATTTATTTTTCTCGATGCAGAGAAAGCTTTTGATCGATTGCATTGGGATTTTTATTTAAATTAATAGAAAAGATGCAATTTGGAGATGGTTTTTAAGAATAATTAGGGCAATTTATGGAGAGCAAACAGCACAGATTATAATCAATGGTAGCTTAACAGAACCTTTTAAGATTGCGAAGGAACAAGACAGGGATGTCCTTTATCACCATTATTGTTTATTTTAACTCTAGAACCATTATTGGATAAAATACGAGAAGTAAAGGAGATAGAGGAATTAGAGTTAGACAGTATGAATATAAGTTAAGAGCTTTTGCAGATGATTTGGTGATTACTTTTAACAAACCCTATAAATTCTAGTAAATCTTTGTTGGAAATAATTGATCAATATGGGAATGTCTCAGGGTTTAAGGTAAATCAGAAAAGACAAAAGTGATAATAAAAATATGGCCAGACAACAGAAAGAAAAACTAGAGGAAGTAACAGGATTTGAAATTGTAAAGAAGGTTAAGTATTTAGGGTTTATATTACGTCATCAAATGTGAAATTGTATAAGAATAACTATGAGGTTTTATGGCAAAAGTTCAGAAGGAGTTGATTGTTTGGAAAGAATTGCAATTATCTTTGCTGGGAGAATTGCTGCTATTAAAATGAATGTTTTACCTAGATTTTATTCCTCTTTCAGATGATACCAATAATTAAGAAAGATAAGAATCTTGAGGAATGGCAGAAGGAATTAACAAATTTATATGGGAAGGTAAAAAGCTAGGGTTAAAATGAAAATAATTCAAGATTCTCGGGAAAGGGAGGTTTAAAATGCCTAATTTTAAATTATATTGAAACAGCTGCTCTCTCTGCAATAAGTGATTGGTTTAATTTAACAGAGGACAGAATTTTGAATATAGAAGGTTATGATTTGTTATATGGATGGCATGCATATTTAATTTATGACAAAAAGTGGATAAGGCCTTTAAAATCATGTGCTAAGAAATGCCCTTCTGCGTGTTTGGAAAAAATACTCTTATAAACTAAATTATAAGGTTCCTATATGGGCATGTCCTAGACATACAGTAGAAAATATAAACATAGAACAGAAGCAGGAAATGATTACATATAAAGATCTTTTATATACTGAAAGAGGTAATTTGCAGTTAAAATCTCTGCAAGTATTAAGAGAGGAAGGGAAAAATTATACTTGGTTTCAATATGAGCAATTACATGCTAGATGGAAGGGAGATCAAAAAATTGGTATAGAACAGAACGAGGGAAATTTGGTAAAGCAAATTAGAAATCAGACTCAGGAGCATATAAAGAGATTGTATAATGTGTTACTTGAAATAGATTCTGAAAGGGACTTGGTAAAGGACTGTATGATAAAGTGGGCACAAAATTTTCAGGAGCCAATATTATTGGAAACGTGGGAAAGAATTTGGGTTAGAAATGTTAAATTCACAGGCACAGAATCTGAGGAAAATTTTATAAAATGTTTTATAGATGGCATCTAGATCCTAAAAATTATCGTGTATGTATCCAGAAATGCAAGCAAAATGTTGGAGATGTAATTGTGATGGCCTACATATTTTCACATTTGGTGGACTTGTAAGGACATAAAGGCCTTTTGGATAAAAATTTGGTGGATTTTACAAAATGTTCTGAAAAGAAGATAAAGTTCCTACGCAATTTTTCTTGTTGGGAATTATTACGGATTGTACAGTAATTGAGACTAAATTGATTTTAAATCTAATAACTGCAGCAAGATTACTAATAGGACAATATTGGAAGAAAAAAGAAGTACCAACAATACAAGAATGGATATTGAAAGTTGCCAATTTGGCTGAGATGGGGAAGATATCAGCCTTTTGAAAGACAATACGCAAGAAAGATACTTAAAGGAATGGAAAAATGGATTGACTATATTCAACGTAGATATCAGACTAAGAGTTATCAGACTGTTTTGAATGATTATGATGTATTATTTTGATTGCTTTTGGGGGAAGTTAGGAATTGATGATTGTAGGGGTATAATTAAGTTGGGACGAAAACTTTTTAGCATATGTTTGTTTTACTTTTAACTATACCTTGTGCTCGTTCCGGGAAGTCGGGGGGGGGGAGGGGGGTTGCGAAGGGAGGGGGGAGGAGGGGGGGAAAGGGGGAAAAAAATTTTGTAAAACTTTTTGAATAAAAAAAAAAAGAAAAAAAGAAACCTCCCACAGCCACCACTACCTGATTTGATAGAACCAGCTAAATGTCACCTCTGGCTGTGGTGATTAGGTATTCAGCAGAATGATGGCACAAGGGGGAAAACTCTCTTTGTTTTCTGGTTGTTTTGGCGTACAATGTTTTGTAGTGGAGTTCTGATGGAAGAAATTGAAACAATTTATGTGCAGGATATGAGGGGTCTGTAGATATTTTCTCAGCCCTCTTTCTGACCCATTCAGTGTACAGGTCCTCAATGAAAGGCAGGCTGGTTGCAATTGTTTTTTTTTCTGCAGTCCTAACTATCCATTGAAGTCTGTGCCCGCCCTGTTTGGTTGCTGTCCCAAACCTTGATTTGCTGCTATGGCTTTTCGGTAACATTTATAGAAGTAGCTAAGTACAAATAACAGACCCAACCTTTCCCCTGTATTAAAAATACAAAGAAATAATTCGTCTCTATTTAAAAAAAAACCAATAAATGATTTAAAAAAATACATTGATACCAAAAACCATCTGGAGCGTCTAACTCAAGGGTCTGCAACCTTAAACACTCAAAGAGCCATTTGGACCTGTTTCCCACAGAAAAGAAAACACCGGGAGCCACAAAACCTGGGTGGGTGTTGTAATGTATCTTTAAAAGTTTTGGAGGGAAAACTGAGCGGGAAAAAGCACGTTGCTGATTGGATGAAGCTTCTGGCTAAACTGTATATAAAGAGAGGGTTTTCCCAGCCCGGGCTGCTGGGTTCACCATATAGTAAAGAGCTGTTGTCACTATCCTGGTCTCCTGCCTCGTTATTGCCCGAATCTAACACTGGCGACGAGGATGGGATCTCGAGGCTAGGAGCGCCAGGAAAAAAGCTGAATTCACCAGGAAGACGCGAACCCAGCAAACAAGGGGTGGAAAGCAGCGATGTCCAGCTACACACCGCCAGCGCCATTCGACCCAGCTAAGGAAAAATGGGGGTCATACATGGCTCGTTTCGAGTGCTTCCTCGAGGCGAACGAACTTCAAGGAGTCTCGGACAACAGGAAGCGGGCGTATTTCCTGAGCCACTGCGGCCCAGAGGTTTTTGACACCGCAGAATCGTTGGCAGAGCCAACGCCGGTACAATCGGTGCCGTGGCAGACTCTGCAGACCGTATTGAAAGCCCATTATGCACCAACGCCGTCCAAGTATGTGCAACGGTTGAATTCAGGGGCGCAGCAGCAAGAGGCGAGTCCATCAGCGTATACATGGCAGCCCTGAGGAAAGCCCTCAAAACCATTGCAGTACCGAGACTTGGAAGAGGCATTGCTGGAGCAACTCATTCGTGGGGTCAGGGACATCCGTTTGCGACGGCTGCTGTCAAAAGCAACAACGCTGGCAAGCGCTTTGGATGAAGCCAGGGCTCATGAGATGTCTACCAAGCGGCGGAAACCCTACAAAAGCAGGTCGCACAACGGCTGGTGCAAAATCAACCCCGGTCCACAATGAAGAGGTCCAGGCCGAGTCGGACGGTGAGGAGGAGGAAGGAGTCTTCCACACGGGAGGCCGGAGAAAGAAGACCGGGGTGACTGCGCGAGTTGTGGAGGCAACACCAACGACAACAATGCAAATTCAAGGATGCAACTTGTCGGTGATGCGAAGGAAGGGCACATAGCACAGGTCTGTCGAGCACCCCAACCTTCCGCCAAAATTCAAACCGACCAATCAGGCGCGGGCAGCGAAGCGGCCCGTGATTGGTCAATTCAAAAAGGCGCGGTTGAATCAGACTGCCGTGAGAGTGGGTCACGCAGCAACACGCCTAGAAAAAAAATCTTTACGAAATAAAGATTGAGGGGTGCCGTGCCGATTGGAGGTGGACACCGGCTCAGCGATCACGATCATGTCCTGGGACACTCTGTGAAAGCCTTACCCGCCATCGCAAAGCGCAAGCTGAAACCACAGAACTTAAAGGTACAAGACTATCAAGGAATCGCATCCCTGTTCGAGGGTAACGTCCGTCCACGTCGGTATGGACACTACAAGAAAACTCTGCCCATCACCATAGTCGAGGACCCTGCCAAGCTTGTTGGGACTGGACTGGTTCGAGCATTGGGCATGGGAGTGACTGGAATCTTCAGAAAGCAAGTCAGCCTCAAAGACGCACTCATGAAGGAATTTGGGGCGTTTCAAAGACTGCCTGGGCAAGTACAGGGACCCCTATTTCTTTTAACTTAGACCCACAAGTTGCCCTATTCGGTTAAAGGCTAGGAGGGTCCCGTTGCCCTAAAGCCCAGGATTGACCGGGAACTGGACAAGCTAATAAACCAGGGAATTCTAGTGCCAGTTGACCATGCTAAGTGGGAGACCCCTAGTCACCCCAGTCAAACCGGACGGGTCGGTCCGGTTGCGCTGACTATAAGGCAACGCAACAAAGCATTGCAAAGAGTGCTTACCCGTCGGTGGTACAGCACTTACTGCACTCATGGGGCAGGGCAGGTTTCTGCCAAGCTAGACTTGGCCCAAGCCTATCAACAGCTGCCTGTAGATAGCAGCACAGCCGAAGTGCAGACAATTGTGACTCACAGAGGGGCTTTTAAGTGTACCCGGTTACAGTTTGGGGTTAGTGTGGCTCCAGGGTTATTTCAGAACCTAATGGAGCGGCTATTGCAGGGACTACCAGGGGTGGTACCATACTTTGACGATGTACTGGTATCCGCTGAGAATCTAGAGGAATTAGGGGTAAGGCTGCGAAAAGTTTTGGGCATTTTCCGGTCTGCGGTCTCAATGTTAAACTGAACAAATGCCAGATCGGGGTTGAATCTGTGGAATTCCTAGGCTACCGGATAGACAGGGAAGGATTCACCCACTGAGAGCAGGTACGGGCCATCAGGAAGGCCCCGGTTCCAAAGAACAAAGCGGAGTTACAGGCATTCTTAGGTCTGGTCAATTTCTACGCGGTATTTTTAAGAAATAAGGCAACAGTAGCCGAGCCGCTCAAATTACTAGCAAAGACGGCTGCATGGTCTTGGGGAAAGGCGGAAGCTAGGGCATTCGAAGGGTAAAGAATCTCCTATCGGTGATAGCCTCCTTATCCAATACAATGGCACGCTGCCATTAGTGTTAAGCTTGTGATGCATCTCCCTATGGGGTGGGGCTGTGCTCAGCCACAGGTTGCCAAATGGCACAGAAGCCCCTATTGCATATTACTCCCGAACAATGTCATCAGCTGAAAGGAATTATAGCCAGCTAGATAAGGAAGCCTTGGCTATAGTCTCGAGTAAAGAAATTCCATGAATATGTATTTGGTCGTGATTTGAAATCATCACGGACCATAGACCTACTAGGCCTGTTGGCAGGCGACGCCCAACGCCCGTGGCACTTCGCCCAGACTGACCAGATGGACTATCTTCCTAGCGGCGTATTCTTACAAACTACTACACCGGCCAGGAAGGAATTAGGGCATGCGGACGCCCTGAGCAGATGCCCGTTACCAGAGACTATCGAAGACCCCACTCCGGGGATACCAGTTCTGCTAATTGACTCTTTGGACTCTGGCCCAGTCACATCCAAAGAGGTGGCTCGGGCCTCATACAAGGACATTACAATAAGGACTGTAATTGGTTGGGTACAAAGAGGTTGGCCCGCTGCACCGGGCGAGCGTTTCAAAGAATTTGTAAAAAAACGTGGGGAACTCTCAACTCAAGGGGGGTGCCTGCTATGGGGGGATCGAGTGGTGATCCCGGAGAAATTGAGGGAAAAGGTATTGGAGATCCTTCACGAAGGCCACCCAGGGATCGTGAGAATGAAGGGTCTAGCGAGAAGCTATGTGTGGTGGCCCTTAATGGACATGGAAATTGCTGAAAAGGTAGGGAAATGCCAGGCCTGCCAGGAGTCCAGACCGCTACCCCCAACGGCCCTGATTCGGGAATGGGAGAGACCCCAGGGCCCTTGGTCTAGGATCCATATCGATTTTGCCGGCCCCTTCCACGGCCAAACCTTTCTGGTAGTGATGATGCCTACAAATGGCTGGAAATCATTCTCATGAGATCCATGACAGCCGAGGCCGTGATTTCAGTCCTACGGCACCTATTTGTGACCCACGGGTTGCCCGACACTTTAGTCTCCGATAACGGCCCGCAATTCACGGCAACCCAGTTTGAGGGGTACTTGGCAGAGGAGGGCATCCGGCATGTCCTCTCAGCGCCTTTCCCCCCTGCGAAACGGCCTTGCAGAACGCTTCGCTCGAGCGCAAAGGAAGCATTGTCCAGAATCAGGCCAGGCGATTGGCAAACAAAAATCGATACATTCCTAGCAGTCCAACACAGAACCCCCTGTGTAACAACTGGCCGCAGCCCCGCAGAGCTATTAATGGGTCGGAAGCTTAGGTGCCCACTAGACCGTTTAAACCCAAACTACACACCAGACGGTTACAAAGGGGCACACGGTAAAACAAGAGGGATGGCAGTAGGCGACCTAGTGTGGGCACACAACTACAGCGAGGGCCCGACCTGGTTAGCAGGAAAAATCCTAGAGATAACAGGACCAAAATCATATCTAGTAGAGATAGAGGATGGCCGGGTATGGAAGCGCCACATAGACCAAATAAGGAAACGCATAACCGGTAAATCAGAATCAGACGAAACAGGCCCTGACTATCCAATGTTTGAATCCACAGCTGACTCAAACCCGGGGCAAACGCGGGACTTATCTGAGTTCCAGGAGGTCCAGCGACGCCAACCGGTTCCTCCTGAAGACAGCAGGGACGACTCTGCAAATAATCCAGGGCCGGATGGCCTAGAGGAGGAGCTGAGAGGAACAAACAGTCCCTCCGGTCAGCTCGACTCACTCCCAGAAAATGAATTGTGCAGGTCCCAAAGAGTCAGGAGACGCCCAGTCTACTTGCGTGATTACATAGAAAAATAAGATGTTAATTCTATGTAAATATTGGTAAAGTGTTCTCTGGGAGGGAAGGAGTGTAATGTATCTTTAAAAGTTTTGGAGGGAAAACTGAGCGGGAAAAAGCACGTTGCTGATTGGATGAAGCCTCTGGCTAAACTGTATATAAAGAGAGGGTTTTCCCAGCCCGGGCTGCTGGGTTCACCATATAGTAAAGAGCTGTTGTCACTATCCTGGTCTCCTGCCTCGTTATTGCCCAAATCTAACAGGTGTGGCCAACTCGACGTTACTCACTCCCACCCAGTCACTTGACACCCCCAGCCATGCCTATCCAGGTTTTGTGGCTCCCCTTTTTTTCTGTGGGAAACAGGTATCTCTTTGTGTGTATCTCTTCCTCTGTCTCTGTCTCTCTCTCTGTCTCTTCCTCTATGTCTCTCTCTCATCTCTCTCAGGCCAGGCGAGGAGTGACTGGAAGGGGAGAGCGAGGGGTGGGGCCAGCCAGTAGTGGGTTCAGCCAATAGGGAGCCACAGCAGGGGGACGAAAGAGTCACATGTGGCTCCAGAGCCGCAGGTTGCAGACACTCAGTCTAACTCATGTGAACAACTGATAGGAAAATGAAAAGCAACCAATCAGTATGGAGGCCATTTGATCAGGGGACAAGCAAACCAGTAAAAACAGTCGGAATGAGTGCATTTTGTTTCCAAAAAGGGCCAGATAGAATCATGCAACGGGGACCCTTATTTATAGGAAGAAATCCCTTAGAGGACTCTACTATGTAAGCATTTTCTCCCCTCTAGAAATCTATCAGAGCAAAGCAAGGTACCTTACCATAACCGCTTAGAGAGGGCAACCTCGTGACAGTCCTGGATCTCTTGATGGCATTCATGATCTTTTGCCACCCTACCTCCCCAGAAGTTCTCCAAATTTAGAGCAGGTGGAACAACCTTAAAACAATTCCATCATCAGAGAGAGATTGGCTTGAGGCAGGGGGAGGAGTCAAGCAGGGAATTAGTCTGGAGTCTTTATATAGGCACAAAAGGTCACAGTCCTGTCTGGGTCAATATATTTTAAACATAGTACTACTGCTGCTGCTATTATTTAGATATACATAATCATAATCTTTCAACTTCTAACATAGAACAGACAATACACTGTTCACCAAGCATTTATGGATGTTAAAGGAAAAGTATAAATAAAATTAGATAGATAGATATAGGTATAGAGAGAGAGATCTACATAGAAAGATATAAAAGGTCTTGATCCGATCCCTTTTGAATGGTATTGAACCTCATCTACTCTAGTCTGGTCTGGTCTAGGGTCTCCTGCTTGAGCAGGGGGTTGGATTAGAAGACCTCCAAGGTCCCTTCCAGCTCTATTATTCTATGTTTTATGGTCCAGGTGCAAACTGCCAGTTTGGGAAGATTGCTGCGAAACAGACCCACAGAACAATAAAACTCTCTTTTAATGACCCTGTTTTGAATTCTTCACATGTGGGTGTGGTTGTTTGGCCCCGACATCCATTTGTTCAAAGATGCCCATCTCTAGAACATGGTACTAGGCTGGGTTTTAAGGCTTCTTCTTCCTTTCTCTTCCCGCAACCACAAGGGTCAGAGTAAGGCTTATTGATTGATGGACGACGGTTATTTATTTATTTATTTATTTATTTATTTGATTTATTTATTTATTTATTTATTTATTTATTTATTTATTTATTTATTTATTTATTTATTTATTTATTTATTTATTTATTTATTTATTTATTTATTTATTTATTTATTTATTTATTTATTTATTTATTTATTTATTTATTTATTTATTTATTTATTTATTTATTTATTTATTTATTTATTTATTTATTTATTTATTTATTTATTTATTTATTTATTTATTTATTTATTTATTTATTTATTTATTTATTTATTTATTTATTTATTTATTTATTTATTTATTTATTTATTTATTTATTTATTTATTTATTTATTTATTTATTTATTTATTTATTTATTTATTTATTTATTTATTTATTTATTTATTTATTTATTTATTTATTTATTTATTTATTTATTTATTTATTTATTTATTTATTTATTTATTTATTTATTTATTTATTTATTTATTTATTTATTTATTTATTTATTTATTTATTTATTTATTTATTTATTTATTTATTTATTTATTTATTTATTTATTTATTTATTTATTTATTTATTTATTTATTTATTTATTTATTTATTTATTTATTTATTTATTTATTTATTTATTTATTTATTTATTTATTTATTTATTTATTTATTTATTTATTTATTTATTTATTTATTTATTTATTTATTTATTTATTTATTTATTTATTTATTTATTTATTTATTTATTTATTTATTTATTTATTTATTTATTTATTTATTTATTTGAAAAGGCAAGTCGGCCACAATCTATTAACCGTGAAAGTGATAAACAAACGCAGCAAGGAATTGCTTTTGGGAAGCTACATACCCGGAAAAAAAAGATAGGCAAAATTACAATTCAGGAACAAAACTTGTGAGGAAAACTCCTGGAACTGAAAAAAAGTCTGGATTGTCCTATTAAATGGTCATTACTAGAATAAAGTTAGAGAGAGGGCAACCTCGTGACAGTCCTGGATCTCTTGATGGCATTCATGATCTTTTGCCACCCTACCTCCCCAGAAGTTCTCCAAATTTAGAGCAGGTGGAACAACCTTAAAACAATTCCATCATCAGAGAGAGATTGGCTTGAGGCAGGGGGAGGAGTCAAGCAGGGAATTAGTCTGGAGTCTTTATATAGGCACAAAAGGTCACAGTCCTGTCTGGGTCAATATATTTTAAACATAGTACTACTGCTGCTGCTGCTGCTATTATTTAGATATACATAATCATAATCTTTCAACTTCTAACATAGAACAGACAATACACTGTTCACCAAGCATTTATGGATGTTAAAGGAAAAAGTATAAATAAAATTAGATAGATAGATAGATAGATAGATAGATAGATAGATAGATAGATAGATAGATAGATAGATAGATAGATAGATAGATAGAGGTATAGAGAGAGAGGGAGATAGATAGATAGATAGATAGATAGATAGATAGATAGATAGATAGATAGATAGATAGATAGATAGATAGATAGATAGCAAGAGGGGGGGAAGGGAGGGAGAGAGAGGGGAGAGAGAGAGAGAGAGAGATAGAGATACATAGGTTGAGAGAGAGAGAGAGATCTACATAGAAAGATATAAAAGGTCTTGATCCGATCCCTTTTGAATGGTATTGAACCTCATCTACTCTAGTCTGGTCTGGTCTGGTCTAGGGTCTCCTGCTTGAGCAGGGGGTTGGATTAGAAGACCTCCAAGGTCCCTTCCAACTCTATTATTCTATGTTTTATGGTCCAGGTGCAAACTGCCAGTTTGGGAAGATTGCTGCGAAACAGACCCACAGAATAATAAAACTCCCTTTTAATGACCCTGTTTTGAACTCTTCACATGTGGGTGTGGTTGTTTGGCCCCGACATCCATTTGTTCAAAGATGCCCATCTCTAGAACATGGTACTAGGCTGGGTTTTAAGGCTTCTTCTTCCTTTCTCTTCCCGCAACCACAAGGGTCAGAGTAAGGCTTATTGATTGATGGACGACGGTTATTTATTTATTTATTTATTTATTTATTTGATTTCTATACCGCCCTTCTCCCGAAGGTTATCTCTGGGAATTCAAGTCCTCTTGACATAATCACAAGATTATCACACTGTTAAGATTCTCAAGGATATCACATCCATTGATTACATCTGCAGTGGGCAAAAACTCTTTGCATGTGAGATTTTAGCTCTGGTGTGACACATACACAACACACAAAAGAAACAAGAGGCAATTTCAGCTCAATCTCAGCTCAGTCTCAATGAAATTCACTAGCTTCGGTTTTATCCCCTCTACTTTTCAACATTTTTTTTAATTTTTTTTTTATTTTTATCACACAATATATATAAGCATGAGCATGAAATAACTATACAATATATAAGCATATATGTAAGTATGAGTATGTAATAACTATATTAATTGGATGTAACAAAAGGAAACAATAGGACAGGAACAATAGGCACGCTTGTGCTCTTATGCACGCCCCTTACAGACCTCTTAGAAATCAACATCAACATGAACATGAACATCATCATGAACATCAACATCAACATCAACATCAACATGGAACCATGGATGGAGAAGCTTTTGAGATTCAGAGGGAAATGTCATCACTGTGACACAGTACTCCCTTGCTTTAGATACAGATGTAGCAGTAGAACGTTGCCTTAGCTCTTATCACCCACCACACAAACCACAATCTTCAAAGCCAAAACAGCAGGGGGAAAAATTAAGGGTTTGTTGCAGATATCCCCTGCATCATACTGGTTAATCTGGACAGTCTCTGGTTATCAGAGACCTCCAAATGGCCAAGTAGAGCATGAAAGGAAGGAAGAAATGGAGGTAGTGACAGATTTTATTTTCCTGGGCTCCAAGATCATCGCAGATGGGGACTACAGCCAAGAAATTAAAAGATGCTTGCTCCTGGGGAGGAAAGCTATGGCAAATCTAGATAGCTTACTAAAAAGCAAAGACATCACCCTGCCAACAAAAGTGTGTATAATCAAGGCTATAGTTTTTCCAGTTCCAGTTGTGAAAGTTGGACCATAAGAAAGGCTGAGCACCAAAGAATTGAGGCTTTTGAACTCTGGTGCTGGAGAAGACTCCTGCGAGTCTCTTGGACTGCAAGGACATCAAACCAGTCAGTCCTAGAGGAGATCAACCCTGACTGCTCTTTAGAAGGCCAGATCCTGAAGATGAAACTCAAATACTCTGGCCACCTAATGAGAAGGAAGGACTCACTGGAGAAGAGCCTAATGCTGGGAAAGATTGAAGGCAATAGAAGAACAGGACAGCAGAGAATGAGGTGGCTGGATGGAGTCACTGAATCAGTTGGCATGAAATTAAATGGACTCCAGAGGATGGTAGAGGACAGGAAGGCCTGGAGGAACATTGTCTATGGGGTCGCGATGGGTCAAACACAACTTTGCAACTAACAACAATAACAAAGAGCATGGTCAGATATGAAATGCATTGCGTAGCTCGCTCTCAGCTGATTGCCCATATTTTATGCAGAAAAACATCTCAGTGTATTAAAGGATAATTGTCATTGTTGACCTAAGAGCATTGTTGGGAGGAAATATCTCGAAGTCCTTTTGGGACCTGTGTAATAAAATATGTAATCAGGAGATAATCCAAACCTGAATTCAACAGCGGTTGTAATTAAGTCGAATCAAATCAGCTTTTAAGCTTATTGGTCTCATTTATTTGCATATTTGAAGCGAGGAATGTTTTGTTTTAGGGTAGAATATGTTCTGCATCAATATGACGCTTAAAAAGTTGTATTATGGCTTCTCGGTGTCATAATCAAAACCCTACAGGATCGAAGCAATCTTCTCTTTTTAGAAGCAGGACAACATATTTGGCAGTTTCTATCTTTAAGGCTAGAAAATTTAAATACTTTTCAGTATTTAGCACACCAGAGGGATTTTTTTTTCACGCGTTCCTTATCCTGATTAGAAGGAAATTATTTAAATTCTTGCTAGTTCAGAAGCACTTAAGACCCCGAATACCTAAAGCAGGGAATCACACTTAGCACCTAACGACTCAACATGCAGGATTTTGGTGTTCTCCTAAAAGACAGCGGAGAAACTCAACTTTCTGCCTAACCCTGAAGACTTCCATGAAAAATGGAATTCACCCTGTGGATTTTCCAACAAATGTGTCGGCTCTGCTATTAGTTTAACATTCCTGTGGTATTAATACAGTTCCTGAGTGGTGCGGTGGCCTAGAGGTGGAGCTGTCGCCTTACAATCAGGAGGCTGTGAGTTCAATCCTAGATAGAGGCAGTTATTTCTCTCTCTGGGCACAATGGGAATATATCTGCTGAAAAAAAACCTCTGCATTGGTGACAGGAAGGGCATCTGGCCAGTAAACACTCAGCTCCATTCAGTTGCCCAGACTCTACCCCATAAGGAGATTAAAAGGAGATGATTAGTACGTTCCTCTCACCGAACATCTTTTTAATATTTCAGGTGGTGAAGAAAAAGCAGCGAACAAGAATCGTGGAATTTTTCATTGATGTGGCAAGAGAATGCTTCAACATTGGGAATTTCAACTCCATGATGGCCATTATTTGTGAGTAAGGTCTCTGTGGGCATGACAGTAAAAAATGAGAGAGTTGAGTAGATAAAAACTTAGCTTGAGAATGCAAGTCAGCTATTTAGTACATTGGTGTAATTTCCTACTAGTATTAACTGCTCTGCACCTATATTATTAACTGATCCTGTGTAATGATCCTATCTATCTATCTATCTATCTATCTATCTATCTATCTATCTATCTATCTATCTAATCATTACACTGGATCAGTTAATCTGGTAGCGGAAATTTTGAGTAGTTCGGAGAACCGGTAGTAAAAATTCTGACTGGCCCCGCCCCCATCTATTTTCTGCCTTCCAATTCCCAGCCGATTGGGAGGAAATGGGGATTTTGCAGTAACCTTCCCCTGGAGTGGGGAGGGAATGGAGATTTTACAGTATCCTTCCCCTGCCACGCCCACCAAGCCACGCCCACCAAGCCATGCCACACCCACTAAGCCACACCCGCAGAACCGGTAGGAAAAAATGTTGAAATCCACCACTGGTTTTGACCCCTTGGCTTGTGAACATTTAATGTGCTTGGGACAATCCATATGTCTGCATGACACGAGTCAAGAGAGTCCTGAGTGAAGTTTTATGAAAGACCATTCTTGCTAGAAAAGTTTTTGAAGTGCATGCTGAAATATTGCCTATTATTTGCATTTAAAAATCCTTTTCTTTCTTTTTTCTTTGTTCCTTCTTCTCGCTTTCTCTTTCCCCTTCTCTCTGCCTTCCTCCTTTCTTTCTTTTTCTTTCTTTTCTTTTTCTTTCTTTCTCTTCCTCCCTCCCCTTCTCTTTCTCTTTCTTTCTTTTTCTCCTTTCTCTCTCTCTCTCTCCCCTATCTATTTCTTTCACTTTCTCTCTCTCTTTCTCGCTTTTTCTTTCTTTCTTTCTCTTTTTTTGCAGCTGGCATGAATTTGAGTCCTGTTGCCCGACTAAAGAAAACATGGTCCAAAGTGAAAACAGCCAAATTTGATGTTTTAGAGGTAAATATTTCATACTTTGCTGCATTGGGTCGGTCAAGGTTTTTCACACAACTGATCCTTTTCATTTCCCTTTTTATTTTAAAAAGCAATGGCAAGCCCGAACAGAGCAGCAAAAGACATGGGCTTAACCATAGTCCCCTGCTCAGAGTCAGGGAGAAGGACAGAACAAGCATGAAATAATAATGAATAAGCGCTTCCTCCCAAATCTTAAAATCAATCAAATTTCAATCAAACTGGATATATATTTTTTTCTGTTAAAACTAAGTTCTTACGGCATTTCTGGATCTTTGCACAAGTGGATAGCTACGTTGCTATCAAACAGGCATCAAGTAGTTAAAATTGGAAACACTATATCAAACCCTGCACCAGTTAACAGTGGTGCTCCCCAAGGCAGTGTTCTAGGACCAACATTCTTTCTGCTTTATATTAGCAACCTTTGTGATAGAATAGAGTAGAGTAGAGTAGAGTAGAGTAGAGTAGAGTAGAGTAGAGTAGAATAGAATAGAATAGAATAGAATAGAATAGAATAGAATAGAATAGAATAGAATAGAATTTTTTATTGGCCAAGTGTGATTGGACACACAAGGAATTTGTCTTGGTGCATACGCTCTCAGTGTACATAAAAGAAAAGATACGTTCATCAAGAATCATAAGGTACAACACTTAATGATAGTCATGGGGTACAAATAAGCAATCAGGAAACAGTCAATATCAATATAAATCTTAGGGATACCAGCAACAAAGTTACAGTCATACAGTCATAAGTGGAAGGAGATGGGTGATGGTAACAGTGAGAAGATTAATAGTAGTGCAGATTTAGTAACTAGTTTGACAGTGTTGAGGGAATTATTTGCTTAGCAGAGTGATGGCGTTCGGGAAGAAACTGTTCTTGTGTCTAGTTGTTCTGGTGTGCAGTGCTCTGTAGCATCATTTTGAAGGTAGGAGTTGAAACAGTTTATGTGCAGGATGTGAGAATGTGTAAATATTTTCACAGCCCTCTTTTTGACTCGTGCAGTATACAGGTCCTCAATGGAAGGCAGGTTGGTAGCAATTGTTTTTTCTGCAGTTCTAATTATTAATTAACGACCTTTGTGATCATATTACAAGCAGCTGTGTCCTCTTTGCTGATAATGTAAAACTATTTAACACCACAGACAATTCTAGTACCCTACAAAACGACCTAGATCTCTGCTAACAAATGTTCAGTCCTGCACATTGGCAATAAAAATTAGAACATCAAATTGTCAGCGTTCCGGAAAACCCTCCTTGCAGAAAAGACTCCGAAGCAAACAAATACAAGCTGGGCGAGAACAATTTAAAAGATGGCCCACACTCTGTCAAGGACCTAGGAATATTCATTTCAAAAGATCTAAGCCCCAGAGCTCAATGTAACAACATTGCTAAAAAGGCATTAAGAGTTATCAACCTTATTTTACGAAGTTTTCTCTCTGGTAACTCTCTTCAAACTAGGGCGTACAAAACCTTTGCCAGACCTATCCTTGAATACTGCTCACCTGCCTGGAACCCACACTGTATTTTGGACATTAATACATTAGAGAGATTCCAGAGGTATTTTACAAGAGTACTCAACTCTCTGCTTGCAATAAAATTCCTTATACCACCAGGCTTGAAATTTTAGGCCTGGATAACCTTGAACCGACCTAAGCTTAGTACACAAGATTATCTACCTTAACGTCCTACCTGTTAACGACTTCTTTAACGTCAACCGCAATAACCCAAGGGCTATCAATAGATATAAACTAAATGTAATTCGCTCGAATCTTGATTGCAGAAAATACGACTTCAGCAATAGAGTAGTAAATGTCTGGAACACTCTACCTGATCTTGTGGTTAGTTTCTCTAACCCCCATACCTTTTTCCTTAAACTGTCTACCATGGACCTTACACATTTCTTAAGAGGTCCCTAAGGGGGCCTGCATAAGTGCACCAGTGTGCCTACCATCCCTGCCCTAATGTCCCCGTTTATATGTAATCATTCTATGTGTTTATGGCTATGTTTTGCCTATTTATATCCATTTATTTGTGCCATTTTTTCATGTCTCCATGTCTACATCTATACTGATTCCCTAACACTGTCAAACTATTTACTAAATCTGCACTACTATTAATCTTCTCATAGTTCCCATCACCAATGTCTTTCCACTTATGACAGTATGACTGTAACTTTGTTGCTGGTAATCCTTATGATTTATATTGATATATTGACCATCAATTGTGTTGTAAATGTTGTACCTTGATGAAGGTATCTTTTCTTTTATGTACACTGAGAGCATATGCCCCAAGACAAATTCCTTGTGTGTCCAATCACACTTGGCCAATAAAAAATTCTATTCTATTCTATTCTATACTGATACTTGTTTCCTTGTACTTGTTGACAAATCATTAACTAAATAACTAAATACCGTATATACTCGAATATAAGCCGATCCGAGTATAAGCCGAGGTCCCCAATTTTACCCCAAAAACTGGGGTAAACTGGGGACTCGAGTATAAGCCGAGGGTGGGAAATGAGGCACCTACCGGTTGGGGAAACCCTCCCTCCCTCAGCTGAGAAGGCTGGCGGCTCCCCCGCCCCGCCCTCTCACTGCACCGGCAGGGCTTCCCCGCGCCGTCCGGTAAAATGTGAAAAAAAAAAAACAAAAAAACTCGAGTATAAGCCGTATATACTCGAGTATAAGCCGAGGGGCTTAAAAAACAAACAAACTCAAGTATAAGCCGTATAGACCCGAGTATAAGCCGAGGGGACGTTTTTCAGCACAAAAAACGTGCTGAAAAACTCGGCTTATACTCGAGTATATACGGTAGTTAAATAACTGAATTCCCTCAGTTGTCATCAGACACTCAAGCAGGTATGCATTGATTGGCTAAAAGTCTGTCTTTCTCTCTTTTTTTTAATAAGTTTTTTATTTTGAACACATTAAAACACAAGACAAACATACAACATTTATATACATATCACTATTTCTTATCAGCTATTCAAAGCGGTCCTTTCTTACTATTTACACATATTTTAATTCTATCTTATTCTACTTTTATATTATCTATCTTCCTTTATTTCCTCTACATTTTACCCTGTCATTCAATTTTCTTATCTTTCCTATTTTCCAACCATTCATACCCTCTACACCAGACCTTATTATAATATTCTGTATCCTCTTTTTCTTTGATTTCTTTTGTGAGTTTATCCATCTATGCACATTCTAGAATTTTCTTAATTAAGTCTTCTGTTGGTGGGTTCTCCTTCTTCCAATTTTGCCCGTAAGCTATATGTGCTGCTGTTAACATGTGTAGTATTAAGTATTGTGTATCATTGGTATAGTTTTCTGTTGGGATCCCTAATAAGAATTGTTCTGGCTCTCCCTTTATTGATTCCTGTATTCTCTCCTCTAACCACTTTTTGATTTTAGCCCAGAATTGTTTTGCCACCGGACAGGTCCACCAGAGATGATAGTATGCTCCATAGTTGAAAAGTCTGTCTTTCTCAGTGCATTATTTTTTTAACGTAATTTCATCAGTTTGAAGAGGGAAATCTTCCATATCATGCTGGAAGGATCCTCTTCCCTCATATTCAAAATTTTCACATGGTGGCTGGAGCTAATAGCATTTGAAAGAGAAGGGTTTGGCCACTCATAATCCATCTATATTAGTTTTCATTTCATTTTCATTTTTTTTTTCTTTTTTTAATCACCTCTCACAAAATGCCTGCCCTCTGGTGGAGAATTATATTCAGGGTTTAACAAAACGCAAGCCATCTCAAACCAAAACTGAAAATCAAAAAGGATTAAGTCCCAAAGGTGCTTTTTTTCTTTCTTTCTTTCTTTTTCAAGAGGCAACTGGACTTTCTGTCTCATGACCCTAGGACGTTGCAACCGTCGTAAACGTGAGTCACTTGTCAAGCATTCCTGTGACCATGGGGGTGCCGTTGCAACTTCGGGTGTTCATCCCAAATTGCATAGCTAAAAAAGTCTGTAGAGGTTCTCAGACATCCAGATCATGGTTGTCTTTATTCCCAAGGATGAGCATTTGGGATGAACACCCTTCGAACAGTGTGGGAGTATGAGCGGATTTCCAAAAAATATTGCAGACTACAGGAACCGTTAGCACCACTCAGGTCCTGAGGACATAGATAAACCTCCAAGTGCTTCAAGGACCCTCAAAAAGGATGCAAATGACCAGCTGTCTGCAAGGAATATAAATCCTTTCCCTTCCCCACCGTCCAGTCAGAGCTGAAGAAGCTTCTCGGATGGGAAGCGAAACGTCTTCAAAGGAAAACAACGAATGAAAACCCAGTTGCCTCTTGAAAAAGCGCCTTCGGGTCAACCTGGGATGACTGAGAATCTCTGCAGACTTTAAGCCCCTGCTTCTTATCGTTCTTTGGAAATAGCATCACATGGATCCCTCGAGCAACTTTTGTAACTATCGGACGGCTCTCCAAGGGGCGGCACAGAGATCTCAGATGGCGCACAGCAGCCGGGAGAAAATTGTCATCCCTGTTTTCAACCTATTCATTAAAGATATCTACTTCCTGCATAAGATACACACCAACCACTTGCCGAATGGACAAATCAACTTCAAGGTAAGCAGCCATTTTGCGATGCACAATAAATGCACCCGGCATGCAACAAAGGGGGTGAATATGGCAACTGAAACGGGAAAATAAAAAGGGCTCCCTTAAAAAAACAAAAATAAAAGGCCATTTTGCTACTTTTGGACTCGTTTTTGTTTTCATTGCTATCCTCAAGGATCCGTTTGCCTCAGTGAAGCCTCAAGGCTGCACCTGGTGATTACAGCATTTAGAAAGTATATTTCAGTGCACGCATATCACAATGAAAAAGATAAAAGTCTTTTGCTCCACTTAGCTACTCTGAACGGAACAGATATTTCAGATTTATTTATGCAGAAAAAGAACGGGTTGTAAGCTGGTAGATACTCCATTTGGTAAGAATCCAGAATAAAATAGGATAGGATAGGATAGGATATGGGATATGGGATATGGGATATGGGATATGGGATATGGGATATGGGATATGGGATATGGGATATGGGATAGAATAGAATAGAACAGAACAGAACAGAACAGAACAGAACAGAACAGAACAGTGATGGCAAACCTTTTCAGCACCAAGTACCCAAACCGGAACGCGCATGCATGTTCACACGCCGGAACACTGGAAACCCGAAGACCAACTGGCCAGCATGCACAGGCCTCTTTTTTGGCCCATTTCAGGCCATTTTTGGCCTGAAAATGCCCCCCTAAAACTACCTGTTTTTTGTCCATCTTCCAGCACTCTGGCAACCGCGAAGACCATCTGGTGCATGCCTGTTTTTTTGCCTGGTTTTTGGGGCTGTTTTCAGGCCAAAACCGCCCCAAAAAACAGGCATGCACCAGATGGTCTTTGCAGGTGCTGGAGCGCTGGAAAACGGCCAGAAAATGGCCCCAATACACACCCCAAAAACAGGCTGTTTTTCGGGCCATTTTCAGGCCGGTTTTTTTGGGCATTTTCAGGCCGCTTTCTGGCACTGGCAAAGACCAGCATGCATGCTGGAAACCAGAAGAGCAGCTGGCGACGGCACAGGTGCCCACAGAGAGGGCTCTGTGTGCCACCTCTGGCACGCGTGCCATAGGTTCGCCAACACGGGAATAAAATAACTTTATTGTCACTTTGAATGACACTTTGCTCATCTTAGCATGCTGCATGCGGGAGAAAGCCTTGATTTCACGGGAAGAAAAACAGATTGCAGTGGAACACAAGCTAAAGTGATCCTAACAGGAATATGACTTCTGAACCAATAAGCAAGGAAGGTGTAGGGATGCCCTGAGGACTGTTTGTCCTCCTCCCCTTGACCAAAGCAAGGCCGGATAAGAAGCAATGGGTGGAAACGAACCAAGGAGAGAACCAGCCTAGAAACAAGGAGTAATTTCCTGACAGGGAAGACAAACAACTATCTCTTAGGCATGTTTTTAATGTGGAGGGAGGGATTCTTTCGATTCCATTATGTTAACAATACTAATTTTGGTGGTGTGGATCTCCTGCAGAAATTCTGGGAAATTTCAAGGCAAATCCACGACTTCGTCACATGGAAACAGGTGGAATGTCCTTTCGAAAAGGACCGGAAGATTCAGAGCTACCTACTCACTGCACCTATTTACAGTGAAGAAGGTGAGACTCTGGGGCTGGTGGACGGGTGGTGGTGGTTACTCTTAAAAAGAAGAAGAAAACTAGTTCCTCACAACTAGAATCTCTCACACTTAACACTTTCTGCAAGTACGGAAGAGCTGTAGAATTCAGCAGGAAAGGCCAATCCCCTTCCGGACCCATTAAAGCCTAAATCACAAAAATGCACGGGATGCTTTCTACGGAATCTATTTTTTTCTGCTGTTGGAGTTTCAGTAGGAAAAATGTATGCGATGGGTCTGTTCACCAAAATGCCATTCTAAAGAAGTAGGATTGAGGTCAATGAGGAACAGAACAGAACTAACCACATTTGATAGAATATGTCCGTCTGTCTGTCTGTCTGTCTGTCTGTCTACCTACCTACCTACCTACCTACCTATCTCTCTATCTTTCTATCCAGCAGTGAAATCCACTTACCTTTGCTACCGGTTCGGGAATGGGAACCTGCACACCTTTTCTATGCATGCGCAGAGCCTTCTGCACATGCACAGAGTGTCAAAAAAGGGATGTAATGATGTCCCAGTGGGTGGACAGAGCCTCCTGCCGCAGGTGCTACCACTTCGTGCGACCCGGATAGATCCGTCTGGACTTCACTGCTCTCTCTACCTCCCCCCACTCTACCTACTCCTCTACCTCCCTACCTATCATCCGTATCTCTCTCTCTCTCTCTCTTTACCTATCATCCATCCATCTATCTATCTATCTATCTATCTATCTATCTATCTATCTATCTATCTATCTATCTATCTATCTATCTTTCTAATCTATTTAATCAATCAATCAATCTATCATCTATTTATCTCTCTATATCTAATCAATCAATCATCTATCTTTCTATAATCTATCTAATCAATCTATCTATCTATCATCTATCTATCTATCTATCTATCTATCTATCTATCTATCTATCTATCCTATCTTTACCCCCTTCTTTCTATCATTTCTATCTTTCTGTATCTATATATCAATCTATATCTTTCTACCTACCTACGTATCTATCTACCCAGCCCCAAATGGCGTATTTCTGACACTATTATCATCACAAACTGATCAACAATCCTGTCACTCTTTTTCTTCCTTCTCCAGCTTTGTTTATTGCCTCATTTGAAAGCGAAGGTCCAGAAAACCACATGGAGAAAGACAGCTGGAAGACTCTCAGGTAATATTAATAAATGGGAAGCAAAGTTGTTGCTGGAAGGAAGCCAAAAGGGCTACTTAGCCATTATGCAAAGTAGAGCTTCTCATACTCAGGAAAACAAAAACAAAACTTCCCAAGTATTGTCCTATTGGCCACAAAGGAAAGGAGAACATTCAAAGACAGACTTGCCTCCCTAGTTCTTCTAGCGGCCAAGCCACCAACCATCGTGGGCCAACTCAAAGCCACAAAACCTTCCTCACCGCTTTCTGAATATGGAGCAAAGAAATAAACTATGCTTCTTCACTGAGAAGGGGAAAGAGACTATTTAAATCAGGAGGTCCTCCAGAACGTGGACAGAGATTGAGATGATGGCCACCAAGATGGGATCAAAGCCCTGCCCCCTTCTTTACATGGGTCAGAACGCAACTTTCAGTCCTAAAAGTTGTGCTCACTTCCTGACCTTTCAACCTGCTGCAGACACCAGTTTTAATGTTTTAATGGTTAAGGTCAAAAACTCCTTGCATGGTAGACCAAAGACTGAGTTAAGTTTTTTCTCCCCAGTCTTCTCATTTTAAGGTTTCCAGGAAGTATTTGTTTGTTTGTTTGTTTTCTGTAGTCGCCCATCTCACAACAAACAATTGTGGGCAGCTCATAATTCAAAACGTATGTTATAGTTTAACATTTAAATTTTTTTTTTTGAGTAAGAACAATAACAATGGTAAAAAAGCATGGAGACAGTCAAAGGTATTAAAATGTCTGATCCGAAGTACTTAAAGGTAAAAGTTCCCCTCGCACATATGTGCTAGTTGTTCCCAACTCTGGGGGGGGGGTGCTCATCTCCGTTTCAAAGCCGAAGAGCCAGCGCTGTCTGAAGATGTCTCCGTGGTCATGTGGCCGGCAAGACTAAATGCTAAAGGTGCACAGAAAGCTGTTACCTTCCCACCAAAGGTGGTCCCTATTTTTCTACTTGCATTTCTTACGTGCTTTCGAACTGCTAGGTTGGCAGAAGCTGGGACAAGTATCGGGAACTCACCCCACTACGCAGCACTAGGGATTCGAACCACTGAACTGCTAACCTTTCGATCGACAAGCTCAGCGTCTTAGCCATTGAGTCACCCACTTCCCTCTGTTAATTTGTCCATGCATGTTTTAAATTGGGGAACACCAAGAAGAATTCTCTTCCTTTCATTTACCATTTCAGGATTTAGTACAGTAACCCCATTTTCATCTTTTCCCAACAGAGGAACAATCCAATGGGAGCGTTCTGAATTATTCAGGGATTAGAGGTCTGCTTTCTACTAACTGGACTTTATTCCATTTCAAGCGCAAAACAGACCCTGTGGCTTTGGCCTGCTTTTAATGGCACGTTCTGCAGGAAGGGAACAACAGCAAAATTGTGTCCACCAACAAAAGTTTTGCCTGTAGACAATTTTCAGCATATGTTTTGAGGGCTGGCTGGAAATCATCTTCAGAAATCAGAACACAAGGACAATTTCAGTGTTCCTTATACAAGTGAAGCATTAAATTGCATGATTAGGGGACTGGGGACTAAAACGTATGAAGAACAGTTGCAGGGATTGGGTATGTCCCATCTAACAAAGACAAAGGTTAGACTATAGAATAATATAGAATATAAAATAACAGAGTTGAAAGGGACCTTGAAGGTTTTCTGTGTTGTGACCGAGGCCCAAGTAGTGATTACTAAACACAATTCAGTCCTCAACAAACTTATTTTATTAAAAACAGCTGAGAATTAATTCATTCTCAGCTTCATCCAATACAAAATTCTTAATAACCAATCCGTCGGCCTTATCACCAACCTTTGATGTCTTTGGGAACCTCCCAAAGGCTTTTCTTGGCAAAACCCTCACAAAGTTCAAGAGACGCTGACAAGAAGCACGGAAATCAACGTGGCTTTTCTACAAAGAACCCAATGGCTCATTACTGCTCTTTTAAGTCTTATGGGAGGGGCCAATCATCTTCTGGCCTTACTCCTGAGCTGTCCTTTTTACTTCAGCTGCTCTTGCCTTCTGGCAGCTCTTTCCATGCATGCACTAGGAACAGGCTCCTCCTGTTCCTCTGCCTCTCTGCTGTCCACCTCTGGAGGCTCCGGAATCCGCGCATCCCCCCCAGATGTCCCTGGCCCCATCTCTGCCTCTGATGCAGAGCCCTCATCCGGGTCTTCCCCTGACTCCAAGACGGGCCCATTGTCCTCCCCAGCCTCCTCACTGTCTGACTCTGTTACCAGGTCTGTGGGCTGCTGGCGGAGCACAACATTCTAGTTCAACCCCCTGCTTAGGCAGGAAGCCCTACACCACTTCAGACAAATAATTAACCAACATCTTAAAAACTTCCAGTGTTGGAGCATTCACAACTTCTAGAGGCAAGTTGTTCCACTAATTAACTGTTCGAACAGTCAGGAAATTTCTCCTTAGTTCTAAATTGCTTCTCTCCTCGATCAGTTTCCACCCATTGCTTTGTCCTGCCCTCAGGTGCTTTGGAGGATAGCTTGACTCCCTCTTCTTTGTGACAGCCCCTGAGATATTGGAACACTGCTATCATGTCTCCCCTAGTCCTTCTTTTCATTCAACTAGCTGATAGCAGTCTTCCAGTATTTGAAAGGCTGCCACAAAGAGGAGAGGGCCCACTTATCTTCCAAAGCACCAGAAGGCTAACCAAGGAGAGAAACAACCTGGAATAAGGAGCAATTTCCTGACCCTGAGAACAATTAACCAGTGGAACGGGTTGCCTCCAGAAGTTGTGGGTGCTCCATCACTGGGATTTTTTAAGAAGGGACTGGGCAGCCATATGTCAGAAATGGTCTAGGGCAGGGGTCTGCAAACTTGGCTCTTTTAAGACTTGTGGACTTCAACTCCCAGAGTTCCTCAGCCAGTTGGAGTCCACAAGTTTCAAAAGAGCCAAGTTTGCAGACCCCTTGCCTGGATCTTCTGCTTGAGCAAGAGGTCGGACTAGATGATAGAATAGAATAGAATAGAATTTTTATTGGCCAAGTGTGATTGGACACACAAGGAATTTGTCTTGGTGCATATGCTCTCAGTGTACATAAAAGAAAAGAAAAGATACGTTCATCAAGGTACAACATTTACAACACAATTGATGGTCAATATATCAATATAAATCATAAAGATTGCCAGCAACAAAGTTAGTAGTGCAGATTCAGTAAATAGTCTGACAGTGTTGAGGGAATTATTTGTTTAGCAGAGTGATGGCCTTCGGGAAAAAACTGTTCTTGTGTCTAGTTGTTCTGGTGTGCAGTGCTCTATAGCGTCGTTTTGAGGGTAGGAGTTGAAACAGTTTATGTCCAGGATGCGAGGGATCTGCAAATATTTTCACGGCCCTCTTCTTGATTCGTGCAGTATACAGGTCCTCAATGGAAGGCAGGTTGGTAGCAATTATTTTTTCTGCAGTTCTAATTATCCTCTGAAGTCTGTGTTTTTCTTGTTGGGCTGCAGAACCGAACCAGACAGTTATAGAGGTGCAAATGACAGACTCAATAATTCCTCTGTAGAATTGGATCAGCAGCTCCTTGGGCAGTTTGAGCTTACTGAGTTGGCGCAGAAAGAACATTCTTTGTTGTCCTTTTCTAATGATGTTTTGATATTAGCTGTCCATTTGAGATCTTGCGATATGATAGAACCCAGAAATTTGAAGGTTTCTACTGTTGATACTGTGTTGTCAAGTATTGTGAGAGGTGGAAGTATGGAAGGGTTTCTCCTAAAGTCTACCACCATTTCTACGGTTTTGAGTGTGTTCAGTTCCAGATTGTTTTGGTTGCACCACAAGGCTAGTCGTTCGACCTCTCGTCTATATGTGGATTCGTCATTGTCTCGAATGAGACCAATCACTGTTGTGTCATCTGCGAACTTCAGTAGCTTAACAGATGGATCATTGGAGATGCAGTCATTGGTATACAGAGAGAAGAGAAGTGGGGAGAGCACACAGCCTTGGGGGGCCCCTGTGCTAATTGTACAGGTATTTGATGTGATCTTGCTTAGCTTCACCTGCTGCTTCCTGTTTGTTAGGAAGCTTGTGATCCACTTACAAGTCTGTTCCGGTACCTGTAGCTGGTTTAGCTTAGTTAGAAGAATGTCTGGAATGATGGTATTGAATGCTGAACTAAAGTCTACAAAAAGGACCCTTGCATAGGTCTTTGGAGACTCAAGATGTTGTAGGATGTAGTGCAGAGCCATATTAACAGCATCATCTGTTGATCTATTTGCTCGGTATGCAAATTGCAAGGGGTCTAAGAGCAGATTCGTGATGGTTTTCAGGTAGGAAAGCACTAGCCTTTCAAAGGTTTTCATGACTACAGATGTTAAAGCAACTGGTCTGTAGTCATTCAGTTCCTTGATGGTGGGCTTCTTCGGCACTGGGATGATGGTAGAGCGTTTGAAGCAAGAAGGAACATAACACATCTCTAGTGATTTATTGAAAATATGGGTGAAGATGGGGGCCAATTGGTCAGCACAGACTTTTAAGCAAGAAGGAGTTATCTTGTCTGGGCCTGGAGCTTTTCCTGGCTTTTGTCTGTGAAATAGGTCCTGCACTTCCTTTTCTGTGATCACTAGGGGTTGTGAACCCAATGAAATGGGGTCAGTTGTAGGAGGCTTGGCTGTTGTTGGTGTGTCTGAGATGGGGGTTGTGGAGATAGGTGGCTGTAGTTTCCTTTCAAACCTGCAGTAAAACTCATTCAGGTCATCTGCCAGTTGTTGATTACCTTCAGCCTGGGAAGGAGGTTTGCCATAGCCGGTGATATTTTTAAGAGTTTTCCACATGTTTGCTGGTTCATTTGCTGAAAACTGATTCTTTAGCTTTTCAGAGTAGCTTCTTTTGCTGCTCTTATCTCCCTTGTTAGTGCATTTCTGGCCTGATTGTACAGCATTTTATCACCTTTTCTGTAGGCTTCCTCTTTGGAATGTCGTAGCTGCTTAAGTTTAGGTGTAAACCAAGGTTTGTTGTTACTGTGTATTCGCAAGTTCCTTGTAGGTACACATAGGTCTTCACAGAAGCTGACATATGATGTTACAGTATCTGTGAGTTCATCCAGGTCTGCAGAGGTATCTTTAAAAATATTCCAATCAGTGCAGTCAAAACATGCCTGTAGCTTTAATTCTGATTCCTCCGTCCAGGTCTTCACTGATTTAATTATTGGTTTTGTGGCTTTAAGTCTTTGCCTGTAAGCAGGTACAAGGTGAATCATGCAATGATCAGAGTGTCCTACAGCTGCACATGGTAAAGACCGATAGGCATCTTTTAGTGTTGTGTAGCAATGATCTCCAAAGTCCTGTCCAACTCTGCTATTCTGTTAATTCATCAGCCAGATTTTTGAGGTCCTCAGAGAAAGTTTAAGCAGGAAGTCAAGGGAAGCTGAGATTTCACATCAACATAGTCTGATTTCTCCTCAGCATTAAAATCACATAGCATTAGTTAATGCGAGATGACAAGAGGCCCACAAAATATATAGCCAGTGCCTATACTAGTAGTTGGAGGAGCAGTAGGAGGAGGTGTAGTAGAAGTGGGGAAAAGTGTAGTAGAGAACAGTGGACGCTGGAATTGCTTGTGTATCTGTGTTGCATAGCAACCTTTATTGTTCTATGGGCTCTCTTAGGTTTTGGAGCCCACTCACTTGGAGGTACATTTCCTCACTGTCAAAATAGAGCTGGAAGGGACCTTAGAGGTCTTCTAGTCCGGGGGTCTGCAAACTTGGCTCTTATAAGACTGGTGGACTTCACCTCCCAGAGTTCCTCAGCCAGCTGGCTGAGGAACTCTGGGAGTTGAAGTCCATAAGTCTTAAAAGAGCCACGTTTGCAGACCCCTGTTCTAGTCCAACCCGTGCTCAAGCAGGAGACCCTATGCCATTTTAAATTGGTTGTCCAGTTTCTTCTTAAAAACTTCCAGTGATGAATGTCTTATGGGGATTCTCAGTCATCCAGGTCATGGATGAGAAGCTTCTGGATGAGAAGCAAAACATCTTCAAAGAAAAACCAGAAAGTCCAGTTGCCGTGAAAAAGCACCTTTGGGACTCACAACTTCTGAAGGCCTCTGTGGCTCAGACTCCTAATGCAGTCTGTTATTAACAGCAGCTGCCTGCAATTACTGCAGGTTCTAGTCCTACCAGGCCCAAGGTTGACTCAGCCTTCCATCCTTTATAAGGTAGGTAAAATGAGGACCCAGATTGTTGGGGGCAATAAGTTGACTTTGTATATAAATATACAAATAGAATGAAGACTATTGCTAACATAGTGTAAGCCGCCGTGAGTCTTCGGAGAAGGGCGGGATATAAATGCAAATTAAAAAAAAAAAGGCAAGCCATTCCACAAGTTAATTGTTCTCATTGTTTGGAAGTTTATCCTTAATCCCAGGTTGCTTCTCTCCTGGATTAGTTTCCATCCATTGTTTCTTGTCCTGCCACTGGGTGCTTTGTAGAATAAGTGCCTCTTTGGGGCAGCCCCTCAAATACCAGAACACTGTAATCATGTCAGCCCTGGTCCTTCTTTTCTCTAAACTAGCTGTACCCAATCCTTTCAACCATTCTTCATATGTTTTGGTCTCCTGGGCTTTAATCATCTTAGTTGCTCTTCTTTGCACTTTTTCCAAAGTCTCAGCATCTTTTTTGTAATGTGGTGACCAAATCTGGATACAGGATTCCAGGTGTGGCCTTACCAAGGATTTATAAAGCGGTATTAATGATTTTATAGGGATGCGGCGGCTCAGTAGCTAAGACACTGAGATTGTCGATTGAAAGGTTGGCAGGTCAGTGGTTCGAATCCCTTAGCTCTGTGTAACGGGGTGAGCTCCCGTTACTTGTCTCAGCTTCTGCCAACCTAGCAGTTCGAAAGCACATAAAAAATGCAAGTAGAAAAATAGGGACCACCTTTGATGGGAAGGCAACGGCGTTCCGTGCGTCTGAAGTCATGCTGGCCACATGACCACGGAGATGTCTTTGGACAGTGCTCGCTCTTTGGCTTTGAAACAGAGATGAGCACCGCCACCTAGAGTCGGGAACGACTAGCACATATGTGCAAGGGGAACCTTTACCTTTTTATTGATGTTTTTGTTGCCCCTGTTTATATAACGAAAGATTTCATTCACTTTTTTTTTTGGCTGCTGCCGTGTAAAAGAACCCCTGACAGTAACCTTTTACCGTGACCTGCTCCGGGTGCCATCATCCAAACAATGTCGGTTGGTGGCCCCCAGGGGGAGAGCCTTCTCTGTGGCAGCACCGGCCCTTTGGAACGAGTTACCTCCGGGGTTACGCCAACTCCCTGACCTCCAAACCTTCAAGCGGGAATTGAAGACTTTACTATTTAATCGTGCGGGACTAGCCTAAGTGTGTTTTAATTAATTTATTATAATTTTAAATTTTAAAGGGTTTTATATCGGTCTATGACCGTTTTAGCTAATCAGGCCTATTAAATATTTCATTTTAAATTCATTTTAATCCGTTATTTATACTTTGTATATTCTGTGTTTTTAATATGGCTGTAAACCGCCCTGAGTCCTTCGGGAGAAGGGCGGTATAGAAATTAAATTATAAATAAAATAAATAAATAAATAACCTTTTATCTTTTCATTTTTAGGACAACCCTCCTCAACCGAGCCTGAGAATTGGGACTTTTGGATTTTAAAGCACACTCTACAAAACACTGTTTTGCTTTTTTTTTTTTTTTTTAAATCCTAAAAGGCTTGGTTTGTGAAAGAAGGCCTCACTGGCTGGGGTCAGTTTTGTACATATATATATATATATATATATGATACCTTTTATGAACGACTGAAAAAAAAATGTGCTCGATAGTATTTCACGTCAACTTTAAGGCACTTAATGATGATTTTTGGTCTTTTTTTTTTTTTTGAAAAAAGAAAAACTCCAAATCAAGGGCAGGGCCCTGGTCTCAGAGATGAAACGGACTGTGGGGAAGTAGAATTCGTGGCGATGTCATCAAGATCTTTATTTTCGTGTGTGACGATTTCTACCCAATACTGTACATGTACCCTCTTGCCAGGGAGTCGGTACTCTCTCATTTTTTGAGAGGGGGTCTTGTGTGTGCCTGGGACTTCCTGGTGAAGAGCGGACACATCGTGGCCTTGCGTGTGCCTGGCGCTTTCATGGCGTGGAGCGAATGCATCGTGGTCTCGCGTGTGCCTGGCGCTTTCGCGGTGAGGAGCATCTCGAAAACACTGACCCGAAGAGCAACCGAGTTGATTCGAGAATGACCCCCAGGTTAACTACGAAACTTAAAAGCACGGAGCGTTTGGTCAAACTACACACCTGTTTAAGGGAACTGATATTCCGATAAGTGTGCTTCTTCTCGGCCACCAAGTTTCTAGCTATACTTCACACTTTTTTTTTTCCCACCCTGGGTTGAATCTGGTAAAGGAGTCACTTGGCTGGAGAAATTTTAAAAAGGGTAAATTTCTTTGTCTCGAGGCTGCCCTGGATGAGTCATTCGTTTGCTGCGATATATTCCATACTTGCAGAATCATCCCGATTTTTTGTTTCTGTGCCGCTTTATTTATTAATTTTCCTCCAGTGATGAGGAAGGTGCTTTGCTTTCCTACTTAACACTACAGATGTACAATCCTTTGGGAAATGTACAAAGCTGCTTCTTCCCCCATTCCCCCATCCTGTCCACCCGCCCCATCCCAAATTGTTACATTGGCCATTCCCACCTCCACAAGAATTGTGATTGCTTAGGAAGCTACATTCATGCGTGCACACGGCTGCATAGATTTCCTCCCTCCCACACCACCAGGGTTGGTAACCACTTACCTTCACTACTGGTTTGCAAATGTGAGCATGTGTGCATGCGCGCTCACTTCGCTCATCCATGCTAACTCTGCACATGGACAGAACCTTCCGCGCAGGCGTAGAGCATCAAAAATGGGACATGATTATGTCTGGGTGAGTGGGCGGAGCCTCCCACAGCTGCCGCTATCGGTTTGCCCGAACCGGATAGAACCGGCTGGATACTACCACTGCACACCACCATCCCCAGTGAAGTGGAAAGGATCACCTAGAAACATACTCTGGTATGCTTTAAAGAAAATGGTTTAAAGAAAATTGTATGGTGATCACGGACAAGTGATAGAAGCCACATCTGCACTGCCACACACATAACAAAGGGCAGAGTTTCAATCGCGCCATCATGGATGCCACCTCGACTTATCTTACCCTAGCTTGGGGAGTCCCTGTGGGAAATTTGGGCAAAGAGGCAGCTGCCGTTCTGTCTCCTTCCCCACTTCAGGGTAACGAGCTGGCCTTCAGCCAATGGATTCATGGCTCTTATCAGTCCTGGCAGAGAAATCGCAGCTGCTTGCCAAAGTTCAAACAAATGACTCACAGAGTAAGACTTCAGCTCTCTTTGAAATGGTTCAGCTAAACTTTTGCTCCCCGTGGAGTGCGAGTAGTCCCAAAGCTCCTTATATATCCTTCCCTTTGATGACGCCGCCTCTCTAATCTTCTGAAGCACGGGTTAATCCAAGCTTGATTATTATTATTATCAGCTGCGTCTGAAGGCGTAGCCTGAGGTAGGGAGGAATCAGGGGTTGACGGCATCATTACGTCCTCTGACTGGCCTGGTTCTGGCTCCTGGAGCCGGGCCAAAGGCATCAGTGCTCCCAAGGTAAGCCTTACCGGCCCTTCCCCCTTACTCTCGGAGTCACTTTCAGGCATGGGGCCAGGAACGGGGGCTGAAGTCACAACAGCTGCTTTAAAAGGCTTAGAAGTTCCAAAGCAGCTTCTTCAAAGGTTCTCCACAGCCCTACTTTAAACAGCCAACAAAATCAATTAATTCTTGCCCAGAATATATCCCTAAAGACAAAGGTGTTGCGTTAGTGGCTTGTCCAACGAACTGTGTAGGGAAAAAAAAATGATGTGGAAAAGTGTGGTACAGGAAGACCAAGTTAAATCTTTCTTCTCCTCAGATGTCAGGGCTTTCCGTTGACTCTTGAGTTGCTAAAATGAGGCAACTTAAAGAAGCACACAAAAAGGAACATTTCTCGTCTCCTGCTCCTTTTGCGGATACCGCAGCCCCAAGAAAGGGGCCCTTTCATGAAGGATCAGAGGAGGCCTTCATGAACATGTGGGCAGGCCATGATGGCGTGAAGGAAACGGCAAACTTCTTTGAAAAAGAAGATTGGGAAAAAAAAAAGAGAAAAGATCCAATTCTGAGGAAGCTCTGCTGGCAGGGCAAAAAGTAGGGAGCAAACAATTTTTAATCTCTCTTTTCTCAAGATTTAAAAAAAAAAATACAGATTTTTTTTCCCCCCTTACAAGCATTTGGTGTGATACACCATCTTAGAGAAATGTTTTTTGCTGATCTTGGATGGGAGTAGAAAATTCCAGGGCTGGAAGCTAGACGGAGCTTCAAAATTGCCCCCAAAGTAGCAGTTCACATCTATGTATTTTTAGTAAGAAAGTTGCTTGTATGTGGTTGACACGGAGAGAATCCAAGGAAGTCTCAGCAGACTCCTCGAATCAACTCTCAGCATGGCTTTTAGACCGGGACTGCAAACCTACAAAGGATGGTTAGGGGGTGGCCATGAGTTTACAACAACCCCTTTGCTGCCATCTGGTGGCCGACTCCATTTTTTGCAGCTCAGATGTGACTGCCCCCATATTTGATCAACCCGAATTTAGAGGCTGGCAGAGCAGGGATGGAGAGTAATGTGCCTGTAAAAGTTTTTATCCCGACTTTGGAAAGGAAATCAAAGCTAACCCACCCAAACACACCTTGTAAACTCCAGGAATGCTCTCCGAAGGACCAAAGATTGCAGCTTGAATTAGCTTGTGGTAGGAACGCAAGCCAACTTAATTGTAATGGGGAGCATCCAAACGCATCATCTTCCACCCAATTTATCCTAGATTAAGATTCCCTGTTGCATTTCCCCATTGCATTGCGACACAAAGAGACTTTTAGCAACCAGGAATGCAGTATTGGTGCCCTCGTCGCCACACAAGGATTCTTCTCCTTCCTGTCTCTGGCCTTAATCGTTGTTGTAGCAGCCTAGCTGCCCCCTCTCACAGCAGAAATTAGTGCCTTACATGGTACTGAAATTGTTTAGCGTACCTTTTAGCGTCAGAAAACAAGCAAATTAAAACTAGGGATGTCTGGAAAAACCAGCTAATGCTTTGTAAATAACCTGGAGGATATCTCTGACGAAATCAGCGTCTACCTTTCTCTGGATTAATAATGGTGCAGCAGAAATTATTTTTGTTAACAAAAGACCATAGGCGAATCGCTCAATTTTTTTTATTTATTTATTTTTGGTTTTGTTTTGTATCCCCCTTAAGAAAGTTTTACCAACGTTAAGAACTCTTTCATTTGCATTGGAATTTTGTTCATCAGGGATTATAAAACTTGAAGGAATCGTAATCTTGAGCAACTGGCGTTGGGGTATTGACTATTATAACCTTGCCCATAAATACAAACATTTGTTTTCGTGGATTTCCCTAAATCTACCATAAGAGCTTGCAAGAGATGCTGGATTTTATAAAGAGGACTTTTTTTTGGTCCGCGAAAAAATAAAATAAAAGAATTGACAGCATCTTCTCTTTTGTCTTGGCTCCCAGCTAATTATACAGATAAGTGTTATCTGTATAACCCAGTGTTGGCGAACCTTTTCGGCACCAAGTGCCAAAACGGGAGCGCGCACGTGGGTGCGTACCAGAAACCGGGAAAGCAGCCAGCCACATTCGCGCACCGGGCGGCTAATCTTCCGGTTTCCGGTGCATGCACGGGCACCATCCAGCTGATCTTTCGGTTCCTGGCATGCATGCGTGTGTGAAAACCAACTGGCCGGTGTGCATGCGCATGCCAGAAACTGGAAGAGCAGATACCCAGTGCGCATGCCCGCGCCGGGAAGATAATCTTCCGGTTTCCGTCGTGCGCATGTGCACCGGCCAGATGGTCTTCACCGAAAGACTTCAACCAGACGACCAGGTGGGCAGTGCACATGTGCGTGCCAGAAACCAGTAGAGCGGTCACCCGGCGCACACATGTGCAGCAGGCGGCTGCTCTTCCGGTTTATGGGGCACCTGTATACATGAAGACCAGCTGAATGGTGCGCCGGAACCCGGAAGAGCAAAGGGCGATGGCTCATGTGCTGGGAGAGATGGTTCTGCGTGTCACTTCCGGCACACATGCCATAGGTTCGCCATCACAGGTATAACTCAATGCAGTAACTCTACATTAAGAGTTAAAACCATGATAAAGCTTGATAGATCGGGAGAACTTTAAGAAGAAACGAAAAACATGAAAGTTGCCACCTTGTTAGAGTCTCAATAGGCCAATTGCTCACTGAATATATATTCATATTTTAAAAAATCTCGCTATCGATTCAATTCATAATTGTCCTGGCTGGATTGTTCACTAGAATTGACTTTCTTCGCTCTTGCTGAATTCTTGGATCCTGTTACGGAATTGAGACCACATATTTTTTTAAAAGTTATCTCCCATCTTCTATTTCCATTAGAGCCAAGTTTTAAATGTGTGTGTGTGAGTGTGTGTGTATGTAAGTGTATATATTTCACTGCCTCCTGTTAATTTATTCTGTTCTAAACGTGTTTTCTGATCATCGCGAATCTAATTTCTTGCTTCCTGGGTTTTAAAATTGCATTAGTTTCAGCGGGAGAAAAAAACCCCAGAAATGGACATTCAGCCTGTGCAAATAAATGCTTTGAATGTCAGAAGGTGTGAATAGAGGTGATCCTTGACTTACAATGATTCATTTAGTGACCAATCAAATTTACCCTGGAAAAAATGACTTATGGCCATTTTTCACACTTATGACCATTGCAACGTCCCCCCACCCCCTCGATCACGCAATCAAAATTCAGATGCCTGGCAACTGACTCATATTTGTGACGGTTGCAGTGTACCCGGAGTCATGTGATCCATTTTTACGACCATCTGACAAGCAAAGTCAATGGGGAAGCCAGATTTGCTTAACAACTGTGTTACTGACTTCGCTGCAGTGATTCGACTCAACAACTGTGGCAAGAAAGGTTGTAAAATGGGACAGAACTCACTTATCAAATGTCTCACTTAGCAACAGAAAATTTGGGGCCCAGTTGTGGTCATAAGTCGAGGATTACCTGTATTGCAGCTACTATAACCTTTTAAGGCACCCATGTACTTTCCTAAGAGAAAATGCGGCTGCGTTAAAAAGTTTGCAGAAATATTGCTATGTTCTCACCTTTGGCTTCGAAATCTGATTAGTTTGAGGGGGTCTATTATCCATTAGCAGGGACGTGGTGGTTCAGGGGCTAGGACGCTGAGCTTGTCGATCGAAAGGTCGGCAGTTCAGCGGTTCGAATCCCTAGTGCTGCCGTGTAACGGGGTGAGCTCCCGTTACTTGTCCCAGCTTCTGCCAACCTAGCAGTTCGAAAGCACGTAAAAAATGCAAGTAGAAAAAATAGGGACCCCCTTTGGTGGGAAGGTAACAGCGTTTCGTGCGCCTTTGGCGTTGAGTCATGCCGGCCATATGACCACGGAGACGTCTTCGGACAGCGCTGGCTCTTCAGCTTTGAAACGGAAATGAGCACCACCCCCTAGAGTCGGGAACGACTAGCACGTATGTGCGAGGGGAACTTATTATCCATAAATGCAAGCTAATTATTTGATTTTTCTAAGTTAAAACATGATTGGCTATTTTGTAGCTCAGCTGTTGTCAGAAAATAAAAAAGCCACTGCATAAGGCTGTAAAAGGCTTAAAAATTGGATACAAGTTGAAAAGCAGTTTGGCCAAGTCAGAGAAAGAGATGATACCGTCCCCACGGGCTACAATAAAAAAAAATGTGGAAAAAAACCAAAGCCAGTTCTTTTTAAAATATATATTAATTCTAAAACACATGTCTACATCACCAGAATTCAATTAGCTCATTGTTACTCTCCAACTTCCTTCTCATTAAAATTTTTAAAAAGATGAGAAACCCTTTTTAATTTATTCAATAATGGTTTACCAATTTTACATTTACGAGTTCCAAACGGAGGGCCATTAAAATGCTATGAAATCTGTGCATATGTACATGGTGTATGCACCATAAATAAATATTCCATTCTTTTGATTAATACATTAGAACATCCCTCTATCCGACTCAAAAATAAAAAAAATAAAATATTTTGCCAAAAGCATTTTGCTACTTGCGTTCAGATTGTTCAGGGCAGATAGAGAAAGCAATGAAAGAAACAATAACATTGATTTACGCCGATCAAAACAAACGTATATGAATTTATAGAACAAAAGAACCCCAGGAAGGCAGACAGAATTAATGGCTCGGTTTATTGGTTGAGCTGCTGCTATTCCCCCACCCCACCTCACCCCGATCCTGAAGTATTGATTTTTGATCCCAGTGGGAGGAAAAAAAATATTTGTACTGTATTATTTCAATGAGGGTTTTTTTTTCTTTTTCTTTTTTGCACTTTGAGGGGGTCTTTTACTTAAAAACATTGTCAAATCCTACGAAAGGGATTGTATATTTCAGGGGTCTCCAACCTTAGTAACTTTAAGGTTTGTGGACTTCAATCCCAGAGTTGAAGCAAAGCTGGCTGAGGAACTCTGGGAGTTGAAGTCCACAAGCCTTAAAGATACTAAGGTTGGAGACTCTTGATATATTTAGCTTTGTGATGTATTTGAAATTTACAACAGGATGTTTCAAATGTCATATATGAGAAACACAGTTCTGGAACTCATGATGTGTAGGCATATTTAAAAATAAAACCTAACAAAGCTTTGTTATGAATGTGCACTCCAGTGGTTATCCGAGCTGGTTCCAGTATATCCTTGAAAAAAAAAACGTGATTCCCACACAAATTCTCAAATTATATTCATCCCCACTCCCCCTTACGCTTTGGTTTGAATCATCCCTTCAAAGACATCTGTATTTTGTTATTGGGAACTGAATTGCTACATATAAAAAGCTGTACCATAAAGCAGGATATTCCGTGTTTGAGTTTGCTGTGCTTGCATTAATAAAATCAAAATGGCTTCAACCAGGCTTATGTGGCTCTGTCGTATGTAATAATCCTTGTGTCAGTTTTGGAAGGCAGTTTTCTTTTTTGCTTCTTAACTGCCACATATTTTAGCTGTTGAAGTTGGGAGGGGGTTATTGTTGGAGCGGTAGAAAGTTAGACATAACAACATTCCGTATTCAAGGACATCCTGTGTCTGATGGAGACTGCCTGAAGATTGTATCCAATTGAGTGTGAAGAGTTGATTGCACAATGTGATGAACTTGTGGGTGTGGGGCAGGGCTGTGAACTGTCAAAACCGGTGTGGAAAATCTGGAAGCTTTCAGTTTCGGGTTTTCCCAGCTGTGCCAACATGTCATCTCTAATAAATTGGAACTTTGAGGAACTTCAAGCCTTAGAGCTTTATTTTGTTGGGGGTGTTCCTTGGAACCCTGACACCTTGAGGAAAAAATATTAACCACCTACCTCCAGAAGTTGCTCGTCCCCTTTTTAAAAGTCTGTGGAGATTCTTAGTCATCCAGGTCATGGTTGTCCCAAAGGTGCTTTTTTCAGGAGGCAACTGGACTTTCTTCTTTTTTTCTTTGAAGACATTTCACTTCTCATCCAAGAAGCTTCTTCCGCTCTGACTGGATGGTGGGGAATGGAAAGATTTATACCCGTGGTGGGTTTCAAATTTTTTTACTACCATTTCTATGGGTGTGGTTTGGTGGGCATGGCATGGCTTGGTGGGTGTGTCATGGCTTGGTGGGTGTGGCAGGGGAAGGTTACTACAAAATCCCCATTTCCTCCCAATCAGCTGGGACTTGGGAGGCAGAGAATAGATGGGGTGGGGCCAGTCAGAATTTTTACTAGTGGTTCTCAGAACTACTCAAAATTTCCGCTACCGGTTCTCCAGAACTGGTCAGAACCTGCTGAAACCAATCTCTGATTTATACTCCTTGCAGCCAGCTGGTCATTTGCATCCTTTTAGAGGATCGTTGAAGGGGACGCAGTGGCTCAAGGGGCTAGGACATTGAGCTCATCGATTGAAAGGTCGGCAGTTCAGCGGTTCGAATCCCTAGTGCTTCTGTGTAACAGGGTGAGCTCCCGTTACTTGTCCCAGCTTCTGCCAACCTAGCAGTTTGAAAGCACGTAAAAAATGCAAGTAGAAAAAATAGGGACCACCTTTGGTGGGAAGGTAACAGTGTTCTGTGCACCTTTGGCATTGAGTCATGCCGGCCACGTGACCACAGAGACGTCTTCGGACAGCGCTGGCTCTTCGGCTTTGAAACGGAGATGAGCACCACCCCCTAGAGTTGGCAACGACTAGCACGTATGTGCGAGGGGAACCTTTACCTTTAACTTAGAGGGTCGTTGAAGCACTTGGAGGTTTATCTGTGTCCTCCAGGTCACCTGAATGGCCCTTATGGTTCCTATAGTCTAGCAATATTTTTGGGAAATCCATTCATACTCCCACACCATTTGAAAAGTTCATCCCAAATGTTCATCCCTGGGAAAAAAGGACCTTTGGGACAACCATGACCTGGATGTTTGAGAATCTCTACAGACTTTTAGCTGTGCAATTTGGGATGAACACCCGAAGTTACAACAGCACTGAAAAAAGTGATGTTTTTCTGTCAGAGTGCGCATAGTGTGACTATTCTGAGACAACCCAGGAGCAAACTACAGTAAACAGAGGTTTGTCTTTCAAACAGTGGTTTATCTACAGGAATATATACATACACATACTAGACAAAGTCAGGCAATCAATCATCAACTATAGCAGGGGTCACCAATCTTTTGGACTTCAGAGACCACTAAATTCATAATTTTAAATCCTGCGGACCACTAATATGATCTGCCTAATGACCAGCTGGGTGGGAGTGGCTGGGTGGTCATGTGACTGGGTGGGCGTGGCCAACTTGACATTATGCACATTGAGGGGTTCCTCACCGGCCTCTACTTGCCCCTCCTCTCCTCCCTGCCTGGGCTCCTTAGGGCCACAACAGGAAGCAGTTGTTGGAGCTAAGCAGCCAACACGAGAAAGAGTTGGCAAAACAGCTGCTCAGTTCAAATTGATCTGGACAAGAAGGAGGCTCAGCAGAAGCACCTCACTCAGGACTACGAGCATAGGCTTTCCAAGCAGAGGGAAGACCTGAGGGAGTGCAAGGGCAGGTACCTGCGCCTGGAGGCTCAGCGGGCTGAGATGGTCAGCCAGTTCCCACTTTTCGCAAAAGATTAGCCATCCCTGGTATAGCGAGTTGAACTACGATACCTCCAAGATTCCTTCCAAATCTATTTTATCCTATTCTAATTCTATTCCTGATCCAATTCTATTTCTGTTCCAATTCCAATTCTATTCCTATTCCAATTCTATTCCCGTTCCCATCCCATCCCATTCCTGAATTCCTATCACAAGCTGAATCTATAGTATCCCAATATGGAAGTATCTTCTTATATTTTCATCCTGGATTTACTACTTTAATAATAACCCAAGGCAGCGGCATCTTTCCAAACACATTAAGAGAGCTTCCAAGCTGGTTCTGCACCTGGATGTTCCCTGAGAACAGCTTCTGTTTGTCAGTTTTTCTTCTGCAATGTTGAACCTCTAAAACAAGGGTCCTCAAACTGTGGCCCGTGGGCCAGATACAGCCCACCAAAGCCATTAATCTGGCCCATGAGGGACCACGAGGCTGCCCACTCACATTGCCCCACCTACCTGCCGGCCCCCTCCTGCCTTCTAGAGGCCGAGGAAAACAATGGGACATACAGAGGCTCAGGAGGCCAAAAACAGGCCTGTTTTTGGGTGGCACAGTGGTTCTGGAGGAGGGCAAACATGGTGGGGGGAGAGAGAGAGAGACAGTGAGAAAGAGAGAGAGAGGGAGAGAGAGACAGAAACAGAAGTCCCTCTCCCTCCCCCCTCAAGGCAGCCACATCCCTTCATTAACCTGCTTTCCACTCTCAGGAGCATAACAAATTAAAGTTTAATTTGTGTGACTTGTTTAATGGACTGCTAAATTGGCCACACCCACCCAGTCACATGACCACCTAGCCCTGTAATGGCGACCCTATCGCACACGTGCCAGAAGTGGCACGAAGAGCCCTCTCTGTGGGCAAGCACGCCGTCACCAGCTGCTCTTCCCTTCCAGCCAGCTGGTCTTCACAGGCAGCTGAAGCGCTGGAAAACAGCCCAAAAACGATTTTAAAAAAAGCCTGAAAAAGGCCCGAAAAACAGCCTGAAAATGGTCCCCAAAATGGCCAAAAATGGCCAAAAAACAGACATGTGCGCACATACCAGCTGGTCTTCAAGTTTCCGGTGCTCTGGTGCACGTTTTGGTTTGGTCACTTGGTACCGAAGAGGTTCACCATCACTGACCTAGCCACACCCATCTAGCTGGTCCGCCCCCACGGTCTGAGGGACCGTGAATTGACCCCCTGTTTAAAAAGTTTGAGGAACCCTGCTCTAGAAGGTTTGGTGAGATTGCGCGATCCGGTAGCGATTGTGGCCGGGAGTTCGGCAATCCAGTAGCGATGGCGGAACAAAGCTCTGCCCACCCGCCTGGGTGTCATTACTTCCTGGTTTTAACCAGGAAGTAATGTGGTTTTTTTACACATGATGCACACGTGCACTTCCACACCGATAAGGAAGGTAAGTAGATTTCACACCTGCTATGAACTGTTGTAAGACAAGGATTATCTGTATAGCGTGAAATTCCCTTTTGTTTCATACTTGTTCTACTTCTAGATTGGGAAAAAAAAAAGTTAAAGTCTCTTAAATTAACTATTTTACCATTATTCCAAGGCAGACAACCCTGGTCTAGTTTTACATCAACATTTTCTTTTTTTATAAGAAATATTAAGCTTTGTAAATCATGCCACAGGAAAAATTGGGATCTATTGTGTTAAAATGTACATAATCCCACAGAAATATGCAAGACAGACACGCCACCTAGTGGGGGCTGGAAAAAAAAAACACATTATTGAAGGTTTTTTCCCCCTAGGTAACAAAGCTGCAGTGGTTAATCCCAACTTCCACTGAATTCATTAAAGCAGCAACGTTGGTTTTTATTAGGCTTCCTTGCAAGGCAGAAAAAAATGAGGTGGCTACTTTAAGAGTGCTTTTCCCAGTTGCAATGTATGGCTGTGAAAGTCCGACCATAATAAAGGCTGAGCACCCAAAGAATTGAGGCCTTTGAACTCTGGTGCTGGAGAAGACTCCTGCCAGTACTTTGGACTGCAAAGCGATCAAACCGATCAGTTCTAGAGGAGAGCAACCCTGACTGCTCTTTAGAAGGCCAGATCCTGAAGATGAAACTCAAACACTTTGGCCATCTAATGAGAAGGAAGGACTCACTGGAGAAGAGCCTAATGCTGGGAACGATTGAGGGCAAAAGAAGGGGATGACAGAGAATGAGGTGGCTGGATGGAGTCACTGAAGGTGTGAGCTTAAGTGGACTCCAGAGCAGGGGTCTTCAACCTTGGTCCCTTTAAGCCAGCTTTGCTGGCTGAGAGACTCTGGGAGTTAAAGTCCATAAGTCTTAAAGGGACCAAGATTGGAGACCCCTTCTCCAGAGGATGGCAGAGGACAGGACGGACTGGAGGAACGTTGTCCATGAGGTCGTGATGGGTTGGACACAACTTCGCAACTAACAGCAACAACTTTTAAGAGTCTCATTAAAATTCCACTCCTTTTATTATTTGATTCTTCTTTGCACAGGAGCCTGGGGAAAAACCAAGGTAGTCCTTGACTTACAACTATTTGTTTAGGGAACCGAAGTTACAATGGCCCTGGGGGAAAAAAGTGACTTTTCCATTCTCCCACCCCCTGTAAATAATAAGCAGTTTCCCTCCCATTTTAGAGACAGGAACAAGCTTACCTTGGGAGCAAGCTGGACAAAATGACTCCTAGATTCCTGAAGGTCCTCTTACAAATTGGGGCAGCTGGATTTTGAGCTTCTCTGAGCAGCAGGACAATATCTGGTGATGTCCCAGCAGTGTTTGGCTTCTCCTTTCCCATGAAAATCAAATATATATTTTTTTTTAAGGAAAGGAGTTCAGGAAACAGAAGGTTCCCACCTGTAGCAGTTGCTTCCTAGTTGAGATGATGACTCCCTGTAGGACCTGCAAGGTCCCTTCTAGCCCTGGGGTTCTAGGATTCTATGGTCTCCAGCTGTGGCAACTCAATAGCTGCAGGTGCAGTCTGTAGTTTGCTGGGGAAGGAGATGGCTGCATGATTCTTATGGAGGAAACTAAGACTAGAATAGAATATTCTTTATTGGTCAAGTGTGATAAAGAATGGGATGGAAGGGAAGGGAAGGGAAGGGAGGGCAGGGGAGAGGAGAGGGGAGGGGAGAGGAGAGGAGAAGAGGGAATGGAATGGGATGGGATGAAATGGAATGGAGAGGAGAGGAGAAAATAGGAGCTGGAAGGGACCTTGGAGGTCTTCTAGTCCAGCCCCCTGCTCAAGTAGGAGAACCTATACCATTTCAGACAGGTGGCTGTCCAGTCTTTTCTTAAAAACCTCCGGTGAAGGAGCACCCACATCTTCTAATAGCAAGTCGTTCCACTGGTTAATTGTCCTCACTGTAGGAAATTTCTTCTTAATTCCAGGTTGTTTCTCTCTGATTAGTTTCCATCCATTGTTTCTTGTCCTGCCTTCTGGTGCTTTGGAGAATAGCTTGACCCCCTCTTCTTTATGGCAGCCCCTCAAATACTGGAATGCTACTATCATGTCACCCTAATTCTTCTTTTCTTTAGATTAGGCCAAACCCAAATCCTACAGCCATTCTTCATGTTTTAAGTCTCCAGGTTTTTGATCATCTTAGTTGCTCTTCTCTGAACATTTTTTCCAAAGTCTCAACATCTTTTTTGTAGCATGGTGCCTAAAATCGGTTGCAGTATTCCAGATGTGGAATACTTCCTAGGGTTTTATAAAGCGGCACTAATATTTCACGTGATCTTGATTCAAAGAGAAATTAGAGAGAGGAAACCAGGCCTTTTCCAGATATCGATTTAAAAAAAAAAATCTTGATTAATGAGGCTATATCTGCCCGGTATTGCAATAAGCAAATGAATTCTGCCCTTCTTTTCACAAACCCATTTCCTACGTCGGCCTTTTTTTCCCTTCGGATTCTTCTTTCTTCAAAAGACGCCGCCAGTGCAGGAGGTCGACGTAGGAAATGGGTCAGTGGTGAAATGTAAAATTTGTTACTACCAGTTCTGTGGGCGTGGCTTGGTGGTGGGGTAATGTGACTGGGTGGGCGTGGCCAACTTTTTTTTTTTTTTACTTTTAAAAGCATTTTTTTCTACAACCTCTTTGGCCGAAGAGGTTGTAAAAAAATGCTTTTAAAAGGCTCTGATGATCCCGGCTGTCAGGCTGCCTCTGATTATATCTAGGAAAGAATACATTTGCAAATAAAGAAAAGTACTTTTACTAGATACATTTGACTGCAGCAGTATAAAGTTGAATCTGAGACAAAATATGGCTAACATTTCATATCCCATTGTTAGTCCCTCCTCCTCCCAAGAGGTCAGCAGGTTTGGTCCAATGCCAGCTCCTTCTCAGCCCCCCCCCCCGTGGTAATGTTCTTCCGCAGGTCTCTGGCTGTAAATCATCTCAGGAATGAAAGCGCGTGCTCTAACATTCCTGTTGAATTCAAACTATGTCAAGACTACACTCTTAAAAGGCCCTCTCTACTTAAACTGAATTCATGAGCTATTTACATTACACATAAAACCCCCATGCAATCTAACTACTGAAGATAAAGAGTATAAAAGGGCCATAATAGCTCAGGCTGTTAGAAGCCTGTTATTAGAACACAGCAGCCTGCAATTACTGCAGGTTTAAGCCCGGCCCGAGGTTGACTCAGCCTTCCATCCTTTATAAGGTAGGTAAAATGAGGACCCAGATTGTTGGGGGGGCAATAAGTTGACTTTGTAAATATACAAATAGAATGAGACTATTGCCTTATACACTGTAAGCCGCCCTGAGTCTTCGGAGAAGGGTGGGATATAAATGTAAATAAAAAAAAAAAGAAAAAAAAAGGATGTGAGGATTGGAGTGGAGGCTGACACTGGCTGAGTTGCCTGATCGTCAGAGGCTTTTCTTTTCTTTTGAAAGCATTTTTTTGCCTTTAAAAGAAAAAAAAAAGCCTCTGACGATCAGGCAACTCAGCTGGGATCGTCAGAGCCTTTTAAAAGCATTTTTAAAAAAATGCTTTTAAAAGGCTCTGATGATCCCTGCTAAGCCACGTGATCATCAGAGGCTTTTTTTTTTTTTTACTTTTAAAAGCATTTTTTCGGCTGAAGAAAAATGCTTTTAAAAGTAAAAAAACCCAAAAGCCTCTGATGATCGCGCGTCTCAGCTGGGCATGGGGAGGGGGGCAGGGATTTTTGCTACCGGTTCTCCGAACCATCCACCGCCATCGCTACCGGATTGGGCAATCCGATCCAAACCAGGAGCATTTCACCTCTGAAATGGGTTTATGAAAGAGAAGGCAGGATTCATTTGCTTATTGCAATACCAGGCAGATATAGCCTCATTAATAAAAGTTTTGTTTTTTTTAAATAGATTTCTGGAAAAGGCCTGGTTTCCTCTCTCTAGTTTCTCTTCGAATCAAGATCACGTGAAATATTAGTGCCGCTTTATAAAACCCTAGGAAGTATTCCATGCTACAAAAAAAATGTTGAAACTTTGGAAAAAAGTTTAGAGAAGAGCAACTAAGATGATCAAAAGCCTGGAGACTTAAAACATATGAAAAAGGGCTGCAGGATTTGGGTTTGAAAAGAAGAATTAGGGGCGACATGATAACAGCATTCCAGTATTTGAGGGGCTACCGTAAAGCAGAGGGGGTCAAATTATTCTCCAAAGAACCAGAGGGCAGGACAAGAAACAATGATTAGAAACTACTTCAACAGAGAAGCAACCTGTAATTAATGAGAAACTTCCTAACAATGAGGACAATTAACCAGTGGAACGATTTGCCACTAGAACATGTGGGTGCTTCATCACTGGAGGTTTTTAAGAAAAGACTGGCGGTCACCTGTCTGAAATGGTATAGGTTCTCCTGCTTGAGAAGGGGGCTGGACTAGAAGACCTCCAAGGTCCCTTCCAGTTCTACTCTATTCCATTCCATTCCATTCCATTCCATTCCATTCCATTCCATTCCATTCCATTCTTCTATTTTACTCTACTCTACTCTACTCTATCAAAATACCTTACCTTGCACACCAGTTTCCAACTCGCAATATCATCCTGTCAGTCGTGTCCGACTCTTGATGAATCTATGGGCCAGGTCTCCCCACATCTTCCAATCTTGCACTAATCCTTTGAGGTTGTTCTATCCTTCAGTGGTGCAGGTGGCCCTCGACTTACAATGATTCATTTAGTGACCATCTGAAGTCACAACGGCACTAAAAATGGACTTTTCACGGTTTTTCACACCGACCACAATTGCGGCATCCCCACGGTAATGTGACCCAAATTCAGACGCTTGGCAACTAAATTCGTATTTATGACCATCGCAGTGTCCCGGGGTCACGTGATCCTCATTTGCGACCTTCTGACCAGCAAAGTCAATGGGGAAGCGGGATTCATATAACAACCATGTTGTTCACAATGGCAGGAATTTGCTGAACAACCATAGCAGGAAACATTGTACAATGGGGAAAAGTTCACGTAACAACTGTTTTGCTTAGCGAGGGAGATTTTAGCTCCATTGTGGTCGTAAGTCGAGGACTATCTCTATTCTAACGACATGCTATTTTCTGTGGCGGCAAGACAAACTCTCCCTTCCTGTAACTTTGGTTTCATTCTCTCAAATAATTCCAGGAAGGGAAAAGGCTGTCTGAAAATTTCCCTTTACCGAACTGTGTGTTGTGGCCTGCCAGCGGCCAGAGAAGCTGGCGGCAGACTTGGACAGACAGGAGGTTGCGGACGAACATGGGCCAGTCCTGGAGTCTGGGGAAGGCTCTGATGAGTGCTCTGCATTGGAGGCAGAGATGGGGCCAGGGCCGTCTGACAGTTGTCAGCTGCCTTCGAAGTCGGACATCAGTGGGGCAGAAGAACAGCTGGAGCCTGTTCCCAGTGTGCCCATGTGCAGAGCTGCCAGGAGAAGGGAACAGCTAAGGCACAAGGGCCAACTCAGGAGTAAAGCCACAGGTGGACGGTGAATGGCCCCTCCCATGGGAAATAAAGAGGAGCGAAAGGGGAGTGGAGTTTGCAGGAGGCAATTAGTTAATTTCATTACCGTGAAGATCTATTCGTGACTCTCAGAGACTCCTTGCCAAGTATTTTCTTGTACAGTGTTGCGTTTCGAAGATATCAGCTTGGCAGCTCTCCAAGCCTGATAAGGTCTGTGGCTGTAAATTCACCCTTGAAAGACTGTTTGCCGGGACTTTGCTGGATGTGAATAAGAGGAATTCACATTAGCTTAATAAAAATAGGTTTTGTCTGCGTCGTGGTTTTGTGAAGCCTAGGTCAGAACGCTGTGAGCTTACAGTCAATTTGTTAAGAAGGCTCACAACAGCCCATCCTCCAAACTGGCTTCACAAACCTCTCACAATTTGGGGGTTCTTTGATGCAACTGTTCCCTCTTCTCCCTATCCTCTTCTCCCAGGTTGAAACTCCAAGGAGGAGAAACCAGCCAAATATTACAAGAGAGGTATATTCAATTTATTTATAAAGACACGACAACAGCAAGCCCCATGACATTCTCTCCCAAGTCAGATAAATAATATTTGTTCTCCAATGTTATATAAAAAGCAAAACTACGTGTTAAAAAGGGATGGGCCCAAATAGTTATATGGTGATTCAGACCGAGAAAAACTCCAACCTGTTTTGTTTTTTTTGTTGTTTTTTTTTTGTTTCGTTATCCAGGAGTTTGTTGGGAGAGTTCTGCCATCTCTTTGACAAATACTGTTTGAAATGGATAGATTAAATAAGAGAGAGAGAGAGAGAGCGAGAAAGAGAGAGAGAGAGACTGTAATTCCACTTTTCTGCCACTAATGTTCATTCCAGTTCAGCATGAATAGACAGACTTGTGTGCCCAAGGCTAAGAAATATAAAAAGGAGATAGTTAGCAAAGTTGATTTCTGTCTTAACTTTCAGGGCCATTTTCTGATGCTCTGTGACTCAGTCAAGGGACAGAAACATTGCTACTTTTCTCTGAAGTGCCAAGAGGATCAGAATTGAAGGATTTAAACCCTTGTTCATTCTAGGTCCCCAAACATGCAGAAAAAGAAAAAAGAAAAAGAAAAATTGGCCGGTAGCTTGGATAAGCAAATAGCGTATAAAGTTCAACTCGTGTACAATCTGCTAAAGTACGGCACGGCGGCCGTATCACAAACTCCTGAACGGAATTTTTTTTTATTAGTTTTTTAAGAAACCTGACATCTAGAGTTTTTTTTTTTTTTTTGCAAGTGGATGGATGCTCCTGATAAGGCAAACTCAGCGGTTCTAGCTGCAACGGTGTGTCAGTCAGCACAATCACACCACCTTCTGCCTCTTCCCATTGAAGGGATATGTGTTGTGGCCCGCCAGCGGCCAGCAGAGCTGGTGGCAGACTCAGACAGTGAGGAGGTTGGGGAGGAACATGGGCCAGTCCTGGAGCCTGGGGAAGGCTCTGATGAGTGCTCTGCGTCGGAGGCAGAGATGGGGCCGGGGCCATCTGACAGTTGTCAGCTGCCTTCGGAGTCGGACGTCAGTGGGGCAGAAGAACAGCTGGAGCCTGTTCCCAGTGTGCGCATGAGCAGAGCTGCCAGGAGAAGGGAACAGCTAAGGAACAAGGGTCGACTCGGGAGTAAAGCCATAAGTGGACGGTGAATGGCCCCTCCCATAGGGAATAAAGAGGAGCGAAAGGGGAGTGGAGTTTGCAGGAGACAATTTGTTCACTTAATTGGTTCATCGCTCTCTGAGACTCCTTGCCATGTTTTGAAGATATCGGCCTGGCAGCTCTCCAAGCCAGATAAGGTCCGTGACTGTAAATTCTCCCTTGAAAGACTTCGATGGATGTGAATGAGAGGAATTCACAGTAACTTAATAAAAAGGGGGTTTTGTTGGGACAAGGAATCTGCTTCATGCTCTTGGGAAGCCTAGGTCAGAACAATACGTCCTGTGTCCCTTCTAAAAAAAATAGAAGGAAAGGAACAATGCAGAATAACAGCGGGAAATGGAAAGGTGTGATCCATCCCTTTCGCGGGATGCAGGTTGGAGAACCCGAGATATGAGAAGTGGAAAATTTGGAACAGATGCGGTCTTCTCCTCCCCAGCCCACCCTACCCCACGCGCACCGTCCAACTTGTCAAAGCGAAGGGAAAGACGCCCCTTTTGGGTGAACGCCTCCTCTGGTGAGGTCCTTGGTGATACCTGGCCGCGGAAAGAGATCTTTCGACTCCGAGAGAAAGAGAGAGAGAGAGAGAGAGAGAGAGAGAGAGGAGAGGCACTGCATGTTTGTAAGCTGAGTTAATTAAGGCTTCCGAACCAAACTTGGTTCATAGCAGCTATGGAGTCTGAAGGTTGCCCCGAGGATCGTTCTAGCCGATGGCTTCGCTGTTAGTCTTGTAGGCTTGCTTACGCAGGTGGGTTTCGATCTCCTCCCGGAAAACAAGCATGCCAAGGTGCGAGTGAGAAGCCTCGTTCATGGCTTTCGACTGGATGCACATGCGGTATTGCTCAGGAGTCAATTCATCGGCACAGTGCTTCTCGTGCCAAAGGTGAAAGAGGCCGGGCACCGGGGTCCTTACCACCATCAGGTTGCTGTGCAGGTACTTCCGGTAGAGGTGAACATCTTCTCCGCCCCACCCTTTGACTTCCAGATCGAAGCCGCCTGTGGGAAATCAGAGAGAGGTCAGGAGAACCGTTTGAAGGTTGTGGAAGACGGAGCCGGAATCAAAAGGGATGATGGGCGTCAATTATTTTATTAAAATAATTCAGCAGAGTGGCAGAATCTCCAGTTAAGACGCCATGCCAAAATTGTGGAAAGCTTTTGGGAAAAGTGTATTTTTGAGGTTTGAGGTTTGAGGTTTGAGGTTTGAGGTTTGAGGTTTGAGGTTTGAGGTTTGAGGTTTGAGGTTTGAGGTTTGAGGTTTGAGGTTTGAGGTTTGAGGTTTGATGGCTAATAACACCACTTTTTTTTTTGGAGTTTCAAGATAATTATATTCCACTGCTGGAATGGCCTGGGAATAGCCCAGACCTTAACCCAATTGAAAATCTATGGAACTGACTAAAGAAACTTGTTAGTCAGAAGTGACCCAGCAATAAAACACAGTTAACAGAAGCAATCATTCAATCTTAGTTTCACATTATAACAACTGCAGAACTAAAAGACTTGGTTCACTCCAGGGGGAATAAAGAGGAGCGAAAGGGGAGTGGAGTTTGCAGGAGACAATTTGTTCACTTAATTGGTTCATCGCTCTCTGAGACTCCTTGCCATGTTTTGAAGATATCGGCCTGGCAGCTCTCCAAGCCAGATAAGGTCCGTGACTGTAAATTCTCCCTTGAAAGACTTCGATGGATGTGAATGAGAGGAATTCACAGTAACTTAATAAAAGGGGGGTTTTGTCGGGACAAGGAGTCTGCTTCATGCTCTTGGGAAGCCTAGGTCAGAACAATATGTCCTGTGTCCCTTCTAAAAAAAATAGAAGGAAAGGAACAATGCAGAATAACAGCGGGAAATGGAGAGGTGTGATCCATCCCTTTCGCGGGATGCAGGTTGGAGAACCCGAGATATGAGAAGTGGAAAATTTGGAACAGATGCGGTCTTCTCCTCCCCAGCCCACCCTACCCCACGCGCACCGTCCAACTTGTCAAAGCGAAGGGAAAGACGCCCCTTTTGGGTGAACGCCTCCTCTGGTGAGGTCCTTGGTGATACCTGGCCACGGAAAGAGACCTTTCGACTCGAATGTTCATTCCAGTTCAGCATGAATAGACAGACTTGTGTGCCCAAGGCTAAGAAATATAAAAAGGAGGGAGCCAAAGATTGGGAATCCTCTTGTGAAGGGATAGAATGCAATAGTTATATTTCTATGGATTAAAATACTACAGAATGTTTTAAATACATCATATGCTAATTAGATACATTATATGCTAATTAGATACATTATATGCTAATTAGATACATTATATGCTAATTAGATACATTATATGCTAATTAGATACATTATATGCTAATTAGATACATTATATGCTAATTAGATACATTATATGCTAATTAGATACATTATATGCTAATTAGATACATTATATGCTAATTAGATACATTATATGCTAATTAGATACATTATATGCTAATTAGATACATTATATGCTAATTAGATACATTATATGCTAATTAGATACATTATATGCTAATTAGATACATTATATGCTAATTAGATACATTATATGCTAATTAGATACATTATATGCTAATTAGATACATTATATGCTAATTAGATACATTATATGCTAATTAGATACATTATATGCTAATTTTTCCTAGAGGAGATCAACCCTGACTGCTCTTTAGAAGGCCAGATCCTGAAGATGAAACTCAAATATTAACAGCATCATCTGTTGATCTATTTGCTCGGTATGCAAATTGCAAGGGGTCTAAAAGCGGATTCGTGATGGTTTTCAGGTACGAAAGCACTAGCCTTTCAAAGGTTTTCATGACTACAGATGTTAGAGCAACTGGTCTCTAGTCATTCAGTTCCTTGATGGTGGGCTTCTTGGCACTGGGATGATGGGCGTCAATTATTTTATTAAAATAATTCAGCAGAGTGGCAGAATCTCCAGTTAAGACGCCATGCCAAAATTGTGGAAAGCTTTTGGGAAAAGTGTATTTTTGAGGTTTGATGGCTAATAACACCCCCCCTTTTTTTTGGGGAGGTTCAAGATTATCATATTCCACTGCTGGAATAGTCTGGGAACAGCCCAGACCTTAACCCAATTGAAAATCTATGGCACTGACTAAAGAAACTTGTTAGTCAGAAGCGACCCAGCAATAAAACCCAGTTAATAGAAGCAATCATTCAATCTTGGTTTCACATGATAACAACTGCAGAACTAAAAGACTTGGTTCACTCCATGGGAAGACGTTGTAAGGCTGTCATTCATGCTAAAGGTTACCCAACTAAGTATTAACTGACATGATAATTTTTGTATATCTCGTTTTTTTCTACTTGTTTTCTTCTTTATAGTGTAACTGCTATTCTAATAGCAAATCCTTCCTAAAAGTTATTGAATTACGTTCTTGATTAAATTATCTTTACATTGATATATAATTTTATGGTACTACTCCAAAAAAAAGTGGTGTTATTAGCTAGTTTTAGAAAATACACTTTTCCCAAAAGCTTTCCACAATTTTGGCCATTAGAATAGAATAGAATAGAATAGAATAGAATAGAATTTTATTGGCCAAGTGTGATTGGACACACAAGGAATTTGTCTTGGTGCATATGCTCTCAGTGTACATAAAAGAAAAGATACGTTCATCAAGGTACAACATTTACAACACAATTGATGGTCAATATATCAATATAAATCATAAGGATTGCCAGCAACAAGTTATAGTCATACAGTCATAAGTGGAAAGAGATTGGTGATGGGAACTATGAGACGATTAATAGTAGTGCAGATTCAGTAAATAGTTTGACAGTGTTGAGGGAATTATTTGTTTAGCAGAGTGATGGCCTTCGGGAAAAAACTTCTTGTGTCTAGTTGTTCTGGTGTGCAGTGCTCTATAGCGTCGTTTTGAGGGTAGGAGTTGAAACAGTTTATGTCCAGGATGCGAGGGATCTGCAAATATTTTCACGGCCCTCTTCTTGATTCGTGCAGTATACAGGTCCTCAATGGAAGGCAGTTGGTAGCAATTATTTTTTCTGTAGTTCTAATTATCCTCTGAAGTCTGTGTTTTTCTTGCAGGCGTTTCATTACCAAACTAGGTAACATCATCTGTGCTAGAGGAGCGGGGTGGTGATGATGGAAAGGAGGAAGAGGAGGAGGAGGAGGAAGAGGAGGAAGAGGAGGAGGACAAAGAGGAGGGAAAGGAGGAGGAGGACTGTGAGGTCCTTGGTGCTCTCTAAGCTTAGTTGTTTTCTTACAGATGTTTCATTACCAAACTAGGTCCATAGCAGCTATGGAGTCTGAAGGTTGCCCCGAGGATCGTTCTAGCCGATGGCTTCGCTGTTAGTCTTGTAGGCTTGCTTACGCAGGTGGGTTTCGATCTCCTCCCGGAAAACAAGCATGCCAAGGTGCGAGTGAGAAGCCTCGTTCATGGCTTTCGACTGGATGCACATGCGGTATTGCTCAGGAGTCAATTCGTCGGCACAGTGCTTCTCGTGCCAAAGGTGAAAGAGGCCGGGCACCGGGGTCCTTACCACCATCAGGTTGCTGTGCAGGTACTTCCGGTAGAGGTGAACATCTTCTCCGCCCCACCCTTTGACTTCCAGATCGAAGCCGCCTGTGGGAAATCAGAGAGAGGTCAGGAGACGGAGACGGAATCAAAAGGGATGATGGGTGTCAATTATTTTATTAAAATAATTCAGCAGAGTGGCAGAATCTCCAGTTAAGACGCCATGCCAAAATTGTGGAAAGCTTTTGGGAAAAGTGTATTTTTGAGGTTTGAGGTTTGATGGCTAATAACACCCCCCCCTTTTTTTGGAGGTTCAAGATTATCATATTCCACTGCTGGAATAGTCTGGGAACAGCCCAGACCTTAACCCAATTGAAAATCTATGGCACTGACTAAAGAAACTTGTTAGTCAGAAGCGACCCAGCAATAAAACCCAGTTAATAGAAGCAATCATTCAATCTTGGTACCACATGATAACAACTGCAGAACTAAAAGACTTGGTTCACTCCATGGGAAAACGTTGTAAGGCTGTCATTCATGCTAAAGGTTACCCAACTAAGTATTAACTGACATGATAATTTTTGTATATCTCGTTTTTTTCTACTTGTTTTCTTCTTTATAGTGTAATTGCTATTCTAATAGCAAATCCTTCCTAAAAGTTATTGAATTACGTTCTTGATTAAATTATCTTTACATTGATATATAATTTTATGGTACTACTCCAAAAAAAAGTGGTGTTATTAGCTAGTTTTAGAAAATACACTTTTCCCAAAAGCTTCCCACAATTTTGGCCATTAGAATAGAATAGAATAGAATAGAATTTTATTGGCCAAGTGTGATTGGACACACAAGGAATTTGTCTTGGTGCATATGCTCTCAGTGTACATAAAAGAAAAGATACGTTCATCAAGGTACAACATTTACAACACAATTGATGATAATATATCAATATAAATCATAAGGATTGCCAGCAACAAGTTATAGTCATACAGTCATAAGTGGAAAGAGATTGGTGATGGGAACTATGAAACGATTAATTAAATTAATTAAATTAAATTAATTACTGCAGATTCAGTAAATAGTCTGACAGTGTTGAGGGAATTATTTGTTTAGCAGAGTGATGGCCTTCGGGAAAAACTGTTCTTGTGTCTAGTTGTTCTGGTGTGCAGTGCTCTATAGCGTCGTTTGAGGGTAGGAGTTGAAACAGTTTATGTCCAGGATGCGAGGATCTGCAAATATTTTCACGGCCCTCTTCTTGATTCGTGCAGTATACAGGTCCTCAATGGAAGGCAAGTTGGTAGCAATTATTTTTCTGCAGTTCTAATTATCCTCTGAAGTCTGTGTTTTCTTGTTGGGTTGCAGAACCGAACCAGACAGTTATAGAGGTGCAAATGACAGACTCAATAATTCCTCTGTAGAATTGGATCAGCAGCTCCTTGGGCAGTTTGAGCTTACTGAATTGGCGCAGAAGAACATTCTTTGTTGTCCTTTCTTGATGATGTTTTTGATGTTAGCTGTCCATTTGAGATCTTGCGATATGATAGAACCCAGAAATTTGAAGGTTTCTACTGTTGATACTGTGTTGTCAAGTATTGTGAGAGGTGGAAGTATGGAAGGGGTTTTCCTAAAATCTACCACCATTTCTACGGTTTTGAGTGTGTTCAGTTCCAGATTGTTTTGGTTGCACCACAAGGCTAGTCGTTCGACCTCTCGTCTATATGCGGATTCGTCATTGTCTCGAATGAGACCAATCACTGTTGTGTCATCTGCGAACTTCAGTAGCTTAACAGATGGATCATTGGAGATGCAGTCATTGGTATACAGAGAGAAGAGAAGTGGGGAGAGCACACAGCCTTGGGGGGCCCCTGTGCTAATTGTACAGGTATTTGATGTGATCTTGCTTAGCTTCACCTGCTGCTTCCTGTTTGTTAGGAAGCTTGTGATCCACTTACAAGTCTGTTCCGCTGGTTTAGCTTAGTTAGAAGAATGTCTGGAATGATGGTATTGAATGCTGAACTAAAGTCTACAAAGAGGACCCTTGCATAGGTCTTTGGAGACTCAAGATGTTGTAGGATGTAGTGCAGAGCCATATTAACAGCATCATCTGTTGATCTATTTGCTCGGTATGCAAATTGCAAGGCCTAAAAGCGGATTCGTGATGGTTTTCAGGTAGGAAAGCACTAGCCTTTCAAAGGTTTTCATGACTACAGATGTTAGAGCAACTGGTCTGTAGTCATTCAGTTCCTTGATGGTGGGCTTCTTGGCACTGGGATGATGGTAGAGCGTTTGAAGCAAGAAGGAACATAGCACATCTCTAGTGATTTATTGAAAATATGGGTGAAGATGGGGCCAATTGGTCAGCACAGACTTTTAAGCAAGAAGGAGTTATCTTGTCTGGGCCTGGAGCTTTTCCTGGCTTTTGTCTGTGAAATAGGTCCTGCACTTCCTTTTCTGTGATCACTAGGGGTTGTGAACCCAATGAAATGGGGTCAGTTGTAGGAGGCTTGGCTGTTGTTGGTGTGTCTGAGATGGGGGTTGTGGAGATAGGTGGCTGTAGTTTCCTTTCAAACCTGCAGTAAAACTCATTCAGGTCATCTGCCAGTTGTTGATTACCTTCAGCCTGGGAAGGAGGTTTGCCATAGCCGGTGATATTTTTAAGAGTTTTCCACATGTTTGCTGGTTCATTTGCTGAAAATTGATTCTTTAGCTTTTCAGAGTAGCTTCTTTTACTGTAGGCGGTTTAAAGAGGGATCAAGATTAAAGTCCTTGCACAGAAGAAACCAATAGAGGCCTGACCTCCCCCAGAATTCCTGAAGAATTCTGCCCGAATGGAGTCAGTCTGGTGAGATCCTTGCAACCTATTGTAAGTGACTTAACAATAAAGCTTCTGATTGAAACTATATTCACATGTGGTTCTGGCTGCTTGCAGCTTCAGCAGTACTACGAGGCCACCATAAAACTTCTAGCAAAACAATTATAATGAGTTATTTCGTTCTATATCTTTAGTCATTGTTTCTCTTGATAGAGGAGAATATTTGTAGCTCAGGGTTGACATGAAGGGTCCTTGGTGGTCTCTGAGCTTGGTTGTTTCCTTGCGGACGATTCATGACCCAAACTAGGTAACATCATCAGTGCTAGAAGGGCGTGGAATGATGGTGGTGGAGGGGGAGAAGTGGGAGGAGGAAGAGGAGGAGGACTGTGAGGTCCTTGGTGCTCTCTAAGCTTGGCTGTTTTCTTGCAGATGTTTCATTATCAAACTAGGTAACATCATCTGTGCTAGAGGGGAGCGGGGTGGTGATGATGGAAAGGGAGGAGGAGGAAGAGGAGGAAGAGGAGGAGGAGGAGGAGTACTGTAATGTCCTTGGTTTTCTCTAAATTTGGTTGTTTTCTTACAGATGTTTCATTATCAAACTAGGTAACATCATCTGTGCTAGAGGGGAGCGGGGTGGTGATGGTGGAAAGGGAGGAGGAGGAAGAGGAGGAAGAGGAGGAATAGGAGGAATAGGAGGAGGAGGAGGAGGAGTACTGTAATGTCCTTGGTTTTCTCTAAATTTGGTTGTTTTCTTGCAGATGTTTCATTACCAAACTAGGTAACATCATCAGTGCTAGAAGGGAGAGGGGTTTGAGAGGCAGAGGAGGAGGAGGAGGAGGAGTACTGTAATGTCCTTGGTTTTCTCTAAATTTGGTTGTTTTCTTGCAGGCGTTTCATTACCAAACTAGGTAACATCATCAGTGCTAGAAGGGAGAGGGGTTTGAGAGGCAGAGGAGGAGAAAGGGAAAGGAGGAGGAGGAGGAGGGGAGGAGGACTGTGGGGTCCTTGGTGCTCTCTAAGATTAGTTGTTTTCTTGCAGATGTTTCATTACCAAACTAGGTAACATCATCAGTGCTAGAGGGGAGTGGGGTGGTGATGGTGGAGGGTGAGGAGTAGAAGGAGGAGGAGGACAAAGAGGAGGGGAAAGGAGGAAGAGGAGGAGGACTGTGAGGTCCTTGGTAGGTAGCTCTGATGTTGTTACCTAGTTTGGTAATGAAGCATCTCCAAGAAAACAACCAGGGCTCAGAGACCCTTCAACTGTTTATAAAAAAAGGGAGGGAGCCAAAGATTGGGAATCCTCTTGTGAAGGGATAGAATGCAATAGTTATATTTCTATGGATTAAAATACTACAGAATGTTTTAAATACATCATATGCTAATTAGATACATTATATGCTAATTTTTCCTAGAGGAGATCAACCCTGACTGCTCTTTAGAAGGCCAGATCCTGAAGATGAAACTGAAATACTTTGGCCACCTAATGAGAAGGAAGGACTCACTGGAGAAGAGCCTAATGCTGGGAAAGATTGAGGGCAAAAGAAGAAGGGGACGACAGAGAACGAGGTGGCTGGATGGAGTCACTGAAGCAGTCGCCATGAGTTTAAATGGACTCCCAAGGATGGTAGAGAACAGGAAGGCCTGGAGGAACGTTGTCCACGGGGTCGCGATGGGTCAGACACAACTTCGCACCTAACGACAACAACAGCGCTAATTTACAGTAGATATGTTAGAAAGGCAATTATTCCTGTTACTGAAATGTTTAAATTTTGCTCTAGGATCTGTTTACTTTCCATTAATAAATCCTGCACTCTAGAAGATGGGGAAAATCTGTATTGTGCCATTTTGAAAGAGCAAACCTGGACAAACATTACGGTTTTCACTTAAGAGATTTACCTAGCGAATGAAGTGGTTTCCAATTTCACCTCTTTTACTGCAATGTATTACAATTTACACGGAGGCATAATCACAATAATCTGTTATGCTGAAAAATTCGGTTGAGCCACATGATGGCACCAACGCACAAAATGAAAAAAAGTTTCAGTTATTCATGCTAGTTTTTTTAAAAAAAAAGTTATGTGAACAGTAATGAATGTTTCACAAAAGTCCAAAATCAAAATATTGCATCCAGGAAATCCCGGCAAGATTAATTAATTTTACATTCGATAAATAACTAATTGAAAGCTCATGCTCGCCCACCTCTATCCTTTAGATTTAACCACCCACACTTTAGATCAACCGACATAAGAGTTTGCAAGCTGTGTATTTCAGCATAAAATCCATTTGCTACAATAAAAGCGATAAATAAAAGAGAAAGCATTTGGGCCAGGGTGGATAAAAATCAATGCTTTTTAAAAAAAAAAAAAATTAAAAAATCTGATTTTTTTAAAATTTAAATTGATTTTTTAAAAATTTAAATTGGACTTTTTAAAATCAAATATATTTTAATAAATAAAATGCTTTTGGAATAAAAATCTATCTAAAGGTAGTTATCTATTTAAGATACATTCATAATTTAGTTTATTCAGCAGGAAATGGAGCTTCGTTATGTAGCATCAGGGTGTATATTCTGCAATATTGGGACTGTCGGTGAGTCAATAGCAGGTCAGAGGAGGAGCCGCTGTGGGACAGTTGCTCTTTTAAAAATATGATTTAAAGATAAATAACTAGAAGATAAATAATATAATTTATTGCAATTACAATATGTATGTCAAGATTAGAAGCTGCAAGACTATGATTATGTATATTTAATTGTATTATTACTGTAAACACTGTGTAAAAAATGCATTAACTCAGTCAATACATTGTCCACAAAATATGTAAGGATGTTAAAGGAAAATTACAAATAAAACATATTTTTTTTACATGGGGCCTATTACACGTGCAACAGCCAAATTGTTTAATGGCATATAAAGGCAGAGATCTCTGTAATGGTAGTTTAATATTCTGACCATGTCAGCAGATGGCTGACGAAAGCTTAGTAGAATAAATTTTTTAATTATTTTAGTTCTGGAGCTTGCGGAATGTCTGTTTCTTATTTTACAAATATACCTGGAACTCGTATTTTTAGAATAGCTTGGTGTGTGTATGTGTGTGTGTATATATATATATGGTAAAGGAAAAGGTTCCCCTTGCACATACATGCTAGTTGTTGCTGACTCTAGGGGGTGGTGCTCATCTCCGTTTCAAAGCCGAAGAGCCAGCGCTGTCCGAAGATGTCTCCGTGGTCATGTGGCCGGCATGACTCAACACCAAAGGCGCACGGAACGCTGTTACCTTCCCACTATTTTTTCTACTTGCATTTTTACGTGCTTTCGAAACTGCTAGGTTGGCAGAAGCTGGGACAAGTAACAGGAGCTCACCCCATTACGCGGCAGCACTAGGGATTCGAACCACTGAACTGCCGACCTTTTGATCGACAAGCTCAACGTCCTAGCCCCTGAGCCACCGTGTCCCTTATATATATATATATTATATATATATTATATAATATATATATTATTATAATATTATATACGTCGCCAAGACACTTCCAATTTTACACGGGAGAAAACCTGAACAACCAAAGACCTACATACAAACACCCGTGAAAACCTCAGAAAACAAATATATATATATATATATATATATATATATGTAGGTCTTTGGTTATTCGGGTTTTCTCCCACGTAAAATTGGAAATGTCTTGGTGACATTGCGCCGAAGTCTCATTCGTCATCTTCAGGCTGGTGTTTACTGCTTCGTGCTTCTAGGAGCACCCGCGAAAACCTCAGAAAACATATATATATATATATATATAAATATATATATATATATATATATATATATATATATATATATATATATATATATATATATATATATATATATATGATTTAAATCAAGCCTTTTTACTAATAAATTAAATCATGATTTAAATCAATTTGATTTAAATAAAATCCATCCTGATTTGGACACCATCTCAACCAAAATCAGAAAGTGAGTCGTTTATACATCTTACCAATGGCCAAGAAATCTGTGCGATACTGACACATCATCCCAAAGCCAAAATCTCTCCAGAAGCCGGAATCTTTTTTGTGGACCTATTACATAAATAGACACAGAATTTTAACTTCAGGAAAGAGCAAAACAACAAGGCCTGAAATGAAACCCACTTCAGCGTTGCCCGATTGTGAGGAAAGAAGGCGACAGGAGGTAAACATGAACCATCAACGGGAGGAAGAGGTGTTTAGAAGTAGATTATTGCATCAAGTCCCAAAGGTGCTTTTTTTTTTTCCTTCAAGAGGCGACTGGACTTCCTTTGTTTTCCCTTGAAGACATTTCGCTTCTCATCCAGGAAGCTTCTTCGGTTCAGAACTGAAGAAGCTTCTTGGATAAGAAGTGAAACGTCTTCAAGGTAAAAAAAGGAAGCCCAGTTGCCTCTTGAATAAGCACACCCTGACCTGGATGGCTGAGATTCTCCATAGACCAGTGATGGTTAACCTTTTTGGTGCCGAGTGCCCAAAGTGCATGCCCGCTCACGCGAATGCACGTGCACATATCTGTAGGCAAACTGTAGGCAGAGGTCAGGGATGGTGTTCTGTCTCCTTCCCCACTTCAGACCCACGAGCTGGCCTTCAGCCAGTGGATTCACAGCTCCTATCAGTCCTGGCAGAGAAATCGCAGCTGCCTGCCAAAGTTCAAACAAATGACTCACGTAGCAAGACTTTCAGCTCTTTTTGAAACGGTTCAGCTAAACTTTTGCTTCCCGTGGACTGAGAGCAGTCCCAAAGCTCCTTATATATCCTGTGGGGTGAGGCTCCTGTCCCACCCTTCCTTTTGATGACGCCGCCTCCCTAATCTTCTGAAGCGCGGATCAAGCCAAGCTTGATTATTATTATCAGCTGAGTCTGAAGGCGTAGCCTGGGGAAGGGAGGAATCAGGGGATGATTCCCATTACATCCTCCGACTGGTCTGGTTCTGGCTCCTGGAGCCGAGCCAAAGGAATCGGTGCTCCCGAGGTAAGCCTTACTGGCCCTTCCCCCTCACTTTCTGAGTCACTTTCAGGCATGGGGCCAGGTTCAGGGGCTGGAGTCACTACAGATGATATCTAAATCAGTGGTGGGATGCTGCCAGTTTAACAACCGGTTTGATGATTGCGTGCATGCGGGTCTAACATGCGCGTGCAGTTTTACAATACTAACCTTCGGTGTTATCATTTGGGAGTAACACAGCTGAGGTGTGGCAATTTGCTCTGCTGTGCCAATCAGCTGAGAAGATAAAGGTAAGTAAAGTCCAGGGGCGGGTGGGCAGGCCAACATGATTGTCAGAGCGAACCAGTTCGCTTCCAGCTGATCGTCGGAGCTACCGGTTTGCCCGAACTGGTCGGAACCGGACGAATCCCACATCCGAGCTAAATGCACCATCAGTTTAGGTCCAATTCCAGACCTCTCCCTCCTTGAATTCCACTGAGCTTTCTCCAGTGTTGATTTAGTGCTGACCATGAGTGGATCAGATTCTTGTGAATGAGTTTGAATAAACCTTCTACACTGTACCTTAAATTGTGATAACTGGACCAAGGTTTATTAAAAGGGAGACTTTCATTTCTCATCCAAGTAACTTCTTCACTCACAATGAAAATTTTTGGGGAGGCAGAGTGTTGTTGGAATGAACCAACTCTTGCCATACAGACTGCAGGGGGTTTCTCCCCAAAATAAATTTACATTTCATTTATATCTATCAATTATCTATCTATCTATCTATCTATCTATCTATCTATCTATCTATCTATCTATCTATCTATCCATCCATCCATCCATCCATCCATGTATCCAGCTATCTAGCTATCACTCAATCATTCATTTATCTACCCATTCATCCATCCATCATTTATATCAGCGGTAAAATCCATTTTTTTAACTACTGGTTCTGTGGGCGTGGCTTGGTGGGTGTGGCAGGGGAAGGACACTACAAAATCTGCATTTGCACCCCATTCTGGGGTCAGCCAGAGGTGGTATTTGCCAGTTCTCCGAACTGCTCAAAATTTCCGCTACTAGTTCTCCAGAACCTGTCAGAACCTGCTTGATTTCACCCGATTTATATCATTAGTCTGTCTGTCTGTCTGTCTGTCTGTCTGTCTGTCTGTCTATCTATCTATCTATCTATCTATCTATCTATCTATCTATCTATCTATCTATCTATCTATCTATCTATCTTTTTTTAAAATTTGCTTTTATATCCCACCCTTCTCCGAAGACTCAGGGCGGCTTACACTATGTCAAGCAATAGTCTTCATCCATTTGTATATTATACAAAGTCAACTTATTGCCCCCAACAATCTGGGTCCTCATTTTACCTACCTTATAAAGGATGGAAGGCTGAGTCAACCTTGGGCCTGGTGGGACTTGAACCTGCAGTAATTGCAAGCAGCTGTGTTAATAACAGACTGTCTTAGCAGTCTGAGCCACCAGAGGCCCCTATCTATCTATCTATTTATCTATCTATCTATCCATCCATCCATCCATCCATCTTATATCATCTATCTATCTATCTATCTATCTATCTATCTATCTATCTATCTATCTATCTATCTATCTATCTATCTATCTATCTATCACCTGTCTGTTTATCATCTATCTTTGTATCTATCATCTATCTGTTATTTATTTATTTATTACATCTTTATGCTGCCCATCTCCCTAACCCCTATAAAGTGACTAAAATAAATAAACACTAATAAAACTGACTCGAAACACATTTCCTCCCACCCCCCAAAAAAATCCGCTGAGTCGAAGAAAACTAGAATAAATGGAAACTTGCTAAATGTTAATCTGATAAACTAAGAACAAGTTTCAGCCAAGGTCTCTCTCTCTCTCTCTTTTGTTCATGTCATTTGAGGACACCAAGTCCTTTCGTTTCTGTTGTTTGGGGAAAAAAATTCAATGAAGCCCAGGCAAGGACAGATCCACTGGCAACGAGTGAAACTTCATTTTTAAAGATGTTCCAGGAAATGATACGCTGCACGGTGTTGTTGTTACTATGGCGAGTAACGTTTTGAAAGCTTCTCTGAAACCCCGGCCGGTCTCTTACCAATTGCTGTTCCACTGGAGGTGGCCCGTCTTGATTAGCGTAGACAATGGCAGGATTATAAAGGCTGAAAACCACCGGATAAAAAACCTTCTTGCCTGCGAAAAAGAGGGAAGACTGCGTGTGAACGACTGACCGAGAAAAGGCATCCCGCTTTTTTTGTTAAAACTATTTCCCAAGCACTACTATAACATGGAAGGAAGGAAAGGAGTTGATTATAGTAGGGCTCTCCAACCTTGGGCGCTTTAAGACTTGTGGACTTCAACTCCCAGAATTCCCCAGCCAGCCATGCTGGCTAGGGAATTCTGGGAGTTGAAGTCCACAAGTCTTAAAGCGCCCAAGGTTGGAGAGCCATGGATTATAGGGAATGGTGCTCATGTCCGTTTCAAAGGCGATTGAGCCAGTGTTGTCCGAAGAGGTTTCTGTGGTCCTATGGCCAGCATGATGTCATGGAAGGCTCTTTTCTCCTGAACAAAGTCATCTACTCTACTCTAGAAATCAGAAGAAATTTCCTTATGGTGACAGCAATCAATCAATGGAATAACTTGCCTCCAGAAGTTGCGGGGGCCTCATCATTGGAGGTTTCCAAGAAGAGGTTGGACAACCGTTTGTCCAGGGTCTCCTGCTTCAGCAGGGGGCTGGACTAGAAGACCTCCACGGTCCCTTCCAGCCCACTCTATTCTTACTCTCATTTGCATGCTTTCGAATGGCTAGGTGGGCAGGAGCGAGGGGAAAGATGGGAACTCACCCCTTTGCGTGATGCTCAGGTCTCAAACCTGGGCTGTCGGCTTTCCGACCGACAACCCCAGCGTCTTTTAACCAATGAGTCATCGCCCTGCCCTAAAACATTTCTTGCATCTAACAGAGACTATTGAGAGTACAATATAAATCTAAGACTCAAGACATCCAGTTGGAGACATAGAATACAGAATAACAGAGTTGGAAGGGATTTTGAAGGTTCTTCTAGTCCAAACCCTTGCTCAAACAGGAGACCCTATACCTGTGATGGTGAACTTATGGCATGCGTGCCACAGGTGGCACGTGTAGCCATATCAGTGGGCACGCCAGCTCAGCTCCAGCGCACATGCGCACACCAGCCAGCTGATATTCGCGCCTTCGGGGCCCACTAGAAGTAGGGAAACAGACTGTTTCCTGCCTCCGGAGGGCCTGTGGTGGGTGCGGAAGGCCCGTTTGTCTTTCTCACCTGGCTCCAGATCCTCTCTATGCATCTAGGGAGGACGAAAACAGCCTTCCCCAGGCCCTCTGGAGACCCAAAACGACCAGTTTCCCAACTTCCAGTTGGATAGGAAGTGACATTTTTTGCTGTCCCCTAGAGAGGCTCTGGAGGCTGGGGACAGCAAAAAAGTCATTTCCTGTCTAACCGGAAGGTGGAAAACGGGCTGTTTTGGGCCTCCGGAGGGCCTCCGAGGGGGTGGGGAAGGCTGTTTTCGCCCTCCCCAATTGCATAGAGAGGATCTGGAGCCAGGTGAGAAAGAAAAATGGGCCTACCAGGCCATCATGTGCCAGGAGCGGGGGGTGAGGTGGGTTGCGTGCGCATGCACAGGGCAGGGCACATAGAATTATGGGTGTGGGCACGTGCGTGTGCAAACCTTTCCCCCCCCAATCCTGGCACACAATGGCATCACTGCCCTATACCACTCTGGACAAATGGCTGTCCAATCTCTTCTTAGAAACCTCCAGTGATGGGGCAACCGCAACTTCTGCTATTCCATTGATTGATTGCTCTCACTGTTAGGAAATTCCTCCTTAATTCCAGGTTGCTTCTCCCCTCCATTAGTTTCCATCCATTATTCCTTGTCTGGACTTCAGGTGCTTTGGAAAATAAGTTGAGCTCCTCTTCTTTGTGGAAACCCCTAAAATATTGGGAAGCTGCTATCATGTCAGCTCTAGTCTTTCTCTTTATTAGACTAGGCATACATATCTAGTTATAATCAAGGGTGAAATGCTCCCAGTTCGTACCGGATCGCCTGATCCAGTAGTGATGGCGGCGGGTGGTTCAGAGAACTGGTAGCAAAAATCCCTGCCCCTCCCCCCCCCTCCGTGCCCAGCTGAGCCACACGATCATCAGAGGTTTTTGTTTTTTTACTTTTAAAAGCATTTTTTCTTCGGCCAAAAAAAATGCTTTTAAAAGTAAAAAAACCCAAACCTCTGATGATCGCGTGGCTCAGCTGGGATCATTAGAGCTTTTTGAAAGCATTTTTTCTACAACCTCTTCGGCCAAAGAAGTTGTAAAGAAATGCTTTTAAAAGCCTCTGACGATCAGGCAACTCAGCTGGGATCGTCAGAACCCTTTAAAAGCATTTTTTTTACAGCCTCTTCGGCTGAAGAGGTTGTAAAAAAAATGCTTTTAAAAGTTAAAAAAAATTTTTTTGCCATGCCCACCCACCCAGGCACATTACCCCCCCCCCCACCAAGCCACGCCCACAGATCCAGTAGTAACAGCTTTTACATTTCATTACTGGTTATACTCTATAGTGTATGTGTGTGTTTCTCTGTGTATTTGTATGCATGCAGACATACACATGACAGACATAACTGTTTGACCTGTTTCCAATTCCTGGCTCAGCTGTGAAGCTCAGTTAGGCCACGGTTCCATAATATACAGTTTTAGGAACAATAAGGTAAATACAGAAATACTGCCCTCCATGAAACGTGGTGGAACTGTGGGAAAGCTGTGATAGAAACATTAGACCCCACTTTCCTTCCAAAAGGACATATGTAACACCACAATTACCCTTTACTATAAATACTTCCAGGTGTTCCACATACTTTTCTACTACAAACTGCTTACTTGCAGGACTGCAAAACTGCAAGGCAGCTAGCCAAGTTCTGTTTGGCAGCTTGTGAGATCCCAAAGAGGAACATAAAGGACAGGAAGGTAGAAATAGAGGCAGAGTTTCTTATTGTAATGTATACAATATAATATGTATACCCCCAAAATAAGACATCCCCTGATAATAAGCCCAATCGGGCTTTTGAGCGCATGGAAATAAGGCCAAGCGCTTATTTCAGGGTTTAAAAAATATATAAGACAGGGTCTTTTCAGGGAAACACGATATATATGTTTATAACCTTATCACTAGTTTTGTTTATGATCACCTTGACAAAAGCGATGAATCGTCTACTCGTGCCATGTTCAGGGGAGAAAGCCTCCTCAAAGAAAACCCTCTATATAAATATAATAAATGAAATGAAAACAACCACTGTCTTACACCCTCCCCCTCAAGTAATTTTCCAGATGTCTAGCGAAGGATTAATTCAGCAGTTTATGGCAGATCAGCTGTTCCCAAGGAAAATATATGACCCTATCAGGACTGAAGAAACCATGAGAAATGAAATGCCTCAGGAAAATTTACAATGCAGGAGGAGGTTATCCAAAGAAATATTTTGCAGTATAAGGCTTCTTCGTACTGGGAAAAAGGGAATAATCTAAAATGAGGGAAGGGAGAAGGGGAAGGAGAAAAGGAAGATGGGGATAATGTGGCAATTGGTGGGGCTTATATGTCTACTTTTTAGAAGCACCAGCTACAAAGGTAGGCCGGTTTCTTGGGTTCACAGGTACATTCTGAGAAGATGTGACAGCTACGTCATCCAATTTACTTACTAATGTCATTTTCCGCACCACCCAATGAGCAATTGCAACTCTGGGCAGCTAACAAAGGATTAAAACCTGCTGAATTTCACCCCTAAGGAAATACATTGATAAAAACCTAGCTAGAGGGATTATTCGGCCTAGCCGGTCTCACATGGCAACGCCCGTTTTGTTTAGGGGGAAAAAAGATGGAAGTTTATATCTATGTGTAGACTTCCGGGGCCTGAATGCGGTTTGTGTTGAAAACCTATACCTATTAATGAAGGATTTACTATCCACCCTATCAACAGGAGAAATATTCACAAAATTGGATTTGAGGGAAGCGTAATACAGGGTACGTATACGACCAGCGGATGAGTGGAAAACAACCTTCAATTGCCCTTTAGGCAGTTCCCAATTTCATGTAATGCCGTTCAGCCTACTGGGCACTCCTGCTGTCTTTATGCAGGTCATTAATCAAGTATTGCATGACCATCTGTACCGGGTTTTTTTTTTGGTATACTTAGATGATATATTAATATATACCAAAACTATGGAGGAACACACTCATAAAAGTATTTTCCCATAAAAATATTTTTGGGCCAATTTTAGCCACTACTGTACATGCAAAAATTTTTCACTTCAATCCAAGTTCCCAGAGGGCCGGTGTATCCACAGAAAATCTCATAAATTAAGAGGGTGCTAAAAGTTATTGATCATCATTAGAACTAAGGAGAAATTTCCTGACAGTTAGAACAATTAATAAGTGGAATGACTTGCCTGCAGAAGTTGTGAATGCTCCAACACTGGAAATTTTTAAGAAAATGTTGGATAACCATCTGACTGAGATTGTGTAGGGTTTCCTGCCTGGGCAGGGGGTTGGACTAGAAGGCCTCCAAGGTCCCTTCCAACTCTGTTGTTATATTATATTATATCTCTCTGTTAACACCACCCTTATTTTATTATGTGGGTAAGAAACCTTACCAGGTGCCAAGGAAACTGGACCCCCTATCACAAGGATATCAACAGGGACCATGTTGCCCCACCTCTTCTCCATTTTCTTCAAGGTATAAGAGGAACCTACCTGGTTCTGTATTCAGGCGGCAGCTGTTCAAGAATTCAGCCGTGAAATAAATATCCACATCGCAGAAGAACATCAAGACTTCCCCTTTTTCCCAAGCTCGGGCCCCCACGTCCAGTCCTTGGCCACGGTTGAATTCCTCATTCAGAGAAACCAGAGTGTAGTTATGGAAGTCAGCCTCTCTAACAAGAGAAAGAATCAAGAGTTTGGAACATTCAAGTTCTCGGTCCACGGCCCAGCAGCTCAACACAATACCCTGAAGGCAGTCATGGGATTCAAATAATTTAACAACCGGTTCTCTACCCATGACCGGCTGGGTGGGCGTGGCTATGGTGGGCGTAGCCAGGGGTGTGTGACAGGCAACACTCGGCCTTCTGCACTTCCGTGGGAGTGAAAACGGACCATGGAGGGGAATGTGTTCCTCTTCCTGTGCCCTGTTTTAGGCCTAGTAGGCCTCTCTGCAACCTCCTGGGAGCGAAAACGGGCTGCAGGGAATCCGCCCCCCTGTTTTGGGCCTAGGAGGCCTCTCTGAAGCCTACTGGGAGTGAAAACAGGGTGCGTGGGAATTCCGGGAAGAGGCGGGGACAGCCAGCAATTTAACTACCAGTTCCCCTGAACCAGTCCGAACCGGCTGAATCCCACCACTGCCTGAAGGCCAATTAATTCAACCAAGCTCTATATCTTACATTTCACCCTTGCAGAGTTGCTATTGGAAGGAAGATCTGTGTTGGGTTCCTTGCGATGCAAAGATTACTACACACCACCCCCTACTGTTCTTCATGAATACAATGGGCCTCTGGAATTTCCTAGCTAGATATTCCTTCTTTAGATGCAGTGGTGATTTCCATTTCACTTGTTGAGTGTCATTCCGTGGCACCTACCAAAGATAGGCCAAAATCTGCAACATGGCGAGCGCAGAGTTGCAACTTGTGTGTACATGTCACAGACACACAAAAGCTTTGACTGCAACACTTGCCTGCCATCTTGCAGATTCCAATTTCCCGGCAGATACCCGAGTCTTGCATTGGTGTTATGAAAAGGCAGCAGCCACTTGGATAATTTCTTTTTGGGAGAAGCTCTGCAAAGGTGCTCATTATTTAAAGTTGCATGTGATAAATTAGGGAAGCTAATTTCTCTTTCTCCCAAGTCTATTTGGACAGAAAACTTTTCTATACAGAACCACCAACGTATAACAAACTCTTCCCCTGTTCAGACACTTAATTTAGCAGGACGGAGACTGATAATGTCAGGCCTGGAAGCCATCTTTTTACTACTGTGGGAAGCTGGGAGTGGGGATTGTACGGAGCAGGGGTGATATGTAGTCATAATAACATTCCTTTCTCAGAGAGTCAAGGACATCTTGCCCTGCACCTGGAAGGCTGGAACTGGAAGGCATCTCCAGTTGGGACGGTGCTTGGATTGCACCATGTGATGGACATGTGGGTGCAGGGGATGGGAATTGGACTTTCCTTTGGATGGGGAAAACCTGGAGGCTTTCAGATTCGGGTTTTCCCAGATGTGCCAATATGACACCTTTAATAAAAAGGAACTTTGAGGAACTTCAAGCCTCAGAGTTCTCTTTCGTTGGGGATATTATTTGGAACCCTGACAGATAACCAGACAAACACTCTTGTCAATGGAAAAGAACTTTGCTGCAAATGACCACATGAACATGGTAGCTTTGTATCAACTTGGGTAATGCTAATAGCGTCACCAAAAAAACAGGTTCGAAGAATGGTGGAAATTTAACATAGCCATTTCTCACTGGAATAGCTACAAGGACCAGCCATTGTAAATCATCCCCTGTATTATATTTCTTTGGGTGAAGTTTAGTTCAAAATTAACATTGGATGTCCTAGATTATAGTTTACTTTCATTGTTCAGCGAAAGACTTTTCAGAAACTGAATTTCCTGAAGTCCCTAATCACCTCCAATTACAAATAAGAGTTTCACTTGAGGGCAGAAACCAAATTATTATTTGAGGAAGCATAACATGATGGCTGATGGCTAGGTAACAGCAATAGCACTTAGATTTATATATCACTTCATCATGTTTGCTGATGCGTTATGCTTTTGCTAAGATTGGGTTCTTTTAGCTGGGTCTGCTGTGCCCATGAAGTAACAGAATAGCAAAGTTGGAAGGGACCTTAGAGGTCTTCTAGTCCAACCCCCTGTGCACGCAGGAGACCCTGCTTATGATTCTGGACAAGTAGTTGTCCAGTCTCTTTTTAAAAGCCTCCAGTGATGTAGCATCCACAATCCAGAATAGAACAGGGTAAGAGTTGGAAGGAACCTTGGCAGACCAGGTGGCAATGAATATACAATATGCTAAACATAATACCTTTTGTAATGCAAATAAACCTGGGAGATGGTTGGCATATAATTTAAGGAAGAAACAGAAAGCACGTGTCATACAAAAAATAGAATATAAAGGTAAAGAGATATACCAACAGGATAAAATTAAAAAGGCATTCTCAGAATTTTATACTGCACTATATGCAAAAGACAAAATATTGAATAGGGACATTTATGATTATTTGAAAGATTATAAGGTTAATATTCTAACATTAGAACAGAGGGAGGAGCTGAATCGGCCGATAGCTACTGGAGAAATAGTGGAGGCAATTAAACAATTAAAATAGGGGAAAATCCTGGTACAGATGGTCTTACAGCAACTTATTATAAAAACACAGGATGAAATATTAGGCCCACTTAAAGAATTATTTAATCAGATACAATTAGGAGTGGGAATACCCCCGTCATGGAAAACATCTTTTATTTCACTGATACCAAAAGAGGAGCAAGACTGCTCTAAACCTGGTAACTACAGGCCGATTTCACTTTTAAATAATGATTATAAGATTTTTGTAAAAATAATAGCAAATAGATTAATGTTAGTTTTACAACAAAGAATTCATACTGATCAATCTGGTTTTATAAAAGGGAGGCAGATGAGGAATAATGTTAGACAGATTATTAATATATTGGAATATTTGGAAAAGAAGAATACTTCAGCGGCACTTATTTTTTTGGATGCAGAGAAAGCCTTTGATCGATTGCATTGGGATTTTTTATTTAAATTAATAGAGAAAATGCAATTTGGAGACTGTTTTATTAGAATAATTAAAGCGATTTATGGTAGCTTGACAGAAGTTATTAAGATTGCGAAAGGAACGAGACAGGGATGTCCCTTATCACCATTATTGTTTGTTTTGACTCTGGAACCATTATTAGATAAAATACGAGAATTAATGAAAATAGAGGGAATTAAGATTAGACAATATGAGTATAAAGTTAGAGCTTTTGCAGATGATGTAGTGGTTACGTTAACGAATCCTATAAATTCAAGTAGATTTTTGTTGGAAGTAATTGATAAATATGGAAAGGTATCAGGATTTAAAATAAATCAGAATAAAACAAAAGTGATAATTAAAAATATGTCCATACAACAGAAACAAAAACTAGAGGAAATGACCGGATTTGAGGTAGTAAAAAAGGTTAAATATTTAGGGGTCTATATTAGCTCATCGAACAAGAAACTTTATAAGAATAATTATGACTTGCTATGGCAAAAAGTTCAGAATGATATGAGTGGCTGGAAAATTAAGGTCTTTTGGATAAGAATTTGGTGGATTATTCAAAATGTACTGAAGAAGAAGATAAAGTTCCTGCCACAATTTTTCCTATTGGGAATTATAACGGATTGTACAGGGATTGAGACTAAATTGATTCTGAATTTAATAACAGCAGCAAGACTGTTGATTGGACAATACTGGAAGAAAGAAGAGATACCTACAATAGAAGAATGGATATTGAAAGTTATTAATTTGGCTGAGATGGCTAAAATCTCAGCGTTTTTAAAAGACAATACGCAGGAAAGATATTTAATTGAATGGAAAAAATGGATTGATTATCTACAAAACAGATATCAGATTAAGAAATATCAGATTGCCTTTGAATAATTAGAAAGTTATTTTATGTAATGGGGAGGGGGTTGGGAGATGAAAAGCTTTGGATGTGGTTATTTGGATTGGAAGGGAAAATTTTATTCTATGTTTGGTTTATGTATAACAATACCTTGTGATTGACCGGGAAGCCGGGGGAGGAGGGGGTTTGGTTTTTGGGAGGAGGGGAAAAAGGGGAAAATGTTTTTGTTTTTTAAAACTCTTTCAATAAAAAAAAAAAAGAGTTGGAAGGAACCTGGGCAGTCTTCTAATCCAGGGGTCTCCAACCTTAATAATTTTAAGGCTTGTGGACTTCAACTCCCAGAGTTCCTCAGCCAGCTTTGGGTTGGAGACCCCTGTTCTAGTCCAACCACCTGCTCAAGCAGGAGACCTTATTATCATTCCAGACAAGTGGCTGTCCAGTTTCTTCTTAAAAGCCTCCAGTGATGGAGCAGCCAGAATGTTGTGTCTTGCCCGCTCTCACCGCAGCCGGGGTCTGCTTATTTATTTATTTATTTATTTTATTAAATTTTTATACCGCCCTTCTCCCAAAGGACTCAGGGCGGTGTACAGCCAAAGTAAAAACAAAGATATATACAGTTTAAAACAACAATTAAAAAGAGCAAATTTTAAAGGCCGATTATTAAAATTTAAATTAAAAAGTTAAAAAATATTAAAAACCCAATTAAAATACATCACTAATTATGCCAGTCCCGCTTTAATGAATAAATATGTTTTGAGCTCACGACGGAAGGTCCGAAGATCGGGCACTTGACGCAGACCGGGGAAGTTCGTTCAGGCGTCACTTCCCCACAGAGAAGGCCCTACTCCTGGGGGCCGCCAGCCGACACTGTTTGGCGGACGGCACCCTGAGGAGACCCTCTCTGTGCGAGCGTACGGGTCGGTGGGAGGCAAAAGGTAACAGCAGGCGGTCTCGTAAGTACCCGGGTCCTAAGCCATGGAGCACTTTAAAGATAGTTACCAAAATCTTGAAGCGCACCCGAAAGACCACAGGAAGCCAGTGCAAGCTACGGAGCAGCGATGTCACGTGGGAGCCACGAGCGGCTCCCGTTACTACTCGCGCAGCCGCATTCTGGACTAGCTGCAGCCTCCGGGTGCACCTCAAGGGCAGCCCCATGTAGAGAGCATTGCAATAATCCTTATCTGCTTCCGAACGCTGAAGAATGTCCTCCCGGCCCCAGCCCTGGCTCCATGCCCAGACAGGCTGAGGAGGGGGCATCTCCCGGCCCCAGCCCTGGCTCCATGCCCAAGCAGGCTGCAGAGGAGGGAGCACCCCCCGGCCCCAGCCCTGGCTCCATGCCCAGGCAAACGGAGCAGCTAGACCCCTCCCCCTCTTCCACAGCATGTGAGCCTGAGGAAAGTTTATTTCCAACAGCTGCTGATTGGAGTGACCCTTGCATCAGAAGACTGGATAGACGGAGACAACAGAAGGAAGGGAGGGGCAGGCCTTAATGAGTGCTGAGTCATGGAGCCACACCCCATGGCCTATATAAAGGATCTGCTTTCTGGCAGTCTCTGAGTCAGGCAAAGTCGAACTTATCTTGCTGAAGTCACTTTTTGGTCTCCTGCCTGCTCTGAGGACTTTGCTAGGACTTTGGGCAGAGCTGCAGAGGCAAGCCTGATTCGGATTTCCCTGACCCGGCCGTCAGCGGAGGAGTGGGACACGACACAGAACATCTAAAGTCATTAGATCAAGCTCAGTTCAAGAGATTTGTTGATGGGACGACTTCTGGTATCCGGCGGCAACGGACATCTGGAGGTGTCTCTCCTGCCTCCAGTGTCCGAATCCGGCCGCCTCTGAGGCCCTTAGGGGCCAGGTGTTCCGAAAAGGACACCTGCCGCACGGACGGCTCGCCAGGGGTCTCCCAGCCGACATACAGGACTGGGGGGACCGATGCTGGCGCGTCCTAGGCTCGGAGGGGTTCGGAGGCCTCAGGCCGCGGCCATTATTTTGGTCGTCGCCTAGGCCGCTGTGCCCAGTGACACCGGGGCTTTGGATTTATAATTGCAGCAGCCTGGTGGCGAACAGGAGCGGAGAAGAATTGAGGAAGGAGAAGGGAAGGAGATATCGGCAAATGTGGTGGAGTGCTCCGGTGCGGGGGTTTCTCTCCCTGCGACTGGAAGGAGCACGAATCACTTGGAGAGGAGAACTTAAAATAACAAGATTACCGGTTTTGTGGAGCTCTGGAGAGAAGAGGTGATGGAGAAATTTAGGAGGGAGGTTTGAGGCCCCCCTCCTCTGGGGAACAATGGTGGCGTCCAGCTTCCGCCTTCACTATGAGAATCTTGATGACATCACTTCCCTTGACTTCCTGGTTGACTAACTGTACTCTGGACTCGTTGCTCCTGTGAGTGCCCCTGGTGGATCCGGAGGAAATTACAAGGATACTGTGCTTGCCTGAGGATTTTAAAAATTTTTTAAATGGCAAAGGTCAGAGACCAACTGCTGGAGAAATGGAGAATTTTGGAAAAGTTATCTAATATGGACAAGAAACTGGATGAAATAAGAGCAGAAATTGTGACTATCCAAAAGGATTTTAAAGGACACTCAACAAGTCTCAGCAGAAAACAAGCAGAAAGTGGAAGGTCTGGAGGCAGAGATGCGGGCAGTGCAGAAAAGAGAGGAGACGACAGGCAATGCTGTGCTTGGACTACAGATGGATAAAATGTCTTATTTCCTTAGGTTTCAAAATCTGGAAGAAGTGGACCAAGAAGACTTGAGAGATGTTGTGACTAAACTGTTGGGAGAATTTCTTGGGAGAGGTGTTGACTTTATGAATTGGGATGTGGATCGAGCTTATAGAGTTAATTCAAAATATGCACGCACGCATGCAGTTCCTAGAGAGGTTCATGTCAAATTTGTGAGAAGAGAGACAAGAGATGAAATTCTTAGAAAACATAGGAGTGGGGCACTGACTTATAGGGGCAGGGAGATAGCCATTCTGAGGCAGATTCCCAGACAGGTACGTGAAATGAGAAAGAAATATTACTTTTTGTCAAGCAAATTGTACCAGAAGGAGTAGGCTTCAGATGGCTGATGCCAGAGGATTGATGATTTTCCGGGAGGGCATTACGAAAAAATTAGTACAATTGCGGAGGCTGCGGCCTCGTGGAGGAACACAAAGCCCTCCTGGAATTAGATGACCCAGGAATTGAAGAAGGAGGTTATAGACCATGGGGAGGCGGCTGCGCTGTTGCGGCCCTGGAGTTGGGTCAGGCTGAACCCAGAGTTCTGAGATCCAAAACTAGGAAGTGACAATGATATTTGGTATTGTGTTGGTTTTCCTTATTCTCCTTTGTATGATATTCTGATTATTCTTGACCCTTCTTTATTGCGTATGTAAGATTGATAAACTTAGCTACTTCGTATCACCTGCTTGCCATATGGCTGTTGTATGTGTTTAAAATTTTGAGTAAAATTCTTATCTTGTATAAGAAAAATGAAAATTTACCATACCTGATATGTATTTGTATAAACCTTTTTTGACCAATAAAAACTTTTTGGATAAAAAAAAAAAAAAAGAGATTTGTTGATGGATGATTAATTGATATAATTTGTTGTGTCTGTGGAGATGCCGATGGAGTATTGAGCGTGCTCACGTGATGCAATCTGATTGGTTTATTTCCGCATCCTTTCAGGTGGGAAAATTAGGGCTTCGCTATTGGTTGTTGTTTTGGACAGCTCAATATTTTAAGAGCTGTCAACTCTTTTTCTAGTGTTGATTCTGTTCTGGAGTTGCCTTGTTGTCAATAAATGGTTTGTGTTGCAAGCCGTCTCTTCATTCATGCCAACCCTCACTGAGATTATAATATAATTAATTACCAGTGATAGATAGATAGATAGATAGATAGATAGATAGATAGATAGATAGATAGATAGATGGATGGATGGATGGATGGATGGATGGATGGATGGATGGATGGATGGATGGATGGATGGATGGATGGATGGATGGATGAGCTTCGGTGGCGAAGTGCTTAGAATGCAGTACTGCAGGCTACTTCTGCTGATCACCGGCTGCCAGCAATTTGGCAGATCGAATCTCACCAGCTCAAGGTCGATTCAGCCTTCCATCCTTCCAAGGTTGATAAAATGAGGACTTGTTGGGGGCAATATGCTGACTCTGTAAACTTAGAGAGGGCTGTAAAGCACTATGAAAAGGTATATAAGTCTAAGTGCTATGGCTATTGCTATCATCTATCTATCTAGATAGATAGATCTGGACCAAGATTGCAGTGACGCGGGTGAGATGCTCGAGGGTGGTCTTGGTGACATTGTTTGGGATGAGTTTGACCCTGTGGCTCCCGAGGACATGGACAGGTTGTTGGGTAGGTTGAATGCCACCACGTGTTTACTGGACCCGTGCCCCTCTTGGCTGGTGCTGGCCACTCGAGAGGTGACACGAGGCTGGCTCCAGGCGATTACGACCGCTTCTTTGGTGGAGGGTGTCTTCCCGGCCGCCTTGAAAGAGGCGGTGGTGAGGCCCCTCCTTAAGAAGCCGTCCCTGGACCCGGCTGTTTTAGGTAATTATCGTCCGGTCTCCAACCTTCGCGGCGAAGGTTGTAGAAATATGGTGGCATATCAATTTCCCTTGCACCTGGATGAAACTGTCTATCTAGACCCGTTCCAGTCCGGTTTCGGCCCGGTTACAGCACGGAGACGGCTTTGGTCGCGTTGGTGGATGATCTCTGGAGGGCCAGGGATAGGGTTGCTCCTCTGCCCTGGTCCTATTAGACCTCTCAGCGGCTTTTGATACCATCGACCATGGTATCCTGCTGCGCGGTTGGAGGATTGGGAGTGGGAGGCACCGTTTATCGGTGGTTCTCCTCCTATCTCTCCGACCGGTCGCAGTCAGTGTTGACAGGGGCAGAGGTCGGCCCGGGCGCCTCACTTGTGGGGTGCCGCGGGGTCGATCCTCTCGCCCTTCTGTTCAACATCTACATGAAGCCGCTGGGTGAGATCATCAGTGGTTTCGGTGTGAAGTACCAGCTGTATGCGGATGACACCCAGCTGTACTTTTCTACACGGACCACCCCAACGAAGCTATCAGTGCTGTCCCGGTGCGTGGAGGCCGTACGGGTCTGGATGGGGAGAAACAGGCTCAAGCTCAATCTCTCCAAGACAGAGTGGCTGTGGATGCCGGCATCCCGGTACAGTCAGCTAAATCCGCGGCTGACCATCGGTGGCGAGTCATTGGCCCCGATGGGGGGGGTCCGCAACTTAGGCGTCCTCCTGGGTGAACGGGTGGCTCTAGGAGAGCATTTGGCGGCCCGCTCCAGGAGAGCGTTCTACCAGGTTCGCCTGGTACGCCAGTTGCGCCTTTCTGGACCGGGATGCCTATGCACGGTCACTCACGCACTCGTGACGTCTCGCCTGGATTACTGCAATGCTCTCTACATGGGGCTCCCCTTGAAGGGCATCCGAGGCTGCAGTTAGTCAGAATGCGGCTGCGGGTGATAGATGGAGCCCCGTGGCTCCGTATAACACCATCCTGCGCAGGCTGCACTGGCTACCTGTGGCTTTCCGGGTGCGCTTCAAGGTTCTGGTGACCACCTTTAAAGCGCTCCATGGCATTGGGCCGGGTTACTTACGGGACCGCCTACTGCTACCGAATATCTCTCACTGACCCGTGCGCTCTCACAGAGAGGGTCTCCTCAGGGTGCCATCAGCGCGGCAATGTCGTCTGGCGACACCCAGGGGAAGGGCCTTCTCTGTGGGGGCCCCCACCCTCTGGAATGAACTACCCCCCGGACTTCGTCAGCTTTCGGACCTCCGGACCTTCCGCCGCGGGCTTAAAACATATTTATTTAACTGTGCAGGACTGAGCTAGATTTTAAATTATCGGTTTTAAATTGGGTTTTATTCTATATTTTTAATTCTAAATTAACGGGCTTTTTAGAATAAGTTTCTTAATTGTTTTTTATATTGTATTTATGTGTTTTTAAATGCCTGTACACCGCCCTGAGTCCTTCGGGAGATAGGGCGGTATATAAATTTGATTAAATAAATAAATAAATAAATAAATAAATCTATCTATCTATCTATCTATCTATCTATCTATCTATCTATCTATCTATCTATCTAACTAACTAACTATCTATCTATCTATCTATCTATCTATCTATCTATCTATCCATCCATCCATCCATCCATCCAATCTCTCTCTTCTGTCTGTCTGTCTGTCTGTCTGTCTGTCTGTCTGTCTGTCTGTCTATCTATCTATCTATCTATCTATCTATCTATCTATCTATCTATCTATCTATCTAAGGTATATAAATCGAAGTGCTATTGCTATTAAATGAAAATTACGTTTTGTCCCTGCAAGGTCACGGAATAATTTTTGTACGGTTTGTTGCCTTCAGTCCTGGCAATTGAAGATTCACTTTGACGAGATGCATTACTCAAAAGAGAACACAATGAATTTCCCCTGGGGGCAGAAGGACCTCGGTCAAGACCAAAGGCAGAATTGATCGCTCCGAATGATGGGTTTTATTACCATGTATGTGTGTTTGTGTGGTGACAGAGATTTTTTTATGCGTGCCAGTGAAGCAGTGCATCCGTCTTAGAAACTGGGAACTGAGTTATTTTGCATGCAAAAGGCAAACAGGCCTCTTTCCAAGATTCCACATAAGCTCAGTATTTTCTGAATAAACGAAGGACATAACTGTCAGGCCTGGAAGCCATTTTGTTATTAGGCCTTCAGATATAATATAGACCTATTGTAACTTTGTCCCTAAATTGAAACCAAAACCTATCAAAAAACTGTTTCAAGAGAACTTTAAGGTGTTGGTTATGACCTTTAAGGTGCTCCATGGCTTAGGACCTGGGTACTTACGGGACCGCCTGCTGTTACCACACGCCTCCCACAGACCCGTACGCTCCCATAGAGAGGGACTTCTCAGGGTGCCGTCCGCCAAACAATGTCGGCTGGCGGCCCCCAGGGGAAGGGCCTTCTCTGTGGGGGCTCCCACACTCTGGAACGAGCTTCCCCCGGGTTTACGCCAAATACCTGACCTTCGGACATTTCATCGCGAACTCAAGACCCATCTTTTTATCCGCGCGGGGCTGGCTTAAATTGGGATTTTAATGTTAAATTTATTAATTTTAAACGGGGTCTTAGCATGGTAAATTTTAATCACTGGGCTAATTTAAATAAGTTTTTTAAATCGTATTTTAAACTTGTATATTGTATTGTCAGTTTTATTATGCCTGTACACCGCCCTGAGTCCTTCGGGAGAAGGGCGGTATAAAAATCAAATAAAATAAATAAATAAATAAATAAACTTCTCTTCTGGGGAAGAGATTCAAACCGCTTTCCACTCTTGATTTCCTTCTTATCGTCACATGTCTGCGGGACTCAGTGGTGAAATGTAAAATTTGTTACTACCGGTTCTGTGGGTGTGGCTTGGTGGTGGTGTTGGTGGTGGTAATGTGCCTGGTTGGGCATGGCCAACTTTTTTTTTTAACTTTTAAAAGCATTTTTTCTACAACCTCTTTGGCTGAAGAGGTTGTAAAAAATGTTTTTAAAAAGGCTCTGATGATCCTGGCTGAGTTGCCTGATCGTCAGAGGTTTTTCTTTTCTTTTAAAAGCATTTTTTGCCTTAAAAGGAAAAAAAAAAGCCTCTGACAATGAGGCAACTTAGCTGGGATCACCAGAGCCTTTTAAAAGCATTTTTTTACAACCTCTTCGACTGAAGAAAAAATGCCTTTAAAAGTAAAAAAAACAAACCCCTCTGATGATTGCGTGGCTCAGCTGGGCATGGGTGGGGGGTGGCCAGGGATTTTTGCTACCGGTTCTCCAAACCACCTGCTGCCATCGCTACCGGATCGGGCGATCTGGTCCGAACTGGGAGCATTTCACCCCTGGCATGATTCCTTGAGACTCACCTTGCAACGGATTCTAAGATGCTTTTGACTTCAGAAAGCCCCTCCTGTCCAAAATACACCACGGTAAGATGAATCCGCTTGTCCTGATTAATGCAAACATCCCTGGGAGCAAAAGAGAATATTAACGAATCGGTTAACTTCTTCAACAAAGAAAGATCCAAGTATCTCCTCTACTGGCTAACAGAAGTTTTCAAAGTCAGAATTCTCCAAACAGATTGATCAGCCCAAATCTCGGAAAGATCTAATCTCACTAGGGCTGTTCACAAATCATCTGAGCTACCCACATTGGGTTTGTTACGAATACACTTTGATAAAAAAAACCAAAAACACAGCTAGATTTCTTAAAAGTTTCGGGCTGGCCATAATCGAGTCCATAGCAGTGTTCCAGTATCTCAGGGGTTGCCGCAAAGAAGAGGGAGTCAAGTGATTCTCCAAAGCATTAGAGGACAGGACAAGAAGCAATGGGTAGAATCAAGGAGAGAAACAACCTAGAACTAAGGAGAAATTTCCTGACAATCAGAACAATTAATCAGTGGAACAACTTGCCTCCAGAAGTTGTAAATGCTCCAACACTGGAAGCATTTTTAAGAAGAGATTGGATAACCATTGGTCTGAAATGCTAGGATTTCCTGCCTAAGCATATCTTCCATATTCTTAACATCCTTCTCAAAAGAAATCAGAAGACCATTCTGCTTAATGAGGAATCTACCCAAGGGCTGATGTTCCATTTTTTTCCTCTGCAGAGATATCTGCCAGATTATGTGCAATTTAAGGCAATTCGGCTGCTCTGGAGGATTTCCATGTAAGGTATTTACTTGCAAAAAAAAAAACAGATTTGAAATCCAAAGCCAATCAGCAAAAGACTGCCTGGTATTGTAAGAAACCCACAGGTTTGTTCCACGGAGACATATACCAGTAATAGAGTTGGACGGGATCTTGGAGGTCATCTAATCCAACCCTCTGCTCATGCAGAAATCTGTACTAGGGATTCAAACCGCCGAAATGCCGACCTTTCTGATCGACAAGCTCAGTATCTTAGCCACTTAGTCAAAGATTCGTTTGTGGATTTTATATTGTTATTCTGAAACTTTCAAGTAGGTGATGCCCGCATGGTGCACAGGATAGTTTTAGCAACAGACCAGTGGTGTATTAATTCAGGATTTTAGGATCTCGATAATATAACATGCAAGATTCTTTCTAATTGCTAATTCACTCCATATGTTAGTATGCCATAGTTTTAAAATAGACTCAGTTATGCTTTTGAGGGTTTTAGCATTTAGCATTCATATTTAAATTCTGCTTTTGTTCACTTTATGTAGTTACGTCGTTCGTTGAAAGCATTTCCTTTGGTTTTCATCAGAATCTCGTTTCCCATAAAACTGAAACAAGATCTAATCTATTCCCCTAGCAAATGACAGCATCCAGGGTCTATTGATGGTGTAGATTAACAAAGGTCAATTCTCAACCAAGCATTTTTGCATTCAGAATTACTAAATACAAAAACACAATTTGTGCTGCCTCTATCAATGCTGATTTCTTGGGGGAAATCTGTCTCCCCAATCTATCACAATACAGATTAACCTCGATTTAACAACTATCATTGAGCTGGGAAATATAGTTTTAAATTGTGGCAGCCATTAAGCGAGTCACCTTGTCTGATTTAACAACCTTTTTCCTAGCGGTAAAGTGAATGCCACGGTTGCTAAACGAACACATTGCCCGTGATTGGTGTACTAGAAAATTTTGATTTTTCTGGGGGAAAAAACTGTCAGAAACCGTGGTCACGTGATACTGTAAAATGGCCATAATTGTGGACTGGTTGCTAAGCACCCAAAATGCAATCATTTGACTACAGGGGGAGGGGTGGCCTTCGGAGTTTAGAATGGCCGCAAAGGAACCAGTTGTAAATTGAAGACTACCATATTTCCGCAAAAATAAGACTGGGTCTTATATTAATTTTCACTCCAAAAGACGCATTAGGGCTTATTTACCAGTTAGGTCTTATTTTTGGGGAAATAGGGTACTAAAATGCATCTGTCTGGCTGATGACCTTAACTGGGGCTTATTTTTGGGGTAAGGCTTAAATCCTAAAAAAAATCGTGCCGGGGCTCATTTTCTGCTTAGGTCTTATTTTGGGGAAAACATGTTACCTGTACTACTATTCTGCTTTCTTCAATTAAAGGCTATATCAGGGGTGAAATGCTCCTGATTTGGACCAGATCACCCGATCCAGTAGCGATGGTGGCAGGTGGTTCAGAGAACCGGTAGCAAAAAACCTTGCCCCCCTCGTCCCCCAACCACCCAATTGCCCACTTGTCGCTTCTTTTAAAAAATGCTTTTAAAAGGTTAAAAAAAAAAGGCTCTAATGATCAGGCAGCTCAGCTGTGATCTTCAGAGCCTTTTTTTACCTTTTAAAAGCACTTTTTACAACCTATTCGGTTGAATAGGTTGTAAAAAAATGCTTTTAAAAGTAAAAAAAAAGATCATGCGACACAGCTGATCAGCCCCACCACACACACTGTTCTACTTACCCCATGCCTCCTTTTGGTGTGCACTGTGCACACGCGCGCTCAGCGCACATGTGCAGCCAGCGAACCGGTAGTAAACCGGTTCAGATTTCACCACTGGCCTATATATCTGAAGCTGAAAAAACGTTTATTTTTCTCGCTTTTTTTAAAAAAAACCTCTTCTGTGGATAGCTTTTAGATGTCCTATGGCATTAGTGTCCGGTTTGGAAGCATTAGTCCTTCGGACAGGAAGGAGGTGGAGAGAGTGGTGAGGACAGCAGAAAAGATTACTGGCAGTTCACTCCCTTCTATCCAGGACACGGCATATAAGTGATACTTAAGTAGGGTCAGTAATATCATCAGGGATGGTATACGTCGTCTTCATGACCTGTTTTCCTTGTTACCTCCCAGGGAGGGCGGGCAGAACATCCAGATTCAGGCAGTTTTGTTCCATATAGAATAGAGTACAGTAGAATAGAACAGAATAGAATTCTTGATTGGCCAAGTGTGGATTGGGCGCACAAGGAATTTGTCTTTGGTGCATAAGCTCCCACTGTACATAGTATCAACCTTGTAAACTCTGAAGTTTCCTCTTTCCGCTATGAATTCAAAATGGACTGTGATTTATATGCATGTGTGTGTGTGTATATAAGTATGTGTATCTATCCATCCATCCATCCATCCATCCATCCATAGATGGGATTCACTTACCTTCCCTACCAGTTCGCAAATATGAGCGTGCATAAGCATGACCTTCCATGCATGCTCTTTGCTTGTGCATTACATCTGGGCAGGTGGGCGGAGCCTCTCACAGTAACCACTACCGGTTCGCCCGAATCAGACAGAACCAGCTGAATCCCACCTCTGTATCTATCTATGTATCTATGCATCTTTGTATCTATTCATCTATCCATCCATCCATCCATCCATAGATGGGATTCACTTACCTTCCCTACCAGTTCGCAAATATGAGTGTGCATGCGCATGTGCACGACTTTTCGTGCATGCTCTTTGCTCGTGCATTACATCCGGGTGGGTGGGCAGAGCCTCTCACAGTAGCCACTACCGGTTCACCTGAATTGGACAGAACCAGCTGAATCCCACCTCTGTATCTATCTATGTATCTATGTATCTATCTAGGTATCTCTCTCTCTCTCTCCCCCTCTCTCTATCTCTCTCTCTCTCTCTCGGTGTAAGGGTGTGTCTGTGTGTGTGTGTCTGTGTGTGTATGTATATAGCATATGTATATGTATGCTATGTTTTTGTATGGGTAGATATATAATTTCTTTGGAGAGCAGACAACAGGATTTGATTTTTAATGTGTGCTCAGAGTAAAAGAAAACATGACAATAAAGGTTATCTTATCTTATCGCCTATGTACTTACCTGAAATTTTGCATGAATTGTGCAAAAACTTCTGTCCTTCCTGCTAGAGGAACTATGATATTGATCATCGACCGGGAGATGTCCACAGTCTCTGTCTTCACTTTCATGAGAGGACCAAATGGACGAAATAGCGAAACGTGCCTGTATTCCATTTCATCTGCTTTCTTGTAGAATAATTCATACTGGGAGCCTTTGTCTCTCTCCGTGCGGTAATAACCTTGCAGAAAATGTAAAAGACGGGATCAATTCAGTCATTAGATTTTTACAGGCAGCAAGAAAAGGCTGGGAAACACATCCTGGTGTACGTCCTAAGGAAATTTGTCTTTGACTCAGTACTACATTTAATCCCCGACTGACAACCATTTGTGGTGGCGCAGTGGTTAGAGTGCAGTACTGCAGACTACTTCTGCTGACTGCCAGCTGTCTGCAATTTGGCAGTTCAAATCTCACCAGGCTCAAGATTGACTCAGCCTTCCAAGGTGGATAAATGAGGAGCCAAATTGTTGGGGGCAATTATGCTGACTCTGTAAACCATTTAGACAGGGCTGTAAAGCACTGTAATGCGGTATATAAGTCTAAGTGCTATTGCTATTGTTATTGCTATCTATCTATCTATCTATCTATCTATCTATCTATCTATCTATCTATCTATCTATCTATCTATCTATCTCCCTCCCTCCCTCCCTCCCTCCCTCCCTCATCAGGTTCAAGGTTGACTCAGCCTTCCATCCTTCCAAGATGGGTAAAATGAGGACCCAGATTGTTGGGGAGAAATTGGCTGACTCTGTAGAGAGGGCTGTAAAGCACTGTAAAGCGGTATATAAGTCTAAGTGCTATGGCTATTTGTTTAGTGACTGAGAGTTACAACGGCAGTGAAAAAGTGATCTATGACCGTTTTTCCCATTTATGACCATTGCAAAATCCCCATGGTCCAATTTGTGCTCTTGGCAACTGGCTCACGTTTACGACGGTTGCAATATACCCAGGGTCACGTGATTTTCCCTTTTGCAAACTTCTGATAAGCAAAGTCAGCGGGAAAGCCAGATTCCCTTAGCAACCAGTGACTAACTTCACAACTGCAACAATTCACTTAACCACTCTGGCAAGAGAGGTCGTAAAATGGGGCAAAACTCACTTAACAACGGTCTTACTTGGCAATGGAAATGTTCACCTCAATTGTCATTGTAAGCCGAGCTCTCTCTATACTCAGTGGCTAAGACACTGAGCTTGTCGATCAGAAAGGTTGGCAGTTCGGCGGTTCGAATCCCTAGTACAGGTCCCCTGCGTGAGCAGGGGGTTGGATTAGATCAGTGGTCACCAACCAGTGGTCCGTGGACCTCTAGTGGTCCACGAAAAAATTTTGGTGGTCAGCAGAAAAATTATTTGCATTTTTTATATTGCACTAAATACTATTTATCTTTTTTTAAAATTCATATTAGCAGGGCTGGCCTAATGGTAATTTTAATGGGTGGTTTTATTGATGGTTTGGTTTTATAGTTTTACTCGTTATTTTAATTTTAGGCCAGTTGAATCAGATTTTTAATTGAAATATTGTGTTTTAACTTTTGTATATGTGTTTTATCTTGGCTGTAAACCGCCCTGAGTCTTTGGAGAAGGGCGGTATAGAAATGCAAATAATAAATAAATAAATAAATATGCATGAACCCACTCAACAAGTAGCCAACCAACCATGGTTTTAAACATTTGCAACTTAGCGTGACCTATCATTCATACATTAAACCCAGAATTTATAAATAAATTCTTGGCTTAGAATCCAGACAGGTCCATATTTTAAAAACTGGCTTAAAACATTAAACAAGAAATGCAAATGAAACCAAAAGAAATATGTCATTCATACATACAAAGATTTCAACTGTTTTAAGGTCTTTACCCAACTGGGCCACATTTCTGGTCAAATCTTGCTACCAGCCAAAGCCAATTGAGATATGATTCTACAGAGCAGCTCATAAAACTCTTGCAACATCAGTATTAAGAGAAATGGTGTTTTTTCCCCCATTTCCAGAAAACATGAGTCTCCCGCTGTAAATTCTGGTATGCAAAAATACAGCCCAGGAAGGAAAGCTCAGAATGAGATCATCTGGCACATTTTTTCATTAGGTAATTTATGGAATGATTTGGGCGATTTTTAGAGAAACGGGGATGGCTTGAGTCAGCCTGTCTTAAGTTGCACATTCATTCCTTCACCGAAAGCAACATTTCTGCAAACCAGATTATAGGACCGGGTTATCTACGAGACCGCCTGCTGCTACCAATAGCCTCCCATCGACCCGTGCGCTCTCATAGAGAGGGTCTCCTTGGGGTAACGTCGGTCAAACAATGTAGACTGGCGGCCCCCAGGGGGAGAGCCTTCTCTGTGGGGGCTCCTGCCCTCTGGAATGAGCTGCCTCCGAGGATACGTCAACTTCCTGATCTCCGGACCTTTCGCCGCAAGCTAAAGACCTTTCTATTTCATCGTGCAGGGTTGGCTTAATGAAGTTTGTTATTGGGGTTTTATTATAGTCTTATATTTCCTTCAGTCTTTAATTTTAAGTAGTTTTTAAATGTTTTTTAACTTTTTTGAGTTGTGTTTTTACCCTGGCTGTAAACCGCCCTGAGTCCTTCAGGAGAAGAGCGGTATATAAATTAAATAAATAATAATAATATAATTCTATGATTACCACTGCATCATCTATATTAGCAAACATTTTTTTAAAAAAGAAAAAGCAGCAGCTAGCAAGTCACGTATGATTTATTGATTTATTGATTTACTGATTTGTCAACAAGTGGGCCTCTGGTGGCTCAGACTGCTAAAACAGTCTGTTATTAATAGCAGCTGCTTGCAATTACTGCAGGTTCAAGTCCCACCAGGCCCAAGGTTGACTCAGCCTTCCATCCTTTATAAGGTAGGTAAAATGAGGACCCAGACTGTTGGGGGCAATAAGTTGACTTTGTATATAATATACAAATGGATGAAGACTATTGCTTGACATAGTGTAAGCCGCCCTGAGTCTTCGGAGAAGGGTGGGATATAAATGCAAATTAAAAAAAAAAAAAGTACAAGGAAACAAGTATCAGTATAGACATAGACACATGAAAAAAAATAGGCACAAAAACAAGAGGATATAAATAGGCAAAACATAGCCATAATACACACAGAATGATTACATAATTGGGAGCAGTAGGGCAGGGACGGTAGGCACACTGGTGCGCTTATGCATGCCCCCTTAGGGACCTCTTAAAAAACATGAAAGTCCCATGGTAGACAATGTAAGGTAAAAGGTACGGGGCAGGGGTGAAATCCAAAATTTTTCCCTACCGGTTCTGGGGGTGTGGCTTGGTGGGTGTGGCAGGGGAAGGATATTGCAAAATCTCCATTCCCAACCCACTCCAGAGGAAGGATACTGAAAAATCTCCATTCCCTCCCCTCCTGGGGAAAGGATGTTGCAAAATCTCCATTCCCACCCCTCTCTGGGGCTAGCCAGAGGTAGTATTTGTTGGTTCTCTGAACTACTCAAAATTTCTGCTATTGGTTCTCCAGAACCTGTTAGAACCTGCTGGATTTCACCCCTGGTATGGGGATTAGACAGACTAACAACAGGATCAGGTGGAGTGTTCCAGACATTTACTACTCTAATGCAGAAGTCATATTTCCTACAACGTAAGATTAGAGCGAATTACATTGAGTTTAAATCTATTGATGGCCCTTGTGTTACTATGGTTGAAATTAAAGTACTCATTTACAGGTAGAACGTTTTGGTAAATAATCTTATGAACTAAGCACAGGTCGGAACGTAGATTTAGCTCAGAGTTAACCCCAACAATTCTGGGTAGGCAGCCCAGAGCAGAGGGAGGGGGCAAACGGGGGATGATTTGGTGGGAGGGGCAAGCGATTAAGGCCGCAACAACGCTCGTATGTGCGCACATCGGCTGGGCCCTCATGTGGCCCAGTGGTGATTAGCCCGTGGCCCAGTAGGTTGAGGACCCCAGATTTAGCTGGAAGGTTGGTCTCCAGTACCAGTTTGAGAAAGATGCAATTGCCATCATTTAACTTAAAATGTTTTTTTCAAACTTGGGAGCTTTCAGGTGTTGTGAACTTCAATTCCCAGAGATTGGCATGGACGAAACTTCAATTCCCAGAGTTCCCCATGGACAAAATTTTAGATATTCTATTAAGTGCAAGGAAGCATGGGCTGCAGGATAATTGGTAAAAGTCTATGTTAGATGTTGGGCTGGGGAGGGCATGGAGCTTAAAAGAAACTATGCTGAATTATATGTTTAGAAGTATTTAGAATAACAGAGTTGGAAGGGACCTTGGAGGTCTTCTAGTCCAACCCCCTGCCTAGGCAGGAAACCCTACACCACTTCAGACAGGTTGTCTAATCTCTTCTTTAAAACTTCCAGTGTTGGAGCATTCACAACTTCTGGAGGCAAGTTGTTCCAGTGATAAATAGTTCTAACTGTCAGGAAGTTTCTCCTTAATTCTAAGTTGCTTCTCTCCTTGATTTCTTTCCACTCATTGCTTCTTGTCCTGCCCTCAGGTGCTTTGGAGAATAGCTTGACTCCCTCTTTTTGTGGCAACCTCTGAGATATTGGAACATTGCTATCATGTCTCCCCTAATCCTTTTTTTCATTAAACTAGACATACCCAGTATATATATTTATAACATAAACACCCATCACTCATGCACACTGTGGAGGTTTTACCCTAAGTAAATACAATGTGGAGATCAAATTTAACCTCCAGCCTAGACAGGAATGCAATGCATTCTGTGCGGTTTTTAAAAGATGTAGTTTATGATGTGGTTTCTGAACAAAAAGGGAAAATGAGTAAGACGAAACAATGGACAATTGGAGCCAGAATGAATTTAAGACTGGCAATGAACTTCAATTGGCTTTCAGATAAGTTGAGGGTTCCCCCCCTCCCCCCAGGTTCAAGAATTTAAATTTAATCGCCATCACAAAGGCGGCATAGAATTCCACAGTAAAAGAATCGTATGCAGTTTGAGGGCAAAAGTTTCAAGGAAGAATTTTATGAAAGGTTCTTTTTTTTTTTTTTTTTTTTTTTTTGTTTACATTTATACCCCGCCCTTCTCCGAAGACTCAGGGCGGCTTACAATGTATAGGGCAATAGTCTCATTCTATTTGTATATATTTACAAAGTCAACTTATTGCCCCCCCAACAATCTGGGTCCTCATTTTACCTACCTTATAAAGGATGGAAGGCTGAGTCAACCTTGGGCCGGGCTCGAACCTGCAGTAATTGCAGGCTTTGTGTTCTTAATAACAGGCCTTACCAGGCAGAGCTAAACCGGCCCTTTCACATACCAATATCAATTACTATTGATATTACTATTGATCAATTACTATTGAAAACAATGGATGAAATTCGAATAATTAAAGCAATACTCAAGACATGAGAAGATGGGATACCTAACTTCAACGCACAAGGGGAAGCAAAGGTTAAAGTTTCTTTTTTAAAATCCCATTAGCTTCATTACAGGTTTGTGGGGATTTCTACTGATTTTGTTCCAGATGTTTTATTTTTAAGAAGAGAAAAACACACACAGAGAGAGAGAGAGAGAGACCCAAGTGGCTGCATAATTCCCAATGCAGGGTGTATCTGACTTTAATCCTGGCATGTAAAACTTCCTGTCAACTGGGCACCCTAAATCAGAATTATGAGATTTGTTATCTTGCACATAGAGTAAGCAAAAACTTGAATCAATTTTGGCTACAGTAGGGAGACATATCATGTCCTTTCGCTGCTTATCAAATTCTTCTTCTGTTCCTTCTTTGTAACCTTCAGGTTTTAACAAATGTTTTTTCCCCCTTTTGTGTTATTCTATTCAGTAAGCCTTCAAAAGCATTAGTTAGGATACAGGATAAAACAGCAGATGTGTGTGTGGTTTTTTTTAAAAAAAAAAACACCACCCAAATTTAAGGAGAGAATCACTCTTTCTCCAAAGGGTTAAGATTTTCTGACTTTTGGGGACATGGCCAAGCTCACCAAAGTCCTAATATCATTTAATTTCTTAAGAGGAATGAGGCATTCAAATATCTTTAGTGCTTTGGCAAATCTAGTACATTTCCCAAAATTTCTTTTCCCCCCAAGCACCTATTTATGAACTGAGTATTTAGGATGAGGGTTGGAGGAGTGGAGGATCCATATTGGTTTTGTTTGTTATTGACAGAGAGAGGGATAGAGAGAAGGAGAGAGGGAGAAAGGAAGGGAGGAAAGGAGGAAGGAAGGGAGAGAGGGAAAAAGGAAGCAAAGGAGGGAGGGAGGGAGAGAAGGAGAGAGGGAGAAAGGAAGCAAGGAAGGAGAGGAGAAAGGAAGCAAAGGAGGGAGGGAGGGAGAGAAGGAGAGAGGGAGAAAGGAAGCAAGGAAGGAGAGAGGGAGCAAGGAAACAAGGAAGGGAGGAAGGGAAAGAGGGAGAGAGAGAGAAGGAACAAAGGAAGGAAGAAGGAAGGAAGGAAGGAAGGAAGGAAGGAAGGAAGGAAGGAAGGAAGAAAGAAAGAAAGAAAGAAAGAAAGAAAGAAAGAAAGAAAGAAAGAAAGAAAGAAAGAAAGAAAGAAAGAAAGAAAGAAAGAAAGAAAGAAAGAAAGAAAGAAACCAGTAGCTTACTCTAGTGATTAAAGCACTAGATTAGAAACTAGGAGACTGTGAATTCTAGTCCTGCCTTAGCCATGAAAGCCAGCTAGGTGACTTTGGGCCAGTCCCTCTCTCTCTCAGCCCAAACCACTTCACAGGGTTGTTGTGGGGAAAAAATAGGAGGAGGAAGGTATGTTGGATATATTGGCTTGCCTTGAGTTATTTGTACAAACAATAAAGGTGGGATACAAATAAATAAAAAAAAATTGGAATCCTACTCCATTAAGACCAAACTTTTACCGGTCTTGAACCTTGCTATATTCTTCTGAATGACACATGGGCTCTCTCTTATCCCCAGTATTCCTACTTACCTACTTACAATGCCCATAGTCCAAGCAGACAGAATTTAAAATTCAACCTCCACTAGCAATGTAGGAGTTTATCTCCTCCAATTACATATTTCTCCCCACTTTGGAAGAGCTTTATAGCTCTCACTGCCTTAAGAAAGTTCAAAACATTCTTAAAGATCCATCTCATCCTAGGCACCCTGTTTTGTTTTGTTTTGTTTGAACTATTACCATCTTGCAGACGGTACAGGAGAATAAAAACAAGGACAAAGCTGAAAAACAGCTTCCATCCCAGGGCAGTAACTATATTGAATTCTACTCTGTATAGGGTAATATTAATGCAATATCAGGGGTTTTCAATTCAATTGTATAGAATGTGAAGGATGTGTGTTTGTGTTTTATTTTTACAGTTATAATGTACACTGAAGCTGGCATTTAATTTCATTGTACAAGATCTTCGGACCTTTAAGCGCGAGCTCAAAACCTTTTTCTTTCATCAAGCGGGGCTGGCCTAATGATTAATTTTAATATTGAGGGTTTTTAGTGGGTTTTTAAGGGGTTTAATTTATTTATTAACTTTTATTCAGTAATTTTAACATGCAGCTTATTGAATTAGATTTTAACTGAATACTGTATTTTAAAATTTTTCGATATCTATGTTTTATTTATGCTGTACACCGCCCTTAGTCCTCGGAGAAGGGCAGTATAAAAATATGAAAAATAAATAAATAAATAAAGTAAACTAAACTAACATGTTACAGTAAAGCTTCAGAGCATCATTTAAGCAATGATTTTAAAGCCACTCAAATCCTTGGAACGGTTGAATACCTGAAGCCAACCTTTGCTTGGGGTTATTGGATTATTATTTTTTTTAGCACGATGTACACTGTTCCTAAGGGATGTGGTAGCTCAGTGGCTAAGACGCTGAGCTTGTCAATCGAAAGATCGGCAGTTCAGTGGTTCAAATCCCTAGTGCTGCGTAACGGAGTGACTTGTCCCAGCTTCTGCCAACCTAGCAGTTTCGAAAGCAGGTAAAAAATGCAAGTAGAAAAATAGGGACCACCTTTGGTGGGAGGTAACACGTGTGTCTTTGGCGTTGAGTCATGCCGGCCACATGACCACGGAGACGTCTTCGGACAGCGCTGCCTCTTCGACTTTGAAACGGAGATGAGCACCGTCCCCTAGAGTCGGGAACGACTAGCACATCTGTATGGGGGGAACCTTTACACTGTTCCTAAAGTTTTACATTGTTGGAATTGGCATTAAAATACACAGCAGATTGGTCAAAAATAGTTACTTTGTGGGGAACATCTAACCTGGTAGCGAACTGTAAGCAAGAAGGGGGAATTTCCCGTTTCCCTGAAAAAAAGTCCAGTGGTGCTTCAACTAAATTACAAAATGCCAAACGTCTCATTCTGTTGAAATCTAAAAAATGGAGAAGACGCAAGTACCGGTGGACCCACAAACGATCTCAAATAAGCAGACCAAAATGGTTTTAAACGGTGCCTAGTTTTTCTTCACTGAACTAAAAAACTGACAAAGTAAGGAAGCTTTGGGGTTTGCAAAAGGAAGTGGTAAAGCTTTACAAATTTACTGTCTGAATTTTTTACCCCCTGTAAGGATTTTATTTATTTATTTGTTGAGTACGTATTAGATAATATATATATAAGTATAAGTGTGAATTGAATACGTAAAATGACTACAATTAAAGGGAATATTAGAGAGGGACGGTAGGCACGCTGGCCCCTTACAGACCTCTTAGGAATGGGGTGAAGTCTACAGTAGACAGTCTTAGGTTAAAGTTTTGGAGATTTGTGGAAGAAACTACAGAGTCAGGTAGTTCATTCCAGGCACTGACCACTCAGTTGCTGAAGTCGCATTTTCTGCAATCGAGTTTCGTGCGGTTTACCTTAAGTTTGTATCTATTGTGTGCTCGTGTATTGTTGTGGTTGAAGCTGAAGTAGTCATTGACAGGTAGGAGATTGTGGCAGATAATTTTATGAGCTACGCTCACGTCAGACCGAAGGCGGCATAGTTCTAAATCTTCTAAGCCCAGAATTTCAATTCTGGTGGCATAAGGTATTTTGTTGAGATCAGAGGAGTGGAGGACTCTTCTTGTGAAATATTTCTGGACACATTCAGTTCGCACCACTTCGGGAGAACCAGTTGCTAACTTTCTGAGCAGTTTGGTAAACTGCTGAACAGTTTGGAAGAAATCATTAGGGCAGAGAACCGGTTGTTAAATTATTTGAGTCCCACCACTGGTTCAATTGTATTAACGTCCGATATTGCGGAATGATTCAACGATACCTGTAACTTCCAGAGTCTGAAAACATCTGGGTTGTTTTTTTATCTAGTTTTCAGTTTAAGGCTTTTTGCCATAGGAAATTACACTAGGAAGCCAAACTCAGACATGTATGTCATGGGTATTCAAGATTGCAACTCACGCATGAAAACGTTGTAATTCAGAAGGGAGGTATTCAGAGAGAAGTGGGATATCAACCAGCATTTTGAACAACCAGCAGGTATTTATTACTATGGAGACACGGAGGAACTGATCTCACATCTTGGAAATGTCCCAATGCAATCTCCACCATAAACATTTTTTAGCGAGCCAATAAAAATCATGTTTTATGGGTCTGCTTTGGAATCCAAAGTGGGACCCAGAAGAGAATTTCTCAGTTCTGCTGTCTGAAGATCTAGCAATTAAGTATAGCTAGAACCAAGAGGTCTATGGAGATTCTCAATCATCCGCAGTCCCGGTTGCCCCAAATACTTTTTGTCTCTGAAAATGTCTCACTTCTCATCCGAGAAGCTTCTTCAGTTCATGGGCCGGGGGGGGGGAGAGACTTTGGAAAAAAGTGCAAAGAAGAGCAACTAGAGCCTCTGTGGCTCAGACTGGTAAGACAGTCTGTTATTAACACAGCTGCTTGCAATTACTGCAGGTTCAAGTCCCACCAGGCCCAAGGTTGACTCAGTCTTCCATCCTTTATAAGGTAGGTAAAATGAGGACCCAGATTGTTGGGGGCAATAAGTTGACTTTGTATATAAATATACAAATAGAATGAAACTATTGCTAACATAGTGTAAGCCACCCTGAGTCTTCGGAGAAGGGCGGGATATAAATGTAAAAAAAAAAAAGATGATTAATGGCCTGGACACTAAAACATATATGAAGAACAGTTGCAGGATTTGGCTTTGGCTAGTCTAGAGAAAAGGAGGACAGGGGGAGGGGGGCATGATAGTAGTCTTCCAATATTTGAGGGGCTGCCACAAAGAGGAGGGAGTCAAATTATTCTCCAAAGCACCTGAAGACAGGACTAGAAGCAACGGATGGAAAATAATCAAGGAGAGAAGCAACCTAGAACTAAGAAGAAACTTCCTAACAGTGAGGAGAATTAACCAATGGAACAGCTTGCCACCAGAAGTTGTGGGTGCTCCATCACTGGAGGTTTTTAAGAAGAGACTGGACAGCCACTTGTCTGAAATGGTAAGGGGAAAGTGATGGCTAACCTTTTTGCCATCGCATGCCAGGAGCGGGTGGGAGTTGTGGGGGGTCGCATGCGCAGGGTGCATAGAATTAGGGGTGTGGGCATGCATGTTCATGATCAACCCCCCCGCCCCCCGCTCCTGGTATGCAATGGCCCGGTAGGCCCATTTTTCCCTCTCACCTGGCTCCAGAGCCTCTCTAGGAGCCTGGGGAGGGTGAAAACTGCCTTCCCCACCCTACTGGAGGCCTTCCAGAGGCCGAAAATGGCTTCTTTGTCAACTTCCAGTGGGCCCAGAAGGCCCAAAAATCAGCTGGCTGGTGCGCGCATGTGTGCAGGAGCTGAGCTCGTGCCCACTGATATGGCTTCGTGTGCCACCTGTGGCACGCGTGCCATAGGTTCGCCATCACGGGTATAGGATCTCCTGCTTGAGCAGGGGGCTGGGCTAGAAGACCTCCAAGGTCCCTTCCAGCTCTATTCTGAGTTGTCGTTTTGGATTACCACTATAAGCTTCTTAGAAACCAGAAAAACCAATTGGTTCAGCTGTTTCACATCTCTCTTAAGTATTGGTCTTGAATAGTTGTCTTCTCTTTCAAGGTATAGTCTATCTTATCTTCAAAATGCCAGAGCAAGCAAAGAAAATCCCATTTATTCATGGGTCTCAGGCAACTTAAAAATATTAAAAGCATTAGAATTCACTGGCTATTAACACGCATCATTGTCCGGGACCCAGCTAATGAACTGGAAGAAGAGAAGCAGCAGATCAGGGAATGAAGACTGGTGCGTTTTGCCAAAGCTAACTGTGTGGATCATTAAGTAGACTCAGTAAGAAATATTTAAGACCTGCAGCTCAAAGCACACCTTGCTTAAGATTCTGAGAATAGATGGCAAAAATTGAGCAAGATTTTGCCATTCAATAATAGATAGTTAATGGACCTGCTGGCAGAAACGATAAAGCATAACCCATGAGCCACGTTGTCAGCGTTCCAGAAAACCCCTCCTGCAGAAAAGACTCCAAAGCAAACATCTTTCAAAGTTCTTTTACTAGCATAGGTAAACTGGCACAGCTGGATAAACTCCGAATCTGGAGATCCGGGTTTCTCCCTCAGTAATACAAACTCCAAAATCCCCACTCTCCTTGGCCACTCTGCCGATCACATGCTCCAATCTCCAACCGTCCCATCTCGAGACATCACTCCGGCCACTCCTTCTCCAGATGTGGGCTCAGCCTGACCTTGACCGGCAGGAAGAATGTTACTATGTCTAATAGTCCCTTGTACCACCACCCCTTCTCCTACTTCCCCACACAGGAGAGAGTGGCAGTGTGTGGAAGCCTTCGGCCTAGTATGGCTTCCAAAGCTGACACGCATGTTGTGACCTACTCAATATTTGATAGTTCATTTGGCATTCAGATCTTAGACAGAGTTATGGCAGACAACAGTGGTGAAATCTGAACCGGTTCACTACCGGTTTGCTGGCTGCGCATGCGCACTGCACGCCAAACACACACTGCACATGTGCATTGTGCACATGCACCAAATGGGAGGTGCATGTGTGCATGCAGTGCATGGCAAAAGGAGACATGGGGTAAGTAGAAGAGTGTGTATGTGTGTGTGTGGGGGGGGTGATCAGCTGTGGCGAATGCTCTTTTTTTTTACTTTTAAAAGCATTTTTTTACAACCCATTCGTCCGAATAGGTTGTAAAAAATGCTTTTAAAAGTAAAAAAAAAGGCTCTGACAATTGTGATCATCAGAGCCTTTTTTTTTCCTTTTTAAAAACATTTTTTACAACCTATTCCTACCATTCGGGTAGGAAAAAAGCAAATGAGCTAGAAAAAAGTGGCAAGTGGACAAGCAGGCCACCGGGCGATTGGGTAGATATGGGCAGAGGGGGTGGCCAGGGATTTTTGCTACCGGTTCTCCGAACCACCCGCCGCCATCACTACCGGATCGGGCAATCCAGTCCAGAGCATTTCACCCCTGGCAGACAATCATGCATGGCAGGTAAGTCACAAACTATGAAGGTGTAGATTTCTAGTTTAGAAAAAAATTAGACGGCCAACAACAACAACAACAAGATGGAAGAAGAGATTATACCTGAAACCTATAATAGAGAATTGAGATATTTGATTGTGAAAATAACAGCAGCTAGGATTGATGAAACTGAAATACTTTGGCCACCTAATGAGAAAGAAGGACTCACTGGAGAAGAGCCTAATGCTGGGAAAGATTGAGGGCAAAAGAAGAAGGGGATGACAGAGAACGAGGTGGCTGGATGGAGTCACTGAAGCAGTAGGCATGAGTTTAAATGGACTCCAGAGGATGGTAGAGGACAGGAAGGCCTGGAGGAACGTTGTCCATGGGGTCGCGATGGGTAGGACATGACTTCGCGACTAAAAACAACAAAGGATTGTATTTGTAAAGAATTGGAAAAATGAGAAATTGCCATTGCAAGATGAAATTATTAAGAAAATAATGGAACGTGCAGAAATGAGTAAACTGACGTTTGAAATTAGAGAAGATAAGCAATATTACAAGATATGGGATTTATTTTATCAATGGTTAGAAGGGAAAATATGATAAAAAAGATTGGAGCTTTTAACAAGGCTAAAATTATTGAATGACATAATGATTTTAAGATGATGGAATAAATGGGGTAAGAAGATAAAACATCGATCCAGACTAACTTATATTAAATTAGAAAATAAAATATTACAGTTAATTTAAAGATCAATTGATTAAAATATTTGAACACATGTTGGATGATAAAATATAAAAGTAAATAAATTAATGATATGTAATTGTTGAAATTGCACAAAAGAACGGTAACCCACTGACACACTGTATTTGAATGGAAGATGCTTTTATGTTTGTATGTTTTAAAAATAAAAAAACTTTTCAAAAAAAACACAAGATGGAAGAAGCTTGAGGTTGAAATGTGGAGTCCGCAGTGCTCTCTAAACTTGGTTGGTTTCTTGCAGACATTTCATTACCAAACTAGGTCACATCATCAGTGCTTTGCCGATGATGAACATCGGGATAAATCAAGCTCAGAGATTCCCGCCCTCCCCAAAGAAGATGTATGAAACAGGGAGTATTGTTACTTTTTTTCAGGTAGACCTCAATGTCCTATAGTTTTAATATTTAAAAAAAAAACGATTTTTAAAAACATTGCTACCCAATCTCATGCTTTGGGGGAGTTGGTTATGCATGGTCCCCAATAACTCCTCCAACTCTCTAAGATGGAGGAAAGATTATAAGTGATGACTCGAATTATTAAGAAGGAAAGCCCTAAAAATAACTATATCTGAAGCTGGCTTAGTCTTTAAGAGACCCTGAGATTTTAAGGATTAAGGATTGGCTGAAAACAGTATCCATCATCAAGCTGTCGTTAATTCTGCCATTATCACATATGTTAGAAGCTGGATACACTAAAGCAGAACACACTCTTTAAATATGCCTATTCTCAACACAAAGCTTATGAACACACCTGCTATATCACCTCGTTTCTCAGGGTGGCCCCAACACCTGTTGAAACATTTTTAGCATTTGATCATAATCAAACTATTTTCAAGCAAGTAAACGGCTCCGTCTATTGTTTCGTAATCTGTCACACAGGCAGTCCTCGAGTTACAAATTTTGAATAGTTCAGAGAACCGGCAAATACCACCTCTGGCTGGCCCCAGAATGGGGTGGGAATGGAGATTTTTTCAATATCCTTCCCCCTGGAGAGGGATGGGAATGGAGATTTTGCAGTATCCTTCCCCTGCCACGCCCACCAAGCCACGTCCACCAAGCCACATCACGTCCACCAAGCCATACTCACAGAACCGGTAGTAAAAAAAATTGGACTTCAGCACTGCGTTGATCTCCTTTGGCAACCTTCTGATAAACAAAGTCAACAGGGAAGCCAAATTCACTTAACAACTTCCGTGAGTCACTTAACAAGAAAGGTTGAAACATGGGGAAGAAAACTCACTTAACCTCGGTCTCACTTAGCAATGGAAATTTGGGGCCCGATTGTGGTCGTAAGTCAAAAACTACCTGTACGTGATCGGTGCAGAATGCCTTCCTGCAAACTCTTGTTTCCAAGGCTAGTGTTGTGGCCTGTCAGCCGCTGGCCCCTCCAGCAGCCGAATCAGATGAGGAGGAGGGATGGGAGTCACATGAGTTTTGCCCCATTTTAGGCCTCTCCTTGCCACCTTCATTAAGCGAATCATGCATTTGTTCAATGAGTGACTTTGGTTGCCAGAAGGTTACAAAAGGGGATCTTACGGTCCTGGGACATTGTAACCGTTGTAAATGTGAGTCAGTTGCCAAGCATCTGAACTTCAAACACACGACCAGGGGATGATGGAAAGGTCATAACTGTGAAAATGCCAGGGAAATAGCTGCCACAAGGGTATAAGGCAGGGAATGAGTCAGCAAGATTTGTGGGGCTGGGTCCAGTGCCTGATGCACGGATGCGCAGAAGGCAGAGGAGAGGAGAGCAGTGGAAATCTATGGGACGGTCCTTGGGATGGAAGAGCCAGCACTGCCAGCGAAGCTCCACCCTAGCTCTGGGGATAAAAGGCAGGAGGCAGAAAGGAATAGATGTAGCAGACAACTATTCATCTCCCTGCCAGACGGACTTGTTAGCCTGCTGTAAGAGAGAGACTTTTTGCCAGGGCTGCTGGGGCTCCCACTAAAGGAATCCTTTTGCTTCAACTACAGAGGGTTTGTCGTGTTTGGGGATCTGGGTCAAAATAGGTAGATGGAAACATACCTTCTACAAAATCACTTTCGCTGTAAAGCTGCCGCTCCCCGATTCCGTCTTCTTCCTCTTGACCTTCTTCGTCGGGATTATTGATCACCTCTAGGCCAGCCTCAATCACTTCCACTAACTCATCCCGCTTATCTTTTCGGACGGGCTTCTCCTCCGGGTGACGGGTGAGTCCCATCTCCAACTGGTATACCTTCATGGGAGTAAAACTCTCAAAAGGGATCACGGCGTATTCACTGGGTAGCTTGGCGCCGATGCTCACTTCGGCCTTGTCTATTTGAGAATGCAGGTATTCTAAGAGGTCGTTGGAAGTTTGTTCCTTGATGCCCGGAGAGCCCATGCTTTGGACTTTGGGGTTTTTCTTATCCTGCAACAGCTTCAATTTCTCGCTCATCTCTTGAAGTTCCAGCTTCAGCTGGGCAATCTGACGCTTCAGGCTGGCGGCCCTGTCTTGGTAATGTTCTTCCTGCTCTTGAAGAAGGGCTTGGTAATGCTCCTTACCGAAATGATCCCCTCCGAGGCCAGGAAGCGATCGGTTGCTTTCGGTTGGTGGGGCACACTCCAGGAGATACATGATCAGTAACAGACTCAGCAGCAAAGCCAGGCCGACAAAAAGCCATCGCGTTCTGGCTTGAAATATGAATCCTCTCCTGGGCATTCTTAGAGCACTATGGTCCTATTCCGAATCACAAAGCTGATCTTTGCAGGTCATTCCTTGCCACCTGAAAGGAGCCATCGTTTTGGAGACAAATCCAGAGGACTCTCCACTGTTACAGCCACTCGTGGAAGGAGACCATTTCAACAGTCTTCTTGTTCATCTCCAAACTGAGCTTAAATCCCCGAATGAGGCTGCCTTCCATTCCTGCCAGCAGCTGCCATCCAATTGGCTGACGCGTCTCTCGTTAAATAAGCGCTGTTTGCAGCAATAGGGAAAGCTTGTTGTTACAAGAAAGTCGCCTGCTTTTCGTTTTCCACCGTAATACCCTTAAGTTTATCGATCAACTTGTATGAAAAAATAAAGGAGAAACCCTCTGGAAATACCGACGTTCTTACTGGCCCTGGAGTAGGTTTGAGCTTCTCCATGGAGGACGCACTGCCAAAAACCAGAAGTTAGTATTTCAGCAATACCAGAGAGTCAGCATGGTATTTTCATCCAACATTTGTCCTTCTCCTTTCTTCTTCTTGGAAACCCAGGATCTGAGTCAGCAAAATACAGGAAAAGCCTGATATTAAATCGGGGGGAGGAAAAAATACTTGGTTAGAACTACAAAGCAACCAGACAGATGGAAAGCACATAAAAGCAATGCCTAATATCCTAAAAATCTAAATGTAATGAATTGCATATAAATTTATGGCTAGGCTACAATAGGGGAAAATGGCAACGCTGACCTATTTTCTACTTTACTCATCTACAAGCTCCTTCTTAGGGAACAGATTTTTAAAAAAACAATAACTGGTCTGTCAAAACTCATTCCATTTTGACTTCTCCAAGAAGCATTTTTTTTTAATTTGCTAAAAAAAAAATCTGGAAAGAAAACAAAAGTCAGCAAATTCATTATTATCAATTCAAAAGAACTTTTAAAAGCAAGAATTTTAGAATATCGAAAAGTTTCATTAGAGTAGCTTCTACAGCTGAGGGGGTCTCCAAAATAATAATAAAAAAGATGCTGCGGAAATATCAACTGCGGTATTGGCTTTCTGTTATTTCAAGGGTAGTTGGGGAAAACACCACAGTTACTTTAGGAACGAATAAAGAATGTTTCAGAACACGGAATAATAGGAAGTTGGAAGGGACCTTGGCGGTCTTCTAGTCCAAATCCCCTGCTCAAGCAGGAAGCCATATGCCATTCTAGGCAAATGATTGTCCAGTCTGTTCTTGATAACCTCCAGTGATAATGTTGTGACCTAGGCCCAAGTAGTTATTACCGGACACAATCAGTCCTAAACAAACATATTTTATTAGAACAGCTGAGAATTACTTCATTGTAATGAAGTAATTAAGTCCAAATTAAGTCCAAAACAAAGTCCTTCAGAAAAAGTCCTCTGGCCTTATCACAAGCCTTTGTCTTCTTTGGCACCCTGCCAAAGGATTTTCTTGGCAAGAACCCCACAAAGTTCAGAAACAGGAGACAAGAAACAACTGTAGCAACGTTGCTTTCCTACAAAGAACCCAAGAGCCATTGCCTCTTTTAAGCCTTATGGGAGGGGCCAATTATTTCCTGGCCTTACTCCCGAGTTGTCCTTTTTGCTTTAGCTGCTCTTGCCTTCTGGCATCTCTTCGCATGTGTCCATTAGGAACAGGCTCCTCCTGTTCCTCTCCCTCTCTGCTGTCCACCTCTGGAGGCTCCGGAGTCTGCGCATCGCTCCCAGATGGCTCTGGCCCCATCTCTGCCTCCGACGCAGAGCCCACGTCCGGGCCTTCCCCTGACTCCAGGACTGGCCCATTGTCCTTCCCAGCCTCCTCACTGTCCAACTCCACTGCCAGCTCCTCCACTGCTTATCTCCTCAATAGATAAGCTGTTCCACTGCTTGTTTTCAGAGTTGGAAAATTTCTCCTTATTTCTAGGTTGGATCTCTTTTTGATAAGCTTCCACTCTTAGCCTGTCTTAGGTGCTTTGGAGAATAGATTGATCCCCTCTTTTCTGTGACATCCCCCCTGTGACTACTATCATATCACCTCTAATTTTTCCCTTCATTAGACTAAACCTACCTAATTCCCACAACTATTCATCATATGTTTTAGCCTAATCATCATTGTTGCTCTTCTCTGCACTCTTTCTAGAGTCTCAACATGCTGATACAGTTCTACAGAGGAATTGTTGAGTCTGTCATCTGCACCTCTATAACTGTCTGGTTTGGTTCTGCAACCCAACAAGACAGACACAGACTTCAGAGGATAATTAGAACTGCACAAAAAACAATTACCACCAACTTGCCTTCCACTGAGGACCTGTATACTGCAAGAGTCAAAAAGAGGGCTGTGAAAACACTTATAGATCCCTCACATCATGAACATAAATTGTTTCAACTCCTACTCTCAAAACAACGCTATAGAACACTGCAGACCAGAACAACTAGACACAAAAACAGTTTTTTCCCAAACGCTATCACTCTGCTAAACAAATGATTCCCTCAACACTATCATATTCACTAAATCTGCATTACTATTACTATTAATCTTCTCATCGTTCTTATCACCCATCTCCTCCCACTTATAACTGTATGACTGTAACTTGTTGCTGTATCCTTACGATTTATATTGTTTCCTAGTATGATTTGATTACTTATTTATACCCTATGACTATCATTAAGTGTTGTACCTTATGATCTTGTCTTTTTATGTACACCAAGAGCATATGCACCAAAGACAAATTCCTTGTATGTCCAATCACACTTGGCCAATAAAGATTTCATTCATTCATTCATTCATTCATTCATTCATTCATTCATTCATTCATTCATTCATTCATTCATTCTATCTATCTATCTATCTATCTATCTATCTATCTATCTATCTATCTTTCTTTCTTTCTTTCTTTCTTTCTTTCTTTTTCTTTCTTTCTTTCTTTCTATCATCTATCTATCTTTTTAGCATGCCTAAAACTGGATGCAGCATTCCAATTGTAATCTTACTAGTGTAGTGAGAAGCAATATTAATTGTTCACATGATCTTGATCCTTAATCAAATTGGTCTTGAGAACCTTGAGAAGGTAATAACAATTGTCAACTGAATTCCCTAGCTCCCCACTATAAGATAGGACTTGAGATGGAATCGCTTCTACGATATCCTTCTAAATCCTGATCAAGATGGGATACAAACACTGAGCTTACTTCCCATAATACTCTCTGGGGTCTCTGCATTGACATCTGTAAAATTAATTGTACAGCTTTGCTGTACGAATAGCTCAAAATGTCCACTTCTTTCCATGAGTTTCTAAAAAAAGTTTCAAACTTAGTCAGAATCCTGCCATATTGTGTCAAGATCTTTACTCTGGTCTGCTAACAATTATCACATAATTCCTACCAAATAAATAAATAAATCATGCATGGATTTACACTGTTACCAATTAATAGCAACAATTGCAAATAGTTATATTTGACTAGCAGAAGAAGAAAAAAGAAGCAAAAGTTTAATATGTTGACAAAAGAATGGTTATAAAGATCCAGACTCCCCTTGGTAGAATGCTCTCCATATCAGCTCATGTTCTGATGGTAATAACATTTCTACAAAAGTGGTCAATTCTTTTGCATTTAACATTTTTATTAAGTTATAAAGTATTATAAAATACAAAAGTAAATAGAAAAGTCCTGGGGAGAGGGGAAAGAGAAGTGAGGAAAGTGGGGGGGGGGAGAAAAAGAAGACTTCCGACTCTCTCTGTTGCAGTAAAATAAGGAATTAACATCTAATCACAACTTTTTGCTTTTTCATAATAATATGAACAAGCCATTTCTATAAAGATCTATCAGTCTAATCCAGGGGTCGGCAACCTTAAATACTCAAAGAGCCACAGAGGTCTTAACCAGAAGCCCCCCTACATTCAATTCTACAGCCGACCAGAAATCTGGTTCCCCCACCATAGAGTCTCCTCCTAGCACAGTGTCCTTTTTCCTCTACCTGTCCTAACTGAAAACCCTATCAATTGTGGAGCTGACCAGAAAACCCACCCCTTGCCATATAATGTTCTGTCCCCCTCGCCTCAGTCTGAGTGATGGCTTAATTAGCCGGCACTATCAGCTCTGGCAGCAAACTAGCGAGCATCTGCCAAGTGTCTTGGTTATCTCCCTTGATGCCGATGAGTCAACAAACTACTTCAGCTCTAGTCAAGCAGTTGATTTGCCTGCTATGAAGAGGCATAGCAGCCCTTGCTGCTTTTATATCCCGTGGGGTGTGGCACTATGACTCAGCACTTCCTAGGCCTGCCCCACCCCTGCTTCTGTTGTTCCCGCCTCTCCTGCCTATGAAACCTAGGGTCCAGCCAGGCCTGATTGCCATTAGCTGGGTCTGGAGGCGTGGCCTGGGGGGGAAGAGTCAGGGGATGGAGGCCTCGTTATCTCCTCCACCTGGCCTGCCTCTGGCTCCTGGAGCTGAGCCAGGGAAGCCGGTGCTCCCGAGGTAAGTCCTGATGGCCCTTCCCCCTCACTTTCCAAGTCACTTTCTGGCAGGGGGCCCGGCTCGGGGGGGGGGGCGCAGACACAATATATATTCTCTTCCCGGTGTGCCGTGCTTTTTCTCCCCATAACCCGAAGCTCCTCTCAAAATTGTGGCAGTGACAAGGAGCCCCAGCAGAGGGATGAAAGAGCCACATGCGGCTCCGGAGCCGCGGGTTGCTGACCCCTGGTCTAATCGGTAAAACTCCAAATCAAAATTTCAATCTTTTCCACATCGAGCAAAAGCAAAAGCTTCTGAAAACAAAACCAAACCATGTGGAAGCAAAAGCACTTGTGTTCTTTTCTTTAACCAAAGTGGTCAGTTTTGCCATTTCAGCCAACTCCATCAACCTCAGCAACCATTCGTCCATAGTAGGAATCAAAGTGTCCTTCCATTTTTGCGCATACTATAGTCTTGTTAAAATAGTCTTGCTTACACCGACAACATATATAATAACAAAGTTCCACATTTTTTTCTCCAGTCCTTTTTCTATTAAGTCGAAAAGGGAAAATTCTGGTTTCATTTTTATCTCCATTTTCAAAATTTTCTGTATTAAAATATGAATCATACTCCTTTTTTTTTTTTTTTGCTTTATCACATGTCCACGTTAGATGATTAAAAAATCCCTTCTTTACTTTTACACTTTCAACATTCATTTGACGTACATCTTTATACATCTGAGATAACTTATCTGGTGTTAAATACCAACAATACATAGAAGTGGTCAATTCCTTTTCAACCAACCAACGCACGGAGACACGTAGCCTCAAGGGATCTTTAAAAACTAACAAATGCTATAATCAAAAGCTTTGTGGCCAATCTTATCAGATATCGGAATTCAATTACCAAATGCAGAACAGAGGTGATGGAGAAGAAAGAGATGAATTCAGGGATTGGATTCAGCCGGTTCAGACCAGTTCGAGCAAACTAGTAGTTACGGCCAGCGGCTGGGCCCACTGACCCGCCCCAGCGCTATCCCGTCTTATACAACTGCTGTGTTTTTAATGCGGTGCGCATGTGTGCAAGGTGCATGTGAGAGCAAAACTATCCCATCCTATACAATCGTGTTTTTGATGCAGCACACATGTGGGCAAGGTGCATGCTCACAACGCAGAAAGTACTACACACCGACGCACAAAGTACTATCCACCAACGCACAAAATATGAGGAATAACAGAATAACAGTTGCCCATGAATGTGGAGGACACTGCAATGGTTGTTGGTTCAAAGTCACTTTTTTCAATGCTGTGTAACTTCAAACAATCACTAAATGGACGGTTGTAAGATGAGGACTCCTCGCATTAGAAAACAGTAATGAAGATGTAGAAATTAGCTGCATCATTTAAAAATTCTTGACTAAGCTGTCACATTGCAAGTGTACAAATACTGTGAATTGGATGGTTCATTTTTATCTGCTTTAACTTCTGACTTCTTAGGCCTAGATTTTTTTTGTATTTTTTAGTTTATTCAAAGGAATTAAAATACAAAATGCCAAAATATTTTTTAAAAGGGCATTTAAAAAAAAAAAAAGCAAAGAAGGAATTAGAAAGTGTTAATAATAATAATAATAATAATAATAATAATAATAATAATAATAATAATAATAATAATAATAATAATAATAATAATAGACTAACACATACATACATCATTTCCTCCCTGGCTAAATGCTGATTAATATAATACAGCAATGTTAGTTAGGCTTATTTTTTTAAGGCAACTGCTCACAAATATAACTTCGCATCTAAGCAGGCACTCCAGGTGTTTGACCTGGCATTACAAAGCTGGCTATCTTAAGGGCGAAAAGGAAAGAAATATTTATGCATTCACAAGTCGGGTTGATATTTAGTATGACAAAATGCTTCATTTTAAAACTCCGTATTTATTTGCCTTCGTTACTATTCATGGATCTTCCTATAGCCTATGTAGCACCTGCAAAGATTAAGTGGTTTGCTTAGCATTTCATTTAAATGAAGTTTCTCTACTTCAATTATGAAACGTTTTACATAATTCATCATTTGGAACCAACTTAAGTTTCCCTGAAGTAGAATATGTACCGTGTTTCCCCGAAAATAAAACCCTGTCTTATATTTTTTTGAACCCTGAAATAAGCGCTTGGCCTTATTGCCATGAGCTCAAAAGCCCAATTGGGCTTATTATCAGGGGATGTCTTATTATGGGGGAAACAGGGTATCACTTCTCCAAAAATCCTGTTCCTAACTCTGTTATGTATTTAGGCAGCCTGTGCTGGTAGGTTTACATCCTTCAGCAATTCTTTTGTATGCTAAAGCAACTTCTGCTATGGTGGACATGAAGTTACTACCGACAGCAAGCTTCTTCGGGTATGAATTAAAGAATGAGTGGGAGCTTTCTGCTATGGCTGATGACCACAGGCGATATCTTCTTGTGAAGTCCTTGAGCAGGAACCATGAGTGATAAGAAGGCAGACAGATTTACACAGAAAGTTGATAAATGCAAGCCAGATAAATGTCAAGGTTCAGAAAGACATACTAACGTTCAAGGAAATGGAGCTGAATGGGATGATAACAGCAAACACTGGGGCCACCTAGAATTGCAAAAGGTCAGGTGAGGAAGATAGCAAGGTTCTCCTAACCCTGATGCACCACTGATTTATCAGGCAGGGGGTGGTATTTTCTTTTTTTTTTAATTGAAAAAGTTTTAACAAACAAAAACGTTTTTCCCCTTTACCCCCCCTCCCCTCCCCGCAAACCTCCCTCCCCCCCCCCCCGGCTTCCCGGGTCAATCACAAGGTATTGTTATACATAAACCAAACATAGAATAAAATTTTCCCTTCTAATCCAATTAACCTCATCCAAATCTTTTCATTTCCTAACCCCCCCCATTATATAAAATAATACATCCTAATTATTCAAAGGCAATCTGATATCTCTTAATCTGATATCTGTTTTGTAAATAATCAATCCATTTTTTCCATTCAATTAAATATCTTTCCTGCATATTGTCTTTCAAAAAGGCTGAGATTTTAGCCATCTCAGCCAAGTTAGTAACTTTCAATATCCATTCTTCTATTGTAGGTAACTCTTTTTTCTTCCAATATTGTCCAATCAACAGCCTTGCTGCTGTTATTAAGTTCAAAATCAATTTAATCTCAGTCACTGTACAATCCGTTATAATTCCCAAAAGGAAAAATTGCAGCAGGAACTTTATCTTCTTCTTCAGGACATTTTGAATAATCCACCATATTCTTATCCAAAAGGCCTTAATTTTCTTACAAGTCCACCAAATATGAAAATATGTAGCGTCATCACAGTCACATCTCCAACATTTCGCTTGGATATCAGGATACATACATGATAATTTTTTGGGATCTAAGTGCCATCTATAAAACATCTTATAAAAATTTTCCCTTAAATTCTGTGCTTGTGTAAACTTAACATTTCTAACCCAGATTTTCTCCCATGTTTCCAACATTATTGGTTCCTGAATATTCTGTGCCCATTTTATCATACAGTCCTTTACCAAATCCTTTTCCGAATCTATTTCAAGCAACACATTGTACAATCTCTTTATATGCTCCTGGGTCTGATTTCTAATTTGCTTTATTAAATTTTCCTCCCTTTGCATTATACCATTTTTTTGATCTTCTTTCCATCTAGCACTTAGTTGCCCATATTGAAACCAAGTATAATTCCTCCCTTCTTCATTTAATACCTGTAATGATTTTAATTGCAAGTTACCTCCTTCAGCATACAAAAGTTCTTTATAAGTAATTATTTCCTGTTTATGTTCTATATTTATATTCTCTATTGCATGTCTGGGGCTCACCCATATAAGAATCTTATAGTCTAGTTTATAGGAATATTTTTTCCAGACCCGCAAAAGAGCACTTCTCAACACATGACTCTTAAAAGCCCTATCCACTTTTTTTTCATAAAATAAATACGGATGCCATCCATATAATAAGTCATAACCTTCTATATTCAAAATTCTTTCCTCCGTTAAATTAAACCAGTCACTTATTACTGAAAGGGTACTGCTTCATAATATAGTTTAAAATTAGGCATTTTTAGGCCTCCTCTTTCCCCTGAGTCCTGAATTATTTTCATTTTAACCCTCGCCTTTTTACCTTGCCATATAAATTTATTAATCCCAATCTGCCATTCCTCCAAATTTTTATAGGGGGTGGTATTTTCAAAGAAAAAATACATGAGCATTTAGCTCTGGAAACCAGACCATAAATCAGGTTTTATGGACTGAAGAAGACAACCAAATATAAATTAGAGGGGAAGATCGGCCTTGTCTACTACCTGGAATACAAGAATATCTTCTCAGGCTAGATGGCAGAAGAGACAGTGGAGGTCTTCAAAAGCCAACCAACTTGAGAAAACTGAGCTTTAGCCAGGAAATTGAGAGACAGCTTGGTGTAATAGAGCATAGGTGTCCAACGTTGGCAGCTTTAAGACCTGTGGACTTCATCTCCCAGAATTCCCAGCTGGGAATTCTGGGAAAAGTCCAAAGGTCTTAAAGTTGCCAACGTTGGACACCCCTGGTGTAAAATCTTTAAGTCACCAGGCAAGAAACTGGAAGACCTGAGTTCTATTCTTGCCTTAGATGTGAAAACAATCACCGTCCAATATCTGGGTGACTTTGGGCCAGTCCTTCTCCCTTACCTCTTGGAATCAGGCAATGGCAAACCACTTCCGAGAAATCTTCCCATCAAAACTGCAGGGATTAGTTAATACTGATTCAAAGTCACAAAATGACGACAACAAAACACATCATCAAACCACTTGCACTTTGATCCTTCTCCTTTGAGAGACAGAACGATGTAAAGAACCGATTAAGATGATTAATTCTATTTAAGATTAAAGAATACTTGTGCTCCCTAGTGGCTAAGATACAATATTCAATACCCATCTCTGTCTAGCCTAGTTTGTCGGGGAATAAAATCAATTAAAATAAAGTTATGTACAGATCAATGGTGGGCTGCTGCCGGTTCAGGTGAACTGGTAGTTCCAACGATCAGCTGGCCCCACTCACCCATCTGCGCCCTATCCTGTCCTATATTTCCTTCTTTCTAGATCAGCTGATTCACGTGGCGCAACTGATTTCTGGGCCTCTGCTCTTCTACTTACTGGGGCTTCCTTAGAAGGTAATCAGCTGAGCTTCAAATTGCTGTATTCTGAATGTTGCGTGCAAGCACGTTAGGTGCTCCCACACTCCCACAGAACCAGTTGTTAAACCGGTTGCAGCCCACCCACTGGTAAGTCCTCGACATACAACCACAACTGAGCCCAAAATTTCTACTGTTAACTGAAACATTTGTTAAGGGAGTTTTGCCCCATTTTATGAGCTTTCCTGCCACAGTTGTTAAGTGAATCACTGAAGTTGATAAGTTAGTAACACGGTTGTTAAGTGAATCTGGCTTGCCCATCGACTTTGCTTGTTGGAAGGTCGCAAAAGGGGATCACGTGACCTTGGGGCACAGTTACGGCCGTAAGTATGAACCAGTTGCCAAGCGTCTGAATTTTGATCCCACGATTGTGGGGCTGCTACAAAGGTCGTACGTATGAAAAATGGTCATAAGTCCCTTTGTTCAGTGCCGCTGTAACTTTGAACGGCCACTAAATGAACTGTTGTAAGTCCAGGACTTACCTGTAGTGTATCTCTCCCTCAGGGTGAAAAGTTCCATGCTCTTCCAGTGCTTCATTATAAACTCTGCTTAGATAAAAATTGTGTCATGGGGACATTAGCAATTGCACACTGACCAGTCAAAAAACTGCTAAGTGACTATGGTCAGCTATTAGAGCTTGCAATATTGTTAAGAGAAGGTACCAACAAATTGTTGTCTGAATCAGCTGCCTTCATAAGCTAGTTTTCTTTTAACTGCTGCTGTTATGAAATGTAAATCATGGAATAGAAATGAATTCTTGAATTCACTCAGGCATTCCCAGTTAAAAGCAAAACAGAATGGAGCAGTCATTCACAATATTTGCTTCATTTGAGAAGTCATTCGCAATATTTGCTTTATTTGAGAAGTCGTTCAGAATATTCGCTTGGTTTGAGAAGTCGTTCGCAATATTCGCTTTATTTGAGCAGTCGTTCGCAATATTCGCTTTATTTGAGTAGTCGCTTTATTTGAGAAGTCGTTCGCAATATTCGCTTTATTTGAGCAGTCGTTTGCAATATTCGCTTTATTTGAGCAGTCGCTTTATTTGAGAAGTCATTCGCAATATTCGCTTCATTTGAAAGTCATTCGCAATATTCGCTTTATTTGAGAAGTTCACAATATTCGCTTCATTTGAAAGTCATTCGCAATATTTGCTTTATTTGAGAAGTCGTTCACAATATTCGCTTGATTTGAGAAGTTGTTCACAATATTCGTTTTATTTGAGCAGTCGTTCGCAATATTCACTTTATTTGAGCAGTCCCTTTATTTGAGAAGTCATTCGAAATATTCACTTTATTTGAGAAGTCATTCACAATATTTGCTTTATTTGAGCAGTCGCTTTATTTGAGAAGTCGTTCACAATATTCGCTTGATTTGAGGTCGTTCGCAATATTCGCTTTATTTGAGAACTCGTTCGAAATATTCGCTTTGAGCAGTCATTCGCAATATTCGCTTTATTTGAGCAGTCGTTCACAATATTCGCTTTATTTGAGCAGTCGTTCACAATATTCGCTTTATTTGGGCAGTCGTTCGCAATATTCGCTTTATTTGAGCAGTCGTTCGCAATATTCGCTTTATTTGAGTAGTCCCTTTATTTGAGAAGTCATTCGCAATATTCGCTTGATTTGAGAAGTCGTTCGAAATATTTGCTTTATTTGAGAAGTCATTCGCAATATTTGCTTTATTTGAGAAGTCGTTCACAATATTCGCTTGGTTTGAGAAGTCGTTCGCAATATTCGCCTTATTTGAGTAGTCGCCTTATTTGAGAAGTCATTTGCAATATTCGCTTCATTTAAGAAGTCCTTCACAATATTCACTTTATTTGAGCAGTCGTTCGCAATAGTCGCTTTATTTGAGCAGTCGCTTTATTTGAGCAGTAGTTCACAATATTCGCTTTATTTGCAATATTTGCTTTATTTGAGTAGTTGCTTTATTTGAGAAGTCATTCGCAATAGTCGCTTGATTTGAGAAGTCGTTCGCAATATTCATTTCATTTGAGCAGTCGTTCGTAATATTCGCTTTATTTGAGCAGTGGTTCGCAATATTCGCTTTATTTGAGCAGTCCCTTTATTTGAGAAGTCATTTGCAATATTTCCTTTATTTGATAAGTCGTTCACAATATACGCTTGATTTGAGCAGTCGTTCGCAATATTTGCTTTATTTGAGAAGTCGTTCACAATATTTGCTTGGTTTGAGAAGTCGTTCGCAATATTCACTTTATTTGAGCAGTCATTCACAATATTCACTTTATTTGAGTAGTCGTTCACAATATTTGCCTTATTTGAGTAGTCGCGTTATTTGAGAAGTCATTTGCAATATTCGCTTCATTTGAGAAGTCGTTCGCAATATTTGCTTTATTTGAGAAGTCGTTCACAATATACGCTTGATTTGAGCAGTCGTTCGCAATATTCACTTTATTTAAGCAGTCGTTTGCAATATTCGCTTTATTTGAGCAGTCGCTTTATTTGGGCAGTCATTCACAATATTCGCTTTATTTGAGTAGTCGCTTTATTTGAGAAGTCATTCGCAATATTTGCTTTATTTGAGAAGTCGTTCAAAATATTCGCTTGATTTGAGAAGTCCTTCGCAATATTCGTTTTATTTGAGCAGTCGTTCGAAATATTTGCTTTTTTGAGAAGTCGTTCGCAATATTCGCTTTATTTGAGCAGTCATTCACAATATTCGCTTTATTTGAGTAGTCGCTTTATTTGAGAAGTCGTTCACAATATACGCTTGATTTGAGCAGTCGTTCGCAATATTCACTTTATTTAAGCAGTCGTTTGCAATATTCGCTTTATTTGAGCAGTCGCTTTATTTGAGCAGTCGTTCACAATATTCGCTTTATTTGGGCAGTCATTCACAATATTCGCTTTATTTGAGTAGTCGCTTTATTTGAGAAGTCATTCGCAATATTCGCTTTATTTGAGCAGTCATTCACAATATTCACTTTATTTGAGCAGTCATTCACAATATTCATTTTATTTGAGTAGTCGTTCACAATATACGCTTTATTTGAGAAGTCGTTCACAATATTCGCTTCATTTGAGCATTCGTTCGCAATATTCACTTTATTTGAGCAGTCGTTTGCAATATTCGCATTATTTGAGCAGTCGCTTTATTTGGGCAGTTGTTCACAATATTCGCTTTATTTGAGTAGTCTCTTTATTTGAGAAGTCGTTCACAATATTCGCCTTATTTGAGAAATCATTTGCAATATTCGCTTCATTTGAGAAGTCGTTCGCAATATTTGCTTTATTTGAGAAGTCGTTCACAATATACGCTTGGTTTGAGCAGTCGTTCGCAATAGTCACTTTATTTGAGCAGTCATTCACAATATTCACTTTATTTGAGCAGTCGTTCACAATATTCGCCTTATTTGAGCAGTCGTTCGCAATAGTCGCTTTATTTGAGCAGTCGCTTTATTTGAGCAGTAGTTCACAATATTTGCTTTATTTGGGCAGTCGTTCGCAATATTCGCTTTATTTGAGAAGTCGTTCACAATATATGCTTGATTTGAGCAGTTGTTCGCAATATTCACTTTATTTGAGAAGTCGTTCACAATATTCGCCTTATTTGAGAAATCATTTGCAATATTCGCTTCATTTGAGAAGTCGTTCGCAATATTTGCTTTATTTGAGAAGTCGTTCACAATATACGCTTGGTTTGAGCAGTCGTTCGCAATAGTCACTTTATTTGAGCAGTCATTCACAATATTCACTTTATTTGAGCAGTCGTTCACAATATTCGCCTTATTTGAGCAGTCGTTCGCAATAGTCGCTTTATTTGAGCAGTCGCTTTATTTGAGCAGTAGTTCACAATATTTGCTTTATTTGGGCAGTCGTTCGCAATATTCGCTTTATTTGAGAAGTCGTTCACAATATATGCTTGATTTGAGCAGTTGTTCGCAATATTCACTTTATTTGAGCAGTCGTTTGCAATATTCGCTTTATTTGAGAAGTCGTTCGCAATATTTGCTTTATTTGAGAAGTCGTTCACAATATACGCATGGTTTGAGAAGTCCTTCGCAATATTCGCTTCATTTGAGAAGTCATTCACAATATTTGCTTTATTTGAGAAGTCATTCACAATATACGCTTGATTTGAGCAGTCGTTCGCAATATTCGCCTTATTTGAAAAATCATTTGCAATATTCGCTTCATTTGAGCAGTCGTTCGCAATATTCACTTTATTTGAGCAGTCGTTTGCAATATTCGCATTATTTGAGCAGTCGCTTTATTTGGGCAGTCATTCACAATATTCGCTTTATTTGAGTAGTCGCTTTATTTGAGAAGTCGTTCACAATATTCGCCTTATTTGAGTAGTCGCCTTATTTGAGAAGTCATTTGCAATATTCGCTTCATTTGAGAAGTCGTTCGCAATATTTGCTTTATTTGAGAAGTCGTTCACAATATACGCTTGGTTTGAGCAGTCGTTCACAATATTCGCCTTATTTGAGCAGTCGTTCGCAATAGTCGCTTTATTTGAGCAGTCGCTTTATTTGAGCAGTAGTTCATAATATTCGCTTTATTTGGGCAGTCGTTCGCAATATTCGCTTTATTTGAGAAGTCGTTCACAATATACGCTTGATTTGAGCAGTTGTTCGCAATATTCACTTTATTTGAGCAGTCGTTTTCAATATTCGCTTTATTTGAGAAGTCGTTCGCAATATTTGCTTTATTTGAGAAGTCGTTCACAATATACGCTTGGTTTGAGAAGTCCTTCGCAATATTCGCTTCATTTGAGAAGTCATTCACAATATTTGCTTTATTTGAGAAGTCATTCACAATATCGCTTGATTTGAGCAGTCGTCAATATTCGCCTTATTTGAAAAATCATTTGCAATATTCGCTTCATTTGAGCAGTCGTTCGCAATATTCACTTTATTTGAGCAGTCGTTTGCAATATTCGCATTATTTGAGCAGTCGCTTTATTTGGGCAGTCATTCACAATATTCGCTTTATTTGAGTAGTCGCTTTATTTGAGAAGTCGTTCACAATATTCGCCTTATTTGAGTAGTCGCCTTATTTGAGAAGTCATTTGCAATATTCGCTTCATTTGAGAAGTCGTTCGCAATATTTGCTTTATTTGAGAAGTCGTTCACAATATACGCTTGGTTTGAGAAGTCCTTCGCCTTATTTGAGCAGTCGTTCGCAATAGTCGCTTTATTTGAGCAGTCGCTTTATTTGAGCAGTAGTTCATAATATTCGCTTTATTTGGGCAGTCGTTCGCAATATTCGCTTTATTTGAGAAGTCGTTCACAATATACGCTTGATTTGAGCAGTTGTTCGCAATATTCACTTTATTTGAGCAGTCGTTTTCAATATTCGCTTTATTTGAGAAGTCGTTCGCAATATTTGCTTTATTTGAGAAGTCGTTCACAATATACGCTTGGTTTGAGAAGTCCTTCGCAATATTCGCTTCATTTGAGAAGTCATTCGCAATATTCACTTGATTTGAGAAGTCGTTCGAAATATTTGCTTTATTTGAGAAGTCATTCACAATATTTGCTTTATTTGAGCAGTCGTTCGCAATAGTTGCTTTATTTGAGCAGTAGTTCACAACATTCGCTTTATTTGGGCAGTCGTTCGCAATATTCGCTTTATTTGAGAAGTCGTTCACAATATACGCTTGATTTGAGCAGTCGTTCGCAATATTCACTTTATTTGAACAGTCGTTTGCAATATTCGCTTTATTTGAGAAGTCGTTCGCAATATTTGCTTTATTTGAGAAGTCGTTCACAATATACGCTTGGTTTGAGAAGTCCTTCGCAATATTCGCTTCATTTGAGAAGTCATTCGCAATATTTGCTTTATTTGAGAAGTCGTTCACAATATACGCTTGATTTGAGCAGTCGTTCGCAATAGTCGCTTCATTTGAGCAGTCGTTCGCAATATTCACTTTATTTGAGCAGTCGTTTGCAATATTCGCATTATTTGAGCGGTCGCTTTATTTGGGCAGTCGTTCACAATATTCGCTTTATTTGAGTAGTCGCTTTATTTGAGTAGTCATTCAATATTCGCTTTATTTGAGCAGTCCTTTTATTTGAGAAGTCATTCGCAATATTCACTTGATTTGAGAAGTCGTTCGAAATATTTGCTTTATTTGAGAAGTCATTCACAATATTTGCTTTATTTGAGCAGTCGTTCGCAATAGTCGCTTTTTTTGAGCAGTCGCTTTATTTGAGCAGTAGTTCACAACATTCGCTTTATTTGGGCAGTCGTTCGCAATATTCGCTTTATTTGAGAAGTCGTTCACAATATTTGCTTTATTTGAGCAGTCGTTCGCAATAGTTGCTTTATTTGAGCAGTCGCTTTATTTGAGCAGTAGTTCACAACATTCGCTTTATTTGGGCAGTCGTTCGCAATATTCGCTTTATTTGAGAAGTCGTTCACAATATACGCTTGATTTGAGCAGTCGTTCGCAATATTCACTTTATTTGAGCAGTCGTTTGCAATATTCGCTTTATTTGAGAAGTCGTTCGCAATATTTGCTTTATTTGAGAAGTCGTTCACAATATACGCTTGGTTTGAGAAGTCCTTCGCAATATTCGCTTCATTTGAGAAGTCATTCGCAATATTTGCTTTATTTGAGAAGTCGTTCACAATATACGCTTGATTTGAGCAGTCGTTCGCAATAGTCGCTTCATTTGAGCAGTCGTTCGCAATATTCACTTTATTTGAGCAGTCGTTTGCAATATTCGCATTATTTGAGCGGTCGCTTTATTTGGGCAGTCGTTCACAATATTCGCTTTATTTGAGTAGTCGCTTTATTTGAGAAGTCATTCGCAATATTCGCTTGATTTGAGAAGTCGTTCACAATATTCGTTTTATTTGAGCAGTCGTTCGCAATATTCACTTTATTTGCGCTGTCGTTCGCAATATTCGCTTTATTTGAGCAGTCCTTTTATTTGAGAAGTCATTCGCAATATTCACTTGATTTGAGAAGTCGTTCGAAATATTTGCTTTATTTGAGAAGTCATTCACAATATTTGCTTTATTTGAGCAGTCGTTCGCAATAGTCGCTTTTTTTGAGCAGTCGCTTTATTTGAGCAGTAGTTCACAACATTCGCTTTATTTGGGCAGTCGTTCGCAATATTCGCTTTATTTGAGAAGTCGTTCACAATATACGCTTGATTTGAGCAGTCGTTCGCAATATTCATTTTATTTGAGCAGTCGTTTGCAATATTCGCTTTATTTGAGAAGTCGTTCGGAATATTTGCTTTATTTGAGAAGTCGTTCACAATATACGCTTGGTTTGAGAAGTCCTTCGCAATATTCGCTTCATTTGAGAAGTCATTCGCAATATTTGCTTTATTTGAGAAGTCATTCACAATATTTGCTTTATTTGAGAAGTCGTTCACAATATTCACTTTATTTGAGTAGTCGTTCACAATATACGCTTGATTTGAGCAGTCGTTCGCAATAGTCGCTTTATTTGAGCAGTCGCTTTATTTGAGCAGTAGTTCACAATATTCGCTTTATTTGGGCAGTCGTTCGCAATATTCGCTTTATTTGAGTAGTTGCTTTATTTGAGAAGTCATTCGCAATAGTCGCTTGATTTGAGAAGTCGCTTTATTTGAGCAGTAGTTCACAATATTCGCTTGGTTTGAGAAGTCGTTCGCAATATTCGCTTTATTTGAGCAGTCATTCACAATATTCACTTTATTTGAGCAGTCGTTCACAATATTCGCCTTATTTGAGTAGTCGCCTTATTTGAGAAGTCATTTGCAATATTCGCTTCATTTGAGAAGTCGTTCGCAATATTTGCTTTATTTGAGAAGTCGTTCACAATATACGCTTGGTTTGAGAAGTCTTTCGCAATATTCGCTTCATTTGAGAAGTCATTCGCAATATTTGCTTTATTTGAGAAGTCGTTCACAATATACGATTGATTTGAGCAGTCGTTCGCAATAGTCGCTTTATTTGAGCAGTCGCTTTATTTGAGCAGTAGTTCACAATATTCGCTTTATTTGGGCAGTCGTTCGCAATATTCGCTTTATTTGAGAAGTCGTTCACAATATACGCTTGATTTGAGCAGTCGTTCGCAATATTCACTTTATTTGAGCAGTCGTTTGTAATATTCGCTTTATTTGAGCAGTCGCTTTATTTGAGAAGTCCTTCGCAATATTCGTTTTATTTGAGCAGTCGTTCGAAATATTTGCTTTATTTGAGCAGTCGTTCGCAATATTCGCTTTATTTGAATAGTCGCTTGATTTGAGAAGTCATTCGCAATATTCGCTTGATTTTAGAAGTCGTTCAAAATATTTACTTTATTTCCGAAGTCGTTCACAATATTCGCTTGGTTTGAGAAGTCGTTCGCAATATTCGCCTTATTTGACTAGTCGCCTTATTTGAGAAGTCATTTGCAATATTCGCTTTATTTGAGCAGTCATTCACAATATTCACTTTATTTGAGCAATCGTTCACAATATTCGCCTTATTTGAGTAGTCGCCTTATTTGAGAAGTCATTTGCAATATTCGCTTCATTTGAGAAGTCGTTCGCAATATTTGCTTTATTTGAGAAGTCGTTCACAATATACGCTTGGTTTGAGAAGTCCTTCGCAATATTTGCTTTATTTGAGAAGTCGTTCACAATATACGCTTGATTTGAGAAGTCCTTCGCAATATTCACTTTATTTGAGCAGTCGTTCGCAATATTTGCTTTATTTGAGTAGTCGCTTTATTTGAGCAGTCGTTCACAATATTCGCTTTATTTGAGTAGTCGCTTTATTTGAGAAGTCGTTCGCAATATTCACTTTATTTGAGCAGTCATTCACAATATTCACTTTATTTGAGCAGTCATTCACAATATTCACTTTATTTGAGTAGTCGTTCACAATATATGCTTGATTTGAGCAGTCGTTCACAATATTCGCTTGGTTTGAGAAGTCGTTCGCAATATTCGCTTTATTTGAGTAGTTGCTTTATTTGAGAAGTCATTCGCAATAGTCGCTTGATTTGAGAAGTCGCTTTATTTGAGCAGTAGTTCACAATATTCGCTTGGTTTGAGAAGTCGTTCGCAATATTCGCTTTATTTGAGCAGTCATTCACAATATTCACTTTATTTGAGCAGTCGTTCACAATATTCGCCTTATTTGAGTAGTCGCCTTATTTGAGAAGTCATTTGCAATATTCGCTTCATTTGAGAAGTCGTCATAATATTTGCTTTATTTGAGAAGTCGTTCACAATATACGCTTGGTTTGAGAAGTCTTTCGCAATATTCGCTTCATTTGAGAAGTCATTCGCAATATTTGCTTTATTTGAGAAGTCGTTCACAATATACGATTGATTTGAGCAGTCGCTTATTTGAGCAGTCGTCAATAGTCGCTTTATTTGAGCAGTCGCTTTATTTGAGCAGTAGTTCACAATATTCGCTTTATTTGGGCAGTCGTTCGCAATATTCGCTTTATTTGAGAAGTCGTTCACAATATACGCTTGATTTGAGCAGTCGTTCGCAATATTCACTTTATTTGAGCAGTCGTTTGTAATATTCGCTTTATTTGAGCAGTCGCTTTATTTGAGAAGTCCTTCGCAATATTCGTTTTATTTGAGCAGTCGTTCGAAATATTTGCTTTATTTGAGCAGTCGTTCGCAATATTCGCTTTATTTGAATAGTCGCTTGATTTGAGAAGTCATTCGCAATATTCGCTTGATTTTAGAAGTCGTTCAAAATATTTACTTTATTTCCGAAGTCGTTCACAATATTCGCTTGGTTTGAGAAGTCGTTCGCAATATTCGCCTTATTTGACTAGTCGCCTTATTTGAGAAGTCATTTGCAATATTCGCTTTATTTGAGCAGTCATTCACAATATTCACTTTATTTGAGCAATCGTTCACAATATTCGCCTTATTTGAGTAGTCGCCTTATTTGAGAAGTCATTTGCAATATTCGCTTCATTTGAGAAGTCGTTCGCAATATTTGCTTTATTTGAGAAGTCGTTCACAATATACGCTTGGTTTGAGAAGTCCTTCGCAATATTTGCTTTATTTGAGAAGTCGTTCACAATATACGCTTGATTTGAGAAGTCCTTCGCAATATTCACTTTATTTGAGCAGTCGTTCGCAATATTTGCTTTATTTGAGTAGTCGCTTTATTTGAGCAGTCGTTCACAATATTCGCTTTATTTGGGCAGTCGTTCGCAATATTCGCTTTATTTGAGTAGTCGCTTTATTTGAGAAGTCGTTCGCAATATTCACTTTATTTGAGCAGTCATTCACAATATTCACTTTATTTGAGTAGTCGTTCACAATATATGCTTGATTTGAGCAGTCGTTCACAATATTCGCTTGGTTTGAGAAGTCGTTCGCAATATTCGCTTTATTTGAGCAGTCGTTCGCAATATTCGCTTTATTTGAATAGTCGCTTTATTTGAGAAGTCATTCACAATATTTGCTTGATTTGAGAAGTCGTTCAAAATATTTGCTTTATTTGAGAAGTCATTCGCAATATTTGCTTCATTTGAGGTCATTCGCAATATTTGCTTTATTTGAGAAGTCGTTCACAATATACGCTTGATTTGAGCAGTCGTTCGCAATATTCGCTTTATTTGAGCAGTCGCTTTATTTGAGCAGTCGTTCACAATATTCACTTCATTTGAGAAGTCATTCGCAATATTTGCTTTATTTGAGAAGTCGTTCACAATATACGCTTGATTTGAGCAGTCATTTGCAATATTCGCTTTATTTGAGCAGTCGCTTTATTTGAGCAGTCGTTCGCAATATTCGCTTTATTTGAGTAGTCGCTTTATTTGAGAAGTCGTTCGCAATATTCACTTTATTTGAGCAGTCATTCACAATATTCACTTTATTTGAGCAGTCGTTCACAATATTCGCTTGGTTTGAGCAGTCATTCACAATATTCACTTTATTTGAGCAGTCATTCACAATATTCACTTTATTTGAGTAGTCGTTCACAATATATGCTTGATTTGAGCAGTCGTTCACAATATTCGCTTGGTTTGAGAAGTCGTTCGCAATATTCGCTTTATTTGAGCAGTCGTTCACAATATTCGCTTTATTTGAATAGTCGCTTTATTTGAGAAGTCATTCACAATATTCGCTTGATTTGAGAAGTCGTTCAAAATATTTGCTTTATTTGAGAAGTCATTCGCAATATTTGCTTCATTTGAGGTCATTCGCAATATTTACTTTATTTGAGAAGTCGTTCACAATATACGCTTGATTTGAGCAGTCGTTCGCAATATTCGCTTTATTTGAGCAGTCGCTTTATTTGAGCAGTCGTTCACAATATTCACTTCATTTGAGAAGTCATTCGCAATATTTGCTTTATTTGAGAAGTCGTTCACAATATACGCTTGATTTGAGCAGTCGTTCGCAATATTCACTTTATTTGAGCAGTCATTTGCAATATTCGCTTTATTTGAGCAGTCGCTTTATTTGAGCAGTCGTTCACAATATTCGCTTTATTTGGGCAGTCGTTCGCAATATTCGCTTTATTTGAGTAGTCGCTTTATTTGAGAAGTCATGCGCAATATTCGCTTGATTTTAGAAGTCGTTCGAAATATTTGCTTTATTTGAGAAGTCGTTCGAAATGTTTGCTTTATTTGAGAAGTCATTCTCAA